>NC_143249.1:180698750-181374583 GCF_984573655.1 Nuphar pumila | reverse complement strand
CATATGCAAATCTTTGTTCCTCTCTCTATATCTTTCAATAAGTTGTCTAAGAAGATGTATAGCCTCTCTCTATCGTATGCATTCTGGTTTTTTACATGTAAACAAATTTGGATTTTCATCAAATCTGGATACTCATCGGATTCAATAGTAAAAAGTCAAAACCATATCTGCATACTATTATAATCGGATATGGTTTGGCTTACCAAATCCAACTAAATGGAGTCGAATTCAGTTAGATATTGGATAAAATCTGATATGGCATCTCTCTCTCTCTCATGTCTCCATAGAATCCCATTTAAGTAGCTTTCCTAATTTCCCTTCCTATTAAAGTACATTTATATCACAACCAATTTAGTAAATGACAACAAAAAATCACAATACTCACATTGCCCGGGCCGATCTTTCGAAATAGGACATGTGCAGTGTGGAGCTCTATTGAGTGAAAAATGCATCGAGTGTAGAAACGCGGTATGTGTTTGCTTGATCGGTGACATACAGTGGTAGCACGACATGCGATAGGCATTGGTATTGTCGTTAGTGCATCGTTGTATGGCAGCACAGACGTGGAACGTTGTTTGGTTAAGCAGTACCAACGGATCAGAGGATGTTGTCTTTGGAGATTTGGTTAAGGACCTCTCGGCTTGCAAGAGATTTTTCATGCGTAACGGTTGGACGCACGGGAGTGCATGTGGGTTAGGGTTAATTCTCCCAGAGATAATCTTAGGTGGTTCCAACCGAGTATGGTGACTTAAGGCTAGGCGAGTGAATGCCTAGGCGTCGGCGAATGAGTCTGGGTGGTGCTCTTCGCTATGGTGTTCAATCATCAACTGGTCTTCGGACTGGGGGCCGCAAGGTCTTGTTCCTACGGTGGCGAGGTTTTGTTGTGTCATGCGCATGGAGCCGCAATACGCTTCATGGTATGCAAGGCTAAGGCAAAGTTTGTGCCCCTTTCAGAAGTGATAGTTGGTATGGGACGACTATGCACTAAGCGGCATGGAATGCGCATGATCAGCTTCCGCTAGGCAGCTGTTGTACACGAGATGGTGCGCAGAGCCAATGAAAATGATTCAGCATATAGAAAGGTGTTTGTACGCGGCCTTTGGCTGTTAGGCTGGCCATATTGGGCAGCTTGGCGCGTCGCGGGTTTGCGAAGCATTCTATGCCCATGACAGAGCGATGGAAAGGCTTGCGATGGTAAGGAAGGACCATCGCGCCGCACTGGCTTGTTGAAAAAAGTAAGCCTGTGATACACATTGTCATTTAACAAAATGTTGTGTGATGTGGGTACTCCTACAAAAACAAAAAAAATAGTAAATTACACTCAACCCAAACCACTCCTCTCTGTCATTTTTTAATTATTATAATACAACTAACTTTTTGGCCAACTAGTGCTCCTCATTGCTCCTTTGTAAGTACTATAGATCCATTGTGATTGAGCATAGATTGGTTTTAGTTTTCTTTCTTTGAGGTAGAAGGGATGTGTCTCAGTGGAAGAAATAAGACCACACCTCTATTATAGTACAGGAAAGACTGAAATGCACATAAAACCTAAATTGGCAGAGCCAAAAATTTAGATCTCCAGGGTCATAGACTGAAGTAATACAGATCGACACATCCAAGTAAAATTTCTGCTGTACAAGGACCATCTGTGAAGTGGCTAATTGAAAATGCATATCACTATGACTTCTTAAATACACAATGTTGTCTAAATTGTTAACAGAACAATCTTAAACAATTGTTTGAAAATGCTGTACAGCTCTTATGCAGTTAACATCCTTTTCATGTTTATTGGCAAGTTGAGGTTCTCAGGCTTGAAACAATAACCTAATGGATGGCAAGCATGATGCTAAACGCCATCATACTAAATGTGAGCATAAGCTACTCCTTACAAGAATTTTATATACAACATGCATAACAGTTTCTGACCATGGAAATGCAGAAAAATAGTGGGGTCGGCAGCATCTTGAAGACGTTGGCCTACCATTGGCATCTATGCTTGGCTCAATTTTAAACCCGGTTCTTCCAAGCAAAATCCATCTCCCTGACAGGAACCATTCCAACACCGGATCAGCAGTTGGAACCAGCAGGGGGGTCACCATCTGTTGTGGACAGTGCCGCCCATTCTAGTGGCTTCCAGCCAATCCAGTGATGCATGGTACTTGAAATGCTAGTACATGTATCACCTTCATGATACAATTAAATGTACAAGACACACACACAGAGACATGCATGCATGCACACACACGCACAAAAACACAAATGCAAACATGTTTTGAGTGTTGGGAAGGGGAGATGTGTTTGAAAAGAAATCAAGGTTGCCCTTAACAAACAAATAACACCAAGACGCCATGCAAGGGAGATAATTACTCTGTCCTGCTCAAACAGGCTCATGAGTCATGAGCATTTATAATACATTTCCTGATCATCTTCAATTTGTAAAAGCCTAAAAGGTATAGTAATTGAATTTTGAATAGTAGAACTTAATTCAGTTCAAAAAGAAAAACACAGTTATACCCTTCTTGAGAATCATCACGTGTTGTATCCCAAACATAAGTTTTTTCATCTCCAATTGAAGAACAGGAATCAGTAGCCACTCCATGATTTTCTCTCGGGCTCAACTGTGTTGATTCATTTGCATGAGATGAAAGACTATTTTCTGTATTCTTCCTCGCACTTCTGGTTTTGAAGACATGAAATTATAGTTATGACCATATGGCATTGACAATAAGAACCACAATGCAGAAAATATATCCAAAAAGAAGAAAAACTCAATCTTTATTGAGTATTTGTATTTTGTAGCAATTTTGGCCTAAAGATTTGAAAGAAAAAAAACAACTATAATGCCACTTAAGAAACTGTTTTTTGATATTAAGAAATACCCTTTTACAGAGGGACAAATCTTACAGACCAAACTAGCATACTACAGATGGCATCGTGCAGAAAAATGTCTGTTGTGGTAAGACAAAAAACCTCAACGTCTTCTGGATATTTTCTGGGTCTCTACAACTTCTCCATCTCTCCTTTAACCTCTGCAATTCCTCTAACATACTGAATTGAAAAACAATTTAAGATCAGAAATCACAAAGAGTTGCTGAATAGTTAATCACCATGGCAGCAGATAAAGACGGCATAAAGAAAACCTATATGATACTATAGATAAGCATGTGCATACTCATTGTGATACTTCTGCAACTCTGAATAGTAACCCTTCTTGTGGGCCTTAAAGTTCAGCTCTCTTTGAATGACGGCATCTGGATGAACATTACCAGAACAAAGCAAAGAACCCCTGCAAAACCCAAGATTCCCATTAATAAGGTAGGTATTTTCAAGGTTTAAATACATAAGCAATCTTTCATTAAAAAGACAGTGACAAATGGCAACCAGTAGTAGCTACAACATAAATCAGCAAATAAAATGAAGAGTCAGCCTTGAAAGACAAAGCAAGCAAGTTCATTCTGTAGTTTTTCTCCATGGACGGGGAAACCACCCTCGGGATCAAAGACCTAGTCACGCTGGCTAAGCCTGCATACTTACGGTCACTTTGCCCTCAGTGTAAACTCGTGGCACACCCCTTGCCCCCAGGGAGTCGCCTGGCTATTCTGTAGTTACTTCGGGCATTTTCAGGACAGATATCATAAGCTAGAAAAGAAGATAGAACACTTGGAGATGGGAAAAGAAGGATCAATAACAAAATTATGGACGCAGTAAAGTACAACATCTGTAAATGGAAATACAAGTTTAGGGAAATCACAAGATGGGTGCATAGAAACAGAGATAACATTATAAACCAGTCAAAGGTAACAGGATAAAAGCAACCATTAACTTGCTGTACATTTCCCTCTACTTACAGAAGAACCTTGCCTGAATTCCAACAAATATATATATGCTCAACTTTTAAAATTTAGACTGCAAGATTGCATGTATAGGCACCATGCACCAATTTCTTGAATACAAGAAGGTGATAAAGGCTAATAAACTTATCTGTAACAAAAAATGCAGTAAAAAATATAATTCTTAGAGACAATTATTACTAACCATTCGAGGAAAGGATTCCCAAAGTGAAAATTTTCCCCATTAAGCAATGAAAGCACAATTTGATCCACATCTATCCCTTTAGGAAGAAATTGAGCCAGAAGCTTCCTCTCTGACTCAGAGAGGCATATTTTCCAACCCTGTAGTTTACATAGGACATAAAATACAGTGGATGTAAAGTACCAAATTGTAAGATAAAAAATATGCACGTATTTGGGAACTACCTCATAAGAAAGCAGCCCTTGCAGATTCTCCAAATCAAAGATTTCTTGAGGAACAGTGAAAACATCAGCCAAGCCTGGGCGAGAATGAGACCGGTGGGCTGCATCAACAAAAGGAGATAAGTCTCTCCATGAAATTCCAACCTGATCCCTCCTAGCCACAACTCTCTTTTGATTCTCTTTCCATTCAAGGGAAATGTGAGGATTCAATCTCAATATGGAGGGAGGTAACTCCACATCCTTCTTCTTCTTTTCTCTGTGCTGCTCTGGTATATTGCAACTTGCAAGATTTACTGCATTCAGGCGCCTTTTTTGCTGACCAGCAGCCATTCTAGAGCTATTAGAAAAATACTCAACCAAAAGTCAACATATCTTCAGGTAATACTTCGAATGCCTCTCTGAGTATCTCCTCTTTAAATGAACAAGCTGCAGCAATGAAATGAATGGTACCTAGTCAGCTCACTCTTATCAGATTAGCTACAGAATATTTATAGGGGAAACAAATTTCCATTACATTATGATCATTACCTTTAAACAAGTGCAGTTATTCAGTTTTTCACACAGCTGCTACAAAATCAACCAGAGATTGTGTTATCAACAGAAGTAATTGCAAGAGGCTGCAAAACAATGGGATACGGGTTTTGCTTAATGGTAAGCATGTTTAGCCATATTTAGATAACAACGCTGACCTACAAGCATGTGTCTATAATAGGCATCTCCTATCCATAGTCTTAATGGATTACTCTCCCAACCATGCAACCAAAAGCTCTCGTCAACACCCGCTAACCTTAAGGACCATTTCCAGGAAGGCTGTCAAGGAGATGGAGGGAATTAGGTGAATGGTGTCTTCCCAACAAGGATAACATCGCCAGGAAAATGCTTGGGAAAGAATTTGGTCAAGACATATTTCTCCATCACAGTCTGTTGGATGGGCAAGCTGCATTTTGCCAGGTAGGCCACCATCATGTCTAGGAGTCAATAAAAAAAGGAATAGCTAAAAAAGATAGTTGTTTAACTTTAAATTTTATTTTATCCAAACCTTTTCTTTAAAGGCAGTGACAGCACCGCCTAGTCAGCAAGTAAACAGAAAGAGAATTCAAAGCAGTCCTTACTTTTGTAGAATAGATATTCACATTTCACGCAATTTAATGCATGAAATGGCAAAACCATGTGAAGGAACCCAATCCAACCAAACAGCCTCTTAAAATTTCCAATAACAATGACAAAAGGATCAGTCTGAAAGGGTTTGGAGTGCTACCTATGAGACAGGCATCTCGTTTGCTCAGTGCTTACCTGGTATCTGCTTGCAGAATGGAAAGCTACAAGTAGATGTCATTTCCTCCTCAAGCCCCTTAGGAGTTAACAGAATTATTAGATGGAGAGGGATGAGAACATGAGACCTACCCTCAGAGAGGAACTCTATGCAGGTGCACTTCTTTGATCTAATGATTCTAATGCTTTCTTTTCTAAATGTCAGGAATCAGGATATACCTGATAGGAATTGAGGGAACGGTTTAGATGAAAAAGTTGCTATACATTCTATTGGTTAATGTCACTAAAAGAAAAGAAGCCTAGAAGGTGGTCTAGTTCCTCGAGCTCCTAGAAGTAGAGGTACCCAATTTCAGGTCCTAGAAAATATAAATTGTGGAGTTATTAGCGTTGGCGAATTTCTTAGAACATTAGATTCATACAATTTGGAGGTAATGCCTTTTAACACTTCCCAATATAAGGCATTTGGAAAATGAAGCTTATAAAGATGCCAATGATAGAGAAATAACCCACTTAAAATATTCAAAAATGCCTACGGTCACAAACTACAGAACTACAGACATTTTTTCAAAGCAACTTACAATATTGCCTCACCAAGAAAACCTAGCGTCTGTTTTAGGCTGCACAGAACAATCTTGCAAAGAAGGGTGATTCAATATCCAAGCAGAAAAAGACTCCAAGCGAAATTAACCAATCATTCTAGAGGACACAACGACTGAATTGAGACCGAGGGTCATCTTCTGAAACTGAACACTATAACCATGATTGACCTTGGGACAAACAGCCATCTTGTGGGAGTGAACACTAAACCAGGATTGACCTTCACAGTAGGTGCCTCCAAGTTCTAACAATCTCAGGTCAGTAGAGAATCTTGAGATTCTTGAAATTAGCTTACTCTCTACAAGTAAATTATCCCACTGAACAGGTCATGGCATACTTCATTACCTTCCCTCAACACCAACAAATAAAAATTAAAAAAATAAAATAAATTTGCAAACTAGTTCCAAAAAAAATATCTGAGCTTGGAAGAGAAAGAGAAACATACATGCAAAAAAATATTTACAATATCATGTAAACTAATTATGAAATAAAAAGAACACGAATAAATGTATAAAATAGCAAATAATGCATGATATCAACAATAAGTATAGCCGTAATTCGCGAAAAGACGCAATAAAATGGATCCTTTTTAAGTTAAATTACTCCATTAAACACAACCGATCATATTTACCACCCTCGATCCGACAATCTCAGAGCAACAAACTCTTCAAGCCAACTCAAAGAAACACCGCACAAAATCCATAAAAATCATATGAACCAAACAAAGAACTCAATCAAACCAAACATTCCAACCGAAAAAAAAAACGATTTTCACAATACCAAATCTTGAATTCCACAAACACCGCCGTCTGAACGATTCAAAACGAAATCATTAAAATCAAAACAGATGCTAGCAAAATAAAAGAACAAGAAAATAACTTCCTCGCAATCATCAATCCCACCACCGCGCACACACGCCGGAAACCTCGCAACCCGCCGGAACCCATCGGAAAGGCGACGGATTTGAATCCAGACTCGATCGGAAGAACGCGAAAACGAGTCGATTGAATCGGAAAGCCTGAGAATTAGGTCAATAAGGGGAATCGAGAAGAATACATACCCGCATCTCTGTCGTCCTTCGCGGGAAACTAGGGTTCTTGACGATATGGAAAAACTAGGGTTTCGGAAATCCTCGTCCTCTCCGAGACATCGACGAGGGGAAATCGAGAAGAAATAAACAAAAGAAGAAGAAAATGGAGGAAAAGAGAAGAAAAATCAGTAGCGCCAGACGCTTGGCTTCGCAGAACCGTTAAATTTTTCTCTTCGCCCCAAATTTTCATCGGCCCCCAAGGAATCGACGATAATTTCATCGTGTGCGAGAAGATAGAGGCTGAAATATCATAAATGCCCATCCAGTTATTTATATTGCGGAGACCCGAGAGCCAGTTGACTAGGGTTGCAAACGGATCGGATAAGGCCGGATTGTGTAGGTTCCTAATCCGAAATTAGATACATTTGATAGATTCCAATCCGAGCATACGTAAATGAGGTAGCATTGGGTCCAGATCCGAAATATGTACGGAATTATGGATCCTGTAAAGAAATAGAAGACCAAAAGCAAGCTTTTTACGTTTAAAAGATGAAAACATATCGGACTTCATATGAAGCCTGACATAAAATGAAGATATGAATCCTATTCGAATCTGGAGATTATTATATTAAGTATATCCAGATCCAACCCAAAAGTGGATTTGGATTTTTTTCTTTTAAGAATCTGTATTCAAAAATCATGTGTTGGATTCAGATCAGATGTACCACCAAACTCGATCCGCTTTGCACCCCTAAGCCGAGGCCTTTAAGTTGTTGTGAATGTCTTAGGAGGGCTCCACTTAGGTATGTCAACAGATTGGATTCGGATGGAAAAGATAAAACCGAATCAGATCCCACTTATTAGGATTCTGATTCAAATTTTGAGTCGGATGGGAAAAGTTAAAATTGAATCCGGATCTAACTAGCTTAAAACCCAATATTTGCACTTAATCAGGTTCGGGTTTTAGTCAGATTCTGATTTTAATCGTTCAATAAAAAAACTCAATACCAAACCCGAATCTGATTTCTAATCGATTCTGAATTTGGCTACTGAATCCGACTAATCGGATTTGGGTCGAATGTCGGGTTACATCCAAACCCTCCCTAACTACACTCATAAGATAGGTACAGCTCATAAAGTCAAGTTAAATGGACATCAAGAGTTTGGAACTAATAAATGATGCCCTGACTGTGCCCATAGTGAGTGGGCTCAAGCTGGGCTTTGAGTTTGAGACAACTTGAGCTTGTCCTTCCTCTCAAACTCCTGCTGAGCAAAATGAGCCAAGGTTGAATAAAGCAACAATTGGAACAAACAAATCTGGAAACACCCGGGGATGTGAACGGGTCGGATTTGGAACAACTAAATACATGGAGAGTCAGATTCAGATCCAATTCAGGGCAGTCAGAATTTGCAAAAAGCTTCCACTATGAATCCTACCTATTTGCATCCTTAGGAACACTACATAACTCACTTTCAAACTCATGGTGTAAAAAGAGTCAGGATCAGGTGTCATCACATGGCACACTTTGAAGTGTGCCGCTGCACCTGATGCCCTCCATCTTGGGCTGACAGTCTGTCAGTTGCGGGGCTCAAAAGCAGATTGAGGGCAGCCAGGTGCAGAGGCACACTCAATGACACCTGATTCTAGCTCGTGTAAAACCCCTTAAGTTTTTCTTGCCCGTTAAATAGTGACACTACCTGTGGGTTTCAAACTTAAGACATCCTTGAACTTGGTGACATTTAGGGGTGGCAATCGGGTCGGGTTGGCGGGTCGGGTTGGTGGGTTAGCGTGTCAGCATACCTCAACTCGAACCCGACCCGTTTAATAAACGGGTAACCCGACACGACCCGCCAACCCATTTAATAAATGGGTTGGGTCGGGTAAACAGGTTTTCAGGTTCGCGGGTCAGGTTGGTGGGTCGGGTTGGCGGGTTGACGAATCGGGTTGGCAGGTAGGCAGGTTGGCGGGTCGGGTTGGCGGGTTGATGGGTCGGGTTGGCGGGTTGGCGGGTTGACCCACCCGCCTAACCCATTTATTAAACGGGTCAGCCGGGTTGGCGGGTTGGCATACCCCCAACCCGAACCCGACCTGTTTAATAAACGGGTTACGCGGGTCGACCCGTTTATTAAACGGGTTGGCTTAAGCCCAACCCGAACCCGCCTAAGAGGCGGGTTGGCGGGTCGTGTCAGAAATTGCCACCCCTAGACATTCACAAGTCATTATAGTTCACGGACCAAATATGTCATTGAATCACCTCTGAGAAACTAGGTTCAAGACTATTTGAACTGAAGGCTACGTCCATTTTTTTAAAGAGTACCAATGGGGTCTTATTCTTATCATATACGATATAAATGAAGTTGAGCAACGCTGGATAAATGGGTACCATCATGACAGCTCATCAATAATTAATATATTTTTTTTAAGGCAAGCTGGAGTTAGGCAGACCCCACCCGTTATTATTCGACATACCACTGGGTTTTGAACCTACAACGTTCAACCACAAGGAGACGTGCAGTCACAGCTCCTACCAACCTGCTGGAATCGACAATGTTCATAGAACTCTAGGCCTAAAGTTCAAACGTCGACCAATCGCATTGAGCCTGGATCAACTAACAAGCAACCATTGGGCTTTGTTTGGGCTTTAGACAATCAAATAATTCAAAAGACACTTTTGCCATTAAAACCAATGTTGGCTTTGATGCAAAATAGGAAGCGAGGCTCCCAACGTGAATCCATTTGGATCTCATTTATTATTTGGATATTTTTTTAGTTTTATTTTGGATTTTACCTGAATATTGGATTTTTTTTAGTTTATAAATTTAAGATTGATATTATTTGAAACTTTTAAGACGGTTGGGTCTCATGAGATTTGAACTCTCATGTAGATGAGAGAATGAATCTCATTGGCATTGGCCAGACAAACATTAGAAATTGAGTTGTTAAAAAGTGAAATTTGTAGGAGCAGCTAGTGCACGTCACCTTGTGTTGGGACATTGCAGGTTCAAAACCCAATGGTATAGTTGTATAAATGGTAGGGGTCAGACTAACCCCACTAGACTTTAAAAAATATAAAAGTTGGGGTTAGCCAGACCCCTAAAAGTTAGGGCAAATCAGGCCAAAATTACATCACTAAAGGAGACTAATTAGGCGGTTTATCCTTCAAGCATCTATAATGTGAGATCCACTCCTTCATAATTATGGGGGTGTGATTACAAGCTGCTCTAAAATTATGGGGGTGTGATTACACTCCTTCATAATCCAAATACATTTAAAGTTCTAAAACCTTAAGAAGAACTGAATGGTGGCATTATCCACTCAACGACTGGCAAGCTCACCTTGCAAAGGACATCTCATACTGATTATGATGTCCTTTAGGGCTTGTTTGATGCCTTGTGACAAGCGTCTATTGGGACTATGCAGCCGCAATTCATGCCTGTCGAAACAAACATGGATCATGGCAAACATGTGAAACATGCATCCATTGTTCCACCATGAATGGGAGGAACCAATTAAAAAAAAAACGTGAATACCCCCGCAACTCCTCTTAACTCTCTCTCTCTCTCTCTTTTTGCCTCTCCCGCAACGGTCTCGCTGCCTCTCTCTCCCCTTACCTTCACCTACTCTTGTTGCCTCTTTCCCCCTTTGCTGCTGAGGCTGGATGTGAGCTCTCTCTCTCCCCCTTTTCTTCTTTATTTCTCTTGAGAAATGGCCAACTGTGAGTTCTCTCTCTCTTGTTTTCT
Organism: Nuphar pumila; assembly: GCF_984573655.1. Classification (NCBI taxonomy): domain Eukaryota; kingdom Viridiplantae; phylum Streptophyta; class Magnoliopsida; order Nymphaeales; family Nymphaeaceae; genus Nuphar; species Nuphar pumila. Next base: position 181,363,690 of record NC_143249.1, on the reverse strand, counting down.
TCTTTTCTTCTTTCTTCCTTTGTCTTAGTTCTTCTGCGGTTATTGTTCCTTCTTTTTCTTTTTCTTTTTATTTTATTTTCTTTGACTAGGGCTTTGATTTTTCTTTAATTTGTTTTATCGTCTTTCGATTTTTCTTTGATTAGGGCTTTTGATATTATTTGACTAAGAATTTTTTTTTATCATCTTTTGATTTTTCTTTGATGAGGGTTTTTTCTTTGATTTTTATTAATTAGAGGGGTTTCTTTGATTGTCATTTATTGAAGTTTTTTCTTTGATTTTTATTGATTAAGGATTTTTTATTGTTATCTTTCATTTTTCTTTTATTTCTTTTTTATTTTTTATGATTTATTTGTGATTTATTTTTTTCCATTTTAGGATTTTATGATTTATTTGTGATTTTTATATTTGTATATAAAAAATATGAATTCTCTTTTTCTCAAATTACTCAAAATTTAAACTTTTTTTCATACTTGGCTCCAATCTAAGGTCCATATTTGAGACTAAAATCCATAACTTTTTGATAAACTTTCATGATTATAACCAATATGACATGATTAAAGCATTTATATATTAATAAAATATTAAATCTTATTCCTTTTTAAATTAAAATTTTAATATCTTTTAGTTTTTAGATCTAATATGAGATTTACATCCAAAGTTAAAATTAATAATAAATATGTTAAAATACTTATATGGTCCAAAATGAAGTTATCCGATCCATTGTCCTTATGTATTCAAGTTGTGAGTTGCACAAACTCATTGTGTAGCTAAAACAAAAATTGGAGTTGGTACAATCATTACGTGTGTTCTATTCATTTTGTTCCTTCATTCCACCCAATCTTAAACAAGGCATCCACCAAGCCCTTATGGAACTCTCAATGAAGACATTGATCATCCATGATCTCTCACCATCAACACCATTCATGACTCTCATAGTCTAGCATGCCAGCCAGCTTTTAGAAAAGCTCCCTCATTATCCCTTAGAGTGAAGCCCAGATGCCACACACCCCAAATTTTGCTATATATGGACAGCTTAACATGATCCTGGGGAGGAGGTCACCACATATTCATATAGAGCCATTTGCGAGCAATCGGATGATGAACTTTACCCATGATCAGGAGAATGAATTCTCTAATCAGATTCAAGATCTTCATGACATCTCCTTACAAAAGTGTTTTCTTATTAGCCTTTACAAAATATATGTATGCAATAGCAATTACATTTAGCACCACAATGTTGTCTTCAATTAAAGTTGAATTACAGGGCTATTTTAAGCTCATACATTTTTTATTTAGTCACAGATGTCATGCATCCAAGCATAAGTCTCTTGGCGTATGTTTTTTGCATATGATATAATACTGGTTAGTACATATAGAAACAATATTCATAAGCAACTAGAACTTTAGAGGAACATCTTGGAGTAAATGGTTTAACAATTAGTAGATGTATAAATAAGAGAAGAAACTAAGAACAGAACAAGATTTAACGTGGTTTGGTCATAGCAACCTACAACCACGAACACCAACAGCCAAACCTCTTTTCATTCATGTATATGTGTTAGAGACCTTTTCATCATTAAATATACAACAACAATGCAATCATGTGCCCAAATCTTCCTTTAATTGTCATCCTTAGAAAAAGGAAGATATACCAAAAAAGAGAGGCAACAAAATAGTAACAAAATAAGAGCCAAAAAAAAAAGGCTAAGATCTGGATCCGATAATTATGGTAATATTTACGATCTGCTAAAAGGCATAATGGCTAGCGAGATACAGATATCTTCAACACTCCTCCTCAAGTGGGGAATGAATATTCGTGCATCCCCACTTGTTGAGCATTCTTATATGATGATCTTTGGTGAGTCCATCTGCCAACAGCTCGGAGCTTTCAACATATGGAGTTAATATTTCACCATTTTAAACTTTTTCCCGTATATAGTGGCAATCAATTTCGATATGTTTTGTTTTTTCATGAAACACTAAGTTTGCCGCTATATATATATATATAGCAGTTTGATTATCACAGTACATGGGAATAGAGGTATTGTTTTCAAGACCAATCTCAGTGAGCAGGATTTTCGTCCATGTAATTTCACTACCTATAGTAGTCATAGTCCTATACTCAGCTTCTGCGCTTGAACGGGATACCACACTTTGTTTCTTACTTTTCCATGCGACTAAATTTCCTCTGACAAATATGCAAAATCCAGTAGTAGATTTTCTATCAATGTTGCCTGCCCAATCTGCATCTGTGAAACTCTGAACTTGATTATTTATGTTTCTTTTGAACCACAGCCCTTGCCCTAGAGTCTTCTTTTTATTTGATTTTCTATTAAACTCGTTATTTTTCAATGACTTTCCCGAGGAAAATGCATGTGTTGGCTGGCTAACCTTATTGTGTAAGATCTGTCTAGTCTTGTAAGGGTGAGATATATTAGTTTACCTACCAGTCTTTGATATATAACTTTCTTTATTTATGATTGCTCTTTCGTTGCAAGATGGTTTATATCTCACTTCAATAGGAGTATCCGCTGGCTTGCACCCTAATTTGCCAACTTATTCGAGTAAATCCAAAGTATACTTTCTTTGTGATAAGAAAATACCTTTCTTTGAGTGGACTATTTTGATTCCCAAGAAGTAGCGAAGTTTCCCCAAATCTTTTATGTCAAATGTTTTCCTCAAAAAGCGCTTGATATCTGAAATCATTTTTTTATTTGTTCTTGTCAAACTAATGTCATCTACATAGATAAGGACAAGAATTATATGATTATTCTCCCTTTTGATAAATAATGAATTGTCCGCATTATTTCTAACAAAATTATCTTGTTCAAGAGCATCGCTAAGGCAAAGATGCCAAGCCCTAGATGATTGACGCAAGCCATATATAGATTTATGCAATTTACATAAGTGGTTATTGTTATCTTCATAAGAGTGTCCAGGCGGAAGTTTCATATAAACCTCTTATTTTAAGTCTCTCTGCAAAAAATCATTTTTTACATCCAATTGGTATAGAGATGAATTATAATTGCAAGCAATTGAGATAATATCCCTAACCATACTCATTTTTGCAACAGGGGTAAACGTTTAATCAAAATCGAGACTTTGAGTCTGAGTATAACCCTTAGCAACCAATCAGGCTTTATATCATTCAACAGATCCATTGCAGGCATATTTCACTTTGTATATCCATCGGCATCCTACTGCCCTTTTTTCAACAAGCAAGGTGACTATATCCCAAGTTTTGTTTTTTTGAAGAGCTTCAAGTTCTTATTCCATGGCGCGCACCCAAACCGGATTCTTAGTGGCTTCCTTATAGGTATTTGGTTCTTTGATGGATGAGATATTGCTAAGAAAAACTTGATAAGACCGAGATAATCTGCCATATCCAAGTTGTTTTTCTATAGAGTGAACCACCTTATAAGAAACATAGTCATTCAAATAGCTTGAGGGCCTAATGTACCGTTCTGACCTTCTCAAGGTAGGTAGATCTTCTTGAGCGTTGTTAGGTTCAGAAATGTCATGAGGCATAGTTTCTACTGGTTCAAGTTGTCTTTCTTCCATACACACAAACTCATTATACGTGTCAAGTTTGAATAAAACAGTCTCCCCCAAAGTAGAAACTTTCTTGGTTCCTTTATCATAACAAGGAGTATTTTCTTTGAAAACTACATCTGTAGAAATAAAAACTTATTTTTCCTCCAGATTATAACATTTATATCCCTTTTTAGAGGTAAAATATCCTAAGAAGAGACATTTAGCAACCCTACTGCTGAGTTTATCAGGATTTTGTTTGGCCACATATACCATACACCCAAAAGTGTGCATGTGTCTAATGTTTATCTTTCTACCTTTCAATATCTCTAAAGGAGCACGACTTTGAAGATTTTTACCTGGCAATCGGTTTATGATGTAGCATGCATTCATAACGGCATCACTCCAAAAAAAATTAGGAACCTTCATTTGAAAAAGGAGAGCACGAGTGACTTCCAATAGGTGTCGTTTTTTCCTTTTAGCCACCCCATATTGTTGAGGAGTTCTGACACAGGTGAACTGGTGATCAATCCCCTTAAGTTTTTTAAATAGTTTGAATTTAGCATTTTTATACTCAGTGCTATTATCTGATTAGATAATTTTTATTTTTTTTCTCAAACTGAGTTTCTATCATATTATAAAAACTCTAAAAATTGTCAAAAACCTCATCTTTGGTTTTGAGAAGATACAACCACATAGTTTTTGAGAAGTCATCAATAAAGGTCATGTACTATCGATAGCCAGAATATAATATATTTGGGGCAGGTCCCCATACGTCGGTATGAACTAATTCAAATAAACCTTCTGAGCAACTATCAGAAACAGGAAAAGGAGGTCTACTCATCTTAGCATATCAGCACACATCACACGAGAAACTTTCAAAATTAAAATTAGGAAACAAAGTTCGCAATGTTTTACTAGATCGATGTCCCAATCTTTTATGCCATAACTGACATTCTTCTCTTATCGCTAGAATGACACAAGTACCATGTTTTAAAATGTAGAGACCATTGGATAGCCTCCCATTACCAATCATCTTCTTCATCACCCGATCCTAAAAAACCACATTATATGGTGAGAAAATAATATCATAGTTTAAAGTTTGAGTGAGCCGAGATACTGAGAGAAAGTTAGATGAAAGGTTGGGCACAACAAGGACTGAGTGACGTAGACCTCATCTACTAATTTTACGTTACCGATTCCTTGAACTTTCACGATGGATCCATTAGCAATGGTGACCTGATTGCAATCTTTTAATCTTCTAAAATCATCTACATTACTTGTTGAGGAACACATATGTCCAGACGCCCCTGAATCTATCACCCATGGATTTTTGTAATCAGCAAAACTAGAATAAAAATTACATGACTGTTGCGGTTTTGACGCTGAGGCAACCATGGCAGTCGACTTCTCATTTTGCTTGTAGAGTTATTGAAGAAGTTATGTCAATCCTTGTAACGTGATTTCTGAGGTGTTAGCTGAGTCATGTTGAGTTGCAGCTTGTGCTGAGCCTATTTGATTCTGATTAACTTTATCAGACTTCATAGACCTAGGCTTGCCCTCTGTCCTTCTTGCAATGTGAGCAGATTTTTTTTTTGAGTTTTACCCTTGGTAGTGCTATACTCATCCCTTTTTGCACAAGTCACCACAAATGCTACCTTGTCATTGGGATCATCTTGATTCAAACTATTCTTCGGGTTCATGACCCGTCGGCGCGACTCCTCTCTCATAACAGTAGAGAACACGTTGTTGATAGATGACACTTCAGGGGACATCAAGATTTGACTTCTAAAATTTTCGAATTCGTCTCTAGGACCAGCAAGTAATTGAAAAATATTTTCATGCTCTCTTAGTTTAGAAACAGAGATCAAGTCCGTGCAAGTACTAGTGTAGGATTCACATTCATCCCACATTCGTTTCATTTTTTCGAAGTAATCACTAAATGACATCTCGTTTAGTTTTAGACTATGAATCTCGTAAGAGAGTTGATACATACGAACTATGTTATTTTGCTCGCTATACAACTCACGAGCATTATTCCATATCGCTTGAGCATAATTGAGAAATATAAAACCTTTTGCAATTTTAGATTCCATGAAGTTTAAAATCCACGACATCACCAAATCATTTATCGATCTCCATTCATTATATTTGGAGTCGGTAATGCTAGGTCTGGAAATTTTACCAGTGACAAATCCCAACTTGGATCTACCACTCAGGTATAGAGAAACCGACTTTGACCAAGCTAAATAATTTCTGCCATTTAGCATAATAGAGGTGATTTTGGTATTTGGTATATATTCTTGAACAAAAATGGAAGTAGCTGATTGACTAGATGTTGAACTTCCATACGCCATTGCAGGAGCAGGTCAGAAAAGTGTCCCCAAAGTCTACTCTGATACCATGTAGAAATAATAGAAGAAACTAAGAACAGAACAAGATTTAACGTGGTTCGGTCATACCGACCTACATCAACGAACACCAGCAGCCAAACCTCCTTTCATTCATGTATATGTGTTAAAAACCTTTTCATCATTAAATATACAACAACAATGCAACGATGTGCCCAAATCTTCCTTTAACTGTCATCCATAGAAAAAGGAAGATTTACCAAAAAAGAGAGCCAACAAAATAGGAGCAAAAAAAAGAAGCTAAGGTCTGGATCCGATAATGATGGAAAGTGCAACCATAATGGTAACCATCTCAATATGCTAAAAAGCATAACGGTTGGCGAGATGCAGATATCTTCAACAGTAGAACAAAAGTTGAACACATGAAGTACAAGTTTAGTACATAAGCTAATGATAGCAATGTAATTTAAATATAAAATATGCCTATTTAACAATGTCATAATTTTGGTATTTAAAGTTTATATTACAATAAAATTGAGGATTTGGATATGATATCGCTAAGAAGATCAATGTTGGCTGGGTTAAATGAAGACATGTTAGTAGTGTGTTATATCATAAAAGAATACATCTACAACTGAAAGGATGTTTATACAAGATTGCTATAAGGCTAACACTATTATGTAGAGTTAAATGTTGAGTAAGTAAAAAATGACGAGAATGCAAAATGCATGTTGCAGAGACGTGTATGTTAATATTAATGTATAAGGTTACATTAAAAGATAAAATTAAAACTAAAACTATTAGAATTCACCTATGAGTTACACCAATAAAGGATAAAAAAATGTGAATGTGGTTTAAGATGGTTTGAACATGTTGTGGGAAGACCTCTCACATCGCCTTTGAGAAAGATTGACATTGTACAAGTAAAAAAAAAAAGACAAGAAAAAAGAACCAATAAAGACTTAGAATGAGACAATTAAAGGTGATAAAGGAAGATTGTAACGTGACAATTGACATGGCTCCCAATCAGATGTGATTTGGAATCACATTTGTCTCATAAAACCAAGACAAGTTCACCCATCATGGGTTCCACCCCTTGCAAAACTTTCAACTAGCCAATATGGACTTGACCAAGTATTGGGATAAAAATCTTCACATTGTTGAAAATATCACAAAAATAAGGTTGTTTTCATTTATTGAAAGTTTCATGATTATATCATGACGTTTACATTATTTGACAATATCTATGGATAAAAAACACCATTTTATAGTCTCATATTATTTATTTGATCCTTTTACATACAGTTTTAAATTTAAATTTTTTATTATGTCTATATTTTTTGCCAATAAAAATGCAAAAGTGTACAAATCCTCGCGAGAAATTAATGGACATTTAATTGTTGTTTTTATTCATTTGTCACTAAAATCAACTCTTCAATCCCAACAAAATCCAAAACCCAATTGGGCTGGTATTTATCACCAAAAGCTCGATTTTGACTTAGTTTCTACCTATGTCACAATGACACGCTATAGTGACACGTTAAAAAATGATGACATAGTAACAAGCATGTCCACTCATTTGGTAGGAGTGACTTGTGAATGCCACCAAGTTGATGGGATGTCACAAGTTCCAAACTCATAGGTTGCGTCACTTATGCAAGATCAAAGCTGGGTGTACTTCCCAATGGACAGCCAATGTGCGGTAGGTGATGAAAGGGTTTCTCTCTTGGATTATTAAAAAAAAAAAACTAATATTATTCTAATAAAAATATAATAAGGGTCTATTAAAATATACTTTCTTATGCATTGAAATATAAATAGATATTTTATTAATTAAAAATGAAAATCCATGCTCTCGTGTCATTATTTTAACAAATATTATGTTTTGGGCATCGTACTCTTCCGTCTGTTGTGACCTATATCTTTGTGACAGGTTCTAGATCTTTCACGGACCAAGCTCGAGTTATGGAAGCTGAAGCTGAAGCTGACCATGACGTCACGAGTTTAAAGGACAAGCTTGTCATTTTCAAGCAAGACTCAAAAGCTGGCAATACTTTGTGTAGTACACGGATACGATAACTGGCGTTATTAATGCCACTCATGCAAACAAGTCAGGTATTTACAAGAATATACTTAAAAGATTTTTGCAATTTAGGTTCATACCTACATATTTTGGCATTCAAATGCAGAAAAAGTGGTAGCTGAGCAACCCTTAGGTGCGCAAACACAGTGGCCGTCCATCACCAGTCATGATGGATTGCAAACAAAACCACAAAAAAATGTTAAGATGTGTTTTTTTGGCATTTTAGACTCTTTAGTGGCGTCCATCAAAGCTGCGATGGATGGCCAGAAAAGTCCCGTAGTAGCTGCGCACTTGAGAGCTGCCACTCACTCTTCAATGAAGGTTGATTAGACTTATTTTTAAAATTTTAAAAAAATGGTTAAAATATTTTTAATTTTTTTAAAAATGCGTAAAATATTTTTAAAATATTTTAAATATTATTTTAATTTCTGTAACACGTATCGTTTCTGTTTAAAAGTTGACCGATTCAGCTATGAATCCGAATCTGACAGATTCACCTAAATTGTTTTCAAAACGATTCAAGGTCCAATACGATATTGACAACATTGTTATAGTCTTGAATTTATCGACTGTGGTTAAAGGCAGAATAACTGTGACGAGCATTAACTTGAATAACTGAACAAAAAACTTATGTATGATTTTGAATTATGAGTATGTTAAGGCATGAATTTGAATTACCAAGAGAAGTGATGTATGTTTTTGTAAACAATCCAATATAATAACCCTTACTTCTTTTTACCTTTGGTTATTTGCAGCACGTGATTGCAAGTCCAATGTTGATTTGGAGAAGCAATTGGACAAGTCATTATAAAATCATAAAATTCCTAGTAAACCTTTTTAGAGCTCACCTATTATAATACTATAAATTATCAGTCTTCTCTATTCCCATGTGGTCCCTCATATCTTGCTTATGCTTCTTTTTTATTGGGTTATTCAACTTGCCCACGTATAGGAGTGCAAATGGATCGAATCCAAACAGATTTCCTATCTAACACCTTATCATCAGGGATGGATTTCAAACTAGAAGACAAACATGTGTTTGGATTATATCTAGACTAGAGCTGTCAACGGGTCGATTTTACCTTGACCAAACCCTATAGGGTCCGACCTGAGTTTCGATTAAGACCCACAAAATTTTAATGTAAAAATAATAATAAATATTATTTTAGCGGGTATGATATGGGTTTAGTTCATATGGTTCTTATCGGGTCCGAGTATGGTTTATCTGATAGTGAACCCGATTAGACTAAGATACAGACTATATACCATACCCAAAAATCTGGTTCAAGCTTGGTTCCACCTGGATTTGAAGCAAACCCGACCCGTTGACACCCCTAATTGAGACTTAGTGTAATAACTATAATTTTAAAATGTTAAATAAATTCATTATATGAATTTGAACCCTATGGATCATGAACCAGATCTGGACATGATCCGAAGTCTAAATAATATTTAGATCTAGAATTTGTATTGGATATGAATCCATATCTAAAAATAAAAATAGATTTTTTAACAAATTTGAATATTATTTAAATGGATATTTTCAATGAATATGAATATTATGTAAATATATATTTTTTGCGGATCTAGATATTTATCTAAATCCACGTTTCAGAAGCATACTTATGAATATTTAAATTAACCATGAGCAAAATGATAAAATTGCAAGTGCTTAATATTAAATACTGAAAAATATAAAGTTAGCATCTCTCTCCTCGCTCTCATCTCTCTCCTCTCTCTCATAATTTTTGAACCCAAACACAATTATTATTTTTGGTTTGTTTTATTAGAAACCTCTAAAACCCCTACTTGCCTAGTTAGGGTACCTCGTTTATGGTTCAATAGCAAAAGCCATTTTTTTTTTAAGATGAATTTGAGATCCTGCTGTAGAAGCGCCATCAAAATCGCCACATTCAAATGCAAATTTAATAAAATACTGTGAAAGCGCTACTCAAAATTTTAAAATAAGGTATATACTTGTAGAACTCATGTAATCCTTCGTATGGATTTATAGAATCTCCTAACTCTCTCCTGAACCTTTATATTTTTTTATAAACCAAAATACAATAATTATGTCAAAAATTTTATTCAATTTTATTTTTATATAGAGGAGGTTCTATAAATTTTTTTAAATAACTTTGGGATTTTTCATACTAAAATAGAGAAGGTTCTGTGAACAATTTTAAAATAATTTATGGATTTTTTAAATTAAATAGACTGCATATTATTCAATTTTTAGTAAATTTATAGCCATTATTACTAAAAAAAACAAAGCACGTGTAGTCCAAATTTTTAAAATAATTTTTGGAACTATAATATAAAATAGGGAAGATACTTCCTGATATTTCAAAATGAAAAGAAGAAATCTTATTATGATTTGTATGAATTTATTTGAATTATCATTTAATTTTTAGAATTTATTCTGATATATTGTGCAGGATGCAAAATAAAATTGCAAGCCCTAAGATTTTGGCATTATTTTTCTTAACATAATTAAAATTATCCAACACTCTTATTTTCAAATAATACAGGTTATAAACCATAAGTTAATTAAATAATTTTATGACACTTGTATATAATATGTATGTTAAGCGTACATACGTAAAACTGTGGTTGAGCCATGAGTGCTAACCTGGGACTCTAAAATTGTCTAGAGATCCATTCATAATTGAATGTATGTCTCATGTTGATAATTCATGCTATCTATGCTTAATTGCAACTATAGTTAATATTGTATATGCATGTTGATACATTTTTAACATGCAATAAAAGTTTTATGGGTATTGACCCAAAAGTATAATTATTATAAAATTTTCAACCTTTTGTATTTGTTTTAAAAATAACATACATTGAGAATATGATCTCAAAAGGATATAAAAAAAATCACTAATAATTTGAGTTTGTCACATTAAAAAATGATAGACGAGCGAGTAGGTCAAATGTGAATCGACGTCAGCACCAATTCCATAAAATTTTTAGTAGTTTCTATGAGCGGTAATTTTCAATATCAGGTAGTCTAGACAAATTTCTCTGTAAGGATGAAAATCCAAGATTAGGATCTCTCTGAGGGTGAAAATCTAAGATTTAAGAAATTTAAAGGACAATGGATCATTTTCCTCAACCATGGTGAATTAGGAGGATTTTCGAGCTCAACTGAAAGGATCTAGTAGTCCAACCACGTACGTGTATTTAGCAGTTACACTACAATCATAGCTAGTCACAAGAACTTGATGGAGGTTTCTTGACTCTAGTGTCAGTGTCTCTACTAGCCAGAGATAAAATATAAAATAAAACATGTGAATTAACACCCCTGGAGGTACTAATGCTCATAATGTATCGAGATAGTGGTGCATCAAGTGTTGAATTAGAATGGTCACTAAATTTTATGTGCATGACATTTAATGCAAAAGCAATTTAATTTGAAAGATAATAATATTATTTGTGCATATAGGATATACATGGAGATGTATAATTATCTATTTAATTAATTGCTTAAATTGATTGAGTAAACAATTCTTTATTGATTATTTAGATTAAATTATTTTGGGTATATACATAAATCATAAGATAGTGTGAGATGCAAATAATTTTTTATGTTTATTAAATTAATTATAAATATTTAGATTCAATTTAGTTAAGCAGGATGAGGCAAAGGTTGGATAGTGGGTGGCACCTCCCCTGGGTTGCCTTTTGTGAGGCCCGTTATTAGCCAATCAGAGACTAGGGGGTGGCAAAAGTGAGTATAAAACTATAAAAGTTTTGAGCTAATGCAATTAGGCCAGTACTTACCCCCGGTATATGGTGAGGAGGCAAGCTCCCGTCATATGCCTGCTTGTGGGTAGAGGTTAGTCGCTGAATACGCCTCTAAATATGTGATGGTTATGCTCTGACCAGATTAACTTCCAAGCCATGAACTTCTAACGCTTATCTTTTTTTATTCATGTGAGATGCTACCAAGGTGTCTCGAGGAAAGCACAATTCATCCCAATTAAATTTTAAGTACCCCATTGCACGTTTCAACATACTCATAAAACAATACTGCCAAAACAAGTGTGAAGGTGTTTTTTCCGCACATATACATAAAATACATCAGCTTGCAAGGGAGAAGCTTCTCCTTTTGAGTCTACTTTCTGTGTTGAGCTTCTCGCATAGGATTTGCCATCCCACGAGAGAACCCCTAAGGGGGAGACCATCCCCCATATCGCCTTTTTAGGGAGCCATTGTGTCATCGAGAAGTGCAAAGCTTTATATAAAAAACCACAAATTCCCCATTGGTAACTAACACCCACCTTGGTGTATCTTCTTGTTGCCCAAGTGAGAAGTGTAACAATTATGCCATGAGACTCAATCATTATTGACAAACCAAGTCTGATGGAGACCTTCTTAAGACTATGTCCCAATCAAGGTTGTTAAATGCGATGAGGTGAAGCGAGGCGTTGAGCCTGCGCTTCGCCTCTGAGGAGTACGCCTCTCACAACTGGTATGGAAGTGAAGCGGTGGGAGGGGAGGCAGGGAGCGGCGGAGGAGCAGTTGACCAACAAGAACTTTCCCCCCTTGTTACAACATACAACTTAGGAAAGGCATCCCTTAACCTACCATCTCCCCACCACCAATCTTGCCCAAAGAGGGTGGTGATGTCATCACTTACCAATACTCGAACATATTTGCAAAAATCAGGTAGAATCGACACCCAACCCTTCCAAATCAGGGCAGGTTGTATGTCCTCTCTCTCCCCCCCCCCCCCCCCAACACGCACTGTAGCTACAGTGCGTGTTCGGGGGAGAAGACGCAACACCCTCTCTCCAAATCACAGAGCCTTTCCTCCATTTATGATTTTCATACCAATTGGAGGGCCGACCAATGGCATCATATTTGTCCTTTAAGATGACCACAATTCTCCCTCGCAATTTTTTCATAACCATTTTGCAATAAGTGCCTTGTTAAATCTCTTGAGGTTATGAATTCTTAGGCCACCCAAATCAAGTGATTGGGAGATTGTGGCCTAGTTAACCATTTCAAATGAATATTTAGAAGATATATGCTAGACATTTCTCAACCTTTTTTGGTAATCTAGCTAAAAACATGCAAATAGTGCATTACCATTGGTGAAGTATTGAATCATACAAAATTTATGTGTCACTCCTTTGACAATAATCACTTAGCACATGACTGGGCCTTCTCCATATAACGGTCTTCCAAGTTACTCCAGCGTAATCCCCTTAAAACTCCCAAATATAAGGGAAGTCCAAGATATTTCATCAGTGGGGAGCCTGAATTACATTCAAAGATGGTTGATGCCATTTGATGCAAATGCCCAGTGAGATCATTGAACACCACCAATTGACCTTTGGCTTCATTCATACACAGTCCAGAGATGTTTGCAAAACATCTAAGAATTACCCAAAGTGACTTGATTTATAGCCTCTAAATACCAAAAGGTCATCCACAAAAAGCAGACGATAAAGGGATACTGTTTGCGAAATCCTTCAACCATGAAACTTTCGCTGGGCTTCTGCATAAGAAAGCATAACTGAATCAGTCTCCATTGCCATTATAAAGAGAATGTGTGAGGGTGGGTCTCCTTGACACAAACCCCTCTTTGTCATGAAGAAATCTCCCTTGCACACATTTATAGACACCGAAATAGAGGATGAAGAGAGTAGACTTTCTATCCAAGAGTGCCATTTAACACCAAACCTCATACATTGCGCACCCAATTCAATAAAAAAGCACTAATCAAGAGAGTTAAAAGTTTTTTCCAAGTCAATTTTCAAAACAAACAAACTCTTATCAGAGGCCCTGGTTGAGTGGATTGCTTTATAGGCCAATATGTATGAGTCAAGTAAACTTCTTCCCGTGATGAAAGCACCTTAGTGAGTCTGATATAAGTGACCCAATAATCGACTTGATCCTAGAAGTTAAGATCTTATAAATGATCTTGAACATGCAGATCTTTAGGGATGAGAATGAGTAGTGATCTACTCAATGCGCCAAGAAGCTTATCATTGAAGGAGAATTTGGCCACATAGGTCATTCTTAACAAAGTCCCAACCTTCCTTTAAGAATTTAATTGAAAATCCATCCAGTATGGGAGTTTTACCTTTCAGCAAGCTCTATATTGCATTCTTAATTTCATCCACCGTAAATGGCTCATTGATGGCACAACTATCTTCTACACTCAACGAGTGGAATGTCATGAATGACATGTCATACGCTGTAATTTTTTTATAATTATTTCAATAAATAAAAATGATTTTTATGTCTAACTTAAGGATTTTTATTCATTCAAGTATATATTGTGATGAAAATTAATTGTGTTTATTAATTCAAAAAATTAATCCCACTTGAATTGGAATTCCAACTAAAGTTATATTGAGATTCAAATTTAACTTAGGGTTAAATTCATGCAAATCATAATTTAAATAGAATTTGAATTTGGACTTAGTAATTGGAGTTTGATCCATATTAAGTTTGAAATTTCATGGGATTTGGATTTTGTATGAAATGCAAGGTCTAAATTGGTTCAAAAATCTAATTTGAAAATTTGAGATTTTAGCTAAATAAATAAATCTTAATTAAATTTTTAATTAAGTAAACCAAACCAAGTGGATGGGTTGCCCCTTAGGTGGGCCCACACCCCCTCGGCTGGATACTACTTACCAAAAACCTTAATTCTTTTGAAATCCCATAAGAAAAAAAAAAAGATTGTCAAAACTTACCAAAACAATAAGAAGGCAAGTCTTAACAAGAGGGCCATGAGTTTGAGTTGGACTCATATGACCAACAAAGCAAGTAGAGGGACCCACACGAGGCACCCCTACTTACTTGATTAAGATCTAAAAATAAAGTACTATATGTAGCTTAATATATAAAAATTAATAATATATAATATATATTATACACCTATAGGGAGCAACTAGGTGGAACGTCTCCTCCATTCTCATCCTTAGTAGAATTTGTCAAGTCAAAGAGGTTAGGACAAATAAAATAGTAAGTACGGTAGTCGCTGAAATTCGTAAAGTTTAGAAATTTAAAAAGTCAACAATTGTTAAGTGTTTTTTTTGTTAAATATACAAATTGAAAGTAAGTCTTGAGAGAGATTATGAAAACTTTGGCTCAGTCCAAAGATCCATAAAGGGGGACCCCAAGAGGGGCACCCTACCCTTTTACCTTTTTTTGAACTTTCTTCACCATCAAGAAGCCAGTCTAGCTACCATTATGTCTACATCTTGAAGGAAGATAGCTGGAGCTTAGAGACGTTGCTATCGAGTGTGAAACTGAAAAACAAAGACCGATGCTACAACAAGACCTTCTATAAGGTAGCTGCAGCTTATTACATAAACATATATGGAATCCGGATGCATGTGGTTAAGGATGGCAGTGGACCGGGGCGGGGCGGGGGACAAGGTCTCCACCCCCGCCCCATCTCTAAAATTTAACCTTTATCCCCGGTCCACCCCCGTGGTAGGGGAGACTTTGGACCTCCACCCCCGCTCCATCTTTGTCCCCACCCCCGCCTCATCCCCCATCCCCGCCCTGCCTCGTCCCCGTTTTCTTGAAAAGAATCCAGGTTGTGATAAATGCAGAATGACCATATGGATTATGGATAGGGGTAGTGGCTTACAAAAAATCCCAGCGTCGGTGGTGGATACGCAAAGAAATGCAATGGCAAGGGTGGCCAACACAGTGATCGACTGCAATGGGTGGTGGTTGCCTCTAGTTGATGCTCAGACAGCGGGGAATGCGGCGACAGGTCAGAGAGGGGAGAAGAAGAAGGAAGAGGAAGAAAAAAAGGAAGGTGAGGAAGATGGGAAGAGGAGGGGCGTCAATGATGGCCGATGTTCGGACGAAAGGGAAAGAGAAGAATGTGAGGAGAGGTGTCGGTTGAAGGTGTCAGCAATGATGTTGCTTCAGCGAGGCCACAAACAAGGGGAAAAAAAGAGAGAAGAGAGAGGAGGTGGCACCACAAACGAGGCTCACGATAGCGGCACAGGGCGACAATAGAGAGTGAGGGAAGAAGGAAGAAAGGAAAGAGAGATGTTGTCGGCCAACAGTGGTCGGTGACGGCCCGACTCCAGCGAGAATGCAGATGGGGAAGGGAAAGAGGCGACGATGATGGCTACGATGGATAAAACACAATATTAGGGTTAGTAAGATTTTATTTTTTGATTCAGGGTCTTTTAGTAATATAGGGTGGGGCAGGGATGGGGCAGGGGAAAGTGTCGGTCCATCCCCGCACAGGGATGAACTTTAACCTTCATCCTCGTCTCCATCCTCGTTTCATGCCCTCCATCCCCCGTCCAAACGAGGCGAGGCAGGGCTCCATTTTCCCTCGGTCCACTGCCATTCTTACATGTGGTATGCACTGGATTTGTTCTAAAATCTAATATTACCATGGATCAAACTTATGAACATGATTAAATCAAAGATCAAAGTTGGATATAATCATCTAATGGGTTAGTTGGGGTTTCTTAACCATTTTTCAAAGAAAATGTTTTTTTAATCATAAACAAGAAAACTAGTTTTGGGGAAATCTAATAGACTAAATATGATTTTTTGTAGGCATGAGTAGATGCATTTACAATGTTGTTATCATGTCATTTGGTATGACCATGCATATTAAACCATAATTAGTATTTAAGAGATGGTTTACTCATAAGTTTTGACAAAAATATTGGTTTTAAAAATCCATGACTGAAAAAATGTCTTTTAACCCTTGATTGTGGCTAGATCTAAATTGTATCAACATGTTAAATCTTGTCTACTTAATATATATTTAATATGTAGTATGATCATATGGCTGTGAGCATGGTTAACAAGAGAAATTGTGTTGGCAAAATATGTGTTTTGGAAAATTGAAGCATGAGAAATAGGTCTTTGGGAGTTTAATTGGTTAGATTTGATGTAAATGAGCGTGTGTGATGTTATTTTCAAGTTGAATTACATGTCATCTAACATGTACCTTCATTTAAAATTAAGATTTGTGTTGAATAGGTGGTTGAATGCCTGTGTGTGGTTCTTGCACTTGAAACATACTTGCTTCACATTTTTCATTGAACGAGACTTAAAGAAAGACACATTTCTCCTGAATCATAAATCAAATGACGAATTCCTTTCATGGGCAACTTTTATACATAAATGAAGTATTCTGGACCAAAGGATTGGTTCAAAAGCCTCGCGGATAAGAAGGTCTATTCACTACAAAAAGGGATAAAATTTTTGCTCTGTTTGTTGAGAAGACTTGATTGATATTTTCACAAAAAATCTAGTAAATTGAATTTTTATGATCTTAGGCACAAATTTTAATATGTGTTGGTTAACACGTAGATAAACCCACAATAAAAGCCCTGAATGCTGATTCATTACTAATTAATACCAAAATCTAAATGACACTTGCAAAAAAAGTTATATTATGCAAAACAAGATCTATGCTGTCTAAAAAACAATCCATAATTAATAGTAATGAATTTCAACACAAGGTTTGCTATGTTTGCAAGCTAACACGTGTGGGGACTTATAGAAAAATTGAGAAATTCTAATTTGGTGTGTGGGCTGATTTGTCTTGAAATCTATGAGACATAGACCCAAATTTGATTTCTGAATTCGCCAGTGTTGTCTGCAAAATAGTTTGTACCCCAAAAAATTTTATCTTTTGACATGTAAAAAATTTGGATACGTGGTTTGTCTTGCTTGAAAGCTAAAATGCAAGGGTATCAATAGAAAAACCAGGGAAGTCATACTCATTGTCTATTAATAGTAGCAGACCCTATAATAGCTGATAAAATTATGCACAATTTGTCCCTAGGGCAGGAAAAAATATATCACATGTCTGCCTTGTTTCAATGTGAACGATGTATGCAATATTGATGTGCAACATGTATGAATGTAGTGTCACTATGTAATAGTATGGTGACTTGTATGCATGTCAGTATGTAGCATAGTAACAATATAAAGTGACATGCATATATTAAAAACTATAGCATGCTGAGTGAGAACCTAATAAGGTAAAATTTGTATATGAAATGCACCATTACATATTAATTAAGGGTGGCAAAATCTGACATGACCCGCCAACCCGCTTCTTAGCCGGGTTCGGGTTTGGCTTAAACGGGTTCGTGTCATAAACAGGTCGACACGCCTAACCCGTTTATTAAACGGGTCGGGTTCGTGTTAGGGGTATGCCAACCCGCCAACCCGGCTGACCCGTTTAATAAACGGGTTAGGCGGGCGGGTCAACCCATTTACCTGAACCTGACCCGCCAACACGTTTACCCGACCGACTCGTTTATTAAACGAGTTAACCGTGTCGGGTCGGATTAACCGTTTAATAAATGGGTCGGGTTTGTGTTTGTCATAGCCGACACATTTAATAAATGGGTCAGGCTCGTGTTGAGGTATGCTAACCCACCGACACGACCCACCAACCCGACCCAATTGCCACCCCTAATATTAATGCATCAGTGGTGTGTTTATAAAATTATGTTTTAAATATGTGGTGTAGGGTATGTGAAAGGCTTGTGAGTGGGCCCGATTTTAGTGAAACCCACAGGTGCTTATTGAGCAATAGAAAATGAAAAGACTTAAAAGGACAAGCCCATAATCATATAGATATCTCAAAAAGGTTGTGCTTAAAGTTGCCTAGAGTTGGGGTTCATATTGCGAGTTGTTTCAATGAGTTAAAAAATGACCTTGTATTATGAAAACATCCTTGAGTGGAGCTTGGGCAAATGAGTCTGTGTGCTGAGGGCACTTGAAATTAATTTATGAGTCTAAATTTAAATAACACTTAATGACCCATTCAAACCTAGGGCCACCTTGGGGAGGGTGATGGTACACTCGACTAGTCTATCATTTCTTACTTCCAAGGGCTAGGCGTCTCCACTGGTCTCTAGTCGTCAGTCGTACAGGGCTAAATTACTGTGTGAACTAGGTAATATATCCTGAATCTCTGTAAAATACGAACCGATTCTGTATGGATCACTAAGAGTTTTCTCGGTCACAAATCTACTCTATAAAAAACTTTGAAAGGAATTTGCAGATTCTTGTAATCAATGTGACTAATAATCACATGACATAATATATACCCATTGACTTGGTTGAATCAAAGTTAAAAAGACTAAGTGTTTACCCCTTAAGGTAAAGAAAATAAATAAAATATTAGAATATTGACACACTAACATCAATATATATATATATATATATATTGTAAATGCATATAGGGTTTATTATAAATTATGTATTTACCTATGAACATTGACACAATAAAATTCTTATCATGAATATTACCTCTGAGCGTGACTTAGTTATAAAAATGTGAAATGTACTTATGTCTATGCCTTTGTGTTGCACGATTGATTAATTTTCTTAACATAGATCAGTGTATATCTCTTGTAATTGGATTCTTTTTATGTTTATGTTGTAAAGTGTAACTTATTGGGGCTATAGATTAATGCTCCCTACTTTAAAATTTTATAAATAATATATGAGTTGGCATGATGACAGGTTGTTTGGCGGTGTCAGACAAATCATCACTGTTCTTTTTTCGGGGGATTCAATTTTATTTTGGATTTTTGTTCAAACCTATAAACTTTCAATTTTTTTGAATACTTGTGTGAAATAATTTTTTTAATTAAGTTATTTAAATACAATTGTGTGTTGATGTGTTATTGTAACCTACCTAGAGTTTGAATCAATTTTCAATATATTATTCCGTTGTGTTTGCATTTAAAAAAAATAAATTTTTTTGATAAAATTTTGAGGTGTTATAACGAGGTTTGAATGCATTGCACAAAATGTTTTTAGAAGCAATGAGTAGCATTAGGTAGGATATGCGTACCTTGAAATGAATGACCATCAATGTCGATATTTGCAATGTGGTTAATCCATCTTTCATTGGAGGTAGGGGTGGGAATCAGGTCGGGTCAGCTGTGGCAAACACGAACCCGACCCATTTATTAAACGGGTAACCCGACCCGACACGGTTAACCCGTTTAATAAACGGGTCGGGTCGAGTAAACGGGTTAGCGGGCCGGTTGACGGGTCGGGTTCGGGTAAACGGGTTGGCGGGTCGGGTTCAGATAAACGGGTTGACCCGCCTACCTAACCCGTTTATTAAACGGGTCAGCCGGGTTGGCATACCCCTAACACGAACCCAACCCATTTAATAAATGGGTTAGGCTGGTCGACCCGTTTACGATACAAACCCGTTTAAGCCAAACCCGAACCCGACCGGTCGGGTTGGCGGGTGGTGTCAGATTTTGCCACCCCTAATTGGAAGTACGCATGTGAAAATGGCGGGTGTTTAGTTCTTCCGTTGTCAACCATTGTAAATTGGCACGTCGCCTCTATCTAATAGATTTAAGCTTTCGTCGGCAATGATAACAACAAGATGTTTCTCTCTCCCTCCTCTTCTTTTTTCAAATTTATAGTACTACCTAACAAAATTTCTTTTTCACAAAGGACTTCAATAAAGTTATTATAATTTTTTTGTTGAAATTACATTACTTTTATTTATTATAAGCTACCTGAACATTGAGTGTCACTGTTAAACATGGATACAAAGTGTCCAACACATACATTTGCAATTTATATACATGTTTATACAATACATACTGCATAATGTACGTATTAAAAGTCTTTATTGGATCCAGATTCCTGATGGGACAGGTCATAGATCTGCACCATATCCAAATCGATCCAACAATTCGGAGTTGATCCTGATTGAACCCCATTAACCAAATGGCCATGTAAAACAACATGAACCCAACTAGGGATGTCAATAGTTCGGGTTTGGGTTGTACATGACTGAATATAAATCCGTTTAGTTGGATTTGGCAAAGGAAACCATGTACTCTCGAGTGAGAATCCAAATCCGACACCGTATTTGACAAGACCGTAGGGCATATAGCTAGCCATATCCGGAATAGGTGAAGGATTTTTTATCCAACACCGAACCCAAACAAGCAAGAAACGATTATGTCCAATATGAATCTTATCTAAGCCTGATCCATTTTACATGTCTACTCAACCGTCTGTCCGTACCCAGCCAGATTTCTACCATCGACTGGGGCTGCAAATGGGTCAGATACAGACCAAATTATAGTAGATCTGAATCGGAATCAACGCAATATATCCAAAATGAATCTGACACACCAGTGTTGATTATGGATATGAATTTGACGTGATCACACAACAACAACTACGCCTTCATCCCAAAACAATTGGGGTCGGCGATATGAACCAAAAAAGAAAATCATTATTGGTCCTCCACATGAATCCTTCTCCTCCAATCATTTCTATCCAATGCCATGTCCTCGGTGAGGTTCAAAGCATTCATATCCTTTCCTATCATCTCCATCCAAGTCTTCTTAGGCCTACCCCAACCTCTTTTAACTAATATATTTTGTCATTTCTCCATCCTTCTAGCTGGAGCATCATTAGGCCTTCGCCGAATATGCCCAAACTACCGTAAACGATTTTCTCTCATCTTATTTTCAATGGATGCAACGCCTACCTTCTTACGTATATCCTCGTTTCAAATTTTATCTTTTGTTGTATTTTCACACATCCATTGAAGCATACGCATCTCAGCTACACTCATTTTTTGAATATGATGTCTCTTTGCAGCCCAGCATTCCGTACCATATAATAAAGCGTACCTAATTGTCGTCCTATAAAACTTTTCCTTCAACCGCAATGACATTCTACGATCGTACAACACTCCAGTTGCACTTTTTCATTTAATCCACGGCAATGACGTGATCACACTGAATACGATAATTAAAAAAGTAAAAAACTGGGTTTTATAGGCAAACAGTGAAAACATCTTGGGTTTGATCCGGGACTGATGCGGATTTGACAAAAAGTTGTCATTCTGAATCCAAAGTTCAATAAAGTCCGGTCATGTAATCCAAATCCGATCTGAATTTGCAATTGGATCCTCTGTTAAGGTCCATATATTAGAAACAAGGAGTCAGACCCGGGTTCAACAACTAACCGTATCTGATCCATTTATACCCCTACCAGCGAGTGTGCTCACGGGTTGGATTCAGGCCGGATCATTCCAGGTCTGAATTCAAACCTGAATCCAAAATGCATACAGTAGATCCAAATAAGATCCGATGAAGTAAAGTTGAATCTGAGTCCAAAATACAAGTGGTAATACTGGATTCGGGAAAAATAGAAGAAAAACAAGTTATTTGCATGTAAAAAATGCAACCTGATAGGATTTTGGATTTGGATCAATTCCAGATTCGGCTCAAAATACTGTTCCGATTCCGACCTGAATACAAAAGTAATTTGATTGAACAAATTCGAATCAGATCCGTATGCAGATTCGGATCTTTAAGGATCCAAATCCGGAAGTAATATATCGGGCTCGAACGGATATCCAACCATATCCGATCCATTTGCTGCCGCTGCGACCTTAACGCCTCGAATCTAATGCATTTCAGTTCCATCCGATCGAATCGTAATTCGCGCCCTCATAAAACGGCCTACGGCGCCAACGCGTCATTAAAATTTTTGGCGCAAAGATGGCGATCGATCGTCCGGGGACGTTTCTTACGTCTCTCCAGTGGTGGTGGCGGTGCCAGAAATTGGAGCGCTAAAAAGCTAAGCACTAAAAAGCGAAGCACGGGAAACCCTCGAGACCCCAGGGCGTCAACTCTCTGTTGCGTCGTAATTCTCTCTCTGGTTCTGAGATGGCTTCTTCCGACGACGACGACGACGACGGTGCCGTGAACGGGGAGGATCTCGGCGACACTTCGTCCGAGCTCCTGAACTTCGCGAGCCGCGCTCAAACCCTAATCTCCGAACTCCTCCTCTTGTCCCGATCGATGCCTCCGGAGTTCTCTAATCGCCGTTTCCAACCGGTTTTGTTCGATCTCAAGTAAGAATTTCAATCGGTCATTGATCCATGACGAAATCCGATAGAGATTCTCGTTTCTTGATCCTTCATTGGTTTACAAACTTATTTGACGACTGAACGGTGAAACTTACGGGAGCTGAACCGCTTTTTATTCCTAGAAACTTTGTTATTCAAGCAATCTTGGCCTGATCGGTTGGTTTACACATAATCGGCTATCCAGGGTTTTGTTTTGCGTATTGCTTGAGTAAAATGACTAGAAATTAGGTATGTTTGAATGAGTTTTGAATACGGTTTAGTAAAATTTTACTCCTTTCCAATTGGCACGTATTTCCCTAGCAATTCCACCCCTCGTCCCTATCTCGTTTCATATTGAAGTACAAAACTAGAAGTGCTAATAAATGACGAAATGCACTCAAGGTTTACCTTGTTTGATATGGAGTTATTGTTTAATTTGACTTCTTTTAGTTGTATGCTTTAAAAAATGAATCTCTATATGCGGGTTTGTTTTTCATATAGTTTGACCAAATTTAGTCTCGTATGACTATTTATTTTCTTCGTCTTATTTACTATATAATTCCATTCCCCCCATCCCGTCTTCGTCTTGAACGGAGAAGCTTAAAAATGCAAACAGATGAGGTAATTTATGCACGTTCCACCTTTTCTGTTAGCATTTTCGAATTGAGTATTTTTGGTTAATCATTTCGTTTTACTTATACTCCTTTAGGCAGGTAGGGTTCTAGACTTGCGTAGATGTACGTATATTGGGTTAAACAAACAGGTCGCATTACACTATCTTATCCTTGGTTAAAATGTCAAAAGTATTCAAATAAAGTAAATTCTAGAAAAAATTTAATCGAGTAGGTTTGAGCAACTGTTTATTTACATGCAATCTGCTATCTTGGTTTTACATCAGGGCATTGGACGAAATGATACCACTTTTGTCAATGAAATTCAAGCCCTGCCTGCAGTTGAAATTATTTAATGCTGGTTCAGTAAGTTTTCTTCTTATTTTAATCTTGAAAATTGAATCTGGAATGCACTAGGTACTTCGATAATCCGGATGACTTGGAGAGAAAGGTTGAAGGGAACATAGAAATGGCCACTATTGATGACGAGCTTCATGAATCATGTTCAGATTTTCTGAATCGCTTTTTTCTTCTTGTCAGTGGCATCGTGACATACTATCATGATCTTTGCAAACATCTGAATGATTTACAGGTAGATGAAATGTTAAAAGGTACTCATTTATTTAAAGATAAATTTCAAATGTTACCCAATATTACAGGATTATGATGCTCTGTAAGAATTATTTATACTTTCATTTTCCTTCTTGATGTGCCTGTTGTGGTATCAATAGATAACTTCTGGTTGCTATGTCACGTTTGAATGATGTCATTATTCAAACTGCGATGTCCACCATGGTCTAGCTGAATTTATTGATCCAGGATTCCAGGTCACTGTTTCCCTCTCCTTGTGGTAGACTAAGAGAATCGGGAATATCTGAAATTATGGACAGCTTGATTATTGTCTTGTTGCTTTGAAAAATAATACATTCTTTGATGGTTCTTGACTCAGGTGGTTCATTATTTCTTTTCCTTAGCATCATATGATCTTTCAGTGGGTGCTGGTTAGTTTCCCTTTGGGTAACCATTCCTTTTTGCAAAGGCTAACCATACTTGTTTTGTTTTGTTTTTGGGGCTGTCAAATCTCCTTATAAATCCTGAACTGGATGACAGGAGGATATTTTGAAAAACTATGATCAGCCTTTTTTCAACTCATAAGAAGTGGACTCCTTTCATTTTGATAGGAGTAAAACCCAAAGATAAAACATAGGCAGGCTGGACAAGAGGCAACTAGTTACAATATCTGAAGGACTTTCCCTGTGACACTAGACCGATGTGAAGCCTTTTTCTAATTGCATCTTGGTTATGTATCAGCTTGGGTAGAATTAGTGTTTTGGACTTTGGCAAAGAAGCATCAATCTAGAAAGTGCATATTGGTTTTGTTCTCCTATCTGTTTGCAGCTTTGTTCTCCAATCCACTTATGGACATGATAGATAAAATTTCCTCATCTCCATCTTAATCACATAGATAAGAAGCCTTTGTTTCTTATCCTTTCTTGTTGCTTCTTTGACCCTTATCTTGTGAAAGCGTGCATTAGCAAGGAAACAAGTAACTGGTGTCTGACCTGGTGGGAATCAAGAAATAAGCAAAATGGCTTCCCAGAAATACTATTTAAAGAAACATTCTTGTATTTCTCGTTAACAAAAATGCTTTTGCTGGAAGCAAAAAACTATTTAAGAAAAAAAGAACACGAAAGAGTTGTTTTTAAAAGAGGAAATCACCTAGTGCACAAAAATGTTGAATGTTTAAGTTTGGGTTTCTTATTTCATATGGGCATTTGAAAATTTAGTTTGATGTGATTTGATGCATTTGTCCCCTTCCCAAGAATTGTAAATATTGTCATGATCAATAGTAGCGTAGTCTTTCTTAAAGGGTATGCACACATACAAATAAGCAATAATAACTAAGCAACAATTAGGTCAGGAGGAATGGTCCAGTCATGGTACTGATATTAGTCAAGTTCATG
Organism: Nuphar pumila; assembly: GCF_984573655.1. NCBI lineage: Eukaryota > Viridiplantae > Streptophyta > Magnoliopsida > Nymphaeales > Nymphaeaceae > Nuphar > Nuphar pumila. The sequence goes on along the minus strand of NC_143249.1, from coordinate 181,338,266 downwards.
AAGCTCTTGCAGTTGGAGGTCGGGTAGGTGTCTCAGACCCTAGTCGTGGTTCCACGTGAAAAGAAGTTTAGCTGAAAAAGTTATGTTTTTCTCATTCTAAAAGAATAAATTACACACTGCACTTTATCTCACTTTGAGAGAAGAATATAATGAATTGTTGAGAGTCATTGTGTGCCATATGTTTCTGTTGTGTGCTATTTTTTTTAAAATTTTCAACATTATAATTCTGTTCATACAGATGCTTAATTCAACAACATTTGGCAGGAAGGTGCATTTGTAAGAAGCACTTTGGAGGGCATCATGGAGGATAAGAATGATCTGCAGTTGCTCTCAGAATCACTTTCCCTGTTTGGATGCTTGCAGCTACTATTAGAACAGTGCATGGCTGGTTCATTGCGGGAAAAGCTGCTAGTCGCATATGCACGCTATCATGGCTTTGATGTTCCTAATATCAACCATATATGCTTGTTGTGCCGGGAATACCCCACTATAATTTGGTCACCTCTTCCATCAGTGCTTCCAACCCATTCATGTTCCCTAAATTCAACCATGATTTTAATCCAAAGCCCAGAGGATCTTTTTGCAAGATTCCCTTTGCCCAAAAAAGTTGTAGATGCTGTTATCTCTTGCTTGCTAAATAATGATCTCTATGATAGGCTCTGCCATTATCCAGAACCAGAGCATCGGACCGTTGCGTTAGCATCTCAGGCCAGCTATCTCTGTATTTTGCTATTCTATTCCCCGGAGTTTCTCCAAAATGGAGTTGTGATGAGAGAGCTTATTGATCGGTTCTTCAAAGATTGTTGGGTAATTCCTATATTTGTGTATTTTATGGCAGACTTGTCCTTGACATGGTACAGATACAAAGCAGCCAAAACGTTTTTGTCCTCATGTCTGTCTCCAACCTTGGTTCATGATCTCAGCAAATTTCACTACATGAAGGTTGGTACGATAGTATGGATAAATTGTAGGCGTATTAATTGTTTAAAAGATATTTCTTTCTTTGCATTATATAGGCCTGCAATCCTGTATGTGGTAATTATGTTTTCCATTTAATTTTAACTACTCTTAAGGAAGTATCTCTTTTTGACTTGCTGAATAACTGCATAGCCTGACTATTACCGTATGCTTTTTATGAAAGCTTATTTGATGGAGCTCTATGACACTTTTTAACTCATTCTTGTTTAATTCTTTCATTGTCAGAATTTATGTATCTGCAACATGAAGAATTATGTGGCTATTTTCCTATCTCAGGATCTCCATGATAGTTTTTTGTTTTATTAATTCTGCTCTTTCTTCAGTTTGTGTGTGATACATGGAGTTGGTTTGGTCTCATGGATTTGTTTGTGACAGTTTAATTGTAATTAGGTTTCTGGTTGGCAGTGTTAACGAAAGTTTTTCTTCTGAAATATGTATTTTTAATGCATTATTGAAAATTGTGGGAATTACTGGTAGTAGTTTCCAATTCATTTTTTTTAATATGGAAATCTAAAATGTACTGTTTCTCCATGATAACAAAAGTCAGGACTATCAGAGCGAATTGTTTCTGTCTTACACTATAATTAGTAATCAGGTTTCTTACGTAGATAATTAGTTTTTGAGGTGTACTGAGAAGAACTAAAGTATCTGTTATGGGACCCCTTGCAGAGTGTTTGGATTTCAACTAGTAAAATTGATTGTGTCTCTTTTATTGGTGGCAGATGATCTATATGATGATATTAGGCTGATCGTATAGCGAAAGGATGTCTGGAACATTGGGAATGAAATAAGCAAGTGATCCTGATATTTGTTTTAGCTGTAAATATATTTCTTTTTAGGAGTATATACCAGCCAGAAAATGCAATCCAACAATGTGGTAGTAAATGCCTGATTTTCATACAACATAGTGGTGTCAGTGAAAATCTTACCATCTTTTCCATCCAGTTCCTTTTCCAAATATTAGTTCCGAACATCTTGAACAACAAACTCAAGATCATTCAGTTTCAACCTTAAACACATGCTTAGTATAAATTTCAATGCAGTTTGGTAATCGTAGAATGATCATGGAGACTTTTGTCATTCAACATATTTCTAAGGATGAATAGAGTTGATGGAAGATTGTTGTAGCTTTGAAGTTTTTTTCCATTTTCATGGCTGTTTTCATCACATGGTTTAATTATGGGGCCTATCTATGGATTTTCACATTGTTCTGCAAATTTATATGACCTGCTTTGGCCCTACTCAACACCTGGTGCTTAATTTATGTTCATATGTTGGTATGATCGTTGCAAATCAGTGTATCTATTTTCTCTGAGGTTGATTCTAGCACTTTACATGATTTCATTTGAGACTTAACTTTTACCTTGTTCTGGAGAAAAATATGAACGAAAAGGCAGCATGGCCATATCGTTTTCTAGGGTGAAACTGCGAAAGAATGCTGCATGTTTATATTTTGTGTTTTCCATTGTCTAAAATGTTGATTAAATTCCTTGGCTTGTTAGTTGGAACTAAATGCCTATCTCGTGTAGGTTAAGGATCTTTTGTTAAAATTGGAGGGGATTCAGTCAAATGTACCCTTGAATGGAGAATATGTCTTAAAAAATATGCAGACTCTACTTTCCATGGTGAGGAACTGCAATGTCTCAGTGCGGTGGCTTTTGCTTCATAAATGTGTAAGTTGTCCTCTGGTGTTATTATTTTGCTTCCTGCTGCTGTTTTTGTCCTTTTCTTATATTTTTTTGTCTTCTGTTCCACCTTTCTTAATAATTTAAATTTTAAACTTTTGCTTTGCTCTATTCTTCCATATTTACAGAGCATGGACAAAAAGTTAAGGGATATAATATTTTCTTCTGGGAATGTTTTGCAAGTGGGGGACAGAAGCATAATGAATTTATTGATGGAGACCTCCCAGGTGATGAGACTCTGTGAAGAGATGCAATACTTTCATCTTCATATTGATTTATTGTTTCCGTTTTGATGTTGATTTTTTTAAGTAATACAACTAAATAAGTCTAATTTTTAGCTTGAGCTTGAGGTCACCCAATTATATAAAGAGCTTCTGGAAAGCAAGGAGCTCCAGTGGAAAGCAAGCAAGGACCAAACTGCAGACTATATGCAAGAGCTATCTATTTATTTTTCGGGATCTCAAGTAAGTAGGTTTTTGAAACTACATTTGCCTATTGAGAAACATTTCCTATCTCCTTGCTGTATACACGTGTGTGCATGCATGACTGCATGTGAGTGTTCTTCCTGTGGCACTCTTTATAATTATGTTGCCTGAGACTATTACTGTCTTTGCTTTATGTGTTCAAATTTCACTTCTTTTCTTTTTTGAAAATCTTAATATGTTCATCATCTTGGGTGCTAAACATAGTGTTATTGCAGGCATCTTCATGGATGGTTAAAAATGAACATCTCAAGGACTTGTTTGGGAAACTATCATTGCAGGTTAGAGTTTGCTAAGTTACGAAGATTGGACCATATGGATTTTATCCATGTCTTCTCTTTCTATCCCACCTTTGTCTTTGGCTTCTTGTGTAATTGAATTCTTTGTTGTTCGAACTGTTTCCTTGTTGAATTTAACTGAATTCTTTGTGGTTCAAACTGTTTCCTTGTTGTATTTAGTTTAAGATATTTTGACTGCATAGAGTCCTACTATCTTAATCAAGAGCTCCCAAGTTGGAATCCCTTGGGGTGCTGCTCCTCCACTTTGTTTCACCATGTATATTCACGTCACAGAGAATGTTGCTTCCCCTGTCACCTTTCTTCTTTTATTGCTTTACAGATATCATGCAATCGACATTCTATGATATGTTTGTTGGCTTTTTGAAATGGTCTTGTGGCTTCATAGGAAGAGTTTTTTTGTAGATTCTGGTGATTTTGTGTTCTGTTGCAAATCATGATTGCTATAAGTTTAGTGAATCTGTGTTTATGAGATGGGAAGTCCTTTTCGCTGAACAAATGAAAGTGCATTTTCTGTTTGATAAGCAGAATATGGTAGAGTTTGTATATGATGTAAACATTGGCTTATTTTTTACTGGTTAGAGAAAAGTATGTTCTTCTGACCATCCCTATGTTTAGCTCTGTGGACTCTTTTATCTACACTTACACATGCATGTGCACTCACACGCATACAGTGCATTTAGTCTGGTCTTTTAACCTTCCCTATGTTTGTAGTTTATATGGTCACACACTTTGCATTTTATTATGGAAAAATATTCCTTATGTCTTTAAGGTATGTTTGGTTGCATTCAAATGTGATTTGGAATCTCATGCAGATGAGAGAATGAATCTCATTTGCAGAGCTAACCAAACATGTGATTTGAAATCTCATGCAAATGAGAGAATGAATTTCATTTGCACAGATAACCAAACATGTGATTTGGAATCTCATGCAAATAAGAAACTGAATGTGATTTGAAATCACATTTGAAGTGACTCTAATGTGATTCCACATCACATGGTGGAATATGTGATTTGAAATCACATGAATTCAAATCACATTTGATTCCAAATCACATGAGATGCAGCCAAACGTACCCTTAGTCTCTGTGATATATTGATGTCATCTTGGGGATTAATATTTTCAGGTCCGTGTTCTTGACCATAAGAATTCTGGAGTTACTGGACAAAAGCTTCAACGCATGCTGTCTACTTTGAAAGAATTAGACCAAAATTACCAGGTATTATTTTTGGATAGTTTTTGGATGGTCTTAATATGGTTTTTTTTTGTAACTTTTTTAAACAAAACAATAAATATACATTCAATCTTGGTGACCTTTTATAATCCTTCAAATCACTTTGTTCAACCTGGCCACTGGGTGAGTGTCATCTGGTTTGTCTATAGTATGTGATCCTGGAATTATATCTTTGAGATTGGTCTCTTGAATACATTGACTGCGAGCATTAATAAGTGCGACTCTATAAGTGACAGTTTATGGAGTTAGTTTATCTGAAAACTCTAACCCTGTCCTCTTAACTGTGCGAGGTTTCTTAGCCAGGTTTTTGTGCTTTTTGGTGACTTTTTATTGTAGATGGCATACTAAAATTTTGAAATGTGAGGTACTGGATGATCTGTTTCATGAAGGCATTTGATTCTTTATGGTTCTCTGTTTTTTGGAGAAGGATTCTGCACGGTTTATTTTTTCTTTTTGTTTTTTTTTGGTTAAGTTTTACTTGATGAAAGTTAACCTTTTTGCTGTGTATCATGCTTTAACTGAATGGTACGTCCATGTCCCCAAACACTGTGTGCTAGAAATCTTTTTTCCAGTGTTGATGCTGTTTGATGTGCAAATTGAATTCATATGTGTGAATATTGTGAACTAGAAACTTTTTCTTCGAATTCTTGTTTTTCTAGCAATAATGCTTTTATTCATAGTACTTCATGTGATTTAATTTTATTTTGTTAATCTTTTCCTAATTTATTTTTTTAAAACAATTCTAACTTTTCTTTATTTTTTGTTATTTCAGATTGAAGGAAATCTTCAAATTAAACATTTCTTGTTGGAAACTTGTAGGAACCTGCAAGATATGCTTAGATCCCTTAGTTTACAGGATGAAACTCTGGTTACATTCAAAACGGTATTTCTGGATTTCCTTGTATCTCTTGGCTTTGGTATTTTTCTCAAGTTAAATAGGATGAGCTTCTTGCTAGAGAAGAAATTGCAGCTCTTTCTAGCAACATGTCTGAGAAATTTATAATGAGTGTGGTTGCATATGCCTTTTCTATTTATGACGTTATCCTACCCATGATCAGTTCTGCCAGTGTTCTTATTCTCTGCCTACACTCATATATCGTTGTTAGGAGCAACTCCGTTTCTGTACTCGGAGGCGAGAAGAGTACGGATATGGATAGGCATCCAATGTGAACAACGCTACCGACCAAGCCCTCTTGCCAAGCCATCAAGATGCTCCTGGACCGACGGACGAGTAACAAAATTACAATGCCGCCAAAGCTCGTCTATAAATGATCTCTCCATCACTGACATATTCGTTTTTTGAATGCAAACCATGTTCATTTTTTTTAAGCAATTAAACTTGATAGTGATAGTTGTTTTTCTCACCCACACAACCTGCGAGCATTCCACATCATGATCCTCATAGAAAAAACCACATCTTTTTATCACCTCCACCCCCAAGAGGATGCCCCACCTTAGTTGTCATAGGCGCTAGGCGGAGCCTAGGCGGTGAGGCCCTAAAAAGGCCTAGGCTGTGCCTAGGCGGTACCCCAAATAAAAAAATATACAAAATATGTAAACAAACTACTAAAATTAATAACAAACATGTATACAACATAAAATCAATCAACAATCAGTTCTGCATCCAATTGCGGCTCGATGATCTCTTTATGTTGGGCCTTTTTTTTGGCAAGTGGGTCATCTCATCATCATCAAAATCTGGAACAATGGTTGGAAGTCCTTCTTCATTGCATTGTTGCAATATTCTTCTTCTTTGAATTGCTTTTAGTTCAGCAATAGCATTAGCATGAAAAGTGGCAGGAATGGATGGAGAATCACATTGATGTACATATTGACGTAGACCTGCAATATGTTGTTTAAATCTAAGCAGTCCACCTCTAATAATATAATCACAACACACATTTGAAGCTTAACCCATAATTATCAAAGCTTGTGTAGTATTGCCATGCAGGATCATCTCATGAAGGCGCCATCGAAAAATGTAAAATAAAATACAACAAAAACATAACCAATTGACTACCAAATACAAATATAAGCATACAAATATTCAACAAGTTTACATACACATAACTAACTTAACTAAGTAAGAAAGAAATGAAGCAAGCAACTTAGATGTCAAAGGTGACAAATATGTAGCACATTTAAATATATTTGCAAATTTAAAGACATACAACACTATAATTGTATTAAAGTCTAAAATAGTCAAAGAACCTCAATAAGCTTATATAATAACTTTACAATTACAACTTGAATTTAATCCTTAGATGATGAACATCATCATCATATTCATCGATATATTGCTCTTCTTCAACTTCTTCCTCTTCTTCTTCCACCCTCACCATCTTCTTTCCTTTGTCATACCTTTTATTTCTTAGGTCTTTAGCAACACACATTCTTACCACTGCCCTATGCCTTGACACTCCGGATGCCTTGGCAACAAGATCCCATGTAAGTGGCATGTCATCTTCAAAGACTGCCTCATCTTCACTTGGCCACAAATCGTTATCATCGACTTCTCTTAAGACGATGGGGTCGAGATCTCCTTTGTTCATTCACTCCTCTTTCGCTTCAATCTCCGATTATATTGCATAAAAACTAAATAATTCAATTTCTTTTCTTTGCATGAATATGCAAAAATCTATAGTTAAAATGTATACAAACTGACAAATATTATTTAATAATTATTAATTAATAGTAAATACTATTTTAATGCTTCAAAAGTACTTCGGCTACATTCACAACTGGATATACTGCATGTGAGGCTTAAGACTCGAACAACAAAGGTTTGGAGCTGGAGACAACCAATGGCAAAAGAAATCCACCAATCCACTAAAAAAATCAAATTAGATGTAAATAAAATATATGAGTTATAAAAATAATGTAAAGCGAGTTATATAAAATGTAATCATCTTATCTGGCGTTTGCCCATTTCTCTTTTTCTTTACTAAGTCCATCTCGAAAGGGTCACTAGCAATTCTATATCTTATAAGTTGGTCTACTAGTGCTTCTTGATCTGCTTCGCTTCGAACAAGACAGTTGATGCAATCATATAAGCCATCTTTTATTTCCTCATTGAATTTGATATTTTCATACTCATAATATATATCTGGATTCAAATATAAGCTTGCTGCATACAAAGGTTTGTGCAATTGATTGCTTAATCTTTTATCGATTATCTCTCAAATCGAGCCATATCTTTCTTCCTCATCGCTCAAATTTACCTAATAAGTATAAAAACTAAGTTCAAATTTAAAAACAAAATTTACAATTAGTAAAATACAAAAAGATTAACTTGTACCTTGATATGTTCCTTTGCACAATCTATTTTCTTGTAGATGTAACTCATAGTAGGCTTTTTATCGCTATCAACCAATCGAAGTACGTCAATCAAATGGGCCATTATTTTTAAAGCACAACTCACTTACTCCCAAAATTTTGAACTCAAAATCATGCTTTCACATCTTTTACCAACTGATGTTTTTGATAAATTACTTTTTGCCCAATCATCTCCAATAAACATGGACCTTAGGCTTTTTTTGCAATTATATATGCTTTTTAGAGTAAAAAATCTAGTAGCAAATCTCGTCATTGCAAGCCTATGTAAGTCCTTTTGTGTGTGTGCTTTCATCGTGCTCAACACTTGAGTATATTTGTACATGAATACTACCAATTGCCTTGCTTTTTAAAAAATGTTCTTCAACTCTTTTAATTCTCTTATATCTTCTAATATCATATCTATACCATGTGCAACACAAGGAGTACAAAATGATGTCTTTTCTTATCCATCAACAACTTACCCACTTTGATGTAGTTGGAGGCATTATCGGTAACAACTTGAACCATATTCTCCTCTCCAACTTCTTCAACAATATCATTCAACAATGTAAAAAGTAAATTTGCATCTTTTACTTCATTTGATGCATCAACCAATTTAAAAAACATTGTTCCCAAAGGGAAATTAACTAAAAAATTAATGAGTGTATGATCTTTTGTATCAGTACCATCTGATATTATGCTGCATTCATATTTGGACTAATGCACTTTGTATTGGTTCAAAAACTCTTTTGTTTTCTTTATTTCTTTATTCAAAAGTGGTTCTCGCAGCTCATGATATGATGGAGGCTTTATCCTTGGTCCAAATTAGCCTATAGCTTCAATCATACTGGAAAATGAAGGCAACTTTGCTGTAGTAAAAAGTATTCCACCATCATAAACATACCTACTAATGTACTCGCACACTGTTTTCGTTTCTTCTTTTTTGAAGCGATTCTCTAACGTGGTTTGTTTGTTTGCTTGCGTTTCTTTCTCTGCTAGGTCATTTCGGAAGTACAAATCTATAGGCCCTTTTGCTTATGGTGGTCTCATGCCAAATGTACTATTGAACTGCCCCTATATCTGCAAAACTGCAGCATGTCCTTTACCATAATTGGTGTGAGTTTTATGAAAACCCTTTTTAAAACAATATTTTTAATGAAAATCCAGTGAAAGCCAGACACCAAAAATATAAAAACCGGCTCGCACAAGTGGTGGAGTCCGGGTCGATCTCAGGGAACGGAAAATACTTCGTATTCAAACACACAATCTAACTACTCTTTATTGCCAAAATAAAAAGAATTAATTAAATAATTAACTACGAGAGTACGGCCCTACGCAGAGGGCTTAAACAAAATAAATAAATGGTTTTATTACAGACCCAATTAATAAAATAAAATAAAACCCTAATCTAAAAAGAAAAGAAAGGCTTCAGTGCTTCGAGTCTTCTTGTCCCTTCTTGAAGTAATGTATGTTTTCTTGCACTTTTGCTTCTCTGAGGGCTCTCTGAGGACCTTTCTGAGGGTCAAAATCGCTTCTATCGCACGTCCCAGCGCTTCCCTGCAAAACACAAAAATAAAACACAAGCAGTACTACGAAAACTATACAAGAAATTAATAGCTAATGATTAAAAATATTCAGCAAAAGCACGATTTGAATTAACTAAACTAAACTAAACATGAACTAACTACGAACTAACTTGTAACAACCTATACTAATTGACGAAATAGCATAACAATTTACTAATTAATCAAGAATTCAACATCTAACCAACTAATGACTAACATCTAGCTAATTCAAGAAATCGAGAATTCAAGAAACTAAAGTAAACTAACACCGATTAAGAAAGTACTCCACTGAACTCAAAAATTAATCCAATCAATCCATTAATCTAATATCAACAAGCTATTAAAAGTAAGCAGGACTTAAGCAACAAAATTTACGAGAAAACAATGTGAATCGGCTGGCAAGCGTTAATTAACACATTACTAAACTATATGCAAGACTAATGGCTATCAATCAACAAAATAAAACTTGTTGTACGGATGCTAAATCTGAAACTACGACTAGCTATGTAATATTATTAATCACTAACTACTTACTTGAATGAAAACAAGAATCAGCTACCTTAAATTAGCCTAAGCTAATTACCCTAATTAAACTAAGTTAATGACATTCAAATAGGAATAGCACTAAACTAATTGCTGAAAAGGAAAGCATAGTCCACATGACAGTTTAGAAGACAAAGATTAACTAATACTACACTACAATGGACTCACGGCTAAAGACATTAGACTATACTATACTATGTAATAGGAAAACTAGTTAGAAACATAGACTTCTATGTGCTGAGTGACAAAACTAAGGAACACACGATATAAGGTTAAAAGGAAGTGTTGAAATAACCAACTCAAACAATATAATATTACCCAAAAAAAAAACGACTAACATTAATTTCTAACCAACGACTATGCTGTTGAATAAACCAAAACGCTGGTGCATCAAACCGACTGAATAAAGATTGATAACCTAAGCAATTAACAGATCTAATTAACTATTGTAAAACCTGACGCTAATGAAGAACACTAATCTATAAAAACGCTGATTGCATAAAAATTGCTGATAAATAAAATATTTATTTCAACTGATAATTATATGCACACCGACTAACAACTCAACATTATGCCAATTACTAATATTCTAATGACTGACGACTAACTCTTGCTGAAAACATGTTGATCCATCAAAACACATAGACTGTTAACGTATGATTGAATAGACTAAACACACTAAATAAACACAACGTTGAATCTCAACAGAACAAAATAAATGCAGAACCTATGAACCAACAAAACATAGAGCCTATGGTACCAGCAAAGACAATAATGAACTGAACTCAAATACGTGAAAAGAGAGGGGAGCAGAAGAAAGGATTACCGAGTGGCCCGGCTGGAGTGGTTGCGAAGAGAGTGGTCTCTCCCCATGAAATCAACACGCTGCCTTTTTGTGTGCTGGAAAAATAGAAGAGACTACGAACTGGATGGTGGAGAGAGAGAGAGAGAGAGAGAGAGAGAGAGAGAGAGAGAGAGAGAGAGAGAGCTTCAAAGTGGGCTGCGTGAATTCCAAAGTGAGAGACCCTCTTTTTTCTGCTGTAGAAGACTACTTATAATATTAAATTAGGGTAAAGCAAATTTTTCAAAACCAGTCCCACACTTTTCAATAGTTTTCAAAAAGACCCACTTTAGTAAAACCTATTTTATTGTCTAAAAAGAAAACTTCCTAAACTAATTAAAAATTACAAATTAGCTAATACAAACCTAAGCTAACTAAACTACCCTTAATAAAATCTAAATCTAATAAAAATACTAAAACCGTAGAGAAAACGTTGAAAACTCGATTTTCTGCTAAAATTTGATTCAATGCGATTTCTCAGAACTAACAATAAAAATGAGTTTTTTAGAGCGATTTTAACACGGATCATGCATAAATAATGATTAATAAAATGCAAATATTATGCATGATCAAATACCCCCATGCTTATCGTTTGCTAGTCCTCAAGCAAACTGAAGCAAAAGCAAAAATACTAAACTAGACACAATAAAAACCGAACTCACTTTCGTAGGAATCACGGTTGCATTTAGCATATGCAACAAGCCCTTTCAACCCCTGAGTTACCCCAGTGGACGAGTAAGGTCTCGTGAGGGTTTGCATTGATGCTACCCACAAACATCTGTGTCAAGTATGTATAAGAATTTTAAAACACAAAGCATTAGGCAGTTAAGGAGTTCGTTTCCACAAATATTTCATGCCATTGCAACATCAAAACAGGATTAGAGTCTTCTACTTGCCACCACAGAATAAAATATTTTCTTTCACTTTTCTAAATAACATAATCATTTATGTTTCATCCTCAGAAATTCAAATACATACATATCATTATTTACTTATCCTCACTCATATGTGTTCTGCACAGGTTTTCTCAATATTTGCTTTTAAGCAATGAACTTTTTCTCTTTTACGTTTTTTTTTTTTTTTTTTAATTTTCTACATTTTTCAAATTTTTTTCCCCCGAGCACTATACCCAATTTCCAGTTTTTGTGACCCGTGTAGCGAGCTTTGGGTCAGTGACTCCCAGGCCAGACGACCTTAGGGCACCAGATACAAAGTATCCCTCTGACTTAATTGCTCGAGTCACTAGACCTTCAATTTTTCTATAGTTTACGTATAGTCTACTTCTCTGTCATGTGCAATGTCAGTATCTATTAGGCTCTCTATAAAGTCCATGTAACGAGCTTTCGGGCCGATGACTCCCAAACCAGATGGCTTTAGGGCACCAGGTGTAAACACCCCTCAGGCTCTACTTGCTCGAACAAAATAGGCCACAGATATCAACGTAGACAAAGAATTGACTTCCTTCGTTATCCTTTTCACCCTGGACTCAAACACTTCAACTTGTGTCTAAGCCCAGCTACTAGGGAGTACGAAGATATCAAACAACTAAACGTATGCTCGTTTCACTTTTTGAGCTCTTTTGCAACGTTGTTCATTTGCTTAGTTTTAAAAAAAAAAAAAAAAAACTGTGCATATTCATACTTATGATTCAAAATAAACTCTAACATGCATTCATAATCATTTCTTTGAAATCCACATAAATAACCATGGTTTTCTAGATTCGTGTTAGAAAAAGTTTTTCGTGGGGCTTAAAAATTCTCTAAAAACGTTTGATGTTGCAAAGCAGTCATATAAGTTCAAACTCATTCCCTAAAAGCCTAATTTTAATGAGTTGACAAAAAAAAATTGCAAGTACAAAGACATGAAAAGTTTAGGTTTGCAAACTACACCCTCCCCCATGCTTGAATGACACTGTCCTCAGTGACACTCCCCCATGCTTATATGAAACTAAGGGACTGCATATGAAAACAAGATAATCGGGAGAAAAGAGTAGAAGTCACCTAACATATAAATGCATGTCCTACGAATGCACAAGAATGGTTACCTGATCTAACAATATACTCATGAGATACAAGAAATCAAAGCAAAATAACGAAAAACCATCTATGATATTTACTAGATCCTACTAAAAATACAACATACAAACCTGTGCTCCCCCTCATGCATCCACGAGGTTAATAGCCTCAATGTCTTGCTGCACCACCATATCAGAAATGTAGGGCTTCAGTCGCTGCCCATTAACTTTGAAAATGCTACCCGTTCGAGGGTCCAAAAGATCTACCGCTCCATGTGGAAAAACTCTATGGACTATGAATGGTCCATCCCATCTGGACTTCAGCTTCCCTGGAAAAAGATGGAGACGTGAATGATAAAGCCACACCTTTTGACCGGGCTCGAACTGCTTCCTCACAATATGTTGATCATGGAAATGCTTGGTTCGAGCCTTGTATATTTTGGCACTCTCGTAGGCTTCATTGCGCAACTCCTCAAGCTCACTCAACTGCAACTTCCTCTCAGCGCAAGCTTGGGCCATATCAAAATTGAACTTCTTGATAGCCCAATATGCCCTATGCTCCAATTCAACAGGAAGGTGGCATGGTTTCCCAAAAACCAATCGGTATGAGGACATGCCAATCGGAGTCTTGAAAGCAGTCCTATAGGCCCAAAGGGCATCATCAAGGCGCTGAGACCAGTCCTTGCGGTCTGGCCGGACTGTTTTTTCAAGAATCCGCTTGATCTCCCTATTGGAGACCTCGACTTGGCCACTAGTCTGTGGGTGGTAGGGTGTGGCAATCCGATGATGTACCGAGTATTTCCTAAGTAAGGAAGCTACTTGTACATTACGAAAGTGCGTACCACCATCACTAATGATCGCTCTAGGGACTCCGAACCGACTAAAAATGTTATGCTTGATAAATCGGAGCACCTCCTTATGATCATTGGTTCGGGTGGCCACGGCCTCGACCCATTTGGAGACATAATCAACCGCCACTAGAATATAAATAAATCCGAACGAAGGCGGGAAAGGACCCATAAAATCAATGCCCCACACATCAAAAATCTCAACAATCAAAATAGGAAGGAGGGGCATCATATCACGCTTGGCGATGCGTCCCGTCTGCTGACAGCGCAAGCACCTCCTACAAAAATCGTGAGCATCTCTATGCAATGTCGGCCACCAAAATCCTGACTGGAGGACCTTTGCGGCTGTCTTTCGACTAGAAAAATGACCTCCACAAGCCAAGGAATGACAAAATGATAGAATAGAGTCATACTCCTCCTCAGGAACACACCTCCGAATCATCTGATCCGGGCATAATCGAAACAATTCTGGTTCCTCCCAAAAATAGTGCTTTACCTGCGAGAAAAATTGATCTCTCTCATTGCGGTTCCAGTGCGAAGGGTACTCTCCAGTCACCAAAAAGTTGATAATATGCGCGAACCAAGGCAAACGCTTGACATGAAAGAGCTGCTCATCCGGAAATGAATCATCAATCTGCCCCTGATCAGTGGATGTCTCCACTGTCAGTCTGGATAAATGATCTGCTACAAGATTCTCACATCCACTCTTATCTCGAATCTCGAGATCAAATTCTTGTAACAGAAGGATCCATCGAATGAGACGCGGTTTGGCATCATTTTTACTCATCAAATATCGCAATGCTGCATGATCTGAGTAAATGATGACCTTGGAGCCTAACAAATATGATCGAAACTTCTCAAGAGCAAAAACTACGGCTAGTAATTCCTTCTCTGTGGTGGTATAATGTATTTGCGCATCAGAGAGAGTCCTACTAGCATAATAAATCACATGAGATCGTCGCTCAATCTTCTGACCGAGAATCGCTCCAACCGCGTAATCTGACGCGTCACACATAATCTCAAATGGCACTGACCACTCAGGAGATCGAAGAATAGGAGCAGTAGTCAGAGCTTCCTTCAGGGCCAAGAATGCCTTCAGACAGGCATCATCAAACACAAACGACTGATCTTTCGTTAGCAGGTTGCACAACGGTCGAGAAATCTGGCTAAAGTCCTTAATGAACCTTCTATAAAAACCTGCGTGCCCTAGAAATGATCGCACCTGCCGCACAGAGGTCGGTGGAGCTAATCTAGCAATGGTCTCTACTTTGGCCTTATCAACCTCGATTCCTTTCTCAGACACAATATGTCCAAGAACAATCCCTTGTCTCACCATGAAATGACTCTTTTCCCAACTAAGAATTAGATTTGTCTCCCTACAACGTTGAAGCACACGAGATAACTTTTGGAGACAATCGTCAAATGAAGAGCCATAGACCGAGAAATCGTCCATGAAAATCTCCAGGACATCATCCATCATATGTGAGAAGATCGCCATCATGCACCGCTGAAATGTAGCCGGGGCATTACAGAGCCCGAATGGCATTCTCCTATAAGCAAAAGTGCCATAAGGACAGGTGAACGTCGTTTTCTCCTGGTCCTCGGGATGAACGGCCACCTGGTTGTATCCTGAATAACCATCCAGGAAACAAAAATACTGCTAGCCCGCGAGTTTCTCCAAGATCTGGTCGATGAACGGCAGAGGGAAGTGATCCTTCCTAGTTGCACTGTTCAACTTTCTATAATCTATGCATACTCGCCATCCCGTGGTAGTCCTCATGGGGACACTTTCTCCTTTTTCATTCGTCTCTACAGTGAGCCCAGACTTCTTGGGGACAACCTGGGTAGGGCTCACCCACTGACTGTCGGAGATGGGATAAATGATCCCTGCATCCAACCATTTGACTACCTCCTTCTTTACCACCTCCTTCATATGGGGATTTAGTCTCCTTTGCGCCTCTCTTGAGGGTTTAGCCCCCTCATCCATGATAATCCGATGCATGCAAAAGGAGGGATCTATCCCCTTCAAATCTGCCACCGACCATCCAATCGCCTCTTTATGCTCGTGCAAGACCTGTAAAAGCTGACACTCCTGTGTTTCAGTCAGGTCTGCGGAAATAATGACGGGGAGAGTCTGATCCTTGCCTAGGAAGGCATACTTGAGTGAGGCCGGTAAGGGCTTCAACTCAAGCTCAGGCAGACTCTCTATGGATGGTCGGGCTGGCTTTTCTGCCAATTCAGGAAGCGGCTCGAAGTGCCAGGTCCAACTCAGATCACTTGTCTGACTCTCTATCGACCCATGGCCATCTTCTTTGAGTGATTCATCAACCTCCTCCTGAGGTGGATCACTCAATAACCAGGTATGCTCTGCTTCTACCAGGTCCTGAATGAAGTCGACCTCGAAAGAAGCCTCATCGCCGGCAGGTCCCATCGCCGCATGAAAAATGTTAAGCCTCATCTTCCTGTTGCCAAATGAGACATCCATCGCACCTGTGCGGCAATTAATGCACGCATTGGCAGTGGCCAGAAAGGGGCGTCCAAGAATAATGGGGGTCTGTCGCATATCATTAACTCCCTCCATATCTAAAATGATGAAGTCGACAGGGAAGTAGAAGTCCTCTACCTTGACTAACACATCTTCCAAAATCCCTCGCGGGACCTTGATTGATCTATCTGCAAGCTGCAGGGTCATAGGTGTTGGCTTCATCTCCTTTAATCCAAATTTGTCATAAAAGAAACCCGGCAAGATATTGACACTTGCCCCAAGGTCGAGCAATGCACGCTCGACAGTGATGTCTCCTATGACACACGAAATAATTGGAGTCCCTGGGTCCTTAAGCTTTGGTGGGGTTTGGTGCTGCAACACCGCACTCACCTGCTCAGTCAAGTATATCTTCTTCGGCACTTGTGACTTCAACTTTCTTTTCTACGTACAAAGCTCCTTTAGAAACTTTGCGTATGCAGGGACTTGCTGAATGACATCAAGCAAGGGGAGGTTTATCTGAACGTGCTTGAATATCTCAAGCATCTCCTGCATATTCACTCCATGTTTGCCTAATGACTTCGGCCTCTCTAACGCCTCAGGAAAGGGGGCTTTGGGAGTATAGGACTTTGAAGGCTCAGATGGTAGAGCCCTCTCGCTTTCCTGAGGTGGGACGGTAGGCACAGGCTGCTTCTCACTCGTTCTCTCTCTTTCTTCTGCAGCCTCCCTCGCTTGGTATTGCTTCCCATTCCTGAGGGTGATTACTGCTTGAGCCTGCTCTTGATGGGCATCTGTCATATGCAAGCCATGCATCGGCTCCTTACCCCTAGGGTTCACCACCGGTTGGCTAGGTAAAGCTCCCTCACTCCGCCTGCTAAGCGCCTCAGCGAGTTGTCCCATTTGCGTCTCAAGCTTCGCAATAGAATGTGTATGGGAGCTCAGATTGGCCTTGATATCTGAGAAGGCTTGCAACATCTTGTCCTCAAAAGACTGGCTGGACGAAGGTTTCTGGGACTGAGGTTGACTATAAGTAGGCTGAGCTGAAGGGTAGCTGTTTCTCTGAAATCCAGGCGCATAACCGCCTTGCCTGGGTTGGCTTTGGGACGAGTTGGGAGGTTGGGTTTGTGGATTTCTCCATGAAAAATTGGGATGGTTCCGCCAGCCCGGGTTATATGTACTGGAATATGGATTGGGTGCGGGCCTAGCGAAACTCTGCGCCATCTGAGCTTGTTCCTGGACAAACTCAGGTTACTGTGGTGCAACGGGGCAATCAGCAACATGGTGTGCAGGGCTAGCACACAACGCACACACCTGTAGGACTGGAGAAGGACCCGACAACAACTGATCTAATTTCTGAGACAGTTGGTCGACCTTGTTTTGCAACTCAAGGTGCGTCCCTATCTCGAATATACCAGCCTTCTTCGCGCCATCTTGCACAGGTGTGGCCCTCTCAGATCGTGAAGCAGAAGCATGGTGCATGGAGTTCTCGCTTAAGGTCTCAAAAAGGGCCCATGCTTCATCTTCACTTTTAAGCATAAAAGTGCCCCCACAGGCAGCGTCAACCATTTGACGGTTCTTCTCAGTGAGACCATCATAAAAATATTGCACCAGTTGCCAGCGGGGCACCTGGTGGTGGGGACACTTGCGAAGAAGATCTTTCATCCTCTCCCACGTTTCATGAAACATTTCTCCCTCGATCTGTGAAAAG
Source organism: Nuphar pumila (assembly GCF_984573655.1). Lineage (NCBI taxonomy): Eukaryota > Viridiplantae > Streptophyta > Magnoliopsida > Nymphaeales > Nymphaeaceae > Nuphar > Nuphar pumila. The sequence continues at coordinate 181,320,274 of NC_143249.1, read as the reverse complement.
CTAGTGATGACTTTTCGATACTGGTTCGTCTTACCAATTGGGAAGTATTTCTTTAAAAACTCCTTTTGCATATGTTCCCAAGTGGTAATTTGAACCGTATCGAGGGCCTTCAGCCAATGCTTGGCTTTATCCTTAAGGGAGAAGGGGAATAACGTCAACCTTAACGCGTCATCTCCAAAATTGTTGATTCGCACCGTAGAGCAGATCTCGAGAAATTCGTCGAGATGACGGTATGGGTCTTCGTTGCTAAGGCTATAAAAAGAGGGTAACATCTGGATGACACTGGCCTTGATTTCAAAATGGTTCGCTCCCACATCAGGTCTTGTGATGCAGGAGGCAGGAGTGTATGTGTTGGGCATAAAGTACTCCCTAAGAGGACGGATCAACTGCTGATCTTCAGCCATGGGGCTGGCTTGATGGGCTCTCCTAAAGAAAGATTCGGGATCCTCAACAAATTCGGCAAGCTCAGGTTCAAGCGAACGTCGCCCGTGCATGCACCAAAGGGTAGACCGGTGCAGCAACCGTCCTAAATTGGGTTTTTCTACCTAACTAACGCGCTAGCGGCCAAACCACACAAACCACAAAGTGAGTAACAAAAACAATTACTGAAAACAAGAAATAAACAAGCACCACGCAGTTGCACTCAATAGAGAATTTACGAACATGAAATCTATGTGCACGGTACCAATCGTACACAGTCACTTCTAAGGGGATCCTAATGGGTGAGCTGTGCAGAAAAGTAAGCTTGTCTCTATGGTATGCACACACGTGGTTCTAAGCCTAAATGCGAGAAACAAACTAAACAATCCTAATTAAAGAACTGAATTAAACTAACAACCTATAAATACGAGAACAAACATAAGGCAATAAAGTGAATACTAGTATTTCGCCGTTCCCCGGCAACGACGCCAAAATTTGGTGTGAGTTTTATGAAAACCCTTTTTAAAACAATATTTTTAATGAAAATCCAGTGAAAGCCAGACACCAAAAATATAAAAACCGGCTCGCACAAGTGGTGGAGTCCGGGTCGATCTCAGGGACGGAAAATACTTCGTATTCAAACACACAATCTAACTACTCTTTATTGCCAAAATAAAAAGAATTAATTAAATAATTAACTACGAGAGTACGGCCCTACGCAGAGGGCTTAAACAAAATAAATAAATGGTTTTATTACAGACCCAATTAATAAAATAAAATAAAACCCTAATCTAAAAAGAAAAGAAAGGCTTCAGTGCTTCGAGTCTTCTTGTCCCTTCTTGAAGTAATGTATGTTTTCTTGCACTTTTGCTTCTCTGAGGGCTCTCTGAGGACCTTTCTGAGGGTCAAAATCGCTTCTATCGCACGTCCCAGCGCTTCCCTGCAAAACACAAAAATAAAACACAAGCAGTACTACGAAAACTATACAAGAAATTAATAGCTAATGATTAAAAATATTCAGCAAAAGCACGATTTGAATTAACTAAACTAAACTAAACATGAACTAACTACGAACTAACTTGTAACAACCTATACTAATTGACGAAATAGCATAACAATTTACTAATTAATCAAGAATTCAACATCTAACCAACTAATGACTAACATCTAGCTAATTCAAGAAATCGAGAATTCAAGAAACTAAAGTAAACTAACACCGATTAAGAAAGTACTCCACTGAACTCAAAAATTAATCCAATCAATCCATTAATCTAATATCAACAAGCTATTAAAAGTAAGCAGGACTTAAGCAACAAAATTTACGAGAAAACAATGTGAATCGGCTGGCAAGCGTTAATTAACACATTACTAAACTATATGCAAGACTAATGGCTATCAATCAACAAAATAAAACTTGTTGTACGGATGCTAAATCTGAAACTACGACTAGCTATGTAATATTATTAATCACTAACTACTTACTTGAATGAAAACAAGAATCAGCTACCTTAAATTAGCCTAAGCTAATTACCCTAATTAAACTAAGTTAATGACATTCAAATAGGAATAGCACTAAACTAATTGCTGAAAAGGAAAGCATAGTCCACATGACAGTTTAGAAGACAAAGATTAACTAATACTACACTACAATGGACTCACGGCTAAAGACATTAGACTATACTATACTATGTAATAGGAAAACTAGTTAGAAACATAGACTTCTATGTGCTGAGTGACAAAACTAAGGAACACACGATATAAGGTTAAAAGGAAGTGTTGAAATAACCAACTCAAACAATATAATATTACCCAAAAAAAAAACGACTAACATTAATTTCTAACCAACGACTATGCTGTTGAATAAACCAAAACGCTGGTGCATCAAACCGACTGAATAAAGATTGATAACCTAAGCAATTAACAGATCTAATTAACTATTGTAAAACCTGACGCTAATGAAGAACACTAATCTATAAAAATGCTGATTGCATAAAAATTGCTGATAAATAAAATATTTATTTCAACTGATAATTGTATGCACACCGACTAACAACTCAACATATGCCAATTACTAATATTCTAATGACTGACGACTAACTCTTGTTGAAAACATGTTGATCCATCAAAACACATAGACTGTTAACGTATGATTGAATAGACTAAACACACTAAATAAACACAACGTTGAATCTCAACAGAACAAAATAAATGCAGAACCTATGAACCAACAAAACATAGAGCCTATGGTACCAGCAAAGACAATAATGAACTGAACTCAAATACGTGAAAAGAGAGGGGAGCAGAAGAAAGGATTACCGAGTGGCCCGGCTGGAGTGGTTGCGAAGAGAGTGGTCTCTCCCCATGAAATCAACACGCTGCCTTTTTGTGTGCTGGAAAAATAGAAGAGACTACGAACTGGATGGTGGAGAGAGAGAGAGAGAGAGAGAGAGAGAGAGAGAGAGAGAGAGAGAGAGAGAGAGAGAGAGAGAGAGAGAGCTTCAAAGTGGGCTGCGTGAATTCCAAAGTGAGAGACCCTCTTTTTTCTGCTGTAGAAGACTACTTATAATATTAAATTAGGGTAAAACAAATTTTTCAAAACCAGTCCCACACTTTTCAATAGTTTTCAAAAAGACCCACTTTAGTAAAACCTATTTTATTGTCTAAAAAAAAAACTTCCTAAACTAATTAAAAATTACAAATTAGCTAATACAAACCTAAGCTAACTAAACTACCCTTAAGAAAATCTAAATCTAATAAAAATACTAAAACCGTAGAGAAAACGTTGAAAACTCGATTTTCTGCTAAAATTTGATTCAATGCGATTTCTCAGAACTAACAATAAAAATGGGTTTTTTAGAGCGATTTTAACACGGATCATGCATAAATAATGATTAATAAAATGCAAATATTATGCATGATCAATAATCGAAAGCTGAGAACAAACTTTTACACTCTTATTTTTTTTATTTTTTTCATCTCTCTTCTTCTTCAATTCCTCCATGTACTTAAAAAGTACTTGCTTGATTTCTGCAGTTTTATCACAAGCCTTCATGTTTCTTCCAATCCCAAGTAGATGCTGCTTTATTTTGTATATTCCTCATTTATAAGTTATTCCATATTTAAGGCACGTCATAAATTCAGATCTTGTTTATCCTTAATGTAGACCCATTCCCATGCTGGATCACCTGATTTTCGCTTCAAGTTCTCCATATCTTTCAAATTTGGAACTCTAATAAATAATAGTCTAAACATGTTTTGGGCTTTTATAAAAAAATTCACAGAAACAAATAAATGAGCATGCACGTCCAGGTGTTCATGCATGTGTTATTTTCTGCTGTCAATATGTTATTTTGATGGTGCAAATGCTATCAAGTAAGGTGCATGCACATTTACATACACATAACCACCACAAATGAGAGTAAAATTAAAATGCACAACATGCACTCTTTGTCATCTATTGGTTATAAATTAGCTGCCATCAATATGTTATTTTGATGGCACAAATGCTGTCACCTTTTCTATCTTACTTGTCACTGTAAATACTGCAAGCACTATCTCTCCTTTGGCCCAACCTGCTTAGCAAAGGGCAAATGAATTAATTTTGCATAAGCATCAATTTAGTAGCAAATATCAGAATAAAAGGCAAAAGAAGCATGCAGTCATGATGACATAACAAGAACCGTGTTCATAATTTTCATTTAAACAAGAACTTTATATTCCCATTAATAAAATATTGAGGGAACAATCAATCATGTTTGATGGTTTGAGAACCAAACTGCTATACCATGCAGAAAACACTTAACTGCAATGGTAAATCACACTTGTACATAACACACAAGATAAACAAAGAAAATATCTCCATGATGCTACAAAAAGATAAAACTATGAAAGATATTGTACATGTTCCCATGAAATATCCCTAAAATTATACATCATTTTAAGTGTTGCTTTGCAAAAGGCTTTTGAAAAATAATTTTCTCAGGTGTTTTCGAAAGAAGATGCTAGCCAAAGCATGAATAGCTTTATTAACAAACTGGGTCTTGGAAGATAAGATGTGTCCATTCTTTTAATTCACCATATCTCTAATAATAATTGATAATTGTTAAATCATGATGGAGATAACATGCATCATAACAAGTGGTTCCTCGGCACCAAGATGTATAAATGGTGCTGCACATGTATAGCCACAAGGAATTTAAAATACAACTCCCTACTGATTGCAGAAAAAATAAATCTGGATGCAACTCACTAGATTAATCCTCTAGCTGCATAAAGGATGACAGTAACTTCAAACCCGTGACATGAGTCAATAAAAAGATAAAAGCACTTACCCTGAACAGTGATTATTCAATGTATGCAGCAGTTATAACGTTCCAAGCAAAAGGTATAGTCCTGCAAGTCACAATGATAACATGAAAAAAAACAAATAAATTATACAAGAAAAGGATACCATCAAGATATTCTAAGGATTTTGGTATTCAAGAAATGACATGTCAGATAAAATATAAATTCTCCACAACTAAATCACATCATGTGTAAAAAAAAATGGAATACAAAATCTTTTGGAAAACAAGGAAAACAAAGGCATGTTTTTCCAAGGATGTCGAGCATATCCAAACCTCAAAAAGGAAGCAAAATCTTTTGGAAAATAGAAAAAACAAAGGACTCCCGAGGTTGCGCAAAAACACCCGATTAACACTAAAGCATTAATCATAAGGGAAATTCAAAGACCACCGGAATACTTGAGTTAAACAGTAAACCCTAATCAAATTCTTCAAGAAAAGGCCTAAAAAGCAACAAATTGAGCCGATCAAAACAAGCTAATGACGTGAAGAGATAGATAGATACCCGTACCCTAGCATGCTCGAGAGAGAAGAGCACAAACACAAATAAACAGGAGAAAAGGGACCCCCTTTTATAGTCATTGACATTAGTCAACACTTAAAAAAAAACTTTTGCTGACCTAGGGTTACGCGTAGGCAGAAATGTAGGGCCGCACCGCCCAAACCGTATCACCCAGGTGGTGGGGCTGCACCTGGGCCGCCTTTGACAACCAAGGCACCCACACATTAAACAGGCGGCCCCGATCTTAAGGCTACTCGCTTTTTTGCTTCCTTTATATTAAAAAAGAATCAATGCACGTGAGGAAGGCGCCAATTTCAGTTTGATGGCATCTAGGACCATCTTAAGTGTGCAATCGTCATAAAAAACTTCCCTTTGTGCGGCCCCATCCAACGGTTGGGGTGAATGCAGCCCTTCACTGCCATCGTGGCTTGTGTGAGGATGAGCTTGTAACTGGTATGTTGGGTCTGGTCTGTTCAAAAAGAAGGTAAAGGATGAACCCACTATTAGAAGTATGGAAGCTGTTGTTGCATGGACATTATGGTCCATTTAGATATCATGTACGATTCAAATCTCACATCCTCTGGTTTATCTGAACTTTTGGATGAGCTGATAGACTGAATGAGAAAAACCATATCTATACTTTTGTTCTTTTATCAATCTGAATTTCATTTATGTTCATTTGGGAATTTAAATGCTAATCTTCTACTCTCAAGCCAGCTGATATGGGTGCAAATAGATATGATTTTCGACCATCTATATTGCCTTCTGGCTCTATGTACTATTTTCAGGGGAACCTTTTTGTAGTCTATATGACTTGTAGATGGATTATGGATAAAAATCTTATGTGAAAGGATTTAGGTGAAGCATCTTTTAGTTTGACATTAATATGATTTTCGCCATATTTAGTATGTGACCTTAAGCGGTTGAAATAATAGAACCTCTTCCAGGATTTCTTTGAACTGGATGTTGAGGCGTCCAATATATTTGCTTATTCAATGGGAAAATGGAAGAAATTTTATAGGTTGAGGGGCTTATCTAAACTTACTGATGCTCTATTTAGTGTGGTTGGCAAACTAGTTGTATTTGCTGCAGGAATTTGGAGATGGGTTGTTATGCCATTCTTTGATGTCATATCTGAGCTTTATATTTTCTGGGTTGAACCTTCTTGTATTAAATTACACCTACCTCAAATTACAAACTTTCCTATTGTTGATAGATCCTTTCAAGTTTCTAGATTAATTTATGTTATCTCTACATCAGGTTGTTGCTTTCCATGATCGGGTTTTGATAATTGTAACCGTTCCATACTGAAATGCATGATGGCTATGCACTTACACTATTTTGAAAGGGTGATTCACATTTGCTAATGATTTGGATTCAACCTTTTATAGGGACATATACATAAAAAATAGTTGGGCAAAAAGTCCTTATGCACACACACATAAATATGTGTGTAAAATTTACTATAATAAATGCACACATATGCATATGCATCAATATGTGTAACAACCCCAATTAATCCTCATAAAAATGGTAGATTTTTTTTTAAACAATTGCAGAAACAAACCCAAGGATCCGAGGTCTCACAAATTTAATATACCAAACCACAAACAAATAGTGTATTGAATCAATGAAAAATAACCAACTTTATTGATCAATTAAATAAATCTCAAATAAGCTGAAATAGAAAAATCGTCTATCACAAGGCGTCACTCTGTCAAGAACCCAAAACTAGTCACACAAGGTTCGTAGTCTTCATCCAGCAAGTCAACCCATTTCTGAGCACCCAAATCTACAAAACAGTTCGGGTAAGAACCAAAGTCCTTTGTACGAATTCCTCTAAAAATTCAAACAATAATGAAATATCATAAATTAAATTCATGCATAATTTTAGAGGAATATCACAATAGTAATTTACTATAATTAACTTACCATTTAAACATTTAACAAAACATCATGCAATAACAATTATCATGCAAAACAGAATAAACATGAATGCATGAACTAATGTGAAACAATAAATATGCATGAATAACTTATTAAGTTATTTATAGAGTTGCTTTTGTATGCATGACTCTATTAAACACACACAATTTTAGTTTTCACTTTTTCTTAAACCCGCGGATACTCAAAACTGGTACAAATTCCCGAATTCCAAGTTAGGTTCCTAGTTGTATCTTAACACATAATTTATACTCTATTACTGTGATGCCGAGACATCAAAGAAATCAATATCTACTCACACCACTTTCTTGCTATACCAATAACTACAGTTGAATTAACACCACCCTCAGGCAAAGTGGTTGAATCTTCCCAAAACCGTGGTTAAGAGGTAAACCACCATATCAGGTTCAAGGGCACAATCGTACACAGAGTTTTAGTATCATCACTGTTTCCTTAAAACCGACATCCAAGATTCCCACACTGTGAAAGGGACATTAAGGAAGAGATTAATTACATTGTTTGGTCTCTTTTACCTTTTTAAACAATTTTAGGTTCTTTACACAAGAACCGTTTTGCAAATCAATATGCAAAACCAATTTTAGGCCCTGACCAACACAATTTTAACAATGCAATTCATTTTTGAAAATCAATAATTTTCAGAAATAAATTTTGCAATGCATAAATAAAATCAACACATGCTTCTGGCCCAGAGGATTGCAGTGGTTCACATTTGACCACAAAAACATCTCAAAGTGATTTATGCATCTTTTGTAAAATTTTAGTGAATATGCAACACACCTTGTTTCAAAATATATCCACAATGCACATTTAATCATACAATATAAATGCACATAAAGACAATTGCATACGCATGTGAATAGATGCTTGCAACACATATTACCACGAACCATTTTATGCATAAACACCCCAAAATGCACATGATCATATTTGTGCAAATATCAAAATAACTTCAGAATTTTCATAGGTATGATATGCACATTTGCAACGTAGTAATTGAATGCATAAACATACACAATAAGATCCAAAATATATATAGCACCTTGAAGTCCACATGAATGCAGGTTTGAACATAACAACACTGTTCAGAAACAATGTCCAACATATTCCCAATCTGATCAAATCGCAAACATCCAACATAATCGACAGTCTGATCGGATTGCACGTGCTCTAACTGTGGCCAATCTGATCAGATTTCTCGCGCAAAACCCGTAACAAATCTAATCAGTTTGCATATGAGCAATGGTGGCAAATCAGGTCCAGATTGCACAAGAGCAACAAGTGGCAAATCTGGTCCAGATTTTTACTACACTGTGTACCAATCGGCAGGCTCAACGACATGCTGTTAGCAACATGTTGTTGCCCAAAAATGTGCACAACAACATAGATTCAGATTGATGATAGCTAACATAAAAAACAAATTTGATAACACGAGATCAGAGCTGATAATAGTCAATATTATCACATAAAATCAGCTTTGATGGCAATCAACGTAACAACATCAACACAATTTTGATAATAGATAATATAATAACATAAATTCGGGTTTGATCAACATCCAGAACAATTTGTATTCTGGTCCGATCAACACCCAAAGAGTGTATTCAGGTCTGATCAACACCCAAACAGTGTGTATAATCAAATCTGATATCAGCCCACAAAAACGGCTTGAAATCAAATATGATCACAGTTAATAACTTGATATAAGATATGATAACAGTCTACAAAAATGACCTCTATTCAAACTGATAACAGTCAACAAAAAATGACATAAAATCATATCTGATGACAATCGACATGAAATCAGATTTGATATTATGAGATCAAATTTGATAATAATCAACATTATCGAAAATCAGGTTCAATATCAGTCTACATATGTAAGTCTGTTAAGAGTCATCAAGACTGTATAATTAAGTAACATAAACACATGTTTGATCACAACCAACAAAATCAGCTTGGAAACAGGTTTGATAACATAAAAAAAATATTTACAACATGTCTGATTAGCCCACACACACGGCATGTGGGCCGGTCTGATCAGATTGCACCTACACCGAATAGTGCCAACCTGATTAGATAAAAAAAAGTATAACTTATATGCCAATCGGCAGGCCTGATCAGTCTGTCCATAATACATACAGGCAGATCTGATCGGACTGCTCAAATGATGAAATCGACCAACCTGGTTTGGATCAAATTTGATCCCAAACCATATATATATATATATATATTACTTTCAAGAACATAGATGGAAAATAAAAAATCATGGTCGTTCCATATATATATATACAACAAACAACAACAACTATGCCTTCATCCCAAAACAATTGGGGTCAGCGATATGAACCAAAAAAGAAAATCATTCTGGGTCTTCCACATGAAAAAATCATTCTGGGTCTTCCACATGAATCCTTTTCCTCCAATAATTTCCTTTCCTATCATCTCCATCCAAGTCTTCTTAGGCCTACCTCGACCTCTTTTAACTAATATATTTTCCCATTTCTCCATCCTTCTAACTAGAGCATCATTAGGCCTTCGCCGAATATGTCCAAACCACTGTAAACGATTCTCTCTCATCTTATTTTCAATGGATGCAATGCCTACCTTCTTACGTATCTCCTCGTTTCGAATCTTATCTTTTATTGTATTTTCACACATCCATCTAAGTATACACATTTCAGCTACACTCATTTTTTGAATATGATGTCTCTTGGCAGCTCAACATTCTGTACCATATAGTAAAGCGGGCCTAATTGTCGTCCTATAAAACTTTCCCTTCAACCGCAATGGCATTCTACGATCGCACAACACTCCAGTTGCACTTTTCCATTTTATCCACTCAACCTTTATCCTATGATTTATATCTCCATCAATTTCTCCATACTTTTGAATGATAGATCCCAAATATTTGAAACAGTCATCCACCGGTATTTCTTGCTCACCAAGCTCCACTACATTCCCATCACTACTTTGTTGCTTACTAAACCGACATTCCATATATTCTGTCTTACTCTTACTCAACTTAAAACCTCTTGCTTCCAATGTTTGTCTCCATAATTCTAACTTAGCATTAACCCCAGCTCTAGACTCATCAATTAAAACAATATCATCAGCAAACAACATACACCATTGCACATTATCTTGAATTGATCTCGTAAGCTCATCCATCACTATAGCAAATAGGAAAGGGCTTAATGCAGATCCTTGATGTAACCCAACCGTTATAGGAAAATTGGTTGTCACCCCTCAACCGTTATATATATATATATATATATATATATATATATATATATATATATATATATATATATATATATATATATAGAAAAATCGATGGCATGCTTACATCAAATCAAAGATGCATGAAATCGTGAATCAAGGCATATTTTTATATATATTTTTGAATCAGATTTTCCTTTTTCCATTTAAAATTTCACATGAACCTAATTTAAAATTGTTTTTTCCTGCGCAAATCTAGAGAGGAACCCGTACCTTTATTCGGAATGTAGGAAAAATAAAAAAAACAACGGATGTTTGATGAGGTAGCTGAATTTCTTCCTCTTCTACCCTTTCTTTCTCTTTCCTTTTTTTTTTCTTTTTCCTCTCTTTCTCTCTCAATGAGTTGGGCTCTCTCTCTCTTCTCTAACTCTCTCCCTCTATCTCTAGAAACTCAAGTTTCTAGAGAGAAGGGAGACTACCCCTTTTTATAGTGTATTATCTTCTTATTATTTTATTTTTTATTTATTTTTTTAACTAACTCCTTATCTAGAGGGTGACATCCCCTCTAGATAACTCTCTATTAGAGAGTAGAATTATGCCTCTTCTAGATAATACCTTTTATTAATTATTTTATTTTATTAAATATTAAATATTTAATTATTAAATACTATATTCTAAGAATAATCCAGAGGATGTTGCCCCCCTTTGAAAGTCCTCCTATAGTAGAGTTCTACTCTAGGTAGAACTCTACCTACTCAATTTAACTTTTAAATTGATTTTAAAGTTTTTAAATTGGTCATATTTGGATTTCAGATCCAGATTCGAATCCAAGATCCAAATCCATATTCAAAATCCATACGAATCCTACCTGGACTAGATCCTAGTTAATATGGGTCCTGGATGGAGTCCAGGTCTATACAAAAAATAGAGCGGATCCAATCCGATCCAGTCTATAAAAAGGTAAAAGTAGAGGTGAGTCATTTAAAAAAAAACGCGATTTTTGGGCCAATTGTAAACCAATTTCAGAAAAATAAGGTACCAACATTCGCAGAATTACGAGACACATCTAACAGTATACTTACCTAATTTTCGCCTTTGAATTTCGCCTAAATTTAACTTGAATTTCGCTCGATTGTCACTCGAATTTAAAGATTAAAAACAAAAAAATTCACAAACTTTAATTAGCTCTTTTTGGTTTTGTTAGTGGGCTCTGGGCCATGCCCAGACCTAGCTGACGTCGCTTATCTTTAAGGATATTTTCTACGATTTCTATCAATTTCATTAAATACTTGGTTAAAAATTCAAAATTTTTGAATTTAAAAATCATGATAAAATACACGATATTACAATATGTGTATAAACATATGTATATGTATGTGTATAGGTCCCTATATACATACATATATACATATACACATATACACATATACAATTGACATTACAAGGAGTTTCCCCTGGCTCTGTAATGCAATAAAGAGAGACATACACACACAAATCCACTATGGCATGGTGCACATAAGCCACCAAGGGCTAGAACAAACACTCAAGAGCTCACAAGCCACTAATGGCCATAACACAAAGACATAAAAATATGATTTTATTATCTTAACAAATGCTCAAGAGAAACATTCCAACAAAGAGGACAAGATGCCCGTTATATAGGCTAAAGAGAGGGACTAAAGGGGACCATTATAGCTGTTGGGGAGGCCCTAACGACTAGAAATATGTAATGAGATATGCAGAAATACAAAGAGTGCTATAAGCACTTAAAATGTCCTACAATGGACAAACAAAAGAGACAATAGCCACGTCCACAAAGGGACAATACAACACAAAATATAAATGTCTCTTTATTGAAAGAGAGAGAGCTTTCAAGAATGAATGAAATACAAAGGGGTTCACCCCTATTTATACAAAAGAAAAGGAGAGGAAGGGAGGCCTCATGGCCTCAAAAGGAGAGCCACAAAAGGGAGCTCCCATGGAGTCGTTGGGAGCCCCCAACGGTCATAATGGAGGGGCCTTTTAAGTGGCTTAAAGAAAAAGTAAAAAATAAAAATAAAAATAAAAATAAAAATAAAAATAAAAATAAAAATAAAAATAGAAAATTACAGAAAATAAAAAATAAAGAAAAACAAGTACCCCTATCGGGTATTGTGTGAAATAACCATAATACCCCTATCAGGTATTATGGTGTATTTTATATATATATATATATATAATGATACCCATATTTTAACACCCCCTCAAACTTTACGGGGAGATGACAGAAAGTTTGCCAAGAAGAAACATGAAGCGAGGGGCAGGAAGAGCTTTAGTAAAGAAGTCTGTCAGCTGATATTCTGAAATGACATATGAAAGGGTAATTGTTCCTCGTAAAAATTCATCCCGAACATAATGACAATCCATCTCGATATGTTTGGTGCGCTCATGGAAGGTATGATTGCTTGCAATATATATGACACTCTTGTTGTCACAGTTCCATTGTTGTAGTTGCCATAGCCCGATATTCGGCTTCAGTAGAAGACAACGAGACTTTCTGTTGCTTCTTGCATCTTCAGGCAATTAAGGAATCTCCTAAAAATACACAAAATCCAGTTGTTGAGATTCTATCATTAGGGTTACTTCCCCAATCTGCATCAGTATAAATAAGAAGGTTTAATGAAGAAGATGAGGATAAAAATAACCCTTTATTTATAGTGTTTTTGATGTATCGGATGACCCGAAGTACGACGCTCATATGCTCAGTTGTAGGAGCATGCTGAAATTGACTTGCAGAGTGAACCACATGAGCGATGTTGGGTCTGGTGATGGTTAGGTAAGTGAGAGATCCAATGAGTTGTCTGTAGGGTGTAGGATCTTTCAGGAGAACCCCGTCCTCCAACCTTAATTTGGCATTAATAACCTCTGGAGTCTCTACCTTTTTATCATCTAAAATCCCAGACTTGGTACAAATATCTGCAACAAGCTTCATCTGTGACAAAGTAAATCCTCTAGGAGAATATGTAACTTCAATACCAAGAAAATATCTAAGAAAGCTTAAATCAGACATGTCAAAATTATTTTTCAACATGTTTTTAACATCAACAATACTATTTTGATCGTTCTCAGCGATAATCATGTCATCAACATAAAACAATACGATCACAATGCTAATATCTGTACTTTTAACAAAAAGAGCAGTGTCAGTATAACAAGAGTGAAATCCTAATTTAACCATGATATCACTAAAACGATCATACCACGCCTTGGGGGCTTGTTTAAGACCATATAAGGCTTTTAAGAGTTCAAGAGTTTGACCTTGTCCAATATTAATTCCAGGTGGTGGATCCATATATACTTCTTCATTTAAATTCCTATTTAGAAAAGCGTTTTTCACATCGAGTTGATATATAGGCAATTTTTTGGATGATGCGACAACTATTAGAGTTCTGACACTAGTCATTCGGGCTTCAGGAGCGAATGTTTTCTCATAGTCGATTTCATATTCCTGCGAATATCCATTCGCTACTAACCTGACTTTATATCTTTCTAAGGATCCATCGCTTTTAGTTTTACCTTTAAAGGCCGAGCGACATCCATTAGGTTTTTTATGCGGAAGGAGTTTGACTATTTCTCAAGTATTAGCCTTTTTTAGCGCATCTAATTCTATTTTCAATGCTTTTACCCAATGTGGTAGAGTTTTAGCTTGATTATAATGAGCGGGTTCATAATATGAATGTAAGGTTATCAAACATGTTCAATAATTGGGTGCTAAAGACTCATAGGAAACAAACCTATTAGGGGGTATTGATGCTCTAGAAGAATGCCGAATGGGGGGCTCTTCTGAAGATTCAGAAATTTGAAAGTATTTTTCTAAGGCACTAATAGGCCTTCCTTGATCTCTCCGAATGTAAACATTAACATTTTCATTACTAACACTATCCCTTGATGGTGACATATCAAGATTGGACACATCACAAGTGTCTTCTTTGTTCTCAAGATGATTCATAGAATCATCATTTATGTCCTCAATAAGATCATGTAAAAACATATAATCATTTTCATTTGATTTTTCTATTCTTTCAAAACCATTCTCATCTTCTAAGAAAGTTTCATCTTTTGAAACATATAGTTTGTCATTTTCGAAATCAAAACACCTATAGCCTTTTTGATTTTCCCCATAACCTAGAAAAACAATTCAATTGCCTTGGGAGACAACTTATCTCTCTTATGCAAGAGAACAAAGCATTTACAACAAAAAATACGAAGTTGATTGAAATCCAAAGAAAATTTAAAAAGTTTCTCATAAGGAGAGGAATTCTTTAATTTTGAGGAAGACATTCTATTGATTAGGTATGTTGAAGTTAAGATGGCTTCGACTCAAAACTTTTTTGGAATATTTCTAGAGACAAGCATTGTTCTAGCAGTTTCTATGATATGCCTGTAATGAGATATTGCGGAAATATAAAGAGTGCATACAAGCACTTACAACAATGAAAAAGAGACAATATCACAAGTCCACTAAGGGACAATACAAGCACAAGCCTTTAAGAAGGCAACAATATAAAAAACCTCTTATTGAGAAGAGAGAGAGCTCTCAAGAATGAAAAATATACAAGGGGATCACCCCTATTTATACACAAGGGAGAGGAGAGAAAGAGAGGCAAAATGCCTCAAAAGGAGAGCCCAAAAGGGGGCTCCCATGGAGTCGTTGGGAGCCCCCAACGGTCACAAATGTGACCGTTGGGGGCTCCAACGACTCTATGGTTGGAGCCCCTTTTGGCTTTTAAAAAATACAAAAAAGAAATTAAAAAAATAAGAAAAGAAAAATACATTTAAACAAAAAACTGAAAATAGTTGTTTTCTAAAACAACTATGTGAAATTACAAAAATACCCCTATCGGGTATTGATGTAATATACAGAATATATATATATATATATATATATTAGATACATTTTAACAATGCCTATGCTTTCTTTCTGCTAGTCCGTTTTGTTGTGGAGTTCTAGGATATGATCTTTGATGACAAATTCCATTTTGAGTTAAATTTTTTGGAATTCATTAGATAAGTATTCACCACTGGAATTGGTTCTCAAAGTAAATATATTACTTTGAAATTGATTTTGAATTTTTATATGAAATTCTTTAAAGAAGGAAAATACTTCCGATTTGTGACTAAGAAAATAGATCCAAGCATATCGAGTAAAATCATCGATGAAGTGACCTAGTAGGAGTAACCCCCTTTAGACATGACCGGAGACGGTCCCCAAATATCCGAGTGCACCAATTCTATTGGAAAATGAATAGACTTCATTTTTTCAAAAATACAATCTTTGCATTTAATGTTTTTTTCCTTACAAAACTTGTTTCCAAATGGAAAAAGATACATTTTTGAATAACTTGGATAACCAAGCCTTTTATTCCAAGTTTCAATATTTTTTTCTTGGGCATAAGAGCAAAAATAATTTGTAGGAAGGTTTAGATGATCTATATAGTAGAGGTCCCCCTTCCTATAGCCTTGCCCAATCCGCTTCCCGGACCGAAGATCTTGCACAAAGCAACCATTAGATGAGAAAGATATTTCATATCCATGGTCGGCAATTTGGGAGATCGAAAAAAGATTTAAATTTAGTTTTGGGACAACTCTAACTTTTGGATCAAAAAGATTTTGAGAATTTTTTAGCGTTCCAATACTAGAGATTTTCAAAAAGGTTCCATCGACCGGAGAAACACAAGAGCCTTTTGAATTGGTGCAAACATCAACTAAGGCATTTTCATGAGGGGTCATATGAAAAGATGCTCCGGAGTCTAAGATCCAAGAATACGTACCCGGTGATGATGTAGACGCAATGGCTGCACCCGATGTGGAAGAAGTAGCTTTAAGGATTTGTTGAAGAGCCTTGAATATTTGACCAAGGGTTAGTTTGAGGTCTCCATTCTTGCCTTCATCTTCTTTGGTGGTAGATTCTTCAAGAGAGGCCACCTTAGGCTTGAAAGTTCCATTGAGCTTTGGGCAAGCGGGTTTAATGTGACCCGACTCATAGCAATGATGACATACAATCATTTTTCTTCCTCCGTTATAGTTTTCTTGTTTTCCAAAGTGGGGGGGGGGTTATAGGTTTTTACATTATTACCGGGTTTGGAAACAACAAACACTTCATCAACATTCTTACCCATGCCAAGCCTTGTTTCTTCTTGAGTGATTTCGGCAATAGCGTCCTCTATTGGGGGAAAGATGGATCTATGGAGAAGTGATGACCTCACTTGCTCAAATTCGGGACGTAGCCCAAATAAGAATTGAAACAATCGTTCTTGTTCCACTTGCTTTTGTCTCAATTCGACATCTTCCATAGCAACCCATTTTGGCTCTAAAAGAGCCAACTCATCCCATAGCGAGTTTAAAGCACTATAGTAGCCTTGAATACTTGAATCACATTGTATGGTGGTTCTAATTTTTTCTTGCAAGAAATATTCTCTTGCAAGATCCTTTTGGGTATACATACCTTTCATAAAAAACCAATCCTCATTTCCTCTGCGAAATTTAGCTATATTAGCACATACCTTGAGTTCGACATTGTTCATAAACCAAGCAAGGATTTTTGCGTGATTGCTTTCCCAATTTTCAACTTCTTTTTGGTGATTTTCAATAGCTTTGAGGCGAGCATCTCCCTCAAGAGCCTTTTCTTGTCCACCTTCGCTCTTCGTGAGCTTCAATTTAGCTTCCGGAATGGAACCCATAACATAACCCCAAAGTTTCTTACCTTTGAGGTTGTTCTCCATTGCCGATGTCCACATCATGTAATTCTTTCTATTGAGTTTGAATGATAGATCGATTTTTGCTTCCATAATGCCACCAAGAAGTGAGAAGAAGGGAGACAATAGATGAAAAGTACACGTACCACGCTTCTTCCTCTAAGAACCGAGTGGCTCTGATACCATGTAATGAGATATGCGAAAATACAAAGAGTGCTATAAGCACTTACAATGTCCTACAATGGACAAACAAAAGAGACAATAGCCAAGTCCACAAAGGGACAACACAACACAAAATATAAATGTCTCTTTATTGAAAGAGAGAGAGCTCTCAAGAATGAATGAAATACAAAGGGGTTCACCCCTATTTATACAAAAGAAAAGGAGAGGGAGGCCTCATGACCTCAAAAGGAGAGCCACAAAAGGGGGTTCCCATGGAGTCGTTCTTGTGACCGTTGGGGGGCCCCAACGACTCTATGGAGGGGCCTCTTAAGTGGCTTAAAGAAAAAGTAAAAAATAAAAATAAAAATAAAAATAAAAATAGAAAATTACAGAAAATAAAAAATAAAGAAAAACAAGTACCCCTATCGGGTACTGTGTGAAATGACCATAATACCCCTATCAGGTATTATGGTGTATTATATATATGTATGTATATATGTAATGATACATATATTTTAACAAAATATAGTTGTTGGGGAGCCCCCAACAACTATATGACCTAAAGACCATAATGCCTTTACATAAAAAGGAAAGAAAAAAAAATAAAAATAAAATAAAAATATCAAATCTTCCCCTATCGAGCAATACCTATTACACATACAGAATTACAAAAATACCCCTAAAGGGTATTACTTATTACAAGAGAAGACACACACACACACACATATATATATATATATATATATATATGTGTGTGTGTGTGTGTGTGTGATCATATACACATATATTTAACAGGCCCCCACCCTCCCCCCCAAAAAAAAGTGAAAAAGAAAACTGAAACTGGGTTGATGTATGAGGCCTTGTGACAAAGACTACCAGTATGAGTTCATGAGAGGACAGGTGACTATTTCAAGTTTTTCAACTTATTAGCCTTCATGGAAATGGTTGTTGTTATCATAAATGCTATGAGCCTGAGGAGGCTATAACACTTGACAGCCATATAAGAAGTCATATGATGAAGCAAAATAATCTCTATGGTCATGTGCTCTAGACCCCAAACTCTACTTATATAGAAGAAAGCAATAAGATTTGTGTTTTTTACATTTTGATGAATGAGCAATGCCCTTGAAATATGCAAAACTAATGGCAAATATCTTGTCAAGGCAGTACTGCAATGGCTTGAAGGAATCTAAGTCACATAAGCTAATGGCATAAACTATGAATCCATTAGAAGAATCTATATAATATACATTTCCTTAAGAATAGCCAATTCCAATCTGTTTCCTTGATCAGAAAACAAGCAAAATGTGCAGGGGAAAATCACATCATACTTATAATCTATAAGTTGAGATGCTTTAAGTAAATTCATTGAGAGCATTGGACATGACAAACTCCAAGAAGAGTCAGAAGTGGAGTAGAATTTAGACCATCATGAGTGTTTGGGAAAAGTTTAGTCATTCATGGATGCTTAAAGCGATCATACTCATGTAAACTGAAACAATATTATCGATATTACATTAACCCTAGAATTAAAAAGGTGTCAAAATACCTGTGAGGAGGCTAAATGAGGCAAGCCAGAGCTAGAAGTGGTATTGGGAGGTCTGGGCACAAGCTGCTGAAACTGAGACAGTCTGCTTTGTACCTGCATTTGCATTGGTGGAACCAACTCTTTCTTCCATGTGTGAAAATTTCAAGTTTTGGTTCTCACCCTTGGCTTTCTGAAACTTGGCTGTGATTGATTGTTTCCAGTTCCTTGTGTATGGATTATATATAGATGTTTAGCATATTGGTAAATAGTCAATTCAAGATATGAATATTTCAACTTGGAAGGATTTGTTTACTTTACTACCTATTGGATATTTTTTTTCAAGGTACTTTAGTCTTTCACCTAATTATGTGATTTATTCTCGTGATTGTTCAAATAGGTTGTTTTCGTTTTGGCTCATGGTATATTTTATCTCTTTGGTAGTTCATGATCAACAGATATTATATTTTATCTCTTTGGTAGTTCATGATCAACAAATATATTCTGTGTTAGTTTCTAACAATGAGCTTGTAACTATGTAGATTGTAGTGTTCTACTTTGTTTTATCTTGTGCATATGCTGTTTGCCGCCATATGTATCCTTGTGCATGTTAGTATTTTACTGTGTGTTAATCATCTGCTATATTGCTTTCTGTGCTTCAAGTGCTACTTGGGGAAGCAGGAATTATGTTTGTTTCTTTGTGCAGGTATGTGATGCTTCCTATGCATGGAAATTTTTGGGAAGCTTCACTGAGATTTTATGCAACAGTGTTGTGATGGACTCAAGTGCCACAATAAAGTTACAACCTTTATTTCTTAAGTTTCGCTTAGTCATAGATATATTACTTCTCAGGGTGGCACAAAGTTGCAGGTTCTACTTTAAATATCTTGCCTCTTATTAATTTGATTGAATATCAATTCATTTTCTTTTGGTTGGAATTCGTTGATGGTAATGCTATATCATGTCTATGGTTATTCCTAAAATTCAAAAGGTTGGCACCATTGGTTTGGGACATGATGATTTAAGCTGACTGTGAGTTGGTCTGAGGTGACGGTTACACCAATTCTTGACCTGGACAGAATCTGCTACTCCTGGTCTATTGTAGAAATAGTTTGCAGTATATCCATGGAATGAAAGAATCAATAGACTTACCTGGGTTTATCTGTACTTCGCAGGTGTGGACGAGTCTACCTCCAACTAGACAGACTTGGAAAGCCTTGAGTTGACATTGTTTGTGTTGCTCTGTGTTGAGTTCAGATTGCCAGTTTTGCTGACATCCAACATAGAGCTGAGCCCATATTGGTCTTGGTGCCATGTATTAGTTCTAGTTGGCATCAAAATGAATTGTAGGTCTGAACTAAATCCAAATGGGTCTGTCAAACATATTTCAGAATATAAGCATGAAAAATGAGCATATAAGCAGGTTCTTCACAATCTAATTGTATTGGGACAATTGGTTTTAGGGTTGTCTATATCCGTCAGATCTAACCAGGCATATAAAAATTGGATTGGAAAAGATCATCCTTTTTTTCCTCTATTTTAAAATTTGGATCTCATCCATATAGTTCTTGTTTTATTTGCTTTGTTATATCCAGCCAGCATGCAAGGTGGATCCAAAATTCTTAGGTCCATATCTTTATCTAGTGATAAAAGCCTTTAACCAATAAGATCTGGTTGAGATAGCACATTTTCATCTCTGCATTTAGACACAAATACTAGGAACTGAAAATGCATTGGAAAGGATCGTCTGAATTGTATTATAGTCTGTTGGACACTTGTATGTTGGTGGTAATAGTGCAGTATGGTGGTCATGGTGATAGATGCTACATGAGACATGACCTACTTGTGGTTAGGGTTGACTGTTTAGACTCCATTCCATGCCTGCTATTTGTGCAAAAGCTGGAGGTTACAAATATACTGGGTGTGTTGTTGGATAGCAATAATAGACAAGGTAAATATTTGTAACTTTGTCTACCGTCTGATGCTTGCTTTAGGTTTAGGTTCCCAGGATTTTTCCATGAACACTTGTTCCGTCTTTACTTCACTTGTGTTCTACAGATTTCCATTTTTATGGTTTTTGTCAGTGTATTTGCACGTTGAACATTTGCTCATGCTCTGTATTGTCTCAGAGAAGTTGGCTAAGAAGAATCTTGCCAATTCTTTCATGCGGACAAAATCTTATATTCCTTTTGAAAGTAGAGGATTTTTGTGAGGATCATCAATCTCCCAGAGATGGGTGGGCCTTATCTTTATCACTTCCTATATGCTCTAGTCATTTGCTTTCTTTTGAATCCTTGTCCCGCTCACTCGACCTAATAGGAAGGGACTTGCCTTCCTTCCCTCCCGTGTTCTTTTTAAGTGTTCAAGCCTTACAAGCATTATTTCCACATTATCTAAAACAATAGAAAACTGATTGAAGTTTGTTATTTTTCAAAAAGCTGGCCACTTGATAAGAGGATAAGGTTGGTAGTTGGTACCATATTTTTATTATTTGTAATGCTTTTACGTTCGCATTGAACCTTGAAGTTAGTGGCCAGGAGCATATAAGAAGGAAATAATGGAAAAGTAACCTCGGAATTTCGGGAAACTTCAAGAAGAGAAATTTTATAGCATATGTTGCTTGTGCACATTTTCTGAATGTTGTGAATAAAATTTTGCTGTTCTGATTCCATATTTTTGCTTCACTAGTTAGATGGCGTTCTGCTTGTTTTTTGGCAATTCTTGTTCTTTAATTATTGGAATTATATTTCATCTTTAAAGCAAAAGGCACTTCTTGTTATTCATATTTCATTGTTAGTAATTTTCTTCTAATATTTCCATGATCATGCACTTCTCCTGTATTTCTGCTTTTTCCTCTTTTATCACAATAAAAATTTTGCTCATTGCATTTCTTTCTTCTCTACATTTGCAAGTGTTCTTATGCTGTTTATCTATGTATTTCTTCTTCATTCAGTATGATTTGTTGTGTCTGCTCCTTGTTACCTATACTGATGATATTTCCCTTTTCCTGTATTTTGTTTGATTGCAGTCCAGATCTTCAGTTCATCTCTAATTATTATTCCTCAGAATTTGTGGCTTATATACAACAAATCATTAAGAAAATCTTAGTGAGTACCATTATCCCGCCAGGTTCTAGAAACTATATCTACTTGGTACCTTTTTATCTATGCACTTGCTTGGCTGCATTGCCTTCTTTTGGCCTTGCATTCCAATTGCTGAAATTTATGCTACTTGCTCTAGGGTATTGTCACTGGATTACCTATGAGGATTTATGCTTCTCGACTTTACTTACTTTCATTAATATCATGTAATATGTTTAAAAATAACGTTTATGCTTTGATTACAAAAAAGGAAAAAGTATTATTGGTAAGATTGGGCATCAGGCTGGGCGTGACCTCGTTGCTGTCAGGTGGCTCCTCCACCAACTCACGCGCCTCCTTCCCCCCAAACATGCACACACCCAAAAAAAAGAAGGGAATTCTTGCCCCACCTGGCATGTTGCCCATCCAATCACTAGTGTTTGGCAACCTGCAGGTTATGGGAGGCCTAGCCCATCCTTTTGATGGACTGGGCTGGCCTGTTTCTTGCACCTAATATTTGGATTTAAACTAGTTTGATTGCCAAATCAATGTGATAATTGTAAGAGTTAAAAAAATTTCTCAAAATTGTCTGGACAGCAGCCAGATTGAATGCATAAGTGACTGAAATGGCTTTAATCTGAAAGAACAGGGAGATTTTAGCACACATAAAATCATGGTGACTAGCCTTGTATGCGAGAGAAAAGGAATGGAGTGTCTCTGTAGTCCTTGTTTGATAATTGTTGGTAGGACACCAGAATTTTTTCTTGAATCTTGCTTAGGCCCTGGTAGATTTCTTCTGCCGTCTTGTTCATTATCCAGTTAACTATCAAATTTTTATTATTTAGAGTGACCTTTTTTTGGTTGTGGTTTGTGTTATTTCAGGCAACCATATTTGAAATTCTTGATGAAAATGCAGAATGCGTTTTGCAACCTTTGCAGCTACCACATCGTATGGATAGGGATATTCTCCCAGAGTATATGCAAGTATGGGCTTCTTATGATCTTTCTATTATTTGATAGCGCATCTGCTTTTAAGCTGATGTGATTTGCTATTTGTCAACATCAGATATGACATCTACGTGCCTTATCCAAAATTTAATCTTTCTATTAGTTTGAGCAGATGAGGTAGGGGTTAAACACTATTCTTAAAGGGTTTTGAAACACTTTTAAACAGTTTGGGCAGATCTGTCATCCTATTGGTAATTGTCATATATAGGAAATACTTGAAACTACTTTGATGAAAGTTGTGAAGCCCGCCATCTGCTTTCTAATGATGTGGTGTTCAGCCTAGGTGAATTCCTGATATGCTGCCTCAAATATTTTGCCAGTAAACTAGAAAAGGTACGTGAGCAAATCAGAGGAAATCAAGGCTGGGGCATAAAGCCTTGTCTATGTGGGCCAATCTAAGGCACATCAGGGTCAGGGAATTTGTTGGATACACATAATCTGAGTGTGCTTTGGAGTTGGAAGTGAATGCATGACACTATTCTTTATTCAAATCTTCTTTTGTTTCTTTTCAGCCAAGTGAACCACCGGGATGACATGGCTAACATCTCCATCCACTATACCATTTCTTACCTCTTTTCTTGGTTCAAGGAGCTATGATAAGCTGCTGATAGAGAGATCAGTCATTGCTGTTAAAATATATGGATGTTATATATTATATATTTCATATATATATATATATGTATATATATATTTATATATATCTTTCATAATGCCCACTAGGGACAATTTTGTCTTTTCATCCATTTGTAAATAGATGTCCATTAGGGACATTTTTTGTATTTTTATAATTATGTTTTTTTTTTTATTTTCTTTTTATTGATTAAAGGGGTAAAAAGGGGATTCCCTTAAGAGTCATTGGGACTCCTCCCAACTGTCACAAATGTGACCGTTGGGGAGCTCCCCTTGGCCCCTCTTGAGGTGTATATAAAGGGGCCTTCTCCTCTTCTCTCTTTAATGCTTTTTTAGGCATTTCAATAATAGATTCCTTATTATTTTTTAAATTCTCACTTCTCCCTTGTGTGTGTTTGGTGTTTGCCTTTTGTGGCATATTGTATATTGTTTAGCCACCAAATATTGAAAAAACGAGAAAAAAACTGTTTTTTTCGGCCCATTGCCGAGTAGTACTACCGGCCAAAAAATGGCCGGATATGGAAGTGGGTGGAAGATGTGGTGGCACCAAAAAGGGTGGGAAGGGAGAGGAGGTGGCCCGCCTTCTAATAAACTTGGTTGAAAAAACTGGGTGAGGGGGGATGGGGCCTCTAAATCTGGTTTGGTGGCATCCAAACAGCCACCAAGCCCAGTTTTTATAACACCCCAAAATTTTAACCTGAAAAAAATTCATGATTTTTTTTTCTAACATCAGCAGAAATAACTTTTTCTTTGTGTTAAACATTTTGGGTGGGTTACAAAACGAACAATCATCATAACTGAATTAAAATGTAAATAACACTCACTATTAAAATTTAATGGCTCTTGATGCCGCCCCAACATTCCGCATCAACTCCAAAACTATACATCATACTTCACCTGATAACTCATAAAACGAGTCAAACTTGTGAAAGCCTGGTAGGGAATACCAATACAGGTAAAACAAATCATTATACATTAACATGCTTTATTCACTTTACAACTAATCATTTAGGCAAACAATCATTTTACCCATGCTTTCAATACTCATTGCATATCACAAATTGATTCAGAAATGAATATTAAATTGATGTATGATCACCGTTGCATAGCACAAATCAATTCATAGGCAAATAACAACTGTATGCATAATGATGAACTCAACGGATCCGTTGAAGCCTTATTGATGCATGAGTAGTTTTTTACTTCATTAATTATCTTTTCTTGCTTAGATGATGCATTAAATGTTTTAACTATGTGCACAATACTTAATTGTTTCGATATCACCGACTCTGCAGGTACCAACACAAACAAAACTGGATCAGTGTGACCACAACCTTTTTTTTTGTTAGGACCAGATCAGTCCATATTCAATTTGGGACTGATCTGGATCCTATCCAACGTCTATACTCTTGACTGATCCAGTCTGGATCAGTCCTGACATAAGGTTCGCTTATTGTTACCGGGATGTCCAGACCGATGCCTATGGCCAAAACGTCCCCTTTTTTTCTATGTATGTATATTTTTTCGAAAACAATCAGTTCAGGGACTGTTTTGGATCATGTCATGGGTTTAAAATATGTCCAGATTTGATCTACTCATCCTTCCTTGACCGTTTTTGGGAAAAGCCTTACTTTCATACACCGAAATCAAGTTTTTTTTCAAAAACTGATTTCAATATTTTGCAAAAACAAAACCTATATCAGTTCCAACGATGTTAGGACTGATATACGGGTTTAATAACAATATTTTTCCTGAAGTATGCTCATGCATACTGATCCTAATCCACGAGTATTAGATTAGAACCCGTACCTCGTATATCGAAACCGATGAATCTATGTACGAGCACCTTTTTCTCTGTGCTTGGCTTCTTTCGCCGGCTACACTTCCAATGACAGCACTACCAAACATAAGAAAATCTGTACCTAAGGGGGGTGAGGAAGGAAGAAGAAGAGGAGAGGTAGAAGAGAGAATAGAGAGGGAGTTCGAGAGGTAATTACGAGAGAAAGAAAAAACTGTGCGGGAGGTCTCTTTTTATGGAGCCTCTTTCTTGGTTTCCTATTTTCAATAGGAGCCCCCCCACTTTTCTTATACCTCCTATTAGTTTTAGATTAGGTTCATTTTTTAGATTTTATTAATATAGAAATAACTTGAGAGGGGGGAGAGTGTCAAATATACCATGCCTACATGGCATACCCCCTTCCTTACCTTAATTTTTCCCAATTACGTGAGAGGGAGAAGGTTTTCTAGAGCTGATCTTTTTATTTGCCTAAACTAAGTTTGTCTATTATAACATGTCGTAGCTTAGGTACCATTAGTTAATTAAGATCTACTAATTATCTTAGCTAATTAGGACTCTATTGAACTTAACTAATTTAATTTGTCTTCTTAATTAAATAGTTTAATTTTGAAGTTCATATAAGGAGACTAATTACTTTATTTTATTTTCCTTGTAGGAATTCCATCCACATAAGGAGGGCCCACTAGGGTGGGACGTCCCACCCTAGGGATGCTCTTGCTAATAAAACTTAGAAAATCTCTTTTATGATTAATAGGCAAGTTTTATTTAGGAAACCCTTAAAATTTCTTTGACATTGGCTTAAGATAATTTTCATAACAAAGTTTCCAGATTTCAAATCCTTTTCTTTCTTTCTTTAAAATGTAGGGGATCCATTAGGCTTGGCCCACATAGGGGGATGTCCAGCCCATTGGACTCCTACAATTTATTAATTGTGATTTATACTTTATTTCCATTCCATAACATTTTCAAATTTTAAATTTTAAATGGACTTCCAATTTGGATTTCAAATCCAATCAAGATCCAAATCTATTTAAGAAATTCCAAATTAGATCCATATCCAAATAACAAATCCAAATTCACATGAAATTGTACTTTAATTAAATTAAATACTAGGTATAATATAATTCTAATTAATTTTACTTTTAAAGTCAATTTCAAACTAAATTCATGTGAATTTAACTTCAAGTTAACATTAATTATACTTCTAATTTTTCACCTAATTTAATTTGAAAAATTCATATTTTTGGCATTTGATAAATTCCAAAAAATCGCTGATACAGTTTTTTGGTGCAAAACTTGGTTTGACACGAAAATGAGGTTTCCAACCTGGTTTGGGTGTCATCCAAACAATACCTAAGTTATACTTGAAGTAAACTTTTGTAAATTAGTTAATTAGGCTAGCCCGCACTGTTAGAGATAAGGGCACCACTTTATATGTGATTGTGCCTTCTTGTAGTCACTTTGTGACATGTTTTTTGGCACTTGTATTGCATTACAATCACCTTATTCTAGAAGCATGCCCTGTGCTGAATAGATTTTGGAGGCCACAATAGTCTCAAAATATATGTTGCATGTCTTTTTTGTTGCTGGAGCATGGGATACATCGACTTACAAGTGCAGAACTTTTTTTTTTGGAGTTGGGTTTTTTTACATAATTGAGAATAGGCCTGAAGAGGAGTTCCGCCACATCAATGTATCATCCCCCCAAAACCTGGTTTGAATTGTGGGAGAAACTGAATAAACCTCATTCATTCTTCTCATAATTTAGGTGATTGGTTGCTGATGGTCTAAGGATGGTGAGATGGTTGGTGTCAGATCTTGGCCATTTTGTGGGAAATAATGTGGGTGAGCTGGAAGTGGTGGGATATCTGCTGATTGGTGGTGGATTATTACTGGTGAGCAGGAAGTGGAAGAATCTCTATGCATTGGCAAATTAATACCAGTAATTAGGAAGTGGTGGGATCTCTGCTGAATGGTGAACATTGCTGCTGGATAATGGGAAATGGTAGGTTGTTGGCTAGTATCAGGCCAGTTGGTTTCAATTAGACAATTATGTTTTTTTAGTCCAGTTGATGGACGGTAAAGTGGATGAGTGGGAAATAACAAGCTGTGGTTGTAGTGACAGGGCTAAAGGAAATAATAGGTTTCATTACTAAGACATCATATTACATGAAGAGAGACCCATCTAATGCACAAACAATTCTAGAAAGAAATCCAAATCATGCATATTACAAGAAAAAAACTAGGAACCAATATGCCAAGAGGTTAAAGGTTGCCATTTGGCAAGGATCAAGTTTTTGTACTCCATTTGTTTCCTGGATCAACATGATTTTTAGCCTAAATCATGCTCCTTTGAACCAAATGATAGTTAGGTGTTAGTTCAGACTATAGTGGTACTTCCACCATTTGCCATTTCCATTCGGGTGTGTTGATTTTCTCATGGTAATTTTTATACCATTATCAGAGTATTCACTTGAACTGTCTGTTTTTCAGATGGATTGGCAGTTCAATATCGCAAAGGCATTTAATAAGATATCTATTTATTCGGAGGTTCGTCTGAAGCCTTACATTGTTTTCATCATAGCATAACCTTAAATAACTGCAAATAAGTATTGTAATTGTTTTGTTTTACCTTATTGAATAGAAAAATGATTTTTTGCAAGGATGGAGTTGCTTATGATTTGGTATTATTTCATGTATTTGTTTCTTTTTATTGGTATTGCACTAAAGTTGTGTTTGGTGGGGTGGTCCTCGCAAAAAGCCTACTTCATTCTGTTGACTTGTCTCTGAAAATGGCCTGGTGTTTGCATTAGTTTTTTTATAATATATATGTTTGATTTTTTATGGTTTAGATGTCTGATAATATATTTTGGTTTCCTTTGTCTGTTGTTATAGCAAGAATATGTAACATTGTCGATCTCTGTTTCTCTTTGTAATTTTTTCTTCCTTTTCTATTGGAAACTTATGCACATGTCCCATATCTAGACCCTTGGCATTGTCATTTGAAAGTTTCCACTTAAATAAATATGCTATCTTTTACTATATATACAGCTTTCATTGCTGACGAAACTCAGATTGTGACATGGCTTTGCTCTTTTCTGTGTTAAAAAATTATCTGGAACTAAATTGTGTTTCATGCCTTTTATCTTAGCTTTGTTTTGTATGTCATGGGTTTACATGAGTTTCATATATATAATATATGTTTGTATGTATGTATATATATAATATAACATAAATATATTGCTTCACATCTAGAAATTTGGATGCGAAGATCCATTTTCCTAACTTTTCCACTTTGATGCAATCTATACCATCCACTTTTGTTCTTAACATACTTTTAAGTTCCTTGATCCAAAGCATTCTCCATGATAAATGAACCAGTATAAATCCATTCATACAGTTTCGTCTACTTGAAAGTGAATGATTGGGTGAGATTCTACTCATTGATACCAGAATTACTGCTATGCACATCTATGTATGTATATATGAATTATACATGTCCCATTGCTTGCTTTTCTGATGATTTTCTACCTTATGGGATGTCAAGTTGGAAAACAGTCATTTTCTATTTAATTCCAGGGAAAGCGAGTTTTCCCTTTTTGACTTTGTTGGTTTTGATGTCTGGGGTGCTGCACCTATTCTTTGTCAAGTTATGTTATATTGTTTTGATTGAATTGCCTCTTTTGTTTTATAATTCACTGAGGCCAAATGATCTTTTGAAACTTTGAAGCATTCTTTGTAGTTTGTTGAAAAATCAATATAAGAAATCTATTGGTCTTCTAAGAGGGGAGTGGTTTCACTAGTGAGAGCTTGAATGGTGTGTAGACATATTGATTGGAGTTTGATAACGCAACATCATGTGGAATGACTGAAGGGGATCAGCACTTCTACTCTGGACCAAGATTATTGTTACTTGGCATCCTTTGGACAAGTTCCATTATATGAAAAAAGAGGGAGCACCTAAAGAAAACATAGAAATGTCAAAATATTGGATTTTTTTATCATTATTCTATTAGCGAGATCAACATTTTTACTGAATTTTTTTCCAAGTTACCATTCTGGGGATTCTTTCTGTTGGCTTTTCAGCAAAGGTACTGATTTGGGCATTAAAATGTTTAAAAACACAAATGCATGTCATAACTATTTGTAATGTCTACAGTATGTTATCAGTGGGTGTCATCTTCCAAACAAGCTGTCAATATTTAGATATCATGCATCACCATTGTTCAACTTATTTATTCTTTTTTTTCTTTTTTTTTTAAGTTTAAGTTGTAGATCGATTCACCAAAAAATTACCATAATTAACTTTTATGCTCTGGGACAATTTATGATCTGAAGGTTGCTTTTTCTATATTTGTTTGCTTTTACAGGGCTTGCTGGTGATGCTTACAACGTTTCATGGAGTTGATAAGGTATGGATATACATGCCAAGAAAAAAAAAACCATATGCAAAACAATCCTCCAAAAGGACAGCTATTTAAATTAGTCACCCAGGCTATTAAGTGGGATCTCAATGGTTAAATGATCTTTTTTCTCTTTTTGGTATAAATGGCATACCCTGCTGCTAAGTGGGTAGATTTTATTTCCCCCAAAAGAAGAGTACATTGTGATGCCAGAAATGATTGTTGCACTATAACTGGATGCAGTATATTGATGAAGACAAAACCAAATATCATGTACTTGTGAGAAATCGCTCCCCGAAATACTTAGACATGCGATGTAGGTTAGAGAGAAGAAAAAGGAGAAAGGGAAACTCATGGGCAGCAAAAGGGAATCGTGAATCAGTGTTCATGCCCTATGTTATGTATTTATATAACTCAAAGTACAAAGATACCCCTAAGTACAAGGGATTTTTACAAACAAACAACTAATGACAAATACATCCCTGGGTCTTCATTCTTAACAGGCCCCCTCAAACTGTACTGGGGCTGTTCAAGACCATGGACAGTTTGGCCTTGAGGAATCAATGCCTTGATGTTGTTAAGGGCTTCGTAAACAGATCTGCAGCCTTATCTTCTCCTTTGATAAATAGATGATGAATCTCCTTGCTTTCAACCTTTTCCCGTATAAAATGTTGATCCAACTCAACATGTTTAATTTTCCCATGTTAATCAGGGTTTGAAGCTTTGACAATGGCACTTCTGTTATCACAAAACAATAGGGACCTGAAAATTGATTGATGTAAAGAATGCAGGAGATGACGAATCCATAAAATCTCTATTGTAACTGCTGCCATAGCCTGGTACTCGGCCTCTGTACTTGACCTTGCAACAGTCTTCCGCTTGCGACTAGCCCATGAGACAAGATGATGTCCTAAAAACACTCCATATCTTGTAACAAAATGACGTGTTATAGGATCTCCAGCCCAATCAACATCTGAGTACACTTGCACAACAAAAAAGATACTTGCATTTCTGCTGACACGAGCTTGTATACTAGTCCATCCACAAGAATACCTTTAAGGTATCTTAATATTTACTTGGATGCATCCATATGACTTCTCTTGGGTTCATGCATAAACTAGGAAACTTGATTAACAACAAAAACAAGACCGGGCCGAGTGAAGGTCAGGTACTATAGTGCCCCGACCAAGCTACAAAATAGATGTGGATCTGTAAAGCCCGAAAAAAGAAGCTTGGATTCGGGTTAGATCCGGACCCAATGGAGGCACCGCCTCCCTTGTGCCTTCTAAAGACAACGAGGCAAGAGAGGGGTTACCAAACCCCTTCCACTCTGCTCTCACTCTCTCGTCTCTCTCTCTCTCCCCCGACCGCCTCTCTCACTCTCCTCGTGTCTGCCGACTACCAGGCCACCGACGACGCTCGCACGCCGGCAACTCTCTTCTCCCCCTTTCCTTTTCTTTCCGTCTCTCTCTCCTTGCACCCTCAGTTTGGCAGGGGAGGGGCCAAGCCCCCTCCCTGTGCCTTTTTCTTCTAGTAGGCAGGGGCGTTGCCCCTGCCTCCGCTAATTTCGGCAGGCAGGGGCGAAGCCCCTTGCCTCTTTGTGGCTAATGGGCAGGGGCCTAGCCCTTGCCTCTTTGCTTTTCGGCTGAAAGGGGCAGAGCCCCCTTCCTCTCCCCCAGCATCAGGCAGGGGAGCCCTTGCCTGTTCGCATAATCACCTGGCCGAGGACAAGTCCCTACCTCTTTGCATGCTCGACAGACAGGGGCGAAACCCCTTGCCTCCCCTTCGTTGTTGACAGGCAGGGGCTTTGCCCCTGCCTCTCTTCTACCTTGTCAGGCAGGGGAGTAGTCCTGCCTGCCCTCGCTTTCTGAGGGCAGGGGTGCAACACCCTGCCTCACTGTAGTTTGCTGACAGCAGGTCAGCAGGGGCTCGCAGCCCCTACCCCTGTTTCTTGCGCTTATAGCAGGTGCACATGGGCATGATGTCCCTGCCTCTGCTTTCTTCACGTTAGGTCAGCGACAGTGCCCCCGACTTTCTATTTTTTGTGTTAGCTTGCTAAGATTGTCTCTTTTGCAGCTCGTACGACGAATCCCGCTCGCGCTCTGCGACCCGAGCCGTCAATCGTTTACACTCGTAGGCGCCAACAAGCTTGCACGGAGGACTTGGACAATTGAATTGAGTTCAATTAACTAAAAAGGACAATTAAATAAATATATATGCATATATATCATATATATTTATACGAGTACACATTTAACTCAAGGGCGCAGTTTCACTATCCTTGTTCTTTACTTTTTGTTATGTCTTTCCTTTGCCATCGCGCTTTGCGCCCAGACTCTTGCTTTTGCAAATGTTTTGTTATTGCTTTGCCATTGTAGATGACACTCAGGTTTTCGCTCATTGCATGTGCTATAAAGGCATCCTCGTGGAGGATGCAAAGGCATTTACCACTCTCCCTCTTGCGACAAGAGTTGAGTCGAGAGCTTAACAATACATCATCATCTAAGGAGAGGGATCCCTAGCAGGGATCCTGGCTTTTCGAGTGAGCAGTCCTGCAAAGTAGACTTGAGAATTTAGGGAGTTGCGCAAAAGCATCAAATACTGCCCAATTCGAAGTATTTGAAAGGATGTGATTGACTGGTTCTGTTCGTCTATTCGACATATCTCGGGTAACTCCGAATTGGGGCTTGAGCAAACTTCTTAGCGGGGGTTCTGTTGAGAAATCTGTATCCCGTCTATCGAGATCGGTATCGAGTCATGCGAGTCATATAGATACCCCAATAGCGGATGGGATTCTAGAAAATCGCATGCCAAATGTTGGCACAAGCTGTTAGCTGTTTCAAAAGATAAAGAATGTCAAAAGTAAAGTTTAAGAAACATTACATCTTTGTGAAACACTTTTGTTGAGGCTCCTAATGAGGAACTATACCCCTTTCATCCTAAAGTACTTGTAGTCGTGCATTACACGCTAGTACTAAGATGATCGAATGAGACAGTTGTGTGACCTCGAACAGTGTTAAATGCACAATGTTGTAAACACATAAAATGAGATCGCCTTCACAGGTAAGATGCTCATTTAGTCAAAAGACCAGAGCATATAGAATGAGTCGTCAATTAATTTACCCCTGACGCACTCATTCGCCTTTGTATTTCTATCAAGTGAGAGGATGGATCAGTACAAAACTCTAATGGATAGGTTGTTAACAACCACCCCACAGGCAAAGATCCGGCCTCCCCAGTCATTGGAGTTAGGGGAAGGTACTACCAAACATTATCATAGGTAGTAGATCCCATGAACTTCTGCAGAAGTTGGATACATCCGTTGCCAAGTACCTGCCTTTGGAGAATCCTCTCTCGGCTAAAGTCGTCCCCTTAGGAGTAGACTCAACTAGCTATTCAATTTATTGAAAATACATAGAATAACAGACGCCCAAATTAGTATCAGTTGTTTCTACGTTTTGTCTGCGCGTACCCGCAGGCCAGTAATATTGAAGTATAAAGTCTGTTCACACTGGTTGATGGGGCATGAGACTTGCTTGTTGCGTGGTAGTTCACAACTTACGATCAAATGAATCGTCATGCTGCGTTTGACAGTTGCACTGCTTACTTGCTTTGAACTGCTTACCTGTTTAACTGCATATTTGCTTTAAAATGCTTAGCATGCTGAATTAAATGTTCTTAATTAAGTTTTTTGTAGTCTCTCTTGTGCACCTACTAGTTTTTCGCGAAACTAACCCATTCTATGGGTACAGGTAATGATTAGGTATACCACGGGCGATGACGCGATGCAATATGGCTTCAAAATTTTCTCTTCCTGCTCTTAGCTCACGTCCTGGACGTTTTTGGGTTTTGTAACGGATATTCCTTGGGATATTCAAATTTTGTACTATTTGGAAACTTCTTTTAATGAAAGTGGCTTTTCCAAGTGTTTTGTAAGTAGCATGGATTGTGATTTTTGGTTCATTTAGCTAACATGCCCAAAGTTGTCAGCTTGCCTTTCTGAATTTAACAAAAAAATAGTCTTCTGCTGATTTCATAAACAAACTCTGAAGAAAAAAGATTTTTTCTAGTCTCTTGCCTGTTTTTTGAAATGTTCGCAAGTTTGAAATTTTGGGGCGTCACAGGATCACTATAAATTTCATCTTCCGGAGAACTCACCCCAATCCTTATGTTAACAACAACATGCGTAGATACAAGTTTGCAATCCTATATCCCAAATCGCTTAAGAAGATCAAGAACATATTTATGTTGTGTCAGCGTCAAGTCTTTACCCTTGTAATCAACTTCCAACAACAACAACAACAACAACAACTATGCCTTCATCCCAAAACAATTGGGGTCAGCGATATGAACCAAAAAAGAAATTCATTTTGGGTCTTCCACATGAATCCTTTTCCTCCAATCATTTCTATCCAACGCCATGTCCTCGGTGAGGTTCAAAGCATTCATATCCTTTCCTATCATCTCCATCCAAGTCTTCCTAGGCCTACCCCGACCTCTTTTAACTAATATATTTTCCCATTTCTCCAACCTTCTAACTGGAGCATCATTAGGCCTTCGCCGAATATGTCCAAACCACCGTAAACGATTCTCTCGCATCTTATTTTCAATGGGTGCAACACCTACCTTCTTACGTATCTCTTCGTTCCGAATCTTATCTTTTATTGTATTTCCACACATCCATCTAAGCATCCGCATCTCAGCTACACTCATTTTTTGAATATGATGTCTCTTGGCAGCCCAACATTCCGTACCATATAGTAAAGCGGGTCTAATAGTCGTCCTATAAAACTTTCCCTTCAACCGCAATGGCATTCTACGATCGCACAGCACTCCAGTAGCACTTTTCCATTTCATCCACCCAACCTTTATCCTATGATTTACATCTCCATCAATTTCTCCATACTTTTGAATGATGGATCCCAAATATTTGAAATAATCATTCACCGGTATATCTTGCTCACCAAGCTTCACTACACTCCCATCACTACTTCGTTGCTTACTAAACCGACATTCCATATATTCATTCTTACTCTTACTCAACTTAAAACCTCTAGCTTCCAATGTCTGTCTCCATAATTCTAACTTAGCATTAACCCCAGCTCTAGACTCATCAATCAAAACAATATCATCAGCAAACAACATACACCACGGTACATTTTCTTGAATTGATCTCGTAAGCTCATCCATCACTATCGCAAATAGGAAAGGGCTTAAAGCAGATCCTTGATGTAACCCAACCGTTATCGGGAAATTGGTTGTCACCCCTCCACAAGTGCGGACATTGGTTACTACTCCTTCATACATATCTTTAATTATACTAATGTACTTGTAATCAACTTCCACTCCCAAAAAATATCTAAGAGCTCCAAGATCTTTCATATGAAATTTAGATTTGAGAAAACCTTTGAGATCTAAAATGCGAGATTTGTTGCTGCCCGTGATGATAATGTCATCTGCATATACTTGAACTATGGTGAAGTGCTACTTCTCTTGATGGATGAATAATGAGTAGTCCACTCCTGACAAAGCCAAGATTGCATAAGGCACTGCTGAAGGTTTCAAACCAGGTGCATGAAACTTGTTTCAAACCATAAAGTGCCTTTTTCAATCTGAGTACCATAGTTCGAAGATCTCCTTGAATGTATCCTGGTAGATCTTCCATATAAACTTCTTCATGAAGCATTTCATGAAGAAATGCATTTTTCACATCCAACTGACTTAACTCCCAGCCATATGTGACCGCGTGCGCGCGCGAGAGAGAGAACACAAATTATTCCCATGCATATGGCAGGACTAAAAGTTTCATCAAAATCAAGCCTGTGCTCCCCTTCGCAACCAAGTATGATTTATACCGTTCTATGCTGCCATCACCTTTGTATTTAATCGTATACACCCAATGATACCCAACAACATTCTTATTAGGTGGTGTGTCAACAACATCCCATGTTCCACATTCATATAACTCTAAAAGCTCCTCATTCATGGCATCAACCCATTGCTAGTTTTGACAAGCTTCATGATAAGATCTATGTTCCCTTTCTTGAACTAGGTTAGTTGCAAGAAGTTGGTACTCTACTGAGAAGGCACCATATGAAACCCAACGTTCTGGAGGATGCTTTGTCCTTGTGGAGGTCTTGCGTTGCAACGACAATGATGCATTATGTTCGGTTGTAGCTGTTAAATTATGTATATATAAATATATATTTATACATATACTTATATATATATATGTATATATATATATATAAGTATATATATATATATACATATTTCTTTTTTGTTTTCTTGTACTCCAAAAACCCGATAGGGGTATTTTGGTAAATCCCCATGTAATCTTTTTCTTTTTGTATTTTTCCTTTTCTCTCTTTTTTTACCTTTTCTTTTTCTTTTTTGTTTTTCATATTGTAAGACCACAAGGGCCCCCACTCATCTAGTCGTTGGGGCCCCAACGGTCATATTTTATGACCGTTGGGGCTCCCAACGACTAGTTGGGAGCCCTCTTGTGGTCTCTCCTCTTTAGTTTCCTCCTCTATAAATAGAGGAGTCTCTCTCTTGTATTGTCATGGGTTTTTCACCCTCTTCTTTCTTTCTTCAATAATATCCAACTTATGATTTTTAAGCACTTTTCTCTTTAGTGGGTTTTGTATACACATTTAGTGTTTGTGTTCTTGGCATCACTCTTCTAAAAGAATGGTTTGCTTTATTGGTGCTTCCGCCTTTTTCATTACATGGTATCAAAGCAAGGTTGGTGATCGTGCCTCTCTTCTTGTTGATGCCTTGGGACGCGTGCCTCTCAATTTTGTTTGAAGAAAGAAAGGCTATTTTTTGCATTCATGGAGCACGAATCTAAAATGGAGCTCTCTTTTAAGCTCAATGGATCCAATTACCTCATGTGGGCCTCCGCTATGGAAAATCATCTAAGAGGTAAGAAGCTTTGGAATTTTGGTATGGGAACTACTCCTGAACCCTCTCTTGTTCTCACAAAAAAATGAAAGTGGAGTTGAAAAAGCTTTAGATGGTGATGAACGCATCAAAGCTATTAATGATCACCAATCTAAAGTAGAAGATTGAGAAAGTAACCATGCCAAAATTTTGGCGTGGTTCATGAACGATGTTGACCTCAAAAATTGTGCTAACATTGCTAAATTTAGAAGAGCCAATGAGGCATGGTTCTTTCTTAAGGGTATGTATACCCAAAAGGATCTAGTTAGACAATTTTTTTGTCAAGAAAAAATTAGATCCACTAGACAAGCGGATATGAGTGTTCGTGACTATTTTAGTGCCTTAACCCCTCTTTGGGATGAGCTTGCTCTTCTTGAGCCTAAGTTGGTGGCTCCAGAAGATGTTGAGTTAAGAAGTGAACAAATTGAAAAAGAACATTTTTTCTAATTTCTCCATGGGCTTAGGCTAGAATTTGAACAAGTTAGGGCATCCATTCTTCATAGAAGTAAAGCCTTACCTATTGGAGATGCTCTTGCCGAAGTATGCCAAGAGGAAACACGTCTTGACATAAGTATTAAGAGTGATGAAATTTTGGCCGCTACTAGGCTCGGATCAAATGTAAAAGCTTATAGACCTCCTCATTTTAAGAAAAATAGAAAGGGAGTGATTTGTCACTATTGTAATGAACCGGGGTATATTAAGCCGGTGTGTCCTAAGCTTAAAGGAAAAGTGACCATGGTTGGAGAAAATTCTCCAAAGAAGGAAGAAGAAAATATCAAAGGAGGAGATATAAAAGAAACTCTTAGCCATATTTTCGAAGTTCTCCAACATCTTCTAAAAACTACTTCATCTTCAACATCGAGAGCCACCGTAGCCTATTCTTCATCATCTCCAGGTATGTGGATTCTAGACTCCGGTGCTTCTTTTCATATGACATCTCATAAAAATTCTCTTTCTAATGTCTTTGCCGAAGCCATATCCTCTTATGTTTCAACGGCCGATGGGACATCTTTAAAAATCAAAAGTATTTCAACTCTTGATTTAAAAACCTCTCAAAATTTTTATGTTCCTAAAGTAAGAGTTGTTCTAAAAGTTAATCTAAATATTTTTTCCGTATCTCAAATTACCGATCATGGATGCCAAGTCTCTTTCTCACGTAAAAATTGCACCGTGCAGGATCTCCAGTCAGGGAAGCTGATTGGGCAAGGCCATAGGAGGGGCGATCTTTATTTTATGGATTTTTTGACTCTTCCGTCCAAGTCATTTTGTAACTTTGTAAACGACAAAAGTATTGAAGTTTGGCATGAGAGACTTGGTTATCCAAATTTTGTTAAAATGTCTCTTTTTCCTTTTTTGGACAATACTTGTAACGCCCCAAAATTTCAACTTTCAAACCTTTCATAAAACAGGCAAGAGACTAAAAGAATCTCTTTATTTCAGAGTTGGTTTAAGAAATAAGCGGAAGCCCATCCTTTTGTTAATTTTAGAAAGGCAAGTTGACCACTTTGGGCACGTTAGCTGAAGAACCAAAACATACAACCCATGCTACTTGAAAAAGGCACTTTCATTAAAAGAAGGTTCCAAAAGTACAAAATTCGGATGTCCCAAGGAAAATCCATTACAAGACCCAAAAACATCAGGACGCGAGCTAAGAGCAGGAAGAAGAGAGTCTTGAAACCATCTTGCCATCGCGCCATCGCCCGTGAAGTGCCTATTCATCACCTGTACCCATAGACTGGGTTAGTTTCGCTAAAGAAACTAGTAGGTGCACAAGATAGACTACAAGGAAACTGAATTATGTACATTTCATTCAGTAGGTTACGCAGTTTAAAGTAGATAAGCAGTTAAACAGGTAAGCAATGCAAGCAGATAAATAGTGCAAACGCGTATGTAGTGCAAGCGAATCAGTAGTGCAAGCGAGTCAATAGTGCAAGCGAGTCAGTAGTGCAAGCGAGTGCAAGTGAGTCCAAGTGAGTCAGTAGTGCAAGCGAGTGCAAGTGAGTCCAAGTGAGTCAGTAGTGCAAGCGAGTGCAAGTGAGTCTCACTACTCAACCACCAGTGTGAACAGACTTTATGTTTCGATATTACTGGCCCGCGGGTACGCGCAGGCAAAACGTAGAAACAACTGAGACTAGTTCGGGCGTCTGTTATTCTATGTATTTGAATAACCCGAAAAGCTAGTTGAGTCCGCTCCAGAGGGACGGCTTTAGCCGAGAGAGGATTCCCCGAAGGAGGCAGTGCCACGGATGCATCCAACTTCTGCAGAAGTTTTGAGCTAACTATTGTAGCCCCTTTCCCCTAACTCCAATGACTGGGGAGGCCGGATCATTGCCCGTAGGGTGGTTGTTAACAACCTGTCCATTGGAGTTTGTACCGTCCTGTCCTCTCCCTTGACAGACCACTTGAAACGAACAGGTACGTTAGGGGTTGCTTAACTAACGACCCACTCTATGCTGTAGTCTTTAAACCACTCAAGCATCTTGCCTGTGAAGGCGAATGTGAGGCCATTTATGTGATTTCAGCATTGTGCATTTCGCACTGTTCGTGGTCGCACGACCGTCTCATCTGATCATCGCAGTACTAGACGTGTCGTGCACGACTACAAGTACTCTAGGATGAAGGGGGTATAGCTCCTCAAAAGAAGCCTCAACAGGAGTGTTTCACAAGGATGTAAAGTTTATCAACTTTACTATATCCTTTGAAACAGCAGTACCTTGTGCCAACATTATGCCTGCGATTTTCTAGAACCTCATCCGCTATCGGGGTATCTACATGCCTCGCATGACTCGACACCGGCCTCGATAGACGGGATACATGTTTCTCAACAGAACCTCCAACTCGTCTGCAGGACTGCATACTTAAGGAGTCAGGATCCTTGCAAGGTATCCCCCTCCTTAGACGAGGATGTAACGCTAGCTCCCATCTCAACTCTCGTCGCAAGAGAGAGAGGTGAATGCCTGAGGATGCCTTTAAGGCATATGCAAAGAGCAAAAACCTATGCGGCATCTGCAATAGCAAAGCAGTAATAATACATACAAAAACAAGAGCCTAGGCGCAAAGCGCGGCGACAAGGTAAAGGCGGTAAGCAGAAGTGCGACACTGAACCTCGCCACGATGCGTGACGGCACATACAAACCATAAGCAAGAATGCAACACGAGATCTCGACGTGATACACGATGGTAAGTATAGACTGACATAAGGTAAAGGGCAAGGATCGTGAAACCGCGTCCTTGAGTTAAGTGCATACTCGTATAAATATATATATATATATATATATATATATATATTTGTATATATATATATATATTCATTTTATTGATCGTTTTTAGTTTAATTGAACTTAATTCAATTATCCAAGTCTTTCGTACAATCTTCCCCTACCTTGGAGGGTTACGAGCTTGCCGACGTCTGCGGACGTACACAATTGACGGCTCGGGTCGCGGAGCGCGAATGAGATCCGTCGTAGCTGCGAATATGCGATATTAACATGCAAGCCCCGACAAAGCAAAAGCAAGGCAAAGACTCAACTTCTCCAATACATAGAGTTGGGGCCAACGGTCCCAAATGACTCAAAACCAAAAAGGATGGGGCAGGGCCAAATGAGCCTTGCCGCCCAAAGAGGGATGTAGTCAATGTGAGCAGATGACTCACGTTCACTAGGAATTCCTCGCTGGAGATCAACAATTGTAATAATCTGTCCCCATTACGATGTAGCTTCCAAAGATTCCCCGGGTCTGTCGACCAAGGGTATAGGCTTGCGCACAAAAGGGGCAGGGGATCGGCCCCTACTGGCAAACAAAAAGGCAGGGGCCGATGGCCCCTGTTAGCAAACAGAAAGGCAGGGGCCAATGGCCCCTGCTGGCACACAGAAAGGCAAAGGCCGATGGCCCCTGCTGGCAAACGAAAGGCAGGGGCCTATGCCCCTGCTGACCAAAGAAAGGCAGGGGCCATAGGCCCCTGCTGGCAAACAAAAGGCAGGGGC
Source organism: Nuphar pumila (assembly GCF_984573655.1). Lineage (NCBI taxonomy): Eukaryota > Viridiplantae > Streptophyta > Magnoliopsida > Nymphaeales > Nymphaeaceae > Nuphar > Nuphar pumila. The sequence goes on along the minus strand of NC_143249.1, from coordinate 181,279,557 downwards.
CTATGCCCCTGCTGACCAAAGAAAGGCAGGGGCCATAGGCCCCTGCTGGCAAATGAAAGGCAGGGGCCTATGCCCCTGCTGACCAAAGAAAGGCAGGGGCCATAGGCCCCTGCTGGCAAACAAAAGGCAGGGGCCTATGCCCCTGCTGACGAAAGAAAGGCAGGGGCCACTGCTGGCAAATGAAAGGCAGGGGCCGATGGCCCCCTGCTGGTGCAAAAGAAAGGCAGGGGCCATGGGCCCCTGCTGGCAAATGAAAGGCAGGGGCCGATGGCCCCTGCTGGCGCAACAAAAAGGGGCAGGGAGGAGGGGCTCGACCCCTCCCCTGCCGTAGCAGAGAGCAGGGAAGAGGGGCCCAGCCCCTCCCCTGCCGTACGGAAGTAGGGAGGGGGCTCCGCCCCTCGCCTGCCGTACGAAAGCAGGGAGGAGGCTCAGCCCTCCCCTCCCTGTGCAACGAAGAACCGAGGGGGGGGGGAGGAATGGGAGAGAGAGAGAGAGAGAGAGAGAGAGAGAGAGAGAGAGAGAGAGAGAGAGAAAAAAAAGGGAGAAGAAGAGGAGGGAGAACGTACCTGGTGGTCGGCGGCGGCGGCGGAGAGAGGTCGCAAATGGCGGCAGCAGACGAGCGAGGGAGAGTCGGGAGGCGGTGAGGGAGAAGAGACAGCGAGGGGGAGGGTTTCGTATTTGAAACCCCCCCTGCCTTATCTTTTTAAAGGCACGAGGGAGGCGGTGCCTCCATTGGGTCCGGGTCGGGTCCGGGTCCGGATCCGACCCGAATCCTAACCATTTTTTTTTTTTTTTTTTTAACGGGTTGTTACATCCTACCCTCCTTAAAAATAATTTCGTCCGCGAAATTTTTATTCCTTACACTGGTCAAAATACAAGTGAGGGTATTTTTCCCTGATATCCGACTCGGGCTCCCATGTACATTCATTTATTCCATGGTGTTGCCAACGTACTTTTACAAGGGAAATCGTCTTCGATCTGAGCACTTGGTCTCGACGGTCAACGATTGCCACTGGTCTTTCCTCGAACGTCAAGTCCTTTTGGATATCCACATCATCATAATAAATGATGTGTGATGGGTCGTGAACGTATCTTCTCAGCATAGATACGTGGAAGACGTCGTGGATCTGAGCGTACTGAGGAGGCAGCGCAACACGTTAAGCCGCCTCACCGATCCGATCCAGGATCTCAAAAGGTCCGACGAACCGGGGACTCAGCTTTCCTTTCTTCCCAAAACGGAAAACGCTCTTTGTATGAGATACCTTAACAAAAACCATATTTCCTGTTGAGAACTCCAGCTCTCTACGTCGACGATCAACGTAACACTTCTGCCGACTCTGCGCGGTACGCAAACGTTCCCTGATCATCTGCACTTGCTGAGTATAGTGCTGTAGCACTATAGGTGAATCTAACATCCGCTCACCAACCTCATCCCAGTAAACAGGTGATCGACAAGGCTTCCCGTACAAAGCTTCGTACGGGGCCATACCGATACTCGCATGATAACTATTATTGTACGCGAATTCTGCCAACCCGGTATGAGAGTCCCATTCTCCCTTCCAGTCTAACATGCACGCTCGCAGCATGTCCTCCAAAGTCTGAATCGTGCGTTCAGATTGTCCGTCGGTCTGAGGGTGGAAAGCGGTGCTGAATTTCAGTTTCGTGCCCAAGGCCAACTGCAGTTGTCCCCAAAACCTGGAGGTGAACCTCGGGTCACGATCGGAGATGATTGACACAGGAACACCGTGCAATCTCACAATCTCCCTGACATAGAGATCTGCCAAGCTGTCCAGGGACTGACTGAGCCGAATAGGGAGGAAATGCGCCGATTTAGTGAGTCGATCCACGATCACCCAAATCGCATCGTGTTTCCTCCGCGTCCTTGGCAAACCGACGATGAAGTCCATCGTGATGTCCTCCCACTTCCATTGTGGAATCTCCATCTGCTGCATCACTCCGCCTGGTCGCTGGTGCTCGATCTTAACCTGTTGGCAAGTCAAACACTTCGAAACGTATTCGGCTACGTCCCGCTTCATTCCACTCCACCAATATCTGCGCTGCAAATCTTTGAACATCTTTGTGCCGCCCGGGTGAATCGTGTACCTGGACTTGTGGGCTTCAGCGAGAATCTCATCTCTCAAAATAGGGTCTTTTGGCACCCAGAGACGATCCTTACGCCATACACCTCCTTCCTCACTCAGACGAAAGGGGGTATCGGCCCGCTGCGCTAGAGCCTTCAGCTTTTCGTACTGCTCATCGCTCTTTTGACTAACAAAGATCCTAGATAATAGCTCAGGTTGAGCTACCATGCTGGAAAGACTGATCGAAACTGGAGTGACTGCAAACGGTTCCCACGATATCAAATCCTCGATCAGCTTCCACCCTGCAAATAACAAATTAACGGAAACGCTGGGAGACTTGCGGCTCAGAGCGTCGGCCACAACGTTCGCTTTTCCCGGGTGGTAGGACAAGGTAAAGTCGTAATCCTTGAGGAATTCCAGCCAACGCCGCTGCCTCATATTCAGCTCCTTCTGTGAGAACAAATATTTTAGGCTCTTATGATCTGTAAAAGCCTCGAACCGCTCCCCATACAAATAGTGCCGCCATATCTTCAATGCGAAGACCACCGCTGCTAACTCCAAATCATGAGTCGGATAATTCTTCTCATGTATTTTAAGTTGGCGCGATGCATAGGCGATCACTCTATCGTTCTGCATTAAGACGCAACCCAAGCCTGTCCCGGAAGCGTCGGTGTAAATCACGAAGCCGCCTTGACCCGAAGGTAAGGCCAAAATAGGAGCAGTCGTAAGACGTTCCTTCAACATCAGAAAACTGTTCTCGCACATGTCGTCCCACACGAACCTAGCTTCTTTCTTCAGGAGTTGCGTCAAGGGTAGAGAGATCTTAGAAAAGTCCTGGATAAATCTTCGATAATACCCAGCTAATCCAAGAAAACTCCGAATGTCACGAACATTCCTCGGTTGCTGCCAACTGAGTACAGCCTCGACTTTCGCTGGATCCACGGACACACCTTCCTTGGAGATGACATGTCCCAAAAACATGATCTCCTCGAGCCAAAACTCGCACTTAGAGTACTTAGCGTACAAACGCTCCTTTCGCAAAGTTTCGAGAATAACTCTCAAGTGCTCACGATGTTGCTCCCAGCTATCGGAATACACCAAGATGTCGTCAATGAACACGATCACGAAGGTGTCCAAGAAGGGTTTGAACACCCTATTCATGAGATCCATGAACGCTGCAGGAGCGTTAGTGAGTCCGAAGGGCATGACCGTAAATTCGTAATGCCCATACCTGGTCCGGAAGGCCGTCTTGGAGATATCATCTCCCTTAATTCTGAGTTGATGATACCCAGATCTAAGGTCGATCTTTGAGAAGATCTTGGCCCTCTGCAACTGATCGAACAGATCCTCGATGCGTGGCAACGGGTACTTATTCTTTATTGTCGCCTGGTTGAGCATCCGATAGTCGATGCACAATCGCAAAGATCCGTCTTTCTTCTTCACAAACAAGACAGGAACTCCCCAAGGCGAGACGCTGGGGCGGATGAATCCCTGATCCATCAACTCCTGCAACTGCTTCTTGAGCTCTTCGAGCTCGGCTGGTGCCATCCGATATGGAGCCTTAGAAATTGGCGCAGTACCCGGCAGCAACTCGATGTTGAACTGCACCTCACGAGGTGGAGGAAGGCCTGGCAGTTCCTCCGGGAAGACGTCTGGAAAATCTCGCACAACCTCCAAGTCTCCCATCGAGACTCGCGTCGGCTCGGACTGGACGACACTAACCAGAAAGGCAGTGCATCCCTTCCTGAGGTAGCTTTGCGCCTTCAGCGACGAAATCAACTTGCTTGCCCGAACAGGTTTCACGATCTTGAATTCCACCTTGGGCATTCCCGGGGGAGACAAAACAATCTTGCTATCTCTGCAAAAAATCTTGGCATGATACTTGTGCAGCCAATCCATGCCTAGGATGACGTCAAATTCCGTCATCACTAGCAGGATAGCACAAACCGGTAAATGCCAATCTGCCAGGACTACGTCCAACTCTGGTACGTAGGTCGCACAAACAGTATTTTTTCCAATCGGGTTATACACTTCAAGGGTATTATGTAAGGGTTTTACAGGTACGCGCAAAAACTCGGCAAAATTTACCGAAATAAAAGAGTGTGTGGCACCACAATCAAAAAGCACAAAAGCCGCTTGGTTAGCGACAAAAAGGGTACCTTGCACTAGGTCGCCCTTGGTCAGCTGCTCGGCCTTGGCTGAGTAGACGCGTCCCGGTGCCCTCCTTTGACCGCTCGCCTGCGGTTGCGGCGTCTGATACTGCTGTTGGGACTGTGGTGGCCGAGGGAGCAGAGGTGCTCCGCTGGTCTGCCTGGCGTCGTCAGCCGCCTTTTTGCGACAGTCGCGCGCGTAGTGGCCCATCTTGCCACAATACAGGCATCCGCCTGTGTCGAGCGGGCACGCCTGCCCGATGTGGGATCGACCGCACCTGGGGCACACATTGCTCGTCTGCTGCCTGGCTGGAGGGTTGCCCTGAGGCCGCTGACGCTTCGAAGGAGGATATCGTCTCCTTCCTCCTTCGCTCTTCACAGGAAGGAACGATCGTTTGCCTGGGTCACCGGAAGGTGTCTTCGGCTCACCACCCGTAGCGGGTGACCTCCTGCCCTGTGTACTCTTAGTGCGCTCCCAGGCCTCACTCAGGAGGGTGGCAGCAGCAACTGCCGCAGAGAAGGTCGAGGGCATGCTGGTTAGGACCCGATGCATGAGCCCCTCCTTTAGCCCCCGAACAAACTTTCCTGCTCGCTCGCGATCATCCGGGAACAGGTTGGGACAATAGGGTTCTAAGCGCTGGAATTTGGCGATATAATCCGTCAAACTCGAATTGCCTTGGCTGAGCTCCAAGAACTCCACCTTCTTCTTCTCCCTCGCATGAGGCGGGAAGTAGTTCCCCAAGAAAGCCTTTCTAAAAGCTTCCCAAGGAATGGGCGAAATTCCCGAAAACTGCATACTCCGGGCCATGTCCCACCAACTGCGGGCATTCTCCTTCAGCCTAAAGGTCCCGAATAACGTCTTCTTGTCATCGGGCACTGACAAGACCTCGAACACTCGTTCCACCTCCTTCACCCAGTTATCGGCCATGTCTGGGTCGGGCTTGCCATCGAAGGTCGGGGGGTCAAGCTTCAGGAATTTCTCATACGTCACTGCGGTATGCGGCTTCGGCTCAGAAACGGGCGCTGGTTCCCTTTGAGAACGAATCTGGTCTCGCATAGCCGCTGCTAGGGAACTTATGGAATCCAACACGAATCCCCGCTGATCTGACCAATCGTCAGCAGACCCTTCATTCGAGTTTCTTGCCATCCTTGGAGTAAACAAGGAATACCAATAATTAGAATTTTCAGGAGGCTCGAAATAAGCCAGAAACATAAGTACTATTCATGTTTAACATGAGTAGTTTAGGAAAACCCAGCAATGCTGGTACATAAGCAGAACGCGTCAAGCCTCTTAGCTTAACAATGCAAAAAAAACACCTACTAAGCAAAAAGAAAGGTATACTCACAGCGCGATGCGGATGCTCAATGGTCAAGAATCCTTACTTCCCTTAGCTCTGATACCAAGATGTAACGCCCCAAAATTTCAACTTTCAAACCTTTCATAAAACAGGCAAGAGACTAAAAGAATCTCTTTATTTCAGAGTTGGTTTAAGAAATAAGCGGAAGCCCATCCTTTTGTTAATTTTAGAAAGGCAAGTTGACCACTTTGGGCACGTTAGCTGAAGAACCAAAACATACAACCCATGCTACTTGAAAAAGGCACTTTCATTAAAAGAAGGTTCCAAAAGTACAAAATTCGGATGTCCCAAGGAAAATCCATTACAAGACCCAAAAACATCAGGACGCGAGCTAAGAGCAGGAAGAAGAGAGTCTTGAAACCATCTTGCCATCGCGCCATCGCCCGTGAAGTGCCTATTCATCACCTGTACCCATAGACTGGGTTAGTTTCGCTAAAGAAACTAGTAGGTGCACAAGATAGACTACAAGGAAACTGAATTATGTACATTTCATTCAGTAGGTTACGCAGTTTAAAGTAGATAAGCAGTTAAACAGGTAAGCAATGCAAGCAGATAAATAGTGCAAACGCGTATGTAGTGCAAGCGAATCAGTAGTGCAAGCGAGTCAATAGTGCAAGCGAGTGCAAGCGAGTCAGTAGTGCAAGCGAGTGCAAGTGAGTCCAAGTGAGTCAGTAGTGCAAGCGAGTGCAAGTGAGTCCAAGTGAGTCAGTAGTGCAAGCGAGTGCAAGTGAGTCTCACTACTCAACCACCAGTGTGAACAGACTTTATGTTTCGATATTACTGGCCCGCGGGTACGCGCAGGCAAAACGTAGAAACAACTGAGACTAGTTCGGGCGTCTGTTATTCTATGTATTTGAATAACCCGAAAAGCTAGTTGAGTCCGCTCCAGAGGGACGGCTTTAGCCGAGAGAGGATTCCCCGAAGGAGGCAGTGCCACGGATGCATCCAACTTCTGCAGAAGTTTTGAGCTAACTATTGTAGCCCCTTTCCCCTAACTCCAATGACTGGGGAGGCCGGATCATTGCCCGTAGGGTGGTTGTTAACAACCTGTCCATTGGAGTTTGTACCGTCCTGTCCTCTCCCTTGACAGACCACTTGAAACGAACAGGTACGTTAGGGGTTGCTTAACTAACGACCCACTCTATGCTGTAGTCTTTAAACCACTCAAGCATCTTGCCTGTGAAGGCGAATGTGAGGCCATTTATGTGATTTCAGCATTGTGCATTTCGCACTGTTCGTGGTCGCACGACCGTCTCATCTGATCATCGCAGTACTAGACGTGTCGTGCACGACTACAAGTACTCTAGGATGAAGGGGGTATAGCTCCTCAAAAGAAGCCTCAACAGGAGTGTTTCACAAGGATGTAAAGTTTATCAACTTTACTATATCCTTTGAAACAGCAGTACCTTGTGCCAACATTATGCCTGCGATTTTCTAGAACCTCATCCGCTATCGGGGTATCTACATGCCTCGCATGACTCGACACCGGCCTCGATAGACGGGATACATGTTTCTCAACAGAACCTCCAACTCGTCTGCAGGACTGCATACTTAAGGAGTCAGGATCCTTGCAAGGTATCCCCCTCCTTAGACGAGGATGTAACGCTAGCTCCCATCTCAACTCTTGTCGCAAGAGAGAGAGGTGAATGCCTGAGGATGCCTTTAAGGCATATGCAAAGAGCAAAAACCTATGCGGCATCTGCAATAGCAAAGCAGTAATAATACATACAAAAACAAGAGCCTAGGCGCAAAGCGCGGCGACAAGGTAAAGGCGGTAAGCAGAAGTGCGACACTGAACCTCGCCACGATGCGTGACGACACATACAAACCATAAGCAAGAATGCAACACGAGATCTCGACGTGATACACGATGGTAAGTATAGACTGACATAAGGTAAAGGGCAAGGATCGTGAAACCGCGTCCTTGAGTTAAGTGCATACTCGTATAAATATATATATATATATATATATATATATATTTGTATATATATATATTCATTTTATTGATCGTTTTTAGTTTAATTGAACTTAATTCAATTATCCAAGTCTTTCGTACAATCTTCCCCTACCTTGGAGGGTTACGAGCTTGCCGACGTCTGCGGACGTACACAATTGACGGCTCGGGTCGCGGAGCGCGAATGAGATCCGTCGTAGCTGCGAATATGCGATATTAACATGCAAGCCCCGACAAAGCAAAAGCAAGGCAAAGACTCAACTTCTCCAATACATAGAGTTGGGGCCAACGGTCCCAAATGACTCAAAACCAAAAAGGATGGGGCAGGGCCAAATGAGCCTTGCCGCCCAAAGAGGGATGTAGTCAATGTGAGCATATGACTCACGTTCACTAGGAATTCCTCGCTGGAGATCAACAATTGTAATAATCTGTCCCCATTACGATGTAGCTTCCAAAGATTCCCCGGGTCTGTCGACCAAGGGTATAGGCTTGCGCACAAAAGGGGCAGGGGATCGGCCCCTACTGGCAAACAAAAAGGCAGGGGCCGATGGCCCCTGTTAGCAAACAGAAAGGCAAGGGCCAATGGCCCCTGCTGGCACACAGAAAGGCAAAGGCCGATGGCCCCTGCTGGCAAACGAAAGGCAGGGGCCTATGCCCCTGCTGACCAAAGAAAGGCAGGGGCCATAGGCCCCTGCTGGCAAACAAAAGGCAGGGGCCTATGCCCCTGCTGACCAAAGAAAGGCAGGGGCCATAGGCCCCTGCTGGCAAATGAAAGGCAGGGGCCTATGCCCCTGCTGACCAAAGAAAGGCAGGGGCCATAGGCCCCTGCTGGCAAACAAAAGGCAGGGGCCTATGCCCCTGCTGACGAAAGAAAGGCAGGGGCCACTGCTGGCAAATGAAAGGCAGGGGCCGATGGCCCCCTGCTGGTGCAAAAGAAAGGCAGGGGCCATGGGCCCCTGCTGGCAAATGAAAGGCAGGGGCCGATGGCCCCTGCTGGCGCAACAAAAAGGGGCAGGGAGGAGGGGCTCGACCCCTCCCCTGCCGTAGCAGAGAGCAGGGAAGAGGGGCCCAGCCCCTCCTCTGCCGTACGGAAGTAGGGAGGGGGCTCCGCCCCTCGCCTGCCGTACGAAAGCAGGGAGGAGGCTCAGCCCTCCCCTCCCTGTGCAACGAAGAACCGAGGGGGGGGAGGAATGGGAGAGAGAGAGAGAGAGAGAGAGAGAGAGAGAGAGAGAGAGAGAGAGAGAGAGAGAGAGAGAGAGAGAGAGAGAGAGACGGAAAAAAAAGGGAGAAGAAGAGGAGGGAGAACGTACCTGGTGGTCGGCGGCGGCGGCGGAGAGAGGTCGCAAATGGCGGCAGCAGACGAGCGAGGGAGAGTCGGGAGGCGGTGAGGGAGAAGAGACAGCGAGGGGGAGGGTTTCGTATTTGAAACCCCCCCTGCCTTATCTTTTTAAAGGCACGAGGGAGGCGGTGCCTCCATTGGGTCCGGGTCGGGTCCGGATCCGACCCGAATCCTAACCATTCTTTTTTTTTTTTTTTTTTTAACGGGTTGTTACAATACTTGTAAAGTCAAACACATGACTTCTAAAGATTGCATTTTTGAGAAATCTAAAGCTATTCCATTTCCTCAAAGAAATTATGTCACCACTCGGCCATTTGAAATTGTTCATTCCGATGTATGGGGATCTTCCCCTATTTTATCCAAAGGAGTTTTTTCATATTATGTGATCTTTATTGATGATTTCACTCGATTTACTTGGATTTACTTCTTAAATCGCAAATCTGAAGTTTTTTCCTTTTTCAAAGAATTTCATGCAATGGTTAAAAACCAATTTCTAGGAAACTTATCCACCCTTAGATCCGATTCGGGAGGCGAATATATGTTCAATGAATTTCAAATGTACTTAAAAGAAAACCGAATTTGTCATCAACGTTCTTGTCCTAACACTCCACAACAAAATGGTCTTGCGGAAAGAAAACATAGACGCAGAATAGAAACCACAAGAACTTTACTTATTTCCAAAAATATTCCCAAATCCTTTTGGGCCAAAGCGGTTCTAACCTTAATATATTTAATCAATAGAACACCATCTTTCGCTTTGAAAAATATTTCTCTATTTGAAAAACTTTATAATATATCTCCCGACTACAAAAGACTAAGAATTTTTGGATGTAAATGTTATGTTCTAACTCACAAAAATGATAAACTTTCATCCAAGGCAATAGGATGTATTTTCTTAGGTTATGACGAAAAACAAAAAGGCTATCAATGTTTTGATCTATTAAATAACAAACTCTACATCTCAAAAGATGTTACTTAGAAAAAAAATGTTTTTTCGCATAAACCAAATAAACATGTTGATTGTTTTTTTTTGTTTGACTTATTGCCTCAAGAAACAAACATAGATGATCATGTTGAAAATATTGAACCTTGTGAAGAACATATTGAACCCCCGGCTAATGAGCAACATGACCTTCATGAAAACTTAAATAAAAATATACCAAATCACACACAAGTTTATTCTAGGAGAAATGAAAGTAATCCTCCTTGCACTCTTGAGAAATTTTCTCAAAATGAGTCAATTGAAGAATCCTCTCAAAAAAGATCAAATCGTATTTCTAAAATACCTAATAGATTTGTATCTTATGATTCTTTTTCTCCAAATTTTTGAGCTTGTTTGCTTGCTATTCACTCTTTCTATGAACCATCTCATTATAATGATGCTAAGCAGTATGCTCATTGGAATGAAGCAATGGAATTTGAACTAAATGCACTTGAAAATGCTCAAACATGGGAAATCATTGATCCTCCAAATGGCAAGAAACCCATAGGATGTAGATGGGTTTTCAAAGTAAAAGCTAAAAGTGATGGTTCTTTGGAAACATTTAAGGCTCGATTAGTAGCCAAAGGATATGCCCAGGAATATGGGGTGGATTATGATGAGTCATTTGCTCCTATTGCTCGCATGACTAGTGTGCGAACTCTTATTGCAATAGCGTCCATTAAAAAATGACCTATCTTTCAACTTGACGTTAAGAATGCCTTTTTAAATGAAAATTTGAGTGAAAAAGTTTATATGGAACCACCTCCGGGTATGAATTTAAATGGTAAAATTTTAAAATTAAAAAAAGCTTTATATGAACTTAAGCAAGCTCGTAAAGCTTGGTATGATAAGTTTAGTAATGTATTAATCAATTTGGGATTTATTTTTTATTATACTGACAGTGCTCTTTTTGTTAAGAAAACATGTGACTTAATTGTTATTCTACTTTTGTATGTTGATGATATGATCATCACTGGGAGTGACAAAAAGGGGGTAAATGAGGTTAAGTCCATGTTAAAGAAAACTTTTGATATGTCTGACCTTGGATTTTTGAGATATTTTTTAGGTATTGAAGTGACTTACTCCCCCCGAGGATACATTCTATCGCAAATGAAATTAGCAGCAAACATTTGTACCAAGTCATGAGTATCTAATGAAAAGAAAGTTGAAACTCCTGAAGTTATCAATGCAAAACTGAGACTCGAGGATGGTGTTCTACTTGAGGATCCAACTCACTATCGTCAATTAATTGGATCTCTTACCTATTTATCCATCACCCGTCTAGATACAGCTCATGCGGTTCATGCTGCAAGCCAGTTTCAGCATGCGCCTACTTCAGTTCACATGGCGGCCATGATGCGAATTGTGCGATACATCAAAAATATCATCTCCAAAGGGCTTTTCTTATCCTCTTCCTCATCTCTTGAATTAACTGCTTTTACTGATGCTGACTTGGGAGGAAATCCCAATGATCGTATTTCAACTATTGGTTTTTGCATTTTTTTAGGTGAATCTCTCATTTCGTGGAGATGCAAGAAGCAACAAAATGTCTCACTATCATCCACTGAAGCTGAATATCGGGCCATGACAATGACAACTATGGAAATCGTATGGCTTAGAAGTCTCCTTGGTGACATGGGCGTCCTCATTTCCTCCTCTACCAAGCTGTACTGTGATAACAAAAGTGCGATCTACATTGCAAGCAATCATACTTTTTTTCACGAGCGGACAAATCTTATCGAAATGGATTGCCATTATGTTTGAGACGAATATCTCAGAGGAACTAGCACATTACCATATGTTACTTCAGAATATCAACTGACTGACTTCTTCACCAAAGCACTTTCAACTCCACGATTTATGTTTCTTCTTAGCAAACTTTCGGTCTTCTCCCCGTAAAGTTTGAGGAGGCGTGTTAAATTATGTATATATAAATATATATTTATACGTATATTTATACATATAGATACGTATATATATATATAAGTATATATATACATATATGTATATATATACATATTTCTTTTTTGTTTTCTTGTACTCCAAAAACCCGATAGGGGTATTTTGGTAAATCCCTATGTAATCTTTTTCTTTTTGTATTTTTCCTTTTCTTTCTTTTTTTACCTTTTCTTTTTCCTTTTTTGTTTTTCATATTGTAAGACCACAAGGGGCCCCACTCATCTAGTCGTTGGGGCCCCAACGACTAGATGGGAGCCCCCTTGTGGTCCCTCCTCTTTAGTTTCCTCCTCTATAAATAGAAGAGGCTCTCTCTTGTATTGTCATGGGTTTTTCACCCTCTTCTTTCTTTCTTCAATAATATCCAACTTATGACTTTTAGGCACTTTTCCCCTTAGTGGGTTTTTTATACACTTTTAGTGTTTGTGTTCTTGGTTCTTGGCATCACTCTTTTAAAAGAGTGGTTTGCTTTATTGGTGCTTCCGCCTTTTTCATTACAGTAGCACCATTCATGATCTCTCTATGAGATTCCATCTCAGGTGACTGTAAAAAAGATGTAGATGAACTTTGTGGTAATGCTGTTGGAGCTACACTTTCCTTTTGATGTTGACATGCCATTTTGCGGGCATATCTCTGAGGATAAAACTGAAAAGCTGAACTAGAAGATGAATTTGAAGTTACGTGGACTGACTTATCTGTATCAACTGATTGAGTACACTCTTTCACATACGACTAAGCAACATTCTCTTCGCTTGTTACTTTGTTGGTAGGCCAAAAAGGTTGATTGAACCCCTCGATTCTGGCTTGTGTTTCAGTGTTTTTAACATGTACATAGTCATTTTCATGAAACACTAGGTGCCTGAAATCAATCAACTTTTGAGAAACAGGGTTAAAACACCTATATCCCAAATACTCATCATCATATCCCATAAATTGGCATTCTTGGGCTCTAGGAGAAAAGTTATTATGTATCGATGCATCAATATGAACAAAACATTTGTTTCCAAAGCACCACATGAGGGAATAATTTGGGATTCTTCCATAGAGTAAAGATAAAGGATTTTCTCCTACTAAGTTGGATAGAGGCATACGATTGATACAATAAACAAACATATGAAAAGCCTCAATCCAAAGGTCCCTTCTGACTTTGGAATCCATCAACATATTTAAGGTTGTCTCAACTATATGTTGATGTTTTCCTTCAGTCACATTTTGCTGAGATATTTTCGGTCAAGACATCTCTCGTAATATGCCATTCTCTTGTAAATAATTAATAAAGGCTTGGGACACATTCACTGAAATGAAATGGGGATCTTCGAAACACGAGCTTAGATTCACAAGGGCAAGTGTCAAGAATGACACTAAAGCATAACCCTTAAAAAGGGTATAACTGGAAACAAAATAAAAATAAAAATGTATTCTTTATTGATATGAAAATCCAATTGCTTAAGAAGCATTGGAATAAAATACAAGAGGGGCTGCACCCCTTTATATACACAACTGAAAGAGGACTCAATAGAGCTGTTGGACTCTGTCAGTCCAATAACTCTATTGCTAGTCAAGTCCGGACAGGACTTGACTAGCAACAGTCATTCTAGTTCAAACTAAACTAGATAACATAAAGACAAAAAATAAAAATAAAGGAAAAAAATTACAGAAAAGAAAGAAATGAAATATATATATATAATAATATTATTATATATATATATGTACAATTTTACATTTTAACATTCACCACCACTATCACTACGTAGACGTAGATTTTTTCTAGAAAACTGAGTTTCGACATAAGATTTAAAGTTCTGGAACACTTGGAAAACTTTATCCTTGCATTTCAAGAAGAATGTTCAAGTATATTTGGTAAAATCATTGACAAAAATGACGTAAAATTTGGATTTAGACATAGATAATAGAGTGGTTGGTCCCCATACATCAAAGTGAATGAGTTTAAAAGGAAAAAAGCTCTTTTATTAGACGACTCAAAAGAAAGTTCATGACTCGTACACATATGACAATTGGAACATAAGAAAGACACTTTTTGGACTTTATTTTTTAAAGGGATAAGTCATTTATTACATAAAATTTGAATGAGATTGAAACTACAATGACCGATGACCACCATTCCAAATAGGATTGTTGTGCTATTCAGCATTCCAAACATCTTGACTCATAATGCTCTGCATATGACCTGTTGGAGGATTTGGATGCATACTCACTTGGCTAAAAGACATACTCAATGTAATACCCGACAAATTTTCAGAGATTTTTGTTTGAATATTAATATCTAAGGTAATGAATGATTTTGGCAACTTATTTTATGATTTTTGAATACACGGTTGCAACAACATCAAAATTCTGAAAAGAACGCAAGTGATTTCGTCAAAATCAGAGCTTATAAGCTCGCAAAACTTGCCCGACAGCCTCAAGGGAAAAACAATAATTTTAATGTCTATTTTATGAGTTTTGAACTTGTGGTTGCATTCATATCAAAAGTCCAAGAAAAATGGTTTTGATTTCATCAAAATCAGAGTTAAAACACATTCAGAACATGCTCAACAAGTTTCAAGGGTAAAATGGTTATTTCATAATTATCGCTGAGGTAACTATGACCAGAAGGTCATACTCGTCCATCCCATGGTTGACGAAGCCCAGCCAACCATTTTTATTAATTACATAAAAGCGTGTGTGTGTGTGTATATATATATATATATACCCGATAAGGGTAAATCTGTCATTTTCATTTTATGCATATTCTCCTTATGAATATGATTGTATTTATTTCTCTCTTTCTTTATTTTTCTATTTTTCTTTTTTTTGAATTCTTTCTTTTTAGCCATTGGAGGGTCCACACAATAGACGTTGGCCCCTCCAACGGTCAACGTCTATATGTGGAGCCCCTCCAAGTTCTCCATTGTGTATATATACGGGTTCAACCCCTTTGTATTTTCTTAAGCTTTTAGCAAAAGCTATCTCCTCTTTAATAATGATTCTACATTATTTTTATGCCTTTGTGCATTTGTGATTGTATGTGCTGTGCCTTTGTGCACACCACACATTAAGAACTTAGTGTTCTTGTGCATATAGACTCTTTGAAGACATTTTCACAAGCTCACCCAATCTGCACTCTATCAAACCCTGTCAGCCACACCACCAAACCTAGCCACCTGCACCTAGCCTCTCCCTCACCTAATCTAACTCACCCGGTCTGCCTCACTTGAACCTGCCCAGACTACACCCAGTTAGACAACCAAACCCGATTCAGTTTTGACTAAGTCATTGACCCAAGTTCCTTATGCTATCCAATTCGGTTGCTATCATCAGTCCGCAACGCGACTCACTCCACCTTCGTACATCAAAGATTATCTTGGAGGAAAATTCTCCAGGGATTTTTAGGAATTTTCCGTTTCTTATCGCTGCACCCTACAAAGTAAGTTCTACCGCCAAATGCATGTGATTTCCGAATATTTAAATATATATTCGGCTAAATTTGAATCATGATAATATATATATAGGGCACTTCAAATAAAATAACTTATACATATATATATATACATACATATATACACGTGTTGGATTTTGAATAAAACGAGTATTTCAAATAAAATAATAAGTTTTGGTATGTATCATACTTGGAATAAAATAATCATATTTCAAATAAAATAATAGTTTCGGTACATACCATATACTTTGAGAAAAAGGATTGTATTTCAAAAATAAATAGTCGTGCGTACATCCCTTTCAAATAAAATAATATATATACGTATCAAGATTTAAATAAAATAATCATTCTTTGAACAAAATAATATAGACATATGCATTATGTTTCAAATAAAATAGTAGTTCTTGTACACATCACACTTCGAATAAAATATTACTTTCTGCTTACATTTTCGTTTATTTGCCTTTCTAAGATAAAAATATTTGAAGAATGTATAGAACAACGTGCATCTCTGTTTAGCTCAAGAAAAGAGCTTCGGGTTCAAAAAACCCTACTGACAATAAAATAGCATGCACCGAAACAAGTTATGGCACAAAAGATACCAAGGTCCTAAAGATCTTTTTGGTACACAGTAGTGTGTAGGGCATACTTCCGTTCTGGTATTAGCTCGTGTATGAGTTTGAAATAAATTAACTCCCAAAGTACGAAACAAAGCATTATCCTACACACAAAACTTAAGATATTGATTCGCCACATTAGCAAAATGCTCGTATATTTAGAGCAAGTACTGATTGGGTCAGGTACATATACATGACTCTGGTTATTACCCGAAAAACGAATACTTGGATTATTGAACCCCCATTCTAGCTTACACAGAGTAAGACACTTAAAATAATCTTGGTAATAAAGATAACCTTTGTGATTCATTCTGTTCTGATCTCTACCTTTAAGAAGGTAGATGGTACAACCTCGAGTGATTCTGTTCTGATTTTTGGGAGCGAGGCGTCCTAGTGGTCTCCACTCATTCGTAGGTCTACGGAGGTTAGGGCTATCCATGTGTCTTAGGTGATAGATCTCCAACTACTATAGTAGCCCATCATGCATCCTACTTTCTGTTTTGCCTTAGTGGTGATTCTCCCGATCACGGACTGCCCGCTTTGGGTTCGCTACAGTTAGGTACTCGGGATTAAAACATCTGAGAATAATGTAATTCCGGAATGCCTCGAGTGTTTGTGATGGTCTTCTTCCACGTACCAGGGTAGATGGTTAATTATCAAAACAATGAACCTTTCTAATCACATATGCCCTAATTATGCAAACAGTTATCTTCTGTATTCTATCTTACTTTTCAGTAAAAAGTGCTTCATCCTTTGATCTGAGAGGGTCTTATCCTCGCCTTGATCTGATACCATGTGAGAAATCGCTCCCCAAAACACTTAGGCCTGTGATGTAGGTTAGAGAGAAGAAAGAGGAGAAAGGGAAACTTGTGAGCAGCAAAAGGGAATCTTGAATCCCTGTTCACTCACTATGTTATGTATTTATATATAACTCAAAGTAAAAAGATACCCCTAAGTACAAGGGGTTTTTACAGACTAACAACTAATGACAAATTCATCCCTGGATCTATTTCTTAACAGTACTGTTATAGAAGGCTAAATGGGCTACTAGTAAGAAAATTGCTTGGAGAGATTCAAATATACTATAAGGGGTCTAGGCCAGTGATTTGTCATCAACTTGTTCTGTAGACCATTTGTTATCAAACAAATGGCTTCTTGTTCAATACTCCTCTGGAAATGGAAGATCTTATTTTTGTTGCTATTTTTTCATATTTATTATTTAACCTTTAATTTTCCTTCTTTGCACCTAACCTTATGGTTAGAGTTTTTTTACAGAAGAAAGGTGTTCCTGTTAACTTATCTGTAGAAACTACTGCTTTTGTTGATACTTGCTCTGAGGCATATGCTTACCATTTTATAAATAAATTGACTGACAGTTTGTAGCCTTTCTTGTTCTATACATCCTGGATACATTTGGACATCATGGTTCTAAAATATAATTTTTGCACACGGATGAATCAGGGCTAGTTGTTCACACAGTGTACTGTTGGTCATCCCATGGGTTTATTTTGCAATTTATGTCTAAGCAGATAGCGCCCTATGCCGCACAGGTGGGGGATCCAATTAGAAGTTGTACGCATATAAGTATATTCTAGACTTCTGATAGAAAGTCTGAAATGATGAAAGTATATTATCTTTGGCACTTCTTGACATGAATGATTTGTCAAGTAGGCTAGACTTGTGCTTTTTTTTAATGCATTTTTTCTGTTCTTCAAAGCTTAACTGGAACAAGCTTAGAGTTCTCTAGTGCACCATTATATGCACCTTTTAACACTATAACTACCAAACTCTTATTGGCATAACTTATCGATAGTTGGCCAGGATTTCCGTTAATCTAAAAGTCTGTCCTTTCTTCATTTGGAGCCTTCTCTTTTCCATATCCGGAATATCAGTTTTTTCTTTTGTTCTATAGGGAATAAAGAATTGGCTGGAAGGGGAAATCCGGAAAGAGATATGCAGAAGAATTCAGAATGCACTGAGCTCCTTTCCTCTGTTAACTAATGGTATGATGGTATTAGTCTCGTCATGTTTATTGTTTATATATGACTTCACTTGGAAATGGTGCACGAGTAGGTTGCTTCAAGAAGCACTTGAATAATACATATATACATGCACAAATGCATTTGTATGTACTTATATATGTGTATATTTTATATGTATGTATGTGTGTATTCATGTATGTATGTATCTATATAAATAGATAGATCGTGACAGATGTTTGGATGGAGGTATTTTAATAAAGGCTGCAGTTGCTAGAATGGATATGGGAATTCTGCTAATTTCTTGCTGCATTGGCAACAGGAAAATGCTGGAATGGGGCTGAAAAGTGTGTTGAAACCCCAAGGCTCCCTCAGCACCTGTGCCAGAAATAGTGGTGTTGGTACCACCCCTAATGATGTCATTTCCTCTATCAGTATTCAGCCTTACCACAGCTTGGGATCAATGATGTCATGCCCATTTTGCACAGATACCTTTAGTACCAATAGACAAGTCAATTACCAATAGCCTTTGACTAAAGAAAAACCATCCCTTGACCAATGCCATTCTGATATTGGATTGGCCAAAAATTTGTACAATAGCACCGACCATGTGCTACCCATCATTGTCATTGCCATACGAGTGGTTTCCATCTGATTCGATGTTGGATGGTACTGGAAATGACTATAGTGCATCACGACCATTTTCTTCTATGTATGTATTGTTAAAATGTAAAACTGTACATATATGTATATATAATAATATTATATTATTATATATATATAAATACATTTTTCATTTCTTTCTTTTTTGTAATTTTTTTCCTTTATTTTTATTTTTTGTCTTTATGTCATCTAGTTCAGTTTGAACTAGAATGACTGTTGCTAGTCAAGTCCTGTCCAGACTTGACTAGCAATAGAGCTGTTGGACTGACACATTCCAACAACTCTTAATAGAGCTGTTGGACTGACACATTCCAACCGCTCTAAATAGAGCTGTTGGACTGTGCCCAACAGCTCTATTGAGTCCTCTTTCAGCTGTGTATATAAAGGGGTGCAGCCCCTCTTGTATTTTACTCCAATGCTTCTTAAGCAATTGGTTTTTCATATCAATAAAGAATACATTTTTATTTTTATTTTGTTTCCAGTTATACCCTTTTTAAGGGTTATGCTTTAGTGTCATTCTTGACACTTGCTCTTGTTAATCTAAGCTCGTGTTTCGAAGATCCCCATTTCATTTCATGGTATCAGAGCCGCGGAAGTACTAATTCTTGAGGAAAATCTGCCTCGGTTTCCGTGCCCGTTTGCAAAAGTGTTCGCCACTTGAAGAGAAGTGTTTTATCACTTCATTGGAGAAGATTTCACATCTTGTTGTATTGTTTTTTTTCTTTCTTTTTCATTTTCCTTCTTGTTTCTCTTCTATCCCTATTCTTTCTCTCCTTGTAATCGATGGATGACAATGATAAAGTCACCATCATGCCTATGAAACTAAGCGATACGAACTATGTAACATGGGCTTCAATCATGAAGCACCATATATGGGGAAAAGGCTTATGGGGGATTGTGGATGGTTCCGATTCAGAACCTAAGCTATCTCTTACTAAAAAGGAGGAAGATAAAGAGGTCCCTCTATCGGAAGAAGAGAAAATCAAGGCTATTGCCTCATACGAGAAGAAATGGAAAGAATGGAGAATATCTCATGCGAAGATAATGTCATGGCTTATCAATAACGTTGACATTAAAAAATGCTCAAGTCTTGCCAAATTTGATCATGCCGATAAGGCATGGGAATACCTTAAGAATATGTATTCCCTTAAAGATATTGCACACGTGTGCAACCTCCAAGAAAAAGTTCGAATGATGACACAAGGAGACAAAACTATTCGTGAATATTATAATGGGTTGTCCGAACTTTGGGAAGAACTTTCCCTTTTAGAACCAAAGTGGCATTGTGCCGAAGACATCGAGCTTCGTCAGAAACAACTCGATGCTGAACATTTTTACCAGTTTATCACTGGATTAAGGCCGGAATTTGAAACCACTAAATCGGCCCTTACTTCACCAGGGAAAAATTCCTTCTATTGTTGAAACTATTGAAGAGTTAACAATGGAAGAAAATCGTCTCCGGAAAGGTTCTTTAAAAATTGAAGATGATTCCGTTTTAGCCGTGTCTAGACCAGGGAATCATGTTCGATTATATAGGCCTCCTCACTTTAACCGACAAAATGGTGACTATGATAAGAAGAAAGTTATTTGTCATCACTGTCATGAACCGGGACACTACAGGCCACAATGTCCCAAACTTAAGGAGCTGAGAGAAAAAAGAGCTGCAATTGCTGGATCGGAGCCTAAAGATCAGGATGCACCAGTTTCCCTGGCCCAACTAATGGAGATTCTTCAGCCTCTCATCAAAGGTGCCTCTTCCTCATCTGAAGCTTCAACCGGCGCAGCAGCCTCATCTTTTTCTGATCTAGGTAAAATTTCTTGGCTTCTTGACTCTGGTGCATCTTTTCATATGACCCCAAATAATCAAAGTCTATCCAAATGTGTTAAAAATAAAACAAGTGTGTCAAAGGTCTTTACTGCTGATGGGAATTCTCTTGAAATAGAAGGAATAGGAAATTTTGAAAAAATTTATAAAACAATTTTTTTTTTATTCCAGAAATTAGACATGTTCCCAAATTAAATTTAAATCTTTTATCTGTATCTCAAATTTCTGATTATGGGTGTAATATTTCTTTTTCTTCTCATGGTTGTTGGGTACATGATCGCCAGTCAGGCAAGCTGATTGGGGAAGGTCATAGAGAAGGAGGACTCTATTACATGGATTTTTTGGAAATGCCGAAGAAAGCTTTTTGTTATAATATTCAAAAAATAGAGTTGGAACTGTGGCATAAGAGACTTGGTCACCCACATATAGCCAAAATCCAACATTTTCCAAATCTAGGGAAATTTTGTAACTCTGAATCATTTGATTGTAAAGATTGTATTCTCGGCAAAATGAAAAGATTACCATTTCAGAACAAAACCTTTTTCTCTACAAGACCACTTGAATTAATACACTCGGATGTTTGGGGTCCTGCACCAGTAATTTCTAAAGGAGGATTTGTTTACTATGTTATTTTTGTCGATGATTTCTCCCGACATACGTGGATGTACTTTCTCAAACATAAGTCTGAAGTATTTTCATACTTTCAAACTTTTCATAATATGGTTAAAAACAAGTTTCAAAATGATATTACTAATTTTCGCACAGATTCAGGGGGAGAGTTTTTATCCACAGATTTTCAAAATTATCTTAAATTGCATGGCATCACACATCAAAGATCTTGTCCTTATACACCTCAACAAAATGGACTGGCAGAACGAAAACATCGCCATATTATAGAAACCACTAGGACTTTATTAATAGCAAATCAAGTCCCGAAAGACTTTTGGGCAGAAGCTACCTTAACTACCACCTATCTCATTAATAGGATGCTATCTTCTTCGTTACAAAATATCACTCCCATTGAAAAACTTATGAACATTTCTCCAGACTACTCTAGACTAAGAATATTTGGGTGCAAATGTTTCATATTTGCTGACAAAAATGATAAACTTTCCCCTCGTGCGATTCCTTGTGCCTTTTTAGGATATACTGAAAACCAGAAAGGTTATAGATGTTTTGACTTCAAAAATAATAAACTATATGTGTCTAGAAATGTTTCCTTTCTTGAAAAGGAGAGCTTCTTTGATTTTAGAAAATTAAAAGACGTCACTGAGTACTCCTTTTTGCTAGATCTAACATCAACATCTGATGAATATGACCTTGACTGTAACTTTGATGATGATCAAAGAATTATTGATCTTAATGTTTAAAATGAAGAAGTTCATAGAGATACTAGCATTCAATATTCCAGACGACAAGAGTCTAATCCTCCATGTGCACTTGAGAAATATTCTAACATTCCAACTAGACAATCAACCCGAATCTCGAGGCCTCCAGGAAAGTTTGTATCATACGAGTCTTTCTCACCCACATATAGGGCAGTTATTGCATTAATTCACTCATATGAAGAACCATCCACATATTTTCAAGCAAAAAATGATATCAAATGGATAGAAGCCATGAAAGCTGAATTAGATGCACTTGAAAAGGCTTCTACATGGAATATTCAAGATCTTCCTCCAGGGAAGAAAACTATAGGATGCCGATGGGTTTATAAAATTAAAACCAAGAGTGATGGTACTCTTGAAAGATATAAAGCCCGTTTAGTAGCCAAAGGTTATGCCCAAGAATATGGGATTGATTATGAAGAAACCTTTGCTCCGGTGGCTCGTATGACTACTGTCCGAACATTAATTGCCTTAGCTTCTATCAAAAAATGGTCTATTTTTCAAATGGATGTCAAAAATGCATTTTTAAATGGAAAGCTAGTTAAAGAAGTATACATGGAAGCCCCTCCAGGTCTCAGTATTCCTAAGGGTAAAGCCCTTCGCTTAGAAAAAGTCCTTTGTGGACTTAAACAAACACCAAAAGCTTGGTATGATAGGTTTAGTCGTGTTATACTTGATATTGGTTTTCAATTATGTTTAACTGACACTGCTTTGTTTATTAAGAATTCTGATGCAGAGATCATTGTGCTTCTTCTCTATGTGGATGATATGATCATCACCGGAAGCGATAAACAGGGAGTTGAAACAATCAAAACACTTCTTAAATCTCATTTTGAAATGACTGATTTGGGCTTGTTGAGATATTTTTTAGGCATTGAAGTTGCTTATTCTCCTAGATGATATTTATTATCTCAGACTAAATTTGCTTTTGATATTGTTTTCAGGTCTGGTATTACTGATAATAAGAAAGTCGACACTCCAGAAGTTGTTAATGTTGAAATGAAGATTGATGATGGAGAACTTCTTGCAGACCCTACTCCTTACAGACAGCTTGTCGGGGTACTTTCCTATCTATCCATTACCAGACCAGATATAGCACATGCTGTTCATACAACAAGTCAATTTCAACATGCTCCTACTTCTGTTCATATGAAAGCAGTCATGCGTATTATCAGATACATCAAGTCCTCTCTTTCACGAGGACTTTTCTTATCTTCCTCCTCTTCTCTTGATTTAATTGCATATACTGATGTTGATTGAGGAGGTGATCTCAATAACAGACACTCAACCACTGGCTTTTGTGTCTTTTTAGGGGAATCATTAATCTCGTGTAGGTGTAAAAAACAGCAGAAGGTATCTCTCTCATCCACCGAAGCTGAATACAGAGCCATGGCAACCATGACCATGGAAGTAGTTTGGCTCCGACGACTGCTTGCGGACATGGGAGTTGAAGCAACAAAGGCTTCACAAATGTGTTGTGACAACAAAAGTGCGATCTACATTGCCAGTAACAGAACATTCCACGAACGCACCAAATACATCGAAATGGATTGTCACTACGTCAGAGAGGAATATCTACACGGGATAATTGATCTGCCATATGTCACTTCAGAATATCAGTTAGCAGACTTCTTTACAAAGCCTCTCGCTGCTCCCCGATTTCACTTTCTCTTAGACAAACTTTCGCTCATTGTACCGTAAGTTTGAGGGGGAGTGTTAAAATGTAAAACTGTACATATATGTATATATAATAATATTATATTATTATATATATATAAATACATTTTTCATTTCTTTCTTTTCTGTAATTTTTTTTCCTTTATCTTTATTTTTATTTTTTGTCTTTATGTCATCTAGTTCAGTTTGAACTAGAATGACTGTTGCTAGTCAAGTCCTGTCCAGACTTGACTAGCAATAGAGCTGTTGGACTAACACAGTCCAACAGCTCTTAATAGAGCTGTTGGACTGACACATTCCAACAGCTCTAAATAGAGCTGTTGGACTGTGCTCAACAGCTCTATTGAGTCCTCTTTCAGCTGTGTATATAAAGGGGTGCAGCCCCTCTTGTATTTTACTCCAATGCTTCTTAAGCAATTGGTTTTTCATATCAATAAAGAATACATTTTTATTTTTATTTTGTTTCCAGTTATACCCTTTTTAAGGGTTATGCTTTAGTGTCATTCTTGACACTTGCTCTTGTTAATCTAAGCTCGTGTTTCGAAGATCCCCATTTCATTTCATGTATGTAGGCATGTGTTGATGTTTTGGATCTGGGATACAATAAAATGGTGGATTCGAGTTAGATATCAGTAGCAAGATTGTACTGGCTGAAAAAAGTGGTGGCAAGCTAGTTGACTGTTACATGATAAGCTAGTGCTTCTACAATTAAAAGGACAATTTCTACAAGATTACTGTAAGACCAACATTCTTTTATGGTGTTGAGTGTTGGACAACTAAAAGTGACAAGAAGAGAGTGCATGTTAGAATGGATGTGTGGAGTTACAAAAAAGGATAAGGCGTGAATAAATATATCAGAAAATATTAGGAATATTACCAATAAAAAATGTAGATCATGCCATTTAAAAGGGTGAGATGTTTAAAAAATTAGATTCTGGATATAGACTTTGTGCAAATTCCCAAATCCAAGAGCCAACTAAATTTAGATTATTTGGAAAAACACCTAGAGAATGATTCTACAAATGAATAAGAGCCTGAGTCCATTAGGGAATCAAGCTCCAAACAACGCAAGTCTTGTCTAATTTATGATGAAGCAAATGTGAGTAGATAAAAGAATGAAAGAATTAAGGAGCGAAGAGGAATTGAACCTGTTGAGGAGCAGTCACCATAACTACTCAAGAGGTCAGGGGCATTATTGTAAATAAGGTGTTTTTAGTTTAATCTCTCTATTTAAGTGAGATTAGACCTAATGAGTAATATACGATTTTTTTCTTCTCTCTCTCTCTTTTCTGTTTCTGCTAGAAACCCTAGCCAACTTCAACATGGTATCAAAGCCACCCACCCTGGATGACTGACATCGCCGCCGACGATGCTGCTGCAGCCGCCGCCGCAAGACGTTGTTGCCTGAAGATGCCTCTGCAGCCGCCGCCGCCGCCTCCGTGCGCAGGCGTCGCCATTGCTGCGACAGTCGTCGCCGCTGTTGCAACTGCGACGCTGACGCGACTCCTGTGAAAGCCGTTGCTGCCGTCGCGGCTGCGACAAGGGTTGTTGCTTCTGGTGTCGTTGCCGCCGCTGCTACTGCTGGGGTCGTCGCTGCTTCTGCCGTGACTGAAACGTCGTGTGGAAGACAGATCTGGGTTTCAGATCTGTGTTATGACCACTGTCGAGGTCTGAATGGAAAAGGTCGATTGGTGTTGATGCGGCCAATTCTCAATACGGCTGAAGTTATAGTCGATGGAGCAGGTATGTCCGCGTAGCAGTAGGGAGACCCCGACCGTGTAGATGGTGGCTGAGGATGGTTGTGTGGATGTCGAAAAGGTCTGCAGTCTCCATCATGATGCAGTCATGGTAGGCATCTTGTCGCAGTTTTTTTTTAAGGTGAATAGTTCAGAATTTATCAGGGTGATTAAAATCTGGTATAGTCGGCTTCTCAGTTGGTAGTTGGTGTGCACGTCAGATCCAAGTTTTCAGCAGTTGGTAGTTTCATGTGGTTGTATTTTCATGGCTGAAATGCCGAAGTCAGACATGAAGACCAAAACTGTGTCTGATTATAAAGCCTTTGCAAACCCATTTTCATATGGATCATCTGTGAAGTTGGATGAGACTAACTATGCTAGATGGTCGCATACGTTCATGATGTCTGTTTCAGGGCATCGTAGAAAACATATTTTGTTGAAAAATGAGCCTAAGGACAAAACTGGCAAGTATGCTACATGGGAAGAGGACAATGATATTGTCATGTCTTGGATTATGAATAGTGTGCAACCTCACGTAGCCGACATGCTTATTTATTGCACCTCTGTAAAACAAATGTGGGATAATTTGTAAGACACTTATTCTCAAGCAACTAATGTTAGTCGTATTCTTCAAGTAGAACAGGAGATCTATAAATTGCAGCAAGGAGAGCAAACTCTAGCCCAGTATTATGCCTCCGTGAAGGCAACTTTTGAGAGACTAAATGCTCATAGACCATTATGTTATGACAAACAAAAACTACACCAGGAGCATACCATGGTCGCATGGTTCCTGACTGGTTTGTCAGTTGAATTCTCAGTTGCCAAAGTTCAGATGTTGACAGGCTCAGATGTTCCCACTCTTGCTGAGGCATATAATCGACTTAGCAGGCTTGCCATGTCCCTTCCTTTATCTCAATCCGAATCACAAACCTCTGCTCTGTCTGTCTCCTATGGCCGAGGCCGAGGTTTTCTTCCTAATTCTCGAGGTCGTGGACGTGGACGTGGTCGAGGCACGGGAGGACGAGGCAAGCTTCAGTGTACCTATTGCGAGAGATTTGGGCATTTAGAAGACAAATGTTTTGACAAGAATGGGTGACCTCCCACATCTTCAGCTAAAGTGGTTCTTACAACACAAGTGGCCAAACCCGAGTCCCCCACTGTTCCTCCTAGTGATTCGGTTACACTCACTCGTGCTGAGTATGATGATTTGTTGGCACATCTTCCATTTAGTTCCCCTGTGTCTGATATTGCATGCTCTGAAAGTGATGAATTATCTTGCCAAGATAGTAGGTGGATTATTGATTCAGGGGCATCTAGCCATTTGTGTGGAAATACGTGTGATTTTTCAAATTTGAATAGTGTTGCTAATCATAAAAAGGTTGTTCTTGCTGATGGGAGTTCCTCTCCCATTGTTGGCCAGGGAAATATCTCCATCTCCCTACTCTTCAATTATCAAATGTTTTTTATGCCCCTTCATTCCCTCAAAATTTGTTGTCTGTTAGTCGTGTTGCAAAGGAATTGAATTGTCGAATAATATTTGATCCTGCCTGTTGCACTTTTCAGGACTTGCCGACGGGGAAGACGATTGGTGGAGGCTATTGTTAAAATGTATCATTCGACAATTGTAATATTATATATATTTTATATCTATAAAGGATAATACATATTCATATATGGTATATATGCATATGTATTATCCTAATTATATATATAAAATATATATTTATCTATTTATAGGCATAGGGGTAGTTTAGACATTTCACAGTTTTTACGCATATTCAATTTGGAATATGTTTGTAATTTTATTTTTAATTTTCTTTTTTATTTTTCCCTTTTTTGTGGTTTGCGCCACCTAGGGAGGCTCCCCAAAGAGTCATTGGGGAGCCCCCAACGGTCACAAATGTGACCGTTGGGGGCTCCCAATGACTCCTTTGGGAGCCCCCCTTGGTGGCCCCTCTCTTGTGTTATAAATAGGGGTCTCCCCCTTTGTATTCTTTACTCCTTGGAGGAGCTTATGCTCCATTGTATAGGGTTTTTACCCTCTTCTTCCTATTTCTTCAATAATATTCAACTTATGACTTTAAGTCATATTTATCCCTTTTATGGGTTTATGTATTAGCACTTGATGTGCTTGTGTTGTTCCCTTAAGTGGGTATATTCGCATTTAATGTGCATGTGTTTGGGTTCATTATCGAACCTAAAATATTCAAAGTCACTTTCTAACATGGTATCAAAGCCCGGTTATGATGGGGTTGTCTCTTGGCGCAACGGAAAGTGTGGTGCTCAAGAAATGGTGAAGTATTCATTGTTCCTTCTCTTTTTTTAGAAGTTTTCGGTATGTATCTCTTTTTTTAACATATTATGCATTATGAAACTATTTTTCTTGCACATTTAGTGTTTTTTGATAGTTGAATCATTTCCTTTCACATTTCGTGTGTTCGTATATTTTAAAATATCTATTTTTAAATTTGGTGAACTTGTTTATTGTTCAAATATATAATTCTTGGCTATCGATTCCTCATCACATATAATAGTAATTTATGTTGTTAAAATTGTCTTCAATTATGTGGGATTTATGATGTTTACATATGTATTTCATGATTGACCTATAAATTACCTTTTAAAAATTATATATGATGTCTTGATTAATGATCGTTGTTTAAAACTCTTTTCTCTCATATAAAGTCTAATTTGTTTTGAGTTCCTCTCTTGTTTATGGATTTTAGTGCATGTTTTTTTTTAAAAATCTTGATATAATTCTTATATAAGAATCTCTCACATCTTTATCTTTGTTATGAATCATAAGTAGTTCTTGTTAATGATAACTATTTATGAGAACTCCTAAAGATGTTTCAATGTTTTTGGTTTATTTAAAGGATTTTTGAAAAATTGTTTGTGATAAATAGGTTGTTCGAACCATTGTAAAAGATCTTTTAAAAGAATTTTCCACACTATATAGAATGTATAGTGTATCTATTGCATCCTTTGGTATAAAAGATTTCATTTATTTTTTGATTTTCTTCTAATGATGCAAACATATTTGTTTGTATTTTTCATTTAAGGTTTCAAAAACCTCTTGATTGTATCTCTAAGGATGCCTACATTGGCCATAATATGGTCTTCTTTGTCTTAAATTGCATTAAAGCTTGAGAGTCTCAAGCATTTGGTTCTTTCTATAAAATACATGCCATTGTGCATGTTTATTATTTTTACGCTTTTGCGTACTTTGTTCAAGTGTTGTGAGAGTGCCTTCGTGCACATCTTTTCTATATTATTTGTGCTCGTATGTGTATTGTCTTTTCATAGACATTTTCACATAGTACTCTCTTTTCATTAAAGAGATGTTCTTATTGCCTTCTTTAGGGCTTGTGTTTGTTTTTATCCCTTAATGGACTTGTAAGATTGTTTCTTTTAAAATGCTTCCGCAATATCCTAGTACATGTTGTCCTAAATTTGCACGTTTAAGATTATTGCCATTTTGCATCTTGGTATACATATAATTGCAAATTGTAAAGGTTTGATTTGTTTCTTGGATTATTCCAAATCCTTTCTCACACATGACATAGCTTAAATATTTCATGTTGTGTTTATTAAAGTTTTTTTTGTATAATGATCATGATTGAACATAATTTCGTATATATGCATCATTATTGTTATATGACATTGTTGTGATTTATTATATTGGACCTTTGATTCAATTTTTAATCGGTCCTCTTTTCTTTGAAAAATGATTCCTAAAGTGTTTATTGCCTTTTTGTGGCATTTATGTTTATCCATCACAAGTTGTTGTATGATGCATCAATTCTTTTATGGCCCTATTGTTATATTAGAGATTTTTGAGGTGAGTTATTGACACCTTGTGTTATGTCATTTTAGATTGTCCACTTGCCATATTATAGATGGTGGTTGAGGTGAGTTATGGGCACCTTGGGACTCTAGGATGATTTGGTATACGATCTCTAATTATGAGTGTGTCACTCGTTGTTATGTCATTTTAGATTGTCCACTTACCATATTATAGATGGTGGTTGAGGTGAGTTATGGGCACCTTGGGACTCTAGAATGATTTGGTATATGAGTGTGTCACTAGTTTGATGTTGGCCATTGATCTTATGGATGCTCTTATTTATATATAAATGTGATGGATATATGATGTTTGAAACCTTAAAATGTTTTAAGGTATATTAAAATCAAGATTTTAGGGATTATTGCCCAACCTTTCATTGTTTATGAAAATTATGAGTGCATTTGCACATTTGTGATTTCGTGCTTTTGTGCACACGTGTTCCATATGTTCTTGGTGTGCGTATGTTCACACATTTATTTTCAAGAATATTGTTCTATCGGTTGTTGTATCTTGTTGAAGATACTTTTACATAGTTTATTCCAAAATGTTATTTTTATGGGTATTCTTTTTGAAGAATATTGTTCTATTGATTCAAGGTTTGATTTATATATATGTTTGTCATTACAAGTTTTATTACCTCAAAAGTCTTCTCCTTTTATAACTCTTATCTAAGTGTCATCATATGTAGACAAAAATTTTATTACACCTTCGTGTGTTGGTAGCCCTTTGTTGGCTTTTGCTCTCTTGGTCTAGTAGCTGAACACACTTGTCTTGAGTGTTATTTTATGTAGACAAGACACGTTGATTCACACCATGGTGTGTGATTTTAGTCCATGTTGGCGTTTGTGTCATTGTTCTAGTCGCTGAGATGTATGCCCATGGTTGGCTTATTTCACTCATTTCAAGTGTCATCTTATGTAGACAAGAGATGCATTGTGTTTTAGCCCATGGTTGGCTTGTTTCTCTTGTTCTAGTAGCTGAACATACTTGGTTTTGAGTGTATTTTTACGTAGACAAGAGATGCTTTTGGTCCATGTTGGCGTGTATTCTCTTGTTCTTGTCGTAGATGCACTCATTTCAAGTATTATTATATGTAGACAAGAGGTTCTTTTGCACACCTTTGTGTGTGTCTTTGGCCTTTAATGACATTATATTTATATTCTTGATCTAGTAGCTTATACACTTGATTTATGGGTTTTGGAGGACTAATGAGGTAGTTGTTTGTATTGGATGAACTATTGTTGAAATTTGCAAAATTTCATTCATGACTTGTGTTTTAAGATATTCAAGTGAATCATATTTTTGATATGCATATTTTAAAATCAAGTTGATTTTTTGGCATATTAAGTGCTTATGGTATTTTGGCCACTTTTGTATGCAAAATGTGTCCTTTTTTTGTCAATTGAGTGAGATTTTCCTAAATGGGTAAGATTCTCTACTCAAATAACACTATTCGTTTTGCCTCGTAAATGGATTTAAAACCTTGCGAACTCTTGTGTTTATTTTTGTCTAAAGTATGCTTGGAGACTTCGTTTCTCTTGTTTGGCACTTCATTACATGTTTGAAGCATGTTCATTAACGATTCCTTTACGTATTAATTCATTTCATGATAATATATGCATATGCTCTTTATGGCCTTTTAGGATCTCATTCAATAAAGTATATGTTGCTTATGCCTCTTCGTAGGATTATTGTGGTGTCCCTTAGTGAACTATTTTGTTATTCCCCCATTATGGGGTTGTGTTTGTCCAATATTGGACCTTATGAATGCATTATGCATTCTTGCAATATGTTTTCGCTAACTCTTTAAACATGATATATGATTTTGAAAACTTTGGTTTTTTAAATTTTCTTTTCATGTTAAAGTAATTATCCTATTATGCATAAATTTTGTACCTTGTTAGGAATGTTCCTTTTTGAGTAAAGTGCAAAGATATTTTTTACTTGTTCTTTGTTGTTGTTCCTCAGGATCTTGAAGATAAGAGGAAAAGAAGTACCTTGGATAAATCATGGAAGGTGCTCATCGTTAAAGACATTGGAGGGAGACATTTACAATGGCATTCGTACTGAAGGCTCTTGAAGCCTTGAGATTCTTCCTCTTGCTTTCTTCAATCTTTTCGTTCCCCCACGCAAAGCTTGAGGGGGGGTGTTAAAATGTATCATTCGACAATTGTAATATTATATATATTTTATATATATAAAGGATAATACATATTCATATATGGACCATATATGCATATGTATTATCCTAATTATATATATAAAATATATATTTATCTATTTATAGGCATAGGGGTATTTTAGACATTTCACAGTTTTTACGCATATTCCATTTGGAATATGTTTGTAATTTTATTTTTAATTTTCTTTTTTATTTTTCCCTTTTTTGTGGTTTGCGCCACCTAGGGAGGCTCCCCAAAGAGTCGTTGGGGGCGGGGAGCCCCCAACGGTCACAAATGTGACCGTTGAGGGCTCCCAACGACTCCTTTGGGAGCCCCCTTGGTGGCCCCTCTCTTGTGTTATAAATAGGGGTCTCCCCCTTTGTATTCTTCACTCCTTGGAGGAGCTTATGCTACATTGTATAGGGTTTTTACCCTCTTCTTCCTATTTCTTCAATAATATTCAACTTATGACTTTAAGTCATATTTATCCCTTTTATGGGTTTATGTATTAGCACTTGATGCGCTTGTGTTGTTCCCTTAAGTGGGTATATTCGCACTTAATGTGCATGTGTTTGGGTTCATTATCGAACCTAAAATATTCAAAGTCACTTTCTAACAGCTATGAGGAAGGTTGTGTCTATTATCTATACCAACCAATTGGCTCTCTTCACTCGACAATTGAGTCCTCTTTTAGTCCGTTGCTTTTGCATCATTGTCTTGGTCATCTTTCGTTGCTTAAATTGCGTTGAGTTATTCCTCATATCTCGCCGTCCACTACTCTACTGTGTGAAGCATGCCAGCTTGGGAAGCATCATAGTAGTTCATTTTCGTCTAGTCAGAGTCCTTCAAGTCAAAATTTGTTTGATCTTTTTCATGTTGATGTTTGGGGTTCAAGTAGAATTCCTAGTCGTTCTAAGTGTCGTTATTATTTAGTCATTGTAGATGATTTTTCCAGATTATCTTGGGTATTCCTGTTAAAAGATAGGGCTGAAACCCACATTATTCTTAAATCCTTGATTATTGAAATAAAAACTCAATTTAATTCTTGCATCAAAGTGGTTTGCACTGACAATGCTCTTGAATTCAAATCTTCTGAATTATTACATTTTTACAAAAATCTTGGGATCCAACCTCAGACTTTTTGTCCTCGTACCTCGCAACAAAATGGAGTAGCGGAGCGCAGGCATAGACACATTCTAATTGTTGTTCGTTGCCTTATGATCCAGTCTAATATGCTTGCGTCTTACTGGGGAGATGCGGTTCTAACTGCAAAATACCTAATAAACCGTATGCCTTCAACCTCTGTGGGGGATCGTATTCCCATTCAAATTCTCAGACCTGAACCTCCTCTTTTCCTTATCTCTCCAAAGGTGTTTGGGTGTGTGTGCTTTGTTCATAAACTTGGTCCCAACCTATTCCATGTTTTTTTAGTACTTCTCCAAGAATACATGCTAGTCAAGGTGATTCCTTTCCTCTTCCTCCTTTTCCATTAGAGTCTGTCAGTCTTGAGCCTCTTGTTCTCAGTCCGACTCCGTCTCGTTACAAAAATCCTTCTGTGGTGTACACACATCGAGCTCCACCCGACTCTATGCCTGTGCCATCAGCTTCTTCAGAGGTAAGTGTTCCTCACCCTACCGACGATCCTCTTGTTGATGGTGATTTACCTATTACTCTTCGGAAAGGAAAAAGACAATGTACACTTCATCCTATTTCTCAGTTTGTTTCCGAGGCAAGACTTGGTGAAAATATGAAGAATTTTGTATTGGCATTATCTGCTGCATCGGTTCCTCTCAATCATCATCAAGTTCTTCTAGACCCCTAATGGGCGAAGGCCATGCAGGATGAAATGGATGCACTGCTTTTTTGCAAAACATGGGACTTAGTTGATCCTCCACCTGAGGCTGATATTATTGGTTGTAAATGGGTCTATACTATTAAGTATAACTCAGATGGATCAATTGAAAGGTTTAAAGCTCGCCTGGTTGTGAAAGGCTATACTCAAACTTATGGGGTGGACTTCTTCGAAACATTCTCTCTTGCTGCTCGTCTTGGGACTATTCGTCTTGTTTTGTCAATCGCAGTGCACCATGGTTGGTCTCTATGTTAGCTTGATGTGAAAAATGCCTTTCTGTATAGAGACTTGGAGGAGACAGTTTACATGCAACAACCTCTGGGGTTTGAAGTTCCGGGAGAGTGTTAGAAGGTATGCAAGTTGAACAAGGCAATCTATGGTCTCAAACAGAGTCCCCATGCATTGTTCTCCAAGCTGGCTGAGGTCATGTCACCATTTGGGTTTGTCTGCTCTGCCTCAGGTCACTCTCTTTTTATTAAAAAGACTTGCACAGGGATTGTGGTCATGATAGTATATGTTAATGACATTATAGTCACCAGAAGCAGTAAAAAAGACATTTCTGACACAAAGTCCCATCTTTAGAAACACTTTGTGACTAAGGATCTGGGACCACTCAGATATTTCTTAGGCATAGAGGTTGCAAGGAGTAAAGAAGGATTGGTTTTGTCACAGCGGAAATATGTCTTGGACCTGCTGAAGGAGACAAGGATGTTAGGTGCCAAACCTGCAAGGATTCCTATGGATCCCATGTCTCATCTGTTTGATGAAAAATTCAAGTATGTGGACTGTAGCCCGTTATCGTTCCTTGGTTGGCAAGCAATTATATATGACTGTGACCAGACCTGACATATCTTTAGCCGTGAGCAAGATAAGTCAATTTATGGACAAACCTACAAAGACTCACTGGGCTGCTGCAATGATGATTCTCAAATATCTAAAGTTCTCTCCTGGAAAAGGACTATGGTTTAAACAAAACCCGTCTTTAGATGTTACTGCCTATTCAGATGCAGATTATGTAGGGTCGGTTGTTGATAGAAAGTCCACGACTGGATTCTGTGTTTGTTGGAGGGAATCTGGTTACTTGGAGAAGTAAGAAACAAACTGTTGTTGCCAGGTCGAGTGCTGAGTCAGAGTATCGGGCTATGGCTCAAGATGCTGCTGAGATGATGTGGGTTAAATCTGTGTTAACTGATCTCGAAGTGAAAGTCTCATTACCTATGGAGATGATATGTGATAATAGAGCTGCCACTTATATTGCCAATAACCCAGTATTTCATGAACGCACAAAGCATATTGAGGTGGATTGTCACTATGTACGTGATTTGGTCCAGGCTGGGTACATTTGCACCAGGCACATATCTTCAGAGAACCAAATTGCTGATGTCTTCACAAAACCCCTAGCGAGCTCAATTTTTTCAAAATGTTGTGACAAGCTGAGCATTATTGATATATATGCTCCAGCTTGAGGGGGACTGTTGAGGAGCAGTCACTGTAACTACTCAAGAGGTCAGGGGCATTATTGTAAATAAGGTGTTTTTAGCCTAATCTCTCTATTTAAGTGAGATTAGACCTAATAAGTAATATACGATTTTTTTCTTCTCTCTCTCTGTCTCTCTTTCTCTTTTCTGTTTTTGCTAGAAACCCTAGCAGACTTCAACAGAACCAAAAGAGAATAGAGGATGAACGCCGAGGCAATAAGATGATAGAGATGAGGGCATGCTTGAAATCAATGTTGTTGTAGAAGTTGAGGCTCAGAGGATGCACAGAAAATGAGAAAGAGAAAAGAAAGAACTCGGTTAATTAAATTAGGTCTAATCTCCTTAAGTTTAAATAGAGATTAGCCAAGATAACAAAATTACATTAGAGTCCCTTATTATGTATAAAATACCAAAAGCAACCTTAAGACTAAATAAACTTTGTTTTAAAGTGGTCGACTTATCTTTAACACTCCCACTCAAGCTGGAGCATAGATATCAATCAGGCTCAACTTGCCACAACATTTTGAGAAACTGGGCCTGGCAAGAGGCTTTATAAAAATATCTGCAACTTGATCCTCAGATATCACATGCTTGGTGGAGATATGTTCAACTTGAACCATATTTCTTATATAGTGACAATCAACTTCAATATGTTTTGTCCTCTCATGAAATACAGGATTATTGGCTATATATGTAGCGGCCTTGTTATCACACATCATCACCATAGGCGATGAAAACTTCACTTGAAGATCGGCCAATACAGTTCGAATCTACATTAATTCAGCTGCCGTTTGGGCCATAGCCCTATATTCTGATTCGACACTCGATCTAGCAACCACGGTTTGCTTCTTGCTTCTCCAAGAGATTAGGTTACCTCCCACAAATACACAGAATCCTGTGGTAGATTTCCTATCCTCTACAGACCCAGCATAATCAGCATCAGAGTAAGCAACTACCTCCAGGGTATCCCCTTTCTTGAATAATAACCTTTTTCCAAGAGAAGATTTTAAGTACCTGAGTATCATCATTGTAGCATTCTAGTGTATCTCTGTCGGTTTGTCCATGAATTGGCTAACCTTGCTTACAACCAAAGCAATATCAGGTCTAGTAACTATCACATACAATAGCTTTCCTACCAACGAGTGATATTTCCTGCTATCGACAGGTTTTGACCCCTCATCCAATAAATGAACTTTGTGATCCATGGGAATATTTGCGGGTTTAGCTCCCAACATTCCTGTCTCTTTTAATAGATCAAGCACATACTTCCGTTGAGACAAAACCACTCCCTCACTGCTCCTGGCCACTTCTATGCCCAGAAAGTATCTAAGTGGACCAAGGTCTTTGGTAACAAAATGTTTTTGAAGATCAGCCTTTGTAGCTGCAATCTCTTTCATGTTATCTTCTGTAAGGATGATGTTATCCACATATACCACCATAACGACTAGGCCTGAGTTAGTTTTCTTAATAAATAATGAGTGGTCTGACGCTGACCTATCAAAACTGAACTTTGACATCACATCAAACAACTTTTAAAACCATGCACGAGGACTTTGCTTCAGCCCATATATCGCCTTTCTTAATCTGCACACCTTCTGACACTCCCCCTCAACCTCAAACGCAGGAGGTTGTTGCATGTATACTGTCTCAAACAGATCCTCATATAGGACTGCATTTTTCACATCTAGTTGACACAAACTCCATCCATGGTGAACAACTGCCGAGAGAACAAGACGAATGCTGCCTATCTGCGCGATAGGAGAAAATGTCTCAAAGAAATCAACACCATATGTCTGAGTATAACCTTTTGCTACTAACCTGACCTTATATCTTTCAATTGAACCATCTGAGTTGTACTTAATGGTATATACCCATTTGCATCCAACGATGTCCGCATCCACTTGGGGATCAACAAGGTCCCATGTCTGTTGAGATAGTAAAGCATCTATTTCATCTTGCATAGCCTGCTTCCACCTGCTATCGAGAACGGCTGTTTGATAACTCAGAGGAATAGTTTCTGCAGATAAGGCTGAGATAAATGCTTTCATCTAATTACCAATTCTAGCATCTGACACAAACTGAGATATAGGATATAAGGTACATTGTCGTGTCTCCTTTCGTAGAGCTATTGGCCTGTTATCATCAACATGAATGTCATTGCTATCAGGAACACTTACCTCAGGAGAAGAAGAAGATGGAGGCTCTGGAGGAGGTGGAGGTCTACGCGCATACGCCAATAGAGGATTGTGAAACCGTGAGGTAGGTGGAGTTGAAGGTGGAGTTGGATTCGGTAACGGGGGCACCGATTCCAAAGGAAAAGGAGGAACATGAAGAGGAAATGAGTCATCTTGATTGGTTTGCAACTGAGCACCAATACTGGAATAATATGGAATAGACTCTAAGAAAGATACATCCGCACTGACATACTCCCGACGGGAAATCGGATCATAACATCGATACCCCTTTTGATTCTTTGGATAGCCTATAAACATACACTTAGTGGCTTGAGTGGCGAATCTGTGCACAAAACAAACACACCCAAATACTTTGGGCGAAAGAGAGAAAAGAGATACATTAGGATATAGGATTTGCAAAGGAATTTGATCTTCCACGGATGATAAAGGCATGCGGTTGATCAAATAACAAGCTGTGATAACCGCATCACCCCAATATGAAGCAGGAACATTGGATTGAATCATAAGGGTGCGGGCTACATCAAGGTGGTGCTTGTGTTTTCGCTCAGCCACCCCATTTTGTTGGGAAGCATAGGCACAAGTGGTTTGGGGTTGAATGCCATGGTCTCAATAAAATTGCAATAGAGCTTTGGTTTTAAACTCAAGAGCATTATCAGTGCGAATAATCTTGACAACAGATTCAAACTGAGTTTTTATTTCAATAACTAATGATTTGAGGATACTAGGAGCTTCAGATCTTTCTTTTATTAAGAACACCCAAGACAACTTAGAAAAATCATCAACAATAACAAGGTAATAACGACATTGAGTCCTGGTAAGAATTTTACTGGGACCCCATACATCCGCATGAAGAAGTTCAAAAACCTTATGACTGGACTGACTCTGACTAGAAGGAAACGAACTCCGATGATGCTTGCCCAACTCACATGCTTCACACTGGAATGATGTAGTAGACGGAATTTGAGGAATGACACGACGAAGCTTCGACAATAAAGGATGTCCGAGACGACGATGCCACTGAACATGACTCGAGGAAGAATCGACTGCAGCATAAATGTTTCCCACAGGGTGATGTAGATAGTAGACTCCATTTTCTTCATAGCCTCCACCAATCTTCTTCCCCGTTAGTAAATCCTGAAAATAACATCACATAGGATCAAATATCACTCTACAATTTAGCTCTTTTGTAAGGCAACTCACTGATAATGAACTTTGAGGAAATGAAGGAGCATGAAGGACATTTTTCAACATAGAGACATTTCTCTGACCAATAACTGGGGAGGAACTCTCATCAGCTAATGAGACTCCCCGATGTGCAGTAATAGTCTTTAAATCTGAAAATTTTTGAGAGTTTCCACATAGATGTCTAGATGCACCAGAGTCAATAATTCACTTACTATCATGGGGAGAAAGATGGTCTCCAGTAGAGTAGGCCACACCAGCAACAGGAGAAGAGGAACTTGAAGGACGATGAGAAACCGGCTCCTCATATTCTGCACGGCTAAGAGTGATAGATTCACTAGGAGAATTGGTTTCACACTCCACCTCTAGTTTTGTAACATTAGCTTTTGAAACATGTGGCTTCAATGGAGAAAAACTTGGTCGTCCATGTTTATCCCAGCAACGATCTTCTAAATGTCATGATTTTCCACAACAGGTACATTGAAGTTTGCCTCTACCTCCCATACCTCTTCCACGACCTCTGCCTCTAACATGCATAATATTTCCTCGTCCATAACTAGATGGTACAACTAAAGTAGATGACTGAGATGCAGGTTGAGATTGTGGAAGAGAGATGTCAAGTGTACTCAATCGATTGTATGCATCAACGAGAGTAGGAACATTTGACCCGGTCAACATTTGAACTTTTGCAACTGAGAACTCTGATGATAGACCTGTGAGGAACCGAGCAACCATAGTCTGTTCTTGATGATCCTTCTGTTTTGAGCAACACAGAGGCCTGTGAGCATTAAGTCTTTCAAAGCCTGCCTTAACAGAGGCATAGTACTGGGCCAACGATTGATCACCTTGCTGTAAATTATATATTTTCTGTTCAACTTGTAGAATACGACTCACATTGGTCTCTTGAGAGTACGTATCTCGAAGAGTGTCCCACATCTATTTAGCTGTATTGTAATAAATTAAGTCATCTGCAATATGAGATTCAATGCTATTCATGATCCATGACATAACAATGTCATTATCTTCGTCCCAAGTATTATATTTTCCTATCTTATCATCAGGTTCTGATTCCAGCAGATATGTTTTTTACGATGTCCAGACACCGACATCATAAAAGTTCTAGACCACCGTGCATAATTAGTTTCATTTAATTTCACAGAAGAACCATAGGAGAAAGGATTTGCAAAGGCTTTATATTCCTCAGTAGCCTCATTCTTGAAATCAGATCTCGAGACGTCACCCATACTGAATACCACTTCCTCAATAGTCACCACTAATAGTGCTGCTGCAATAAACTTCCACACTGCAAATCCACTACTATAATAAGTTTTCATCACGACAATAGATCTGCAATCAGATCTGAACCAACCAGACAATTAAAAAAAACTATTGAAGATAACATGTTCTTCATAGTAACCATTTATGAGTGAACCACAAATAGAAGTATGCAGTGCCATGACAGAAATTTTAAATCTTCACCACACTCAGATCAGTGATTAGATCTCTGAAAAAGTTGCAGATTCACGACTATTTAATGTGAATATTCTTCACACCAACCAGATTTGAACGAACCCAACCAAAACATGACTGAAAAAACATATTTAATCCCCACTACATTCAGATTTTTGATTAGATCTAAAATACCCAAAGCCTAAGGTCTTCAGAAACTCCACGATACCAAAAAAAATTTACCGTCACCCCCTTTACGGCTTCAGCACAGAACCCATACTTGTATCCATTCGGTTTGGTCGACAGAGACCCATAACACACACAACTTTTAGATCTGATTACAGATCTGAGTCATGACTTTTGTCAGATCTCAGATCTGTTATCAGATCTGTACCACTCAAGAAAGGAAAAGAACGACACACCTTTTCTTGATCTTTTCACGTGAACTTTTTTTTTGATCTTCTTCACGTGAACTAAAACCCTTCACTCGAACTTTGACGCAGAACTTGAGATCACCCTTCCCAGATCGATGGCTTTGATACCATATAGAAGTTGAGGCTCAGAGGATGCACAGAAAATGAGAAAGAGAAAAGAAAGAACTCGGTTAATTAAATTAGGTCTAATCTCCTTAAGTTTAAATAGAGATTAGCCAAGATAACAAAATTACATTAGAGTCCCTTATTATGTATAAAATACCAAAAGCAACCGTAAGACTAAATAAACTTTGCTTTAAAGTGGTCAACTTATCTTTAACAGTTGTTAAATGTGCACGTCGAGGTACACCTAAAAGGTGCAGTTGGGGGTGTGGCACATGCCTCATGCACCTCGAGCATGAGGTGTATGCTTCATGAGGTCATGGTCAAATCTAGGTCAAAGCTCCCATTTGACCTATTTTTCATTAAAAAAGGGAAATTTAGAAGAAGGGGGGGGGGTGCTCTCGATTGATCAGGGTAGAACCCCACCACCTCTCCCTTCCTCTGGTGACAACAATGGCAAGGCCTCCGACATATTCTGTCTCACTCTCTCTCTCTCTCCCCTCTTCTTTGTTTTTTTCTCTTTATTTTCTTTCTTTGCTTTTCCTTTTACCTTCTCGTTCTTTCTTGTATTTTCTTTTTTCCTGTCACACAAGTATGGGTGCTGGTATAATATGAAGGGTACAACACAAAAATTTCTAAAAAGATGGATGCGGGGGTGTGGCCATATATATATATATATTATTAAATGCTCTACAATGGAGTTATAGTCTACAAATACGAACTAAAGGTGTAAAACATGTTAAAAATGTACTATTAACTAGCTTAATAATCAAAACATATGGAGTTAATATTGGGCTCTTTTGATGCCGAGTGTTGTCTATCAATTGGATCATTAAATGGATAAAATGGGTTGAATCATGTCCAAAACTCAGTTGACCCATAGTTGAAGTGTCCATGTACCAATGCAGGTAAGACATAGGCTATGTCACAGGGACTCGCTAAATCGGGTGCGGCACCCGCTTTGACGCAACATGATTTGAGTGCAGGTGCAACACTCGATGCATTTTATATAACCCTGGGTGTGGTCAACCTGCAATGGACTTGGTCAACTTTGATTGAGGCCATTTTGAACCATTAAAAATAATCGTGACCCAATATTTTTTTATTATGTCAGTGAAATGGGGAGGAAGAAGAAAAAGGAGGAAGAAGAAGAAGAAGAAGAGAGAGAGAGAGGGAATACCAGTGAGCAGCTACCTCCTTTGCTTTTTCTTCTTCTGCCTAGTCATCCAATCTGCCAGAGAGAGAGAGAGAGAGAGAGAGAGAGAGAGAGAGAGAGATCAACATTACTAAGGCAGGGGATCAACAAAAAGTTGAGCCCGCGAAAACAAAAAAACAACAGACCCAAAACAAAGGGCCGAAAGCACGGAGTCAAAACATAAAAATAGAAGAACACAAAGATCAGCCAGGGTCTTGAGGAAGAGGTGGCGACTGAAGGGGGTGGATAACATGAGAAGAGAGGTGCAGAATTGCGTACACATCAACCAAGATGCAATGAACGAGCTTATTGAAGGCAACCTGAATTTGACGGAAGATCGCATTGTTGTGAGTCATCCACACAGCCCACCAGGAAGTAAGAAGCCAAGTTCTCCAAATCAGCCTCCACCGCTTGCTACTGCGAACCCGCGGCGGACCCCACAGAAGGTCAAGCTCGAAGGATTTCTGTCTCACGATGACTTCAGGCTGATTCCACATACTTTTAAAGAGATCCACAAAGATTGGGCAGGCCCAAAACATATGGTAGGTGGATTCTTCCGCCGCTTGGCAAAGGACGCACCTACTCGGATACTAAAAATCCACCTTCTTAAGGAAGCTGTCCGTTTGTACCCTATCGTGTAAAATTAACCAGTCTAAGAGCCGAGAGCGGGGAGTTAGGCCATTAGCCCATAAAAGACGCTCAGGAAGCCAGTCGGCCCTAGGCGGAAGAAGAGACCGATACAGAGTTTTGGTGCAAAAACGCCGCTGAGCGCAATTGCCCATTCCAAAAATTGCGTGTCAGGACCGGGATCACCATCTTGCATGAGGACGAAAGACATGACCTTAAGCCACATGCGACGCAAGTGCGAGATATGAAGCCTACGGGGACAATGGCTATAATGGATCACCTCAAGGGAGCCGTACTTAGCATGGACCAGAGGAGCACACAGATTGCCTGGACGGTGCGCCATCCAGCATTACTTCACGACGAGAGCAATACTCCTTAGTCTGGGAGTGAAGATCCTTAGACCTGCCATACGCCTTGGTAACAACAACGAGCTCCATCCAACCAGGTGGCTCTTAGTCCGAAGTTGGCAACCAGACCAAAGAAAATCCGCCATCAAACTGGAGAGCTTCTTCTCCACACCCTTGGGCATCAGAAACATGGACATAAAAATTCCGGGATAGAGGACAAGACGTGCCTAATAAGGGTAAGCCGACCGCGATGGAAGGGTAGGAAGTCTGCCAGGAAGAAATTTTGATCTGAACTTTTTGGATAGTGGCAGTCCAAGCGACTGAGGAGATGTGCTTTATTTGTAAAGGGAGACTCAAATAGGAAATAGGTAAATCCGAAGTTGCGCAGCTAAAAAATTGCTGACCGCTTGCCAACAAGGAAGGTGGGACATTGAACATGGTCAGGCAACATTTACTGTCATTAAGGGATAAACCCAAAAGAGAGAAGAAAAACTGAAGGATGAGCTTGAATCTCAGCATCTGTTGCACGAAAGCGTGGCCGAAAAGGATCATGTCGTCATCATAGGTGAGAATATGATGGGGGAATTCCTCGATGCCGATGGAATCAATAATGCCTTTATCCGCTGCCCTCTTGAACAACACTACGAGACCCTCGACGATGACGTTAAATAACAAAGGGGAAAGAGGGCAGCCTTGCTTAATGCCGCACCCAAGCTTGAACTGCCTACCTCTTGCTCCGTTAAGCTTAATCACAGAGTGATCATTTGATACCAGCTCGCGCACCCATCGAGAGAAATGACGACCGATACCGAAGTTGGCAAGCATGTGGAATAAGAAAGGCCAGTGGATCGAGTCGAAGGCTTTATGGAAGTCGAGCTTGAGAGAGAATAAAGGCTGGCCGCTGATATGCAAAGAGTGAAAAACTTCCGATGCCAAGATGGAGTAATGAATCCGCTTGTGGGGGATAAAAGCGAACTGGGAGTTCAAGAAGATTTGAGCAGCGACAACTCTGAGCCTATTGGCCAAAACCTTAGCAATAATGCTGTATCGCTGCACCCACACCCGTACCCGCACACGCGCCTATGTGACATAGGACACAGGTATGTCACCAGTAAATGAGTTGGTAGGAGTACCCATATTACTGTAATGAAATATGCGGAAAAGAAAAGTATGTCCTACAATGGACATTCACACATAGAAATCAAAGAACAAGTCCAAAAGAGGACATACACAAAAGCCAATAATGGCTAGAAAGCATAAAATCTTATAAATGCACTAAAGGGCTTGAAGAAGCCACCCATTACAAAGGGGGAGACCCCACTTATTTATAGGCAAGAGAGGAGTGAGGGAGAGTTAGAGACAAGCAAGAGAGAGGGACCATTGGGAGTCCCAACAAGGAGTCGTTGGGGGCCCAACGACTCTTTGTTGGGGCCCCCAATGGCTGTGCATTAAATGCACAAAAAGGAACAAAAAAAGACAAAAAAAGAAAAAGGAAAAAATAGAAAAAGAAAAAGGAAAAAGGAAGAAAAATAAAAAAGACTAAAATGCCCCTATTGGGCGAGATTACAGAACTACCCCTTATCGGGTAGTGAATGATAAATATACTTAGATATATATATATGTATATATAAATATATATTACATATATTTTAACACCCTCCCTCAAGCTTTACGGGGATACAACAGAAAGCTTGTTGAGAAGAAACATGAAACGAGGAGCAGCAAGAGCTTTGGTGAAGAAGTCCGCCAACTGGCACTCGGATGTGACGTAGGGCAGTGCTATGGTTCCTTTTAGGTATTCATCTCGAAGATAGTGGCAATCCATCTCAATGTGTTTAGTACGCTCATAGAAGGTGTGGTTGCTTGCAATATAGATAGCACTCTTGTTATCGCAACACATCTTCGAAGGAATTGAGATGACGATGCCCATATCACAGAGAAGACTTCTAAGCCACACAAGCTCCATGGTTGTAGTGGCCATTGCACGATATTCCGCTTCAGTTGAGGACAATGATACTTTATGTTGCTTCTTGCATCTCCAAGAAATCATAGAGTCACTTAAGAAAACACAAAAACCAGTGGTTGAGACTCTATCATTGGGATTTCCTCCCCAATCAGCATATGTATAAGCAATTAAATCAAGGGATGATGAGGAGGAAAGAAAAACTCCCTTAGTTATGGTGTTTTTAATATATCTGACAATCCTTAAGA
Source organism: Nuphar pumila (assembly GCF_984573655.1). Classification (NCBI taxonomy): domain Eukaryota; kingdom Viridiplantae; phylum Streptophyta; class Magnoliopsida; order Nymphaeales; family Nymphaeaceae; genus Nuphar; species Nuphar pumila. The sequence continues at coordinate 181,235,332 of NC_143249.1, read as the reverse complement.
CTGCACTCATGTGCACAGTTGTAGGAGCATGTTGAAACTGACTGACGGAGTGAACGGCATGAGCTATGTCTGGCCGAGTGATGGATAAGTATGTCAGAGACCCAACGAGTTGACGGTAGAGAGTAGGATTCTCGAGAAGTGTCCAATCTTCCAGCCTGAGCTTTGCATTGATAACCTCAGGGGTTTCTGTCTTCTTATCATCCGAAATTCCAGATTTGGCACAAATGTCAGCAGCAAGTTTCATTTGAGAGAGAATATACCCCGGGGAGAGTATGCAACTTCAATACCTAGAAAATATCTTAAGAAACCAAGGTCAGAGATGTCAAAATTTTCTTTTAAAATTTTCTTAATCTCATGGATTCCTTGCTCATCACTTCTAGTGATGATCATATCATCAACATATAGTAGTAAAATAACTACAGAAGACCCTGCACTCTTCACAAACAACGCAGTGTCAGTATAACATGAACGAAAATTTAAGCTAGTCATTACATTGCTAAATCTGTCATGCCAAGCTTTCGGAGCTTGTTTTAACCCATATAGTGCCTTTTTTAGTTTAAGAATTTTGTTTTCACCAATAGATACTCCTGGTGGAGGATCCATATAGACCTCTTCACTTAGTTCACCATTAAGAAATGCGTTCTTAACATCCAATTGATAGATAGGCCATTTTTTAACGGATGCAACCGCAATAAGAGTCCTAACACTAGTCATTCTAGCTACAGGAGCGAAGGTTTCTTCATAGTCTATTCCGTACTCTTGAGCATATCCTTTGGCTACCAACCTAGCTTTATAACGTTCTAATGACCCATCACTTTTAGTTTTAATTTTGAAGACCCATCTACATCCAATAGACTTCTTTCCATTGGGTAATGAAGTTATTTCCCAAGTTTTAGCTTTTTCAAGGGCACTAAGTTCTAGTTTCATGGCCTCAACCCATTGAGGAATGTTTTTGGCTTCATTATAGTGTGATGGTTTATGATAAGAGTGTAATGTAATTAGGCATGCCCTATATTTGGGTGTTAGGGACTCATAGGAAACAAACCTATTAGGAGGATTGGAGATTCGGCTAGATCTCCTTAAAGAGGTTTCTTCTATGTTGGAACTCTGAGAGTATTTTTCTAAAGCACTTATGGGAATTTCTTGACCACGCCTAGCATAGGTTTGAATGGACCTACTTTCGACATCATTACTTCTATTTTCAACATTACTAAGAGGTGTATCCTCTAAATCATTAGAAACATCCTCTTCGTGAGGAGACACATCTTCTTGAGAGAGAAGATCAAATAAGAAAGCATATTCGCTTTCATCAATATCTTTATTTTTCTCAAAACCGTTCTCATTTTCTAAGAAGGTAACATCTTTGGATACATATAGTTTGTTGCTTTTGGGATCGAAGCATCTAAAGCCTTTTTGATTTTCTCCGTATCCTAAGAACACACATTCGATAGCTTTGGGAGATAACTTATCTCTCTTATGTGTAAGGACAAAACACTTACACCCAAAAATTCTTAATCTATTAAAATTGGGTGTTCTTTCAAAAAGTTTTTCATATGGAGATATATTTTGTAGGGATGAAGATATCATTCTATTTATCAAATAAATGGAGGTTAAGGCGGCTTCGGCCCAATAGCATTTTGAAATTTCTTTGGAAATAAGGAGAGTCCTAGTGGTTTCCAAGATGTGTCTATGCTTTCTCTCGGCTAGACCGTTTTGTTGGGGAGTCCTAGGACATGACCTTTGATGACAAATTCCATTGGTTTCTAAATATTCTTGAAATTCATTTGATAGATATTCTCCACCGGAATCGGATCGAAGAATGGAGATATTAGTTGAAAATTGATTTTTGACAATCATATAAATTTTTTTAAAGAAGTTAAAAACTTCAGATTTTAGGTTGAGAAAATAGATCCACACATATCGAGTGAAGTCATCAATGAAAGTAACATAGTAAGAATATCCTCCTTTTGATATGACCGGAGAAGGACCCCAAACATCCGAATGAACTAATTCAAATGGTCTTTTGGACACAAATGTTCTCTTTGGAAAATGGGTGGATTTCATTTTACCAAAAATACAACTCTTGCAAACAAAATGTTTCTCATTACAAAATTTCTTTCCAAAAGGAAAGGAGTACATTTTTGAGAAGCTTGGATGTCCAAGTCTTTGATGCCAAGTTTCTATATTTTTATCTTGGACATGATTACAAAATGAGTTGATGGGAAGTTTCAAATGGTTCATGTAGTAGAGATCTCCCCTCCTATGGCCTTGCCTAATCCGCTTCCCGGACTGGAGATCCTGTATAGAGCAACCCTTGGTTGAGAAGGAGATTTCACATCCATGATCACATATTTGAGAGACGGATAAAAGATTTAAATTAAGTTGAGGTACTACTCTTACATTTGACACAAAAAAATCTTTTGAAAAGTCTAAGGTTCCAAAACTTTTAACTTGTAAAGAGGTACCATCGGCGGTTGAAACAAAAGAATTTTTGGAGTTGCTACATACATTGATAGTCCATTTTCAATAGGGGTCATATGAAAAGATGCTCCAGAATCAAGAATCCAAGAGGGCGTACCTGGAGGAGAAGAAGAGGCAATGGCGGCTCCCGAAGTTGATGGCGATTTGAGTAGAATTTGAAGAGCTTCGGATAGTTGAGCAAGGGAAAAGGACTCTTTCCCTTTCATTGGCTCCTCCTTTTTTTGTGGGATTTCTTCAATAATAGCAACTTTCCCTTTTGGAGGTTCATTTATCTTTGGACAATTAGGTCTTATATGACCCGGTTCTTGACAATGATGGCAAATGACTTTCCTATAATTGCCATTATAGTTATTTTGCCTCCCAAAATGTGGAGGCTTATATGCTTTCATATGATTGCCGGGCTTAGATACGGCAAGAACTTCATCTCCTCCTTTAATCATGCCAAGACGCGTTTCTTCTTGGCATATTTCGGCTATGACATCTTCCAATGGAAGTGGTTTGGATCTATGAAGGATGGAGGACCTAACTTGTTCATATTGGGGCCTAAGCCCATGTAAAAATTGAAAAAAGTGTTCTTTCTCCATTTGCTCTCTTCGCATTTCCACATCTTCACTTGATACCCATTTGGGTTCAAGAAGGGATAGCTCATCCCACAAAGGTCCAAGAGTGCTATAATAATCTCTTACACTCATTTCACCTTGCTTAATGGTACGGATTTTTTCTTGGATAAAGAATTGACGAGCAAGGTCTTTTTGGGTATACATACCTTTCATAAAGAACCATGCTTCATTGGCTAGGCAGAATTTGGCAATGTTGGCGCAAATCTTTAGCTCCACGTTGTTCATGAACCATACAAGAATTTTTGCATGCTTACTTTCCCAATCTTCTACCTTGGATTGGTGATCTTCAATAGCCTTCATGCGAGCATTTCCTTCTAAAGCTTTTTCTTGATCACCGTCTATTTTTGTAAGTTGAAGTTGAGGTTCCCTAATGGTGCCCATAACATATCCCCAAAGCTTTTTACCTTTGAGGTTGTTCTCCATGGCGGCGGCCCACATCATGTAGTTAGTACCATTGAGCTTGAAGGAGAGATCAATCTTTTGTTCTCCTTCCATTATAAAATCAAGAATGGAGGACAAACAAGAAGAGAGATAAAGCTAGACAACTAGCAAAAAGAATCAAGAGCACAACCAAGGCTCTGATACCATGTAATGAAATATGCGGAAAAGAAAAGTATGTCCTACAATGGATATTCACACATAGAAATCAAAGAACAAGTCCAAAAGAGGACATACACAAAAGCCAATAATGGCTAGAAAGCATAAAATCTTATAAATGCACTAAAGGGCTTGAAGAAGCCACCCATTACAAAGGGGGAGACCCCACTTATTTATAGGCAAGAGAGGAGTGAGGGAGAGTTAGAGAAAAGCAAGAGAGAGGGACCATTGGGAGTCCCAACAAGGAGTAGTTGGGCTCCCAACGGTCACAATTGTGACCGTTGGGGGCCCAACGACTCTTTGTTGGGGCCCCCAATGGCTGTGCATTAAATGCACAAAAAGGAACAAAAAAAGACAAAAAAAGAAAAAGGAAAAAATAGAAAAAGAAAAAGGAAAAAGGAAGAAAAAGAAAAAAGACTAAAATGCCCCTATTGGGAGAGATTACAGAACTACCCCTTATCGGGTAGTGAATGATAAATATACTTATATATATATATATGTATATATAAATATATATTACATATATTTTAACAATTACATCGTTTTTTTCTTTCTTTTTCTTTTCTGGCCCTTCTTCTTCTTTTCTTTTCGGTTAATTTAATAAAATTTTACTTTTTTCAGAAAAATACAAAGATTGTTGGGTATTCACTAGTATATCTCATATATGTATATATATGAAATTATTGTCATTTTGTAACTGTGCATGTGACTATGCTTGTGATGAGGTTGACATGTATTGATTGCCTTGCGACCCTCTATTCTTGTGGTCCACTGGATAGTCCACTATGGCCACAGGTAGGCCATCCTATTGGATCCTTGGCCCTGCATCAAGACCATGGGACATGAGGACTTGAGCTGATCTGTAATTCCCTTTTGAAGCTTTGTATCTACCAGCGATCAATAAGTTTCTTAAATAATTTTGTAATAGATTATGTTTGTATTGAGTGCTGTAGATGATCATCTCAATTGCAAATTGGGTGGCCATCCTATTGGATCCTTGGCCCTGCTTCAAGACCATGGGACATGAGGACTTGAGCTGATCTGTGATTCACTTTTGAAGCTTTGTATCTACAAGCGATCAATAAGTTTCTTAAATAATTTTGCAAGAGATTATGTTTCTATTGAGTGCTGTAGATGATCATCTCAATTGCAAATTGGGTGGCCTCTCTTCTGGTGCATTGTCTATTGTAGTTGTTGAATAGTGTGATGCATATGATGTAATATAGGTATTACTGTGTTAGTGCTACCCTTCTAATCTTGTATATATAATTATTTTAGAAATTAGTTTATGGGAGAGCTTCCTTGTATTGTGACGATGAGTGCCATTCACTTTGCAAAAACTCCAGAATTTCATGAAAGAACAAATCATATTGAAATAGATTGTCACTTTACTACGAGGACATATGAGGATGAAATCATATCCTTAGAGCATGTGGGTTCAAAAGAGAAAATAACAAATGTTTTTACCAAGAGTCTGGCTCCATTGCACTTTCAGCCATTTCTTTTCAAACTTGGAATGATTCCGCTGGCATCAACTCAAGTTTGAGGGAGTGTGTTGAATATTGTAATGCATATGATGTAATATAGGTATTACTGTGCTAGTGCTACCCTTCTAATCTTGTACATGTAATTATTGTGTAAGGGCATTTTTGTACTTAGCCATAGGATTATAAGTCAACAGTTTTTGTCTTTTTGTGTAACCATAAGAGGGATGCCCCCTATATGTTGTGAAACTCTCTTCTTCTTTAGTTAATGAAGTTTTCTTTAGTGGTTGCTATCTATTGTTATCTTTTACCCTCTTCTTCTGTTTTTGCATATTGGTTCTTGTTAGTTTTAGCTTATTTATGCTGCACTTTTTTTTTATCTAAGCTACTCCTTTGGCCTTCTTTACAGTTAAATTGGAAGCAGTGGAGGAAAATGTCAAGACCTTAATGGGTTCTTTTAGATCACAGCTGCATCTGATTGAATGTTTGCAGGTGATGTGTGTGTGTGTGTTTTCAACCCATCTAGTTATGCTGGCAGAAGTGAAGAATCTAATAGTTACTATGTGCAGGATTTAGTTCACGTGCAAGGCCAACACATTTGGGAAGAAGAACTTGCCCGGATTTTGAAGTTGAGCATCCAAGAGGTGTAGAATGTAGCAATTATGATTGTACTTTTTTCTTTCAGCGGTGCTAGATGTCATGTCAAGATTTGTTTGATAACCTTTACCTTGTTCAGTTTTTTTCTTTTCATGGCTTGGTTAGGAATATTTACACCACATGCAACAAAGAAAGGAAGATTACCACTTGAATCATGGTCAAATGTATGACTTCTCCAAGTCGCGTACATTCATGGGTAAGCATTTGCATGCATCATGGTTAACATATGCAAATTGTAGTTGATTAATGGGCATCCTTCAATGGTTTTGTATGGGCACTGGGGCTCATTGTTTTGGAATCAAAAGTAAAATTCAGCAGTTTGGTATCGGAAGGTCTGACTAACATTCTCAGAATAGGCATGACTGAATGATGTTTGAGCCAATGCATTTATTGGCTGAAAGTAATTTTACTTAATTAAAATTATCTTTATGGGTTTCCATGGAAATAATCTTTAGGTCTGGTTATGTATTAGGTATTATGGTTTCTGAAGATAATTTTTCATATTCAATGTTGCAGGACGGTTGCTGCATCAAATTCTTTGCTTAAGTGACCCTTCTTGTTCAATGTATCTAGGGCCTATGAGTAGGTGGTAAGAGGATTGTTGCATATCATGGGTGCTCTTTGCACATAGTGACCCACGTTAGCTAGAGGAGATTTATCCTTTTTACTTGCTTGAAATAGTTTAGAATGTTATATTTAATTATGCTCTTATTTTCTTTTCAGAATGGGAAATTATGGTCAACTAATTTTGTTATTGACATGTGGGATATTCCTTTAGGTTTGATGCAGAAGGTCATGAGCTGCTAGGATTACGTTTCTTTCATCTTCTTGAGTCATGGTACTTTTCTATTTTATCTCTTTGAGCTGTAGGATTGATATCATTCTTGTGGCCAATATTCTTCAATTCCTTCGATATCTTCTTGAATGACCACTCTAGTTAGAATAAGTTCTTATTAAATTTGGTGTGTTTATGCCACTTTATTTTTCACTTCTTTGTTATCATGCCCGGGACACATTCTTGTCAGTCTTCTTAAGTTCATTCAGTTTTTTGGTTAACATCTAGGGCTAACCTCAGTAATCTTGGAACTTAGTTAATTCTCTGTTGAAAAAGGTCTTGTGCGTCTTTATGTTTTCTTCAAACTTGTCATTTTCACCTTCACTCATGTGAAATTGTTAATTTGTGTATGATTTATTTGATGCACATTACATTTCTTTCTTTTGTTCAATAGCAAGATTTCTGGCTTTCTCCTTTGTTTCTGGAGTTTTCTGTCTTTTCTTTCTACTTACTAGCTAAATTGTTATACTGTGCGTCTTCGTCTCTGGTCACCTCTACCTGTAGTTCAAGTACCTCCCTGTTCTTGCAGTTTATTCACTTTGCATATCGATTCTACATGAATAGTGAGATTTTATTTCCACATTTAGAGTATCAAAATCAACAAAAAACTTCATCTTTTGATTTTTATTTTATTGAAAATTGTATCTTTTGCAATTGACACTGCATCAGCTAGCTGTGTCTATGTCAGGCACTTGGTGACATGGAAACTTCTTGGACACTCCAATTTTCACTCTTTTTAAATTTTTTTTCTTTTGGATTCAGTCATACCTTTTGAAGTTACAAAGATCAACAAACAACAACAACAACTACGCCTTCATCCCAAAACAATTGGGGTCAGCGATATGAACCAAAAAAGAAATTCATTTTGGGTCTTCCACATGAATCCTTTTCCTCCAATCATTTCTATCCAACGCCATGTCCTCGGTGAGGTTCAAAGCATTCATATCCTTGAACCATGAAGTTACAAAGATCGTGATGATTTAATTTTTTTAATTTACATTTCATGTTTTTCTGTGAACCATGAAGTAAAGAGTTCTGAAATAAAATGCCAACCTTTTTCACTTTTGGCCTCTCATGCACCATATGGCTGGTTTCACAACCACTCTTTTTCCGTTCATTTTCATTTGGTTGTTTGTGTGTGTGTGTGTGGTGTACATGTGGGCGTGCGTTTTTTTGTGTGATCTCTTGATCCAGTTTTTTTAAGTCAACATGTCTGTCATTTTGCTTGTTCAATATTGGCACCCCTATCCCTATGCTGTCGACATGACTTTAAACTTCCCTCTGCCCATGTCTAGTTAACATGACTTTTAACCTTCATATGTTAGTTTTTGGTGACGAATATTGCTAATAGTTTGTTATTCCCATGAAATTGTTTGAAAATATATATGAAAGAATGTTATTGCATTCTGATGGAGGTATTTGCTTCTGCTTGAATGTTTTCCCTTGGAAACTTCCTTCTATCGTGTCTTGTCAAATTCCCTTTTATGGTGTTTTTTTTTCTTGATTTTTTTTCTCCTGATGTTTCACTTTTTATCAGCATTGGGCCTGTAGGCCTGTCTGCTTTGGATTCTCTCCTGTGCATCCTAATTGTAGAAATTTTGGGGCATGCTACTCAGGCTTTGATAAATCAGGTAAATATTAGCGATAATATGAATTCTTCATCCATCTTCAAAATATAAAAAAAAGTTGTACTCACAGTGACCTTTTTTATGTATGTTTTCCTTCTTGTCTATTCATAACCCAACTTTTTGGCATACAAGATAACAGTTTGTGCACGATACATGTGCATTGCATATGCAAGCGAAAATGGAAGGAATGATCTCAGATGGAATTGAAGAAAGGTGCTAGGGTTGTTATTTCCATTGAGTTTCTCTGATTTCTTCTGTTATATGTGTTTGTGATGGTAGTTAATGGTATATGAGTTTTATGTTTTCAAAATACAACTACAATGCCCTTGGTTGCGTTGACTAAGGTTGCCAAGAAAAGCAAATCTATAAGTGGGAAGCAGGAAGCAAATTATGAATTTAACCAAAATGTGTTTGAGAAGTGCACTCCTTGAATATGGGAAGATCACTTTCCATGAAAAATAATGCAATGAATAATTGGGAAATGCACTTCCTATAGTGCTTGAAGCACCTAATTCACTCTTTCAAGTCTCTCTTGCTGGACTGTTTGCCATGTTAGGGTGGTGCTCATATTAACCCAGAAGATCTTACTACAAGAGGATCCGCCTTAAGATATTGTATGCATATTGGCTAACGTGATTACTCAGCCTAGAAAACAGAAGGGCTATTAGCCTGTTGCTAGTTCCAGTACTGAAGTAGAACACTGAGCTACATGCTTTAGCAGATGCAAGAAGAAATAGAGAGGAAACAAAGAAAGAAGTTTAGATGAGAAAGAGAGAAAGAAGAGAGGACAGAGTAGAGAAAGATATGCAGTATCTTACCACACGTCTACTTTAGCAGCTATGTATCATATGGCAGTCCAACCAGATTGCACCAGGATCTCTGATACTATGAAAGTTAATGGGATTGTTAATGAAGGAGATGAACACCAATATCATGATGGACAACCTGACCCCCTAATGCACTCTGTGGTGAGGGGTTGAGCCCATTATGTTTGCTTTTCTTATATCGACAGCCCTGTATAGCTTGAAAGCAAATTATGTCCAGAAGTTTCAATAAATAAAATAAAGTGCAATACAAATAACTAAATAGAATAAAATGACAACTGCAACTAATGTAAGAAACAATACTTGTGTTAGCATTGCTGTAGCAATACTGTAGCACTAACGGCAGTGTTACATTATTATGACATTATTGACATTTTTAGTAATTAGGTGACACATAAATGATTTTGTTCTGATGTATTACATATTAATATGTGCTCTTCCTTCAGTGAAGTCATTGTCTTAAATGAGGCATCTTATGGTACATACACTGTTTGTTGGCATTTTGGGATTTTTGCATGGTGTATTTTATACAATGTGATTCACCTGCTAGCAGGTGGTTGTTCCACAAAATCTTAGTTTAATAGTTTATTGTTTGCAGTTAGATGCAATTGGCTTCCTAGAGCTGCAAAAGTTGGATAAAGAACTGGGCCCTGGCACATCAATACCTTTACTAGGATTACAACCTTTTACACATGCGGTATGAGATATCTTCAACTTTATGTTAAATTTTACCCTTCTTCCCTTTTAGAAATTAATGCCATGGAATCATATTGCCCTTTTTTAACTTAAATGGCCAATTAGTCAGCCTTGTATATTGCTCAGTTAGGTAATATGCGATTTTCATGATCATTTACATTATAACTGCTGTTTTTTCTGCTTCCACTGTTTCTGAATCTTTTGCATGTTTTAGTAGTGTCACCTATCTTCCATATGTTTTCTAACCTTTGATCTCACCTTTGGTTGGTTGTCATTTGTAGTCTAATAGTCAGTTCCATTATGTAATGCATGAATGTTGCAAACTTGCAATGTGGTGTTATTATAGGTAAAACAGGAAGCCCTACTAAATATTAAAAGTTTGAAGCTGAAAACTAGCTGCAGCTTCGCATATTGAAATTGGACTCTTCTGATTTTCAATCTTCCCGGTTCGTTCATCAAGATTAAACTCATGCAGATGTTACTGTAAGGAAATGAGGATCTTCGACGAAAGCACAAATGCTTGCATTAGGTGTCGATTGAAGACACTACAATCATAACCCACAAAAGGGTATAAATGAAAAAACACAAAAGATAAAATAATAAATTTTATTTCATTCACATGAAATGCTTAAAAAGCATTCTTACAAAGGAGAGGGGATCACCCCTATTTATACACAAGGAGAGAGTGGGAGAGAAGAGCTCTTAAGGAGCTCTCATAGAGAGTCGTTGGAGCTAGTCCAACGGTTATACCAACTAGTCAAGATCTAGTTGGATCTTGACTAGTTTAGTGCAGACCCAACTAGACAAAGAAAAGAAAATAACATAAAAAATAAATAAATAAAATATTATATTATTATATTATATATAATTACATTTATATTTTTAACCTCCCCCCCCCCCCTCAAACTTACGGTATAATGAGTGAAAGTTTGTTTAAGAGAAAATGATATCTAGGAGCAGCGAGAGGTTTGGTGAAGAAATTCGCTAATTGATATTATGATGTAACATACGACATAACAATGGTTCTATGTAGATACTCCTCTCTTACATAGTGACAATCCATTTCAATATGTTTGGTGCGTTCATGAAATGTTCGTTTTTTGGTAATATAGATCACACTTTTGTTGTCACATCACATGCGTGAAGCTTGCGTCACTTCGACTCTCATGTCAGCCAACAGTCGTTGGGTCAAACTACCTCCATTGTCGTGGTTGCCATAGTGCAATATTCAGCTTTGGTAGACGAAAGAGATACCTTCTGTTGCTTTTTGCATCGCCACGAAATCAAGGATTCACCTAAGAAAACACAAAAACCAATGGTTGAGTGCCTGTTATTGGGATCACCTCCCCAGTCAACATCAATATAAGCAATTAAATCTAATAAAGATGAAGCATACAAGAAGAGGCCTCGTGAAAGGGAGGACTTAATGTATCTAACAATATGCGAAACTTGTCCCATGTGAACAGAAGTGAGAGCATGCTGAAACTGACTCGTCTGTACGTGCTATATGAGGTCTGGTAATGGAAAGATAGGAAAGTGCTCTAATAAGCTGTATGTAAGGAGTAGGATCATCAAGAGGTTTTCCATCACCTATTCTCATTTTGGTGTTGACAATTTCTGGAGTATCCACTCTCTTATCATCTGTAATTTCAGACCTGAAAATATTATCAAAAGCAAACTTAGATTGATATAATAAATAACTTCGAGGAGAATAAGGAACTTCAATTCTTAAAAAATATCTCGATAAACCTAAATCTGTCATTTTAAAATGACGTTTAAGAAGCTTTTTAATGTTTTCAATTCCTTGTTTGTCTCCTCCGGTGATGATCATGTCATCCACATAAAGGAGAATAATAATCTCTGCATTAGAAATCTTAATGAACAAAGTAGTGTCAGTCAGATAAGTTCTGAATCTAATATCAAGTATAACAGGACTAAACCTGTCATACCAGACTTTTGGTGTTTGTTTAAGACCATAAAAAGCCTCTTCTAAACGAAGAGCCTTACCCTTAAAAATACTTATACCAGGTGGTGCTTCCATATAAACCTCTTCAACTAGGTTTCCATTGAGAAATGCATTTTTGACATCCATTTAAAATATGAACAATTTTCTAATAGAGGGTAAGGCTATCAGAGTCTTGATTGTGGTTATTCGGGCGACTAGAACAAAAGTTTCTTCGTAATCGATGCCATACTCTTGGGAATACCCCTTGGCCACTAATCTGGCTTTATATCTTTCAAGAGTTTTGTCATTCTTGGTTTTAATTTTATAAATCTACCTACAACCTATAGGTTTCTTTCCTTGTGGAATATCTTGTATGATGTGTTAGCCCTTTCTAATGCCTCTAATTCTGCCTTCATGGCTTATACCCATTCTATATGGTTTTTGGTTTGAGCATAGGATTAAGGTTCTACATACGAGTGTATTAATGCAATAAATGTTTTATATGTGAATTGAAAAGATTCGTAGGACACAAATTTATCGGGAGGTTTAGAGACTCTGAATGACCTTTTGGTTTGTGCTTCGGAATATTTTTTCAATTCACATGAAAGATTGGATTCTCTACGTTTTGAGTATTGTAAACTTGTATCCCTATGGGTTTGCTCTTCATTAATAACATTGTGTTCATAATCAACAATATCTTGACCATCGTCTAGGTCGTATTCATAGTTACATCCATCAGATTTCGAAGTCAAATCTATCAAAAAGTACAGGATGAGGGGGAGCTCTAGGTCATGGTAGAGGTGCATGGTGAAACGAAATGAGGATCTTCAAAAAACGAACTAAGATCCGCAAGAGAGAGTGTCTAAAAAGACATTAAGGCATAACCCTTAAAAAGGTTATAATGGGAAACACAAAAAAGAGAATAAAATATATTCTTTATTGAAGTGGGAACTCACAATGCTTAAGAAGCATTTTCATATCTTTACAAGAGGGGTTGCACCCCTATATATACAAGTGGGAAGAGGGGAGAATAGGAGAGCTCTTAAGGAGCTCTCCTTGTAGTCGTTGGAATAGTCTAACGGTTAGAAATGTAACTGTTGGACTATTCCAGCAATTACCTTTCTAGTTAAGTTCAAAGTGGAACTTAACTAGATAAGGTATGTCTAGTTCTATTAGAACTAGACACTAAAAAGTGCTAAAATTAAATAAAGAAAAATACAGAAAAATAAGATAAAAATAGACAAATATATATAATAATAATATAAATATTATTATTATATATATTTTACATTTTAACACTCCCCCTCAAACTTATAATACAATGAGCGAAAGTTTGTCTAAAAGGAAGTGAGACCAGGGAGCAGCGAGAGGCTTTATAAAGAAGTCTGCTAACTGATATTTTGAAGTAACATATAGCAGATCAATTGTCCCATGTAAATGTTCCTCTCTGACGTAGTGACAATCCATTTTGATGTGTTTGGTGCGTTCGTGGAATGTTCTGTTACTTGCAATGTAGATCGCACTCTTATTGTCATAGCACATTCGTGAAGCTTTTGTTGCTTTAGCTCTCATGTCTGCAAGAAGTCGTCGGAGCCAAACTACTTCCATGGTCGTGGTTGCCATGGCTCGATATTCAACTTCGGTGGATGATAGAGAGACCTTTTGTTGCTTTTTGCACCTCTATGAGATTAAGGATTCACCTAAGAAGACACAAAAACTAGTGGTTGAGTATCTGTTATTGGGATCACCTCCCCAATCAGCATCAGTATATGCAATTAAATTAAGGGAGGAGGAGGAAGACAATAAAAATTCTCGTGAAAAAAAAGACTGGATGTATCTGATAATACGCATGAATGCTCTCATGTGAACAGAGGTGGGAGCATGTTGAAACTGGCTTGCTGTGTGAACAACATGTGCTATGTCTGGTCTAGTAATGGATAAATAGGAAAGTGCCCTGACAAGCTGTCTGTAAGGAGTAGGATCTTCAAGAAGTTTTTCATCATCAATTTTCATTTTAATATTGACAACTTCTGGAGTGTCTATTTTCTTATCATCAGTAATGTCAGACCTGAAAACAATGTCAAAAACAAATTTAGTTTGAGATAATAAATATCCTCTAGGAGAATAGGCGACTTCAATGCCTAAAAAATATCTCAATAAGCCTAAATCAGTCATTTCAAAATGAGATTTAAGAAGTATTTTGATGTTTTCAACTCCCTATTTATCGCTTTCGGTGATGATCATATCATCCACATAGAGAAGAAGCACAATAATTTCTGCATCAGAATTCTTAATAAACAAAGCAGTGTCAGTTAAACATAATTGAAAACCAATATCAAGTATAACACGACTAAACCTATCATACCAAGCTTTTGGTGCTTGTTTAAGTCCACAAAGGATTTTTTCTAAGCGAAGGGCTTTACCCTTAGGAATACTGAGACCTGGAGGGGCTTCCATGTATACTTCTTTAACTAGCTTTCCATTTAAAAATGCATTTTTGACATCCATTTGAAAGATGAACCATTTATTGATGGAGGCTAAGGCAATTAAGGTTCTGACTGTTGTCATACGAGCAACAGGGGCAAAGGTTTCTTCATAATCAATGTCATATTCTTGAGCATAACCTTTGGTTACTAATCGGGCTTTATATCTTTCAAGAGTGCCATCACTCTTGGTTTTAACCTTATAAACCCATCGACATTCTATAGGTTTCTTTTCTTGAGGAAGGTCTTGAATAATCCATGTAGAAACCTTTTCGAGTGCATCTAACTCAACTTTCATGGTTTCTATCCATTTGACATCATTTTTTGCTTGAAAGTATGTAGATGGTTCCTCGTATGAGTGAATTAATGCAATAACTGCCCTATATTTAGGTGAGAAGGATTCATATGACACAAATTTTCCTGAAGGCCTCGAGACTCGGGATGACCGTCTGGTTGGAATGTCAGAATATCTTTCAAGTGCACATGGAAGATTAAGCTCTCGTCGTCTCGAATATTGTATACTAGTGTCTCTATGAACTTCTTCATCGTCAACATTATGATCAAGATTAATAATTCCTTGATCATTATCAAAGTTATAGTCAAGATCATATTCATCAAATTTTGATGTCAGATCTAACAAAAAGGAGTACTCAGTGACTTCCTTTGGTTTTTCAAAATCAAAGAAGCTATCTTTTTTCTAGAAAGGAAACATTTCTAGATACATATAATCTATCATTCTTGAAGTCAAAACACCTATAACCTTTTTTATTTTCACCATATCCTAAAAAGGTACAAGGAATCACACGAGGAGAAAGTTTATCATTTTTGTCCATAAATATAAAACACTTCAATCCAAATATTCTCAGTCTAGAGTAATATGGAGAAACGTTCATAAGTTTTTCAGTTGGAGTTATATTTTGCAAAGAAGAGGATGACATCCTATTAATCAGATAGGTGACAGTTAAGGCAGCTTCTGCCAAAAAATCTTTCGGGACTTGGTTTGCTATTAATAAAGTCCTAGTGGTTTCCATAATATGACGATGTTTACGTTCTGCAAACCCATTTTGTTAAGGTGTGTATGGACAAGACCTTTGATGTGTGATGCCACGTAAGTTAAGGTAATTTTTAAAATCTGTGGATAAAAATTCTCCCCTTGAATTTGTGCGAAACATGGTAAGATCATTTTGAAATTTGTTTTTAACCATATTATGAAATGTTTGAAAGTATGAAAATACTTCAGAAAGTAAATCCATGTATGCCGAAAAAAATCATCGACAAAAATAACGTAATAGGCAAATCCTCCTTTAGAAATTACTGGTGTAGGACCCCAAACATCCGAGTGTACTAATTCAAGTGGTCTTGAAGAGATAAAAGTTCTGTTCTAAAATGGTTTTCTTTTCATTTTGCCAATAATAGAATCTTTATAAGTAAATGTTTCAGAGTTACAAAATTTCCCTAGATTTTGAAAATGTTGGATTTTGGCTATATGTGGATGACCAAGTCTTTTGTGCCACAACTCTAACTCATTTTTCTGAATGTTATAACAAAAGGCATTCTTCGGCATTTCCAAAAAATCCATGTAATAGAGTCCTCCCTCTCTATGGCCTTCCCCAATCAACTTTTCTGACTGACGATCCTGTACTCAACAACCATGAGAAGAAAAAAAAATATTACACCCATGATCAGATATTTGAGAAACGGATAAAAGATTTAAATTTAATTTGGGAATATATCTAACTTCTGGGATAAAAAATTCTCGGTTTTATGGATTTTTTCAAAATTTCCTATTCCTTCTATTTCAAGAGAAGTTCTATCAGCTGTAAAAACTTTTGACACACTTGTTTTATTTTTAACACATTCGGATAAACTTTTATCATTTGGAGTCATATGGATAGAAGCACTAGAGTCAAGAAGCCAAGGGAAGTTACCTGGATCGGAAAAAGATGAAGCAACTGCCCCAGTTGAAGCTTCAGATGAAGATGAAGTTCCTTTGATGAGAGGTTGGAGAATCTCCATTAGTTGGGCCATGAAAACTAGTGCATCCTGATCTTTGGGCTTCGATCCAACAATCACAACTCTCTTCTCTCTGAGCTCCTTGAGCTTGGGACACTATGGCCTGTATTGTTCAGGTTCATGACAATGATGGCAAATAACTTTTTTCTTGTCATAGTCACCACTTTGTCGGTTAAAATGAGGTGGTCTATAAGATCGTACTTGATTATCCAGTCTAGATACAACTAGAACAGAATCATTTTCAGTCTTTGGAGTATTCTTCTTGATTCTGTTTTCCTCCATAGTTAGTTCTTTTATAGTATCGACAATAGAGGGAACTTTTCCTCGATGAAGAAGAGCCGATTTAGTCAACTCGAATTTCGGTCTTAAACCGTTTACAAATTGGTAAAAATGCTCCATGTCAAGTTGCTTTTGCCGTGGCTCAGTATCCTCGAGACAATGCCATTTTGGTTCTAAAATAGCCAATTCACCCCAAAGTTTGGATAATTCATTATAGTATTCTCGTATAGTTTTATCACCTTGGGTCATTGATCTAGCCCTTTCTTGAAGATTACACACATGTGCAATATCTTTTAGGGAATACATATTTTTGAGATATTTCCATGCCTTATCGGCATGCTAAAACTTGGCGAGACTAGAGCATTTCTTTATGTCAACACTATTGATTAGCCATGACATAATTTTAGCATGCGCTATTCTCCATTCTTTCCAACTTTTTTCAAAGTTGGCTAAGGCTTTACTTTTCTCTCTTTCGGTTAAAAGAACTTCTTTATCACCTTCCATTTTGGTGAGAACAAGTTTAGGTTCCGAATCTGAACCATCTACTATACCCCACAACCCTTTTTTTTATATGTGGTGCTTCATTATTGAAGCCCACATTACATAATTTGTGTCGTTTAGCTTCATGGGTATGATGGTGATTTTATCTTGATCATCCATCTTTTACAAAGGTGATAAAATAAGGAGAAAAAGAAATAAAGAAAGTGAAAGAGAGGGTAAAAGAGAGCAAACACGATATTTTGATGCAATGAGGCTTTAAAAACCACAACCAAGGTGATAAAACACCTTTGCAAGCTTGGCACGGAAAACAAGGCAAAAAATCTTCACGATGCAGGATGAACCTTGATCTGATACCATGAAACGAAACGAGGATCTTTCAAAAACAAACTAAGATTCGCAAGGGAGAGTGTCTAAAAAGACATTAAAGCATAACCCTTAAAAATGTTATAATGGGAAACACAAAAAAAAGAATAAAATATATTCTTTATTGAAGTGGAAACTCACAATGCTTAAGAAGCATTTTCATATCTTTACAAGAGGAGCTGCACCCCTATATATACAAGTGGGAAGAGGGGAGAAGAGGAGGGATCTTAAGGAGCTCTCCTTGTAGCCGTTGGAATAGTCCAACGGTTAGAAATGTAACCGTTGGACTATTCCAAAAGTTTCAAGTGGAACTTAACTAGATAAGGTATGTCTAGTTCTATTAGAACTAGACACTAAAAAGTGCTAAAATAAAATAAAGAAAAATACAGAAAAACAAGATAAAAATAGACATATATATATATATATATATATTACATTTTAACACATGGATGGGTGATGATAAGGACAAATTGGACAAATTGAAGTTCACCCATTGTGGGAAGATTCAACACACTAAGGAGCAATGTTGGGATGTTATTGGAAAGTGCAACTTCCTCAAGATTAAGGCATTACATTGGATGAGTTCAAAGACTTTAAGTGAAAATGCAAATATTGAAGAGAGGTATACATTAACTTGTTTGAGAAAGGAGTTGGAAGAACTCAAGATGAATTTTGCAGATAGACCAAATGTTGTCAGTATTGGTATCAACCCTTATTCGTTTGGTCACCGATTGAGCTGTATCGGCCGATACCGATACTCAAATGAATCGTTCTGTATCGGCCAGAAAAAAAACATTACGTGTTAATCATAATGTGACACGTGTTAAAAACATTAAAATAATATTAATTTTTTTTAGTATTTTTTGCATTTATTAAAAAATAATTGATTCAGGGGTGAAGCGTATCCATTTTCTGCCGATAGATACGTATCGTTTGATGCAGGCCGATATGCACTGATACTGATAACATTGGATAGACCTACTCCCAAATCATCTCACTATTTGTCATGCCTCTAATTCCACTCATGGAAATCAAATCAACTCTAATACATTGCTTAAAGGTTGGATTATAGACTCAGAAGCTACAAATTATTTGATGGGTGAAAGGAGTGCTTTCATAAATTATTCATCCTTGTGTACAGAGCATCCCATAAGACTTGCCCATGGTTCTACTATTCCCATTGTTGGGAAGGGTAGCATCAAGATACCATATTTTACCTTATCTTTTGTTTTTCATGTGCGTTCTTTTCCAGTAAACCTCCTTTATGTGAGCTCTATAACCAAGTCTCTAAACTTTTCTATAACTTTCTTCCCTTCTCATTGTGTGTTTCAGGACTTGAAGACGGAAGATATTTTGTCTTGGTAATGAAAGAGGAGGCCTCTATATTCTGAACGAGCACAAAGTTTTGATGTCTATCAGGAGACCTAGTTTTAGACTATGGCATAGTAGGTTAAGGCACCTACATTTGTCCCGAATGAGAATGGTTGTTCCTGATGTAGTAGGTGTAGGAGATTAATTCACCTTGGATTGTGAATGATATCAGAGGGCCAGGCACCATAGGACTTCATTCCCTAGTAGTGAGTCTAGGAGCGGCAAACCCTTTGAGATTTTACATTCTGATGTATGGGTTCCTTCTCCAGTGATCTCATGAAGGTCATTGATATTTTGTATCATTTGTTGATGATTACACCAAAATGATAATTATTTACTTGATGAAATCCAAGGATGAAGGCACATCTATTTTTCCCATTGGAGAGACTGTCATTCCTCTATCAAGGTATTTCGCTCAGCCAATGGGGGGAGTATACATCTCAACAACTAAAATGCTACGTGATAAAGCATGGTATTGAACCCTGAACAACTTTCCTTTATACATCTCAACATAATGGAGCAGCTGAAAGGAAGAATCACCATCTATAGAGGTGGCTAGAGCTTTGTTATTTGATAGGAATGTTCTTAAGAGTATTTGGGGGTGATTCAATCTTTATGGCTGCCTATTTGATTAACAAAATGTCCTGCGACTCTTTGGGAGGAAAATGCCTTTTAGTGGTTCTAGATCCCAAGTCTGAGAGTTTTGGTATCACTCCAAGAGTATTTGGATGTACATGCTATGTGCATACCTTTAATCCATCCAGAGACAAGCTGGATCCTCGAGTTATTAAATGTATATTCTTAGGGTATTCTCCAACTCAAAAAGGCTATAGGTTTTATGACCCTATCAAAAGAAGAAAATATGTTCTTGTGGATGTTACTTTCTTTGAAAATAAGTCCTATTATGATAGCCACGGGGAGCCTAGCAAAGAGAAAATAGAGTTTGATACTTACCTCTTGTTCCTTTGCATGTTGGAGAAGATCGTAATGAATATGTGGAAAATGAGGATGCTACTAGGATAAGGACCTATATAAGAGAGGAATGACGTAGTGATGCCCAAGCCGATCACTAATGCGATCTTGAAAGCTTTTCATGATTCAGGGACTAGTGAACCTAACATTGAGATCTTTGAGACTACACCCCGTCCCTCATCAGACTTAGGCCTGCCTATAGCCCTAAGAAAAGGTACAAGATTGTGCACCTCACATTTTTTTGTCATTTTGTTTCCTATGCTGCTACTTCTCAATCTTATCAAGTGTTTGTTGCTAACACCCAGTCCAATCCAATTCCTAAGAATATGGAAGAGGCGATGAGACACCCAAACCGGAGAGAGGCTATGTATCAAGAGATGGATGTAATGAAGTAAGCGGAATTAGATATAGAGAATGCTAAAGCTTGCCCAATGTCCTATAAAGGACAACCACAAGAGCAATAGCAATGAACAAGTCGACAAGGGACAAATACAAGAGCCAACAAAGAGCTTACAAATAAAAAGAGAATGTTATTGAGCAATAGGGCTTGGAAAAGCCTGTCTTACAATGGGGTGAACACCCTTATTTATACCCCTGAAAAAGGGAGAGAGAGAGCTGAAAAAGGAGACAACATTGGGGGGCTCAACTAGGAGTCGTTGGGACCCCAATGCAATACACTAATTAAAATAAAAAAAAGAAAAAGATAAAACTAAAAATAAGAAAAAGAAATAAAGAAAAAGAAAACAATAAAGAAATAAATGACAATACTGCCCTTATTGGGCAGATTTACACAAATACCCATTATCGGGTATGAAGTAAGTAGAAAGATAAAGCGAGGAGCAGCAAGAGCTTTGGTGAAGAAGTCCGCCAACTGGTACTCGGACGTAACGTATGATAATGTGATAGTCCCTCTTAGATATTCATCACGTACATAGTGACAGTCCATCTCAATGTGTTTAGTACGCTCATGGAAGGTGTGGTTGCTTGCGATATAAATGGTGCTTTTATTGTCATAACACATCTTCAAAGGTGTAGAGATGACTATGCTCATATCACTAAGAAGGCTGCGAAGCCATACAAGCTCCATGGTTGTAGTGGCCATTGCACGATATTTAACTTCTGTTGAGGACAAAGATACTTTGTGCTGCTTCTTGCATCTCCAGGAAATTATAGTCACCTAAAAACACACAGAAACCTGTAGTTGAGACTCTATCATTGGGATTTTCTCCCCAATCGGCATCAGTATAAGCAATTAAATCAAGTGACGAAGATGAGGAAAGAAAAACTCCCTTGGTTATAGTATTTTTAATGTATCTGATGATTCTTAAGACTGCACTCATGTGCACCGTTGTAGGTGCATGTTGAAACTGACTGACTGACTGACTGGACTGCATGAGCAATGTCTGGCTGAGTGATAGATAAGTATGTCAGGGACCCGACAAGTTGACGGTAGGGAGTAGGATCTTCAAGAAGAGTTTCATCTTCCAATCTTAATTTGGCATTGATAACTTCAGGGGTTTCTGTCTTCTTGTCGTCGGAAATGCCGGACTTTGAACAAATGTCAGCTGCAAGTTTCATTTGAGAAAGAATGTACCCTCTAGGGGAGTACACTACTTCAATACCTAAAAAATATCTTAAGAATCCAAGATCAAACATGTCAAAATTTTCTTTTCAAACTTTCTTGATATCATTAATTCCCTGCTTATCACTTCCAGTGATGATCATATCATCTACGTAAAGTAGGAGAATAACCACCAAAGACCCTGTACTTTTCACAAAAAGAGCAGTGTCAATATAGCAAGACCGAAAACCCAAACATGTCATTATATTGCTAAATTTATCATGCCAAGCTTTTGGGGCTTGTTTTAATCCATATAAAGCTTTGTTAAGTTTAAGAATTTTATCATTACCAATACATACCCTTGGCGGTGGATCCATGTAAACCTCTTCATTTAGTTAACTATTTAAAAATGCATTTTTAATATCTAATTGATAAATAAGCCATTTTTTAATAGAAGCAACAACAATAAGGGTCCTAACACTGGTCATTCTAGCAACCGGGGCGAAGGTTTCCTTATAATCAATATTGTATTCTTGAGAGTATCTTTTAGCTACTAACCTAGCTTTGTAGCGTTCTAAGGACCCATCACTCTTAGTTTTGACTTTATAGACTCATCTGCATCCTATAGATTTCTTTCTCATAGGTAATGAAGTTATTTCTCAAGTTTTTGCTTTTTCAGGGGCACTCAGTTCTAAGTTCATGGCTTCAACCCATTGGGGAAAATTCTTAGCCTCATTATAGTGTGATGGTTCATGGAATGAGTGTAACGCAATTAGGCATGTCTTATATTTTGGTATTAGTGAATCATAGGAAACAAACCTATTAGGGGGATTGGAGATACGACTGAATCTTCTAAGTGAAGTTTCCTCTATGTTAGAATCCTGAGAGTATTTTTTCAATGCATTCATGGGAATTTGTTGACCACGCCGAATATAGGTTTGAATTGGTCTACTATCAATGATATCGTTTTCATCAACGTTTTCATTTTCAATATTTTTTAAAGGAGTGTCCTCTTGGTCATTTACGGAATTTTCATTAGGAATCATTTCTTCTTGAGGAAGAAGATCAAACAAGAATGCATATTCGCTTTCATTAATGTCTTTAGTTTTTTCAAAACCATTTTCATTTTCCAAAAAGGTTACATCTTTAGACACATATAGTTTGTTATTTTTGGAGTCGAAACATCTAAATCCTTTTTTATTTTATCCATAACCTAAGAATACACATTCAATAGCTTTTGAAGATAATTTATCTCTTTTATGTGAGAAAAAAACATTTACAACAAAATTTTTTTAACCTATTGAAATCGGGTATTCTTTTAAATAGTTTTTCATAGGGAGATATATTTTGCAAAGATGATGAGATCATTCTATTTATCAAATAAATTGATGTTAGAGCTGCTTCGGCCCAATTTTTTTTTGAAATTTCTTTTGAAATAAGAAGAGTCCTACTAGTTTCCAAATATG
Organism: Nuphar pumila; assembly: GCF_984573655.1. Classification (NCBI taxonomy): domain Eukaryota; kingdom Viridiplantae; phylum Streptophyta; class Magnoliopsida; order Nymphaeales; family Nymphaeaceae; genus Nuphar; species Nuphar pumila. The sequence continues at coordinate 181,212,556 of NC_143249.1, read as the reverse complement.
TATGTTTTCTTTCGGCTAAACCATTTTTTTGAAGAGTTCTAGGACAAAATTTTTGATGGCAAATTTCATTAGTTTCTAGATAATTTTAAAACTCTTTTGACAAGTATTTTCCACCCGAATCAAACCTAAGGATAGAGATATTACTTGAGAATTGATTTTTGACCATCATATGAAATTTCTTAAAGAATGAGAAGACGTCGGATTTTAAGTTAAGAAAATAAATCCATACATATCTAGTAAAGTCATCAATAAAGGTAACATAATATGAATATCCCCCTTTTGATATGACAGGAGAAGGCCCTCATACATCCGAATGAACTTATTCAAAAGGTCTCTTAGACACAAAAGTTCTATTTGAAAAAGGAGTGTATTTCATTTTTCCAAAAATACAATCCTTACAAACAAAATTTTTCTCATTACAAATTTTTTTCCCAAATGGAAGAAAATACATTTTTGAGAAACTTGGATGTCCAAGTCTTTTGTGCCAAGTCTCAATTTTTTTATCTTAGACATAATTACAAAAAGAGTTGGTGGGGAGTTTCAAGTAGTTTATGTAACAGAGATCCCCCTCCTATGGCCTTGCCCAATCTGCTTCTCGGACTGGAGATCCTGCACAGAGCAACCCTTATTTGAGAAGGAGATTTCACATCCATGATTGCAAATTTGAGAAACAGAGAGAAGGTTTAAATTTAGTTGTGGAACAACTCTAACACTTGGCACAAGAAATTTTTTAAGAGAGCTTAATGTTCCAACACTTTTGATTTGTAAAGATGTTCCATCGACAATTGAAACATAGGAGGTTTTTGAATTAGAACATAAGTCGGATAGCCCATTTTCAACCGGTGTCATATGAAAAGAAGCTCCTGAGTCAAGGATCCAAGAAGACATACCTGGGGGAGAGGAAGAGGCAATGGCGGCACCAGATGTAGATGGAGATTTGAGTAGAATTTAAAGCGCCTCCGATAGTTGAGCAAGAGAAAATGAATCTTTTCCTTTGGTTAAATCTTCCTTCCTTGGAGTGGTTTCTTCAACAGAAGCAACTCTAGGTTTGGGAGCTTCATTTATCTTGGGACAATTTGGTCTAATGTATTCTGGCTCTTGACAATGATGGCATATGACCTTCTTATAGTTATCATTATAACCATTTTGCCTTCCAAAATGTGGAGGCTTGTAGGTCTTAACATGGTTGTCGGGCTTGGATACAGCTAAGACTTCATCTTCTTCTTTTATCATGCCAAGACGGGTTTCTTCTTGGCATATTTCGGCAACCACATCTTCTAGGGGAAGAGGCTTAGTGGAGGAGAGAAGATCTAACTTTCTCGTAATCAGGCCTAAGCCCATGTAAAAATTGAAAAAATTGTTCTTTTTTCATTTGTTCTCTTCTAAGCTCTACATTTTCACTAGCCACCCACTTGGGTTCTAGGAGAGAGAGCTCATCTCATAAGGAACTAAAAGAGCTAAAGTAGTTAGAGACACACATGTCCCCTTGCTTAATGGTACAAATCTTTTCTTGAAGAAAGAATTGTCTAGTGAGGTCTTTTTTGTATGTACATACCTTTTATGAAGAACCATGCCTTGTTAGCTTTATGGAATTTAGCAATATTTGCACAAATTTTTAACTCCACATTGTTCATAAACCATGCAAGTATTTTTGCATGTTTACTTTCTCAATCCTCAATCTTTGATTGATATTCTTCAATCGCTATGATTCACGCACCTCCTTCTAAAGCCTTTTCTTGATCTCCTTCCATTTTGATAAGTTGAAGTTGAGGTTCTGGAACGGTGCCCATCACATAACCCCAAAGCTTTTTGCCTTTGAGGTTGTTCTCCATAGCGGATGCCCATACTAAATAGTTTGAACCATTTGGCTTGAAAGAAAGATCTATCTTTTGTTCACCCTCCATGGTGATTAAGAGAGAGGAGCAAGAAGAGATACAAGAAAATACAACTTTAACAAGAATCAAGAGCACAACCTAGCTCTGATACCATGTAATGAATTAAGCGAAATTAGATATAGAGAATGCTAAAGCATACCCAATATCCTATAAAGGACAACCACAAGAGCAATAACAATGAACAAGTCCACAAGGGAAAAATACAAGAGCCAACAAAGAGCTTACAAATAAAAAGAGAATGTTATTGAGCAATACGTCTTGGAAAAGCCTGTCTTACAATGGGATGAACACCCTTATTTATACAGCTGAAAAAGGGAGAGAGATAGCTGAAAAAGGAGACAGCATTGGGGGGCTCAACTAGGAGTCGTTGGGCCCCCAACGATCATATTAATGACCGTTGGGGGCCCAACGACTCTTAGTTGGGACCAATGCAATACACTAATTAAAATAAAAAAAGAAAAAGATAAAACTAAAAATAAGAAAAAGAAAAAACTAAAAATAAGAAAAAGAAATAAAGATAAAGAAAACAATAAAGAAATAAATGACAATACTGCCCCTATTGGGCAGATTTACAGAAATACCCATTTTCAGGTATGAAGTAATATATATATATATATATGTATATATATATATATATATATGCACTTAAGTACATATGTTTTAACAATGGATGCCTTAGAGTAAAAGAAACATGGGAGATAGTGTAATGAAATGGCATGGATCCCAACATGCTCCGAAATGGTCTCAAAGAATCAAAACATTATACATTCAAAAGACACATCAAAATGTAAATAAATACTTTTATTCATAATGGACATTAAAAGAAATACAAATAAAATTACATTGAAGTCTCACTACAATGCACTCAACGAAAAATAATGAAAAAAAACCTAATACTACCCATCACTCTCATTTTACAAAGGCACACACCCTCCTATATTTATAAAAAAGAAAAAAAGAGAAGAAAAGAGGGGGAAAGCTCTCAAATGGGAGAGAGAGTTCCAAATGGCTAGAGTTCTAGCCGTTGGGAGCAAGTCAAACTAGTTTGACTAGCTCCTTCTCTCATATATATATATATATATCATTAATCTTAACACCTCCCTCAAACTTACAGTGTCTCACTGTCAGTTTGGAATTACAAAAGAAAAACCCATTACACAAGATGTCTTCATAGACGTCATCAAGTTTGTCTATTTGACGCTTGTTCAAGGGGTGCTCAATCATATGCTCTATTACATAAAGGATCTTCAATATCATCAATCTCTGATACTCTCGAAATGTCTTTAGAATTATTCATCCCACCAATATTTAAAGAACATGTAAAAGAGAGCAAAAAAACAAGAACACTCTAACAAGAATAACTCTCTCTATATATATATTATGGAGAGAGAATGGCCAAGCACACAAGTATAAGATACATACAAAATAAGTCAATTTTAACATTTTTCAAAATCATTTAAAATAATAATTTTCATTAATCATTAACTATAAACATGAGTCATTGTCAAACTCAACCATAATAGAATAACATTACGAGAGATGAAAACAATGAAAATCATGCACACACACACACACACACATATATATATATCCCAAAAGACATTAATGAATCATAAAATTTTCATCATTATTAATACTATGAAGGAATAACTCAATAACAAATCATCTTTACATAGCGGAAGATATAAGTAGGCATGGATCAATTAAAAGCAATATTTAAACTAACAATTAATGCATATATGATTGAACCATGCAATAATTTAGAACCAAGAAGTCGTGTATAGACCAATTAATAAATAAACAAACTTTCAGGAACACATGAAAAAAATCCAAAAAATAAGAGAATCCGAATGAGGATTCAAACAAGTAAAATAGAAGTTCCCACGCACTCAAGAGCAATCAAATGCACACAATAGCTAGTATGACATATACATATGAGAATTTACTAATGAAATGCTTAGAAAAACATGTAATAAAATATGCAGAATTTACAAAAAATAAAGTGCAAAAGCACATACAAGTCCAAGCATTGACAACATAAAGATACGAAAGCACAATACAAACACAAAATTGCATAAGTATAGGTCCATTATGGGACAATACAAAGAGTCAACAAAGGGCAACGTAAACAAAATATATATTTGTTCATTAAATATATGCTTGGAAATAAAAACATAACCTTATACAAATTATGCAAGACGATTAATCATTGAATAACTCATGCAACTAAAGCATATACAATGCAAAATGCATGAAAATATTTCAACCATTTCTCGTAAAAGAGAAAATGAGTTTAGACAAAGTAGGAATAGATTAAAAAAAAATCTCAAACATCGGAATGAATTTTGCAAATTAAAACATTGGTTTAACCACCACAATCAATCACTTCTTAGGCTTCCAAACCTCAAATATCAAGTGTATCAACGATTAGAACAAGTGCATAAACATCATGCCACTAAAGGATCAACGACACACACGAAGGTGTGTATAAACATCTCTTGTCTATATATAATGACACTTAAAACAAAGTGTATCAGTGACTAGAACAAGAGCATTGTAACGCCCCAAAAAATGTAACCTTAATTATAGTTCAAATATTAAAATTTCGAAACCAAAATTTTTTTGATAAGTATAAGTAACTCAGATCTTATAATGCGGAAACGATTTTTAAAAACGGTTAAGACTTTGGGCGTAGTTACACTAAAGATAACAATCAAATCAAAATGTACGAGATATACACATTCTAAACCACGTACAATATAAGACTGAAATATGAAGAGTTTTAATTTCATTTCAAATCAGAGTATGAAAAAATACTTCAGTCTCTACATGATCAACTACTTAAAACGAAAAGATCATGAATACCAAGATCGCAAGTTAAGAGTGGACCCTCGAGGATGCAGCTCGACCAACCCTTTGCTCCAACTACTCATCATATTTTACCTGCATTACCTGTCTCCCATAAAATGAGGTCAGACTCGCTAAAGTCTGGTAAAGCAACCCAAACTCAAACTTAAAGAAAACATATCAAGCATTTAAAGGTAAAGATATATTATTCATCCATTGTCAAGTGATAGACAAGGGAACAACGTCCTATGAGTCATTCATTTCAAGCATTTGAACATAAAACATTTAAAAGCATTTCATCACTTAATATTCTATTCAACATTAACTCACCTAATAAAGCATAATCTATATCCATTCAAGTCATCGCATATATATATATATATATATATATATATATATATATATATATATATATATATATATATATATATATATATATAAGACATTCAGATCATTGCATCATTTTTATATGCATTCATAATTCTTATAAACAATAAGTCAAATCATATTTGACCATTCCAACGTGAAACACACACACATACCTTATAAGTAATTTAGTTAGATATTCATGATACACATCAATCATGATACATATGTGTGATATATTTACTCAGACAATCGTAATGCAATCATTTGCAATGAAACTACGTAGGCGTGATGTATCATTCACTTAATAAGTCAAAACTAGTCATTTTTAGGCGTGATGTGTCATTCACCTATACGCTAACATAAGCGTCACAATCATAACCTCATATCAAGATCTAAATTCAATAAAGATCTGATTATCATATTTGAGTTCAATATATAATTATGCTATAATAGAAAAGCCAAATCTTTAGATTCATAACTGGCTATCTCAATCAACTCAGAAGATCATCACAATTTATCATAACATTTTATTTATTCATAATAAAGATTTACAAAATCCACGCCGGATCACCTGGTCTGGGAAATGTACAACCTCACCAGGAATTATTGCCTTAGACAGATGGTCTCCCTGGTCTTGGACAATGCACTTCCTTACAGGAATATACCGTCTGCGCGGGCTACCCGCTCTTGGACAATGTACTTCCTCACAGAGACTTACCGCTCTAGCCGGATTACCTGATCTGGTCATGCACACCCTCACAGAGAATTCTTTGAGAACAGTTCTTCAACGGGTACCATATCCAGTGAAAACTATTGTGATACATACATCAATACAATTGACCACTCTCAAGGTCGATAGCCATCAACACGAGCATAAATATGTATACAATCAAAGCATCACATCATACATCACTTCATATGGCATTAAAATTATAAAATCACACATTTAACCAATAAGGCTTCATGAACCAAAGTTCACTATTGAACTTAAACATTTATCGCATGCATTCATAATTTTATTTCACGTGGCATTTAAATCATATCATACAGAAGCATATTATCCTATGCATCATATCATCGCCACAAAGAATATTGCACTTCGTAAATTGAATCTCGAAGCATACGTAAACAAAACATGAGTTCTATGCATGCATACGTGAACATGCACATTTCATAATACGAAACAACTAAACCTCAACATACATAACTCCTACGTAATTCAAGATTTGCACACACGATAAAAGTCATATGCATTTTTCACCACATGAATCGATATATCACCTTAGATATAATTGTTTAAAGGTTGGTCAAAATCTCATTGACCATCCTACCGTACATCATACGCATATATTTCTCAAGCAAACAAGACATACAATGTAATACCCGAAAAATTTAAGTGATTCTATGTGATTTGGGCTTGGGATCCAAATTTTGGATCCAGGACCCATAAAGGGATTTTCACGAATAAATTTATCTCGTATAATCTTATATGTATATATAAGTGTAATAATTTTAATTAATTAAATAATTCGAGGGATAACTATTTACGATGGTGCATAGATGGGTCTGGGATCCACCTTCCAGATCCATATACCCGTATATATATTTTAATATATATATATATAAAATCATAATAAAATAAAGAATGTAGTAAATAGTTTTAGATGGATCCACTCTTATAACCAGCCCGGATCCAAATTGGGATTTGGATCCCGAGTAGCAGAGTTCGGACCCGATTCCCGAATCCGTAAATAACCCACAAAATGGGGGGTTAAATTATACGTATAATGTTAATTTTAAATTAAATAAATAATTAATATTATTTATAAGATAAAAAGAAAAGAAGAAAAAAATTCTGGTACAGAGGGTCGGACCCGCAGTTGGACCCACGAGGATCCAACTGAGGATCCTGTGAGAAATCAGATGTGGGAGTCACCTTACTATCGTAGCAAGAGATAGAGAGAGAGGTAAGAGGGAAGAGAGAAAAAAAATGTTGGGCGGCAATGATGTCTTCTCCCCTTTCCATTGATATTTATATGTTGTACGAGTGGTACAATACAGTACAATAGTACAATACAGTACAGTACAGTATGTTGTACAATACAGTACAATACAGTACAATAGTACAATACAGTACAATAGTACAATACAGTACAGTATGCTGTACAAGTGGTACAATACAGTACAGAAATATATTCATTTACATATACATATTTAACAGCCTCCCTCAAGTTGAGGATGATCTTCAATCATGCTCAACTTGCCCTTAAGTAACCAAAATTGATGACTAACCAATCCTTTGGTGAAGATGTCTGCTACTTGGTCTTCTGATCTGACATACGAAGCCTCAATTTCTTCTGTTTCAATCTTTTGTCTAACAAAATGCTGATCAATCTCAATGTGCTTCGTGCGACAATGATGAATAGGGTTAAAAGAAATATTAATGGCACTTTGATTATCACATAAATGCAGAGAGGAAGAGATAGGTTCATTCAACTCTTGAAGAAGATGTCGTACCCAAGTGACATCAGCTGTTTCTGCTGCCATTGCCCTGTACTCTGCCTCAGTGCTGGATTTAGCAATGGCCTTTTGTTTCTTACTACTCCAAGTGACAATATTTGGGCCAATAAAAACACAATATCCTGAAACCGACCTACGCTCATCAGGGTCCCCACCCCAATCTGCATCACAATATGTAAGTAAACGGTGTCCTGTAGTGAAGCTTTCATCTTTGTGATAGAGCAATCCATCTCCAATAGTCCCTTTCAGATATCTGAGAATACGCTTAATACATTCCATATGACAATCAGTGGGAGCATGCATAAACTGAGATGCTTGATTTACAGCATAAGCAATGTCAGGTCTTGTAAATGTAAGATATTGCAACATACCAACAATGCGGCGATATAAAGTGGAATCATGATATAATTGGCCTTCTTTTGCACTAAACTTATGATTTAAGACAGATGGGGTGCTGAGAGGTTTACAATTAATCATACCAGTGGTGTGAAGAATGTCAAGAGTATACTTGTGTTGACTTAGAGTGAGTCGATCATCTTGTCTATCGACTTCAACTCCCAAGAAGTATCGCAATGGGCCTAAGTCCTTCATCTTGAATTTGGCCATGAGTAAAGACTTGACCAAGGCAATATGTGCATCATCACTCCCAGTGATAATGATGTCATCAACATATATAAGAACCCAAGTAGTAACATGATCATTCTTATACATAAATAAAGAATGATCAAGTATACTCTTAGAAAAGCCATGCTGCTGAATTTCCATGGAGAAACTCTCAAACCAAGACCGAGATGCCTGTTTTAAACCATAAAGAGACCTTCTCAATTTACAAACCCATGTAGCCGCATCATGTTCACTATATCCAGGAGGTTGCTCCATATACACCTCTTCCTTCAAGTCCCCATGTAGGAACGCATTCTTGACATCCAACTGGCTAAGAGACCAACCATGCTGAAGTGCCAAAGTGAGGATCACACGAATGGTGCCAATTTTGACAACAGGGCTAAAAGTTTCCTCATAATCTTGCCCATATTGTTGTGTGAATCCGCGTGCAACAAGGCGAGCTTTATATCTTTCAATGCTACCATCTGGTTTACGCTTGATCTTGTAAACCCATTTGGAACCAACAACATTTCTATCAACAGGTCGAGGAACAATATCCCATGTATGACATTCATGAAGTGCTGCCATTTCTTCGTTCATAGCTTCAACCCAAGCTCGAGAATGGGCTGCCTGATGGAAAGTAGACGGCTCTTTCTCTTTGGCCACATTGGTTAGAAACAACTGAAAGTCAAGAGAAAAATTGTTGTAACTAACCCAACGATGGATAGGATGCCTTTCACGTGTGGATCATCGAAGAGGGGGAGCCTCGTGAGATGGAGTTGAAGGGACTCCTCGACGGGCATAAACCAAACCTGAAAACCGTGAAGGTGCATCCTGGATGATGGAGTTGTCTGCTTCAAACTGAATTGGTTCATCAACAACAGGATCTCTGATAGAGTCATATAACAAAGTATCACAAAGCCATGGATCATAAGTAGTTTGCTCATATACCTGAGAAGTATCACAAGTGCTGAAATGGTCATCATCAAAAACAACATTTCTAGACACCTTAATCTTACCCAAAATAGGATCATAACATCTATATCCTTTATACCCATCGGCATATCCCAGAAATATGCACTGAACTGCTCTGTCCTGAAACTTGTTACGTAAAGAATGATCCACATGGACATAACAAATGCATCCGAAAGCATGCAAATCATCATAAGAAGGGTGAGAACCGTGAAGCAAATAATAAGGAGACTGATCTCCTAATAATTCCATAGGCAACCTGTTAATGATATGCACTGCAGTGTGAAAGGCCTCAGTCCAAAGAGAGAAAGAAATATCAATATTGTGCATCATACTTAACGCGGTTTCAACAATATGCCGATGCTTACGTTCTGCTACTCCATTCTGTTGTGGAGTGTAAGGACAAGAGGAGTTACGTGTGATGCCATGGTCCTTTAAATATTCACTAAAATCATGAGATATGTATTCTCCACCACCATCACACTGGAAATAAGTGATATTTGAATTGAAAAGGTTCTGAACAAGAGCATGGAATTGTTTGAAAAGTTTGAACACTTCAGATTTAGATTTCATAAAGTAAATCCAAGTGTAACGAGTGAAAGAGTCAAGAAATAACACATAATAACGAGAGCCAGATAGAGATGAAACAGGAGCTGGGCCCCAAACATCAGAGTGAATAATTTCAAATGGCTTGGAAGCTCTTTTATTGATACTTTGAAAGGGAAGTACATGACTCTTGCAGACATTACAACTAGGACACTTATGATCTAATTTGACTTTGGGAATAAAACCCTGAGAAGACAATTTGTCAAGGAACCCTTGACTACAATGACCTAACCGACGATGCCAAGAAACTGGCTTATTACATTGCATAACAGAAGAAGACTGACTCAAATAAGCAGGAAAAGATGGAGACACGGTAGATGACGTCTTCAAAGTCCCGGGGGCTGCTTCGAAGACGTACATGTTTCCGCGTCGTTCACCCTTAGCGAGCATCTTCTTGGTTCGAAGGTCCTTAAGACAAACAGAAGACAGAGTAAATTCCATGGATGAATTTGTTTCATCAACCAATTTAGAAACAAATAAAATGTTTTTCTCAATGGCAGGAGTGAGTAAGACATTTTTCAATGGTAGTGTAGATTGTGACAAAGAGAGAGATGCATTTCCAGTATGAGAAATAGGGTGGTGGGAACCATCTCCCGTGACAATAGTGCCAGTGCCAATATAAGGAACCATGTTGGAAAGTTTACCTGCATCAGAAGTAACATGTGCGGCTGCTCCAGAATCAATATACCAAACTCCATCATCATTCTGACGCAAATTCATGTTGTTAAATGCAGTCATCAGAATTTGTTGTACATCATGTGGCAATCCTGCACTCTGTCCCTGATCAGTACCCTGATGTGCTCGAAAATTTCCCTGCGGCTGCCCCTGAAACTGTCTAACATTCATCTGTCCAGCTCTTGGTCCTGGCCTCCCTGCCTTGTTGCGATTCTGTGGGTTGTGCCAACAATCTGCTTTCACATGGCCACGCTTGTTGCAATGGAAGCAAGTAGGGACACGGGTACCTCTAGTGGCAGGTGGAGCAGTAGGAGTAGGAAGGAGTCCTCCACGGCCCATATGAGCAGCAGGTGGACGAAATGAGGTAGACCCAGATGTAAACATGACAGGATGAGGATCATCAATAAGATGATCTTGAGTCAAACTAACTTCATACTGTAGGAGTTTGGCCTGTAAATCCTCAAAGCATGGAAGTGTAGAGGCAACCTGTAATGCAGTGCAAAACATACAATATTGGGGCTCAAGGCTTCCCAATACCTGCTGAACAACATCTCTGTCAGAAACAGGATATCCAATAGCGGCCAACTGATCAATGATAATTTTGATATCCCCTAGAAATTCAGTAATGGTCTTAGTTCCCTTTCGCATAGATTGGAACTGCCATTTCAGTTGAAGTGCACGTGATTCAGAAACCTGTGAATAAGAGTGAGCAAGATGTCTCCATAGTTCTGCAGCAGTAAAATGGTTAGAGATAGTTTGTAATATACGATCAGATAACGTGGCAGTCAAATAGGCAACCACAGATTGGTCCTTCTGAAACCAAACATCATACGCAGGATTTGGAATAGCAATGCAACTCACCTTCCCATCATTACCAGTTACCTCTTGCGTAATAGTCATAGGTGGGGCGGGTGATCCCCCATCCAGATGCCCGGAAAGACCATGACTTCGGATAAACGGCAGAATTTGGCGTTTCCAAAGTAAGTAGTTATCATGAGTTAATTTGTGAGAAACAAGTTGAGAAAGAAATCCGGGGCTGATTTTAGAATCCATAAGGAAGAAGATCAAAGATGAATCAAACAACACGACAGAAATTCGTAGGTTGTACAGACAGAACCGTACGGACAGAAATTTTTGAGTTTTGGAAATCACGATTTTTTAGTTAATCGTGCAGAATGTACGATTTTTCAACTATATTGCAAGAAATAGATAAGAAATCACAAGAAGTTTGAGAAAAGAGGCACTTTTGAGAAATGAGGGTTCCCAAATTTGGGGAAAACAGAAATTAGGGTTGATAAAATTGGGGATAACAGAATATGTAAGAAGGAAAAGATGCACGATATGAGGAAATAAAGAAACGACGTCGAAATATAGTGATTCAACGGAGAAACAACAGAGAAAAGATGAAAAAAAAAAACACTTTCCTTGAGAACGCCCAAAAACGCACGTCAAGGTCCTTAGGGGCCTTCCAGATGATCGTGATTACCACGCCCTTGGCTCTGATACCATGTGAGAAATCAGATGTGGGAGTCACCTTACTATCGTAGCAAGAGATAGAGAGAGAGGTAAGAGGGAAGAGAGAAAAAAAATGTTGGGCGGCAATGATGTCTTCTCCCCTTTCCATTGATATTTATATGTTGTACGAGTGGTACAATACAGTACAATAGTACAATACAGTACAGTATGCTGTACAATACAGTACAATACAGTACAATAGTACAATACAGTACAGTACAGTATGCTGTACAATACAATACAGTAGTACAATACAGTACAGTATGCTGTACAAGTGGTACAATACAGTACAGAAATATATTCATTGACATATACATATTTAACAGATCCAGCATTCACGAGCGACCTGGATCCACGCTAAAGGTGGATCCAGCGGCATCGTGGATCGCGGGTCGGGCGGGGGCTCGGACCCGAATCCGACATTTTGTTTAAAGGGGGCCCGACTACAAGAATCGTGCCTAGGGCACGATTCTTGCAGAGCGCGAGAAAGGAAGGGGGGAATTACGCATGGCGTAACCGACCCCTCTGATTCTTCTGGAGGAAGAGTAGGGGAGCGCCTTGTTAAAAGGGGGAAACATCCCCTTCACTTCGGTATTTTTTTCTGTCTCTCTCTTTCTCTGTGTCGGTGTGCGCACGCCGGAGGGCAGAACGCCATCGTCAGACAGCGTGGGCTACCGGCTGCCATTGAAGGCCACGGTGAGCAGCCCTGTCACGAGGAGAGTCAACCGCTGCTCTGTACTTGCGTCTTCGATCGCCGGAAAGGTCGTCGAGAACAGGTACGGTGCTTCTAACGATTCTAGGCGAGGGATTGAACGTGGTTTCGATCTCGTGTAATCCTTTGGGGATGAGGGTCCATGGGAACCCTATTGCGTAACACAGGAACTACCTGCGTTCTTTGTATATTTTTTTGTGTTTTTATTGTTTTCCAACAAGAAAAATACGTGTCAGGCCATTTAGGTTTTGTGGGTCTTGGCTGATGGACCAACCAAACTCGGTCCGGTTGATCGATCAGGCCTCAACCATGATAGCAGGCCCAGTCGAGCGATTGGCAGGTCTCCTCATAATCAAACCCATATTCTTGACTATACCCCTTTGCAACCAGTCGGGCCTTATATCTTTCGAGGGATCCATCACTCTTAGTCTTAACCTTAAATACCCATTTACACCCTATTGTTTTCTTACCTCTAGGAAGGTCTTGAAATTCCCATGTCTTGACTCTTCTCAGAGCTTCGAGTTCATTATCCATGGCGGCTATCCATTCAGGACATTTTCGTGCTTCCTTGAAGTTTCTAGGTTCTATGTAAGAATGAGTGGTGCTTAGACAGGCTCTATATTTAGGTGAGAAGGATTCATATGAGATGAACCTAGAAGGAATTTTTCTATGTCTTTCGGTCCTACGAAGGTTCTCCTCACCTTGAGGAGCAGTCCTACTAGCATTATCATATCTTTCAAGGGCAGTTCTGAAGGTGTTTCTATCTCGATGAGTATAGATGATGGGATCCCTAGGAGGTTCCTCATCGTCATGTTGAGGAAATGGAGAGGACACTTGACTGGTTACTTGAGTCATTCTGATTTGACTCATCATCACTAGTATCATCACTTTTAGTTAACAGATCAAATAAAAAAGAATAATCTACGTTTTCGTCGTTAGATTCAAGGTTTTCGAAACCACTAAGATTTTCCAAAAAGCTTATATTTTTGAAAACATATAATTTTTCATTTTTAACATCATAACATCGAAAACCCTTTTGGGTTTCAGAATAACCAAGAAAGGTGCAAGGAATGACCTTTGGAGAAAGTTTGTCATTTTTATCGGTAAGAACAAAACATTTACATCCAAAAACCCTTAACCTGCTATAATCAGTTTCTTTCTCATACAATTTTTCAAATGGGAAAATCTTGTTCAATTTTTTTGATGGAAGTCTATTTATGAGATAGACCGAGGCAAGAGCTGCCTCAGCCCGGAGTTTCTTTGGAACATTTTGCGAAATGAACAATGTTCTAGTTGTTTTAATGATATGCCTATGCTTTCGTTCAGCTAACCCATTTTGTTGTGGGGTTTTAGGATAGGATTTTTAATGGAGGATACCATAACTTTCAAGATAACTCTTGAATTCGTTTGAAAGGTATTCGCCACCAGAGTTGGATCTAAGAATTTTTAAACTTCTATTGAATTGATTTAAAACCATCATATGAAAAGTTTTAAATGTTAAAAACACTTCATGTTTATGTTTAAGAAAATATATCCAACAAAATCTAGTGTAATCGTCCACAAAAATCACATAGTGCGAGAATCCTCCTTTAGATATCACAGGAGCCGGACCCCATACATCGGAATGAACAATTTCAAAGGGTTTTGTTGTAAACATGGATCTTTGTGAAAAATGTATACTTTTCATTTTCCCAAGAATACATTCATTACATAAAAAAAAACTCCGCTTGTGTATAACTGTTTAATTATACACTGTCGGTCCCAAGCTCGGATAAAGGAGGAGGGTTGCGGTAGGCCAGTGACAACCAACATAAAAACTTAGTCATACCCTATGAATATGAACCAATATGAGAATTTCGTTGGGGCGTTCCCTACATAGCGACGCGCTGTACTCTATAGGCCCGGAGGCAGTGATAAATGGGCAAGGGTTGCTAGGTCGTCGCCCAGAAGCGACGCGTCACACCGGCGCTCGGGTGTGGTGTCAAATAGGCAAGGGTTCCCTCACTTTGTTGGACGGGTGGGGGTAAAGAAGTTAGTCCAAGACCATAAAATTAGGTTTGCCACTTGGAACATAGGGTCTTTAACTGGTAAGTTGGTAGAGTTAGTAGATGTTATGTGTAGGAGAAAGATTGATATTTTATGTCTACAAGAGACCAAATGGGTAGGTGAGAAAGCAAAAGTGATAGAACCTTGGGGATATAAGATTTGGTATACAAGAATAAATAGGAATAAGAATGGAGTAGGGATTGTTATGAGTCGTGAGTTTATAGATAATGTAGTTGAGGTCAGTAGGAAGGGTGATAGGATTTTACTTATTCAATTAGTATTAGGTACGAATATTATTAATATTATTAGTGTTTATGCACCTCAAGTAGGTTTAGATGATTCCATTAAGCATCAATTTTGGGAAGATTTAGATGGAGTAGTACAAGGGATATCTTATGGAAAAAAGCTTTTCATTGGCGGTGACCTTAATGGACATGTAGGCATTAGTAGTGATGGATTTGAGAGTATCCATGGAGGCTATGGTATAGGAGAAAGAAACGAAAGTGGAGAAAGGATTTTAGATTTTGGTTTGTCGTATGATATGATCTTAGCAAACACTTGGTTTAGGAAGAGGGTGTCTCACCTAGTAGCATTTAAAAGTGGGGTTAATACGAGTCAGATAGATTTTTTCCTATTTAGAAAGAGAGATAGGGGTTGTTGCATCGATTGTAAGGTTATACCGGGAGAAAGTGTAGCTACACAACATAGGTTCTTAATTTTAGATCTTAGATTTAGACAATGGCGCAAAAGGGATAGACATAGGATAAATCCTAGAATTAAGTGGTGGGCACTGAAAGGAGCTAAACAAGGAATGCTTGTAGTGAAGGAAGCTGATTGGTGTCTCGAGGATGATTCAGAATCAATGTGGAGTAAGATAGCGGGTTGCATGAGAAAGGTGGCTAAGGAGGTATTGGGTGAGTCTAAAGGCGGTGCACCACTAGGTAAGGATACATCATGGTGGAACGAGGATGTGAAATTAACTATTAAGGTTAAAAGAGAGTGTTATAGAAATCTAAGTAAGAGTCGTGATAATGAGAATTTGGAGAAGTATATGATAACAAAGAAGGAAGCTAAAAAAGTAGTTCGAAACACGAGGGATAAGGTATATAAAGAGGTTTATGACAAGTTGGATACCAAAGAGGGCGAGAAGGATATTTATAGGCTTACAAAGATGAGAGATAGGAAATCGAGGGATCTGGGTATGGTTAGATGTATCAAAGATGAAACACAAAGGGTTTTAGTCAAAGATGAGGAGATTAAAGAGAGATGGAAAGATTATTTTATTAAGCTATTTAATGAAAGTCATGCTCATGGTCTTGGAGACTTCTTCATTCTTTTTCATGAGATGAATCGTGACTTCATGCGCAAGATTCAAAAGAAAGAAATTGCAGAGGCTTTGAAGAAAATGAAATCAAGAAGGGCAGTTGGCCCAGATGGTATACCTATCGAGGCTTGGAAATGTTTGGGAGAGAAAGGTTTAGAATGGTTGACAAATCTTTTTAATAAGATTTGGTGGATAAATAAGATGCCTAATGAGTGGAGGAAGAGCACTTTGGTGTCTCAATATAAGAATAAGGGTGATATACAAGATTGCACAAACTATCGTGGTATAAAACTCATGAGTTATACTATGAAACTTTGGGAGAGGGTGATTGAGTCTAGGTTGAGGAAGGTTGTCATGATATCGGAGAATCAATTTGGTTTTATGCCTGGAAGATCAACTATGGAAGCTATACATCTTCTTAGACAACTTATTGAGAGATATAGAGAGAGGAACAAAGATTTACATATGGTTTTTATTGATTTGGAGAAGGCATACGATAGAGTACCTAGGGACGTTCTCTAGTGGACAATGATGAAGAAAGGTGTTTCTCTCAAGTACATTAGTATAATTAAAGATATGTATGAAGGAATAGTAACCAATGTCCGCACTTGTGCAGGGGTGACAACCAATTTTCCTGTAACGGTTGGGTTACATCAAGGATCTGCTTTAAGCCCTTTCTTATTTGCTATAATGATGGATGAGCTTACGAGATCAATTCAATAAAATGTGTCGTGGTGTATGTTGTTTGCTGATGATATTGTTTTGATTGATAAGTCTAGAGCTGGGGTTAATGCTAAGTTAGAATTATGGAGACAAACATTGGAAGCAAGAGGTTTTAAGTTGAGTAAGAGTAAGACAGAATATATGGAATGTCGGTTTAGTAAGCAACGAAGTAGTGATGGAGTGTAGTGAAGCTTGGTGAGCAAGAAATACCAGTGGATGATTGTTTCAAATATTTGGGATCTCTCATTCAAAAGTATGGAGAAATTGATGGAGATGTAAATCATATGATAAAGGTTGGGTGGATTAAATGGAAAAGTGCAACTGGAGTGTTGTGCGATCGTAGAATGCCATTGCGGTTGAAGGAAAAGTTTTATAGGACGACTATTAGGCCCGCTTTACTATATGGTACGGAATGTTGGGCTGCCAAGAGACATCATATTCAAAAACTGAGTGTAGCTGAGATGCGTATGCTTAGATGGATGTGTGGAAATACAATAAAAGATAAGATTCAGAACGAGGAGATACGTAAGAAGGTAGGTGTTGCACCCATTGAAAATAAGATGAGAGAGAATCGCTTACGGTGGTTTGGACATATTCGGCGAAAGCCTAATGATGCTCCAGTTAGAAGGATGGAGAAATGGGAAAATATATTAGTTAAAAGAGGTCGAGGTAGGCCTAGGAAGACTTGGATGAAGATGATAGGAAAGGATATGAATGCTTTGAACCTCACCGAGGACATGGCATTGGATAAAAATGATTGGAGGAGAAGGATTCATGTGGAAGACCCAGAATGATTTTCTTTTTTGGTTCATATCGCCGACCCCAATTATTTTGGGATGAAGGCGTAGTTGTTGTTGTTGTTGTTGTTGTACATTCATTACATAAAAAATCCTCTTTACAAAGATGTTTAATAAAAGGCAAATAAGAGATTTTAACAATGTTGGGATGTCCCAGTCTCTTATGCTATACATGAATATCTTTGTTTTGAGCAACATTACAAAATTGATTCTTGGGAACTTGAAGAAAATCAACATAGTAGAGGTCTCATCTCCTAGAGCCTTCCCCAATCAACCTCCCGGACCGGTGATCCGGTATCCAACATTTGGTAGAAGAGAATTTTATATCGCAACTATGGTCTGAGAGTTGAGAGACCGAAAGTAAATTTAAATTTAGTTTTGTTATAAGACGAATTTTTGGAATAAAGAAATCTTGTTTTTCAAAATTGCCTATTCCTTTAATTTCAAGAGGTGTTTCATCCGCCGTTGAGACAAAAGATGGAAGAGAATTTTTGAAAAACTCGGAAAGAGAACAAGCACTTGGAGTCATGTGAAAAGATGCACCGGAATCTAGAAGCCAAGATATCTTATCAAGAGGTGAGGAAGAAGACATAGCGGCTCCGGAAATGCCCCCCTTGAGAAGAGGTTGTAAAGCTTCTACGATTTGTTGAATAGAAAGAGACCCATTTGACGATGATGATTGTTTCTCCGGTTGAGATGTCATAGCCTTTGCAAGAAATTTCTTCCATTTTGGGCAAATAGGTTTAATGTGCCCCGGTTCTTTACAAAAGTGACATGTAAGTTTGCTATAGTCCCTCTTTGCTCCTTGACCACTTGAGTTTTGATTCTTGAAGTGAGGGGGCTTATAGGTCCTTAAGTTGCTCCCTGGTCTTGAAACGACATTAACACCTTCATTTTCTTCATTGTTGGAGAGGGGAAAGTGAAGGCAAATATCCATTCGAGTCTCTTTCCCACTAAGTTTAGTAATTACATATTTAAGAGAGGGGGAAGTGATGCAGGTAAAAGGGAAGATCGGATTTGTTCAAATTCGGGCCTAAGCCCATTCAAAAAGTTGAAAAATCTATCTTTTTTCAATTGTTTATGGCGAAGCTCTATGGCTTCTCCACTCCACTTAGGTTCGAGCATAGCAAACTCGTCCCAAATAGAAGAGAGCTCGGCAAAGTACTCTCTTATAGTCATCTTCCTTTGTTAAAGCGTTAGTTCCATTTTTTGGAGATAGTACTTATGGGACAAGTCCCTAGAGGTGTACATCTTCTCAAGATATTCCCATGCTTGAAAAGCCTTTTTGAACTTGATGATATTTGCATTAATTCTCGTTTCTACGGATGAAAAAATCCAAGAGAGGATTTTAAAATTTCTCATTTCCCATTCTTCATGTTTTTTCGTATATTCTTTAAGAGCTTTGGTTCTTTCATCACCTTCAAGAATTTTTATCTCTCCTTTTTCTAGCAAGGTTATCTTAGGTTCCGGTTCGGGAATTGAGCTTTGGACATAGCCCCAAAGCCCTTTTCCTTTGATGTGAGCTTCCATGTTTCCGCCCCAAACATGATAGTTAGACCCATTGAGTTTGAACTCAAGAGAAAAATGAGTCTTTTTCACCCATTAGAGAGGAGAGACTATACGTACCTCAAGGGTTTTTCAAGTCTTTCTTAATAAAGGAGGCTTCTAAAATATTGCCCCAAGAGGATGATCCACTCCAAAAATCAATAGCTTAAAGGCACGTTTTTTGAGGCACTCAAAAATGAAGAAATGCACGATTCTTCTTCTTCAAACGAGGCTTTGATACCATGTAAAAGTATCTTCAACAAGATACTATGATCAAGACTTCAATATTCTTGATAAAGAATAACACACATGCACAATAAGAACACTTACAATTGTGCATAAAATCACAAAATCACAAACTCTCACAAATGCACCAAAGGCATAAAAATAAATATTTGAAGTTTTTTAGGTGCTTGGGCTTTGACTCAAAGCCATAAGAATACAAGGGGGTGAAGCCCCTATTTATGACCATACAAAGGAGCCACATAGGGGGCTCCCAAGAGAGTCGTTAGGAGCCCCCAACGGTCACATATGTGACCGTTGGAGGCTCCTTAATGACTCTTTGGGAGCCTCCCTATGTGGCACATATTACAAAAAAATAAAAAGAAAAGAAAGAAAAAGAAAAAGGAAAAATAAAAGAATTAAAAAAGTTACAAACATATTC
This sequence comes from Nuphar pumila, assembly GCF_984573655.1. NCBI lineage: Eukaryota > Viridiplantae > Streptophyta > Magnoliopsida > Nymphaeales > Nymphaeaceae > Nuphar > Nuphar pumila. The sequence continues at coordinate 181,192,743 of NC_143249.1, read as the reverse complement.
CAAAATGGAATATGCGTAAAACAGGAATTTACAGAAATACCCTTTTCGGGTGAACAATGAGACAAAAAAGAAATATATAAATATATTTATATATAGATAGAGATACATATATGTGATAAAGATGATTTTAGTGTCTTGGTCTATTTGACTTATTGAATTAATATAGTTTAATTTATTCTTCTTTTGATTCAATGCACAATTTGGTTTATGGTTTGGTATATTAAATCTGTAGGGTCCCGGATCCTTGGGTTTGTTTCCGCATTTGCTTTTAAAAAAAGAAAAATCACTATTTTTATGAGGGTTGGTTGGGATCGTTACAGATGATGAATATGAAATTTATAAATTGAAAAATTCCTGCATAGGGTGTTTGATATCAAGGACTTGCGACCCTTGCACTATTTTTGGGGGATTAAAGTTTTTAGATCCAAAAAAAGTATATTACTATCACAAAGGAAATACATGCTAGATTTGTTGGAGGAAGTAGAAATGCGTGGATGTAAAGCAGCGGATACCTTGATAGAACCAAATCACAAGTTGGGGATATGCAAAGATGACAAAATTGAAGACATGGGAAGATATCAAAAACTAGTAGGTAAACTTATATGTCTCACCATTACCTGATTTGATGTTGTGTATGTTGTGAGTGTAGTGAGCAGATTTATGCATGCACCATTTGAAGGCACATATGGATATGTATCACATCCTAAGATATTTGAAATAGAATCTAGGAAGAGGAATTTTGAATTCCAACCATGGTCACTTTGATATTCAGATATATGTAAATGCAGATTGGGCAAGAGCAGTGGAAGACAAAAGATCTGATTCAGGCTACTGTGCTTTAGTAGGAGGGAACTAGCCTCATGGAAAAGCGAGAAACAAACAGTTGTAGCTAAGTCAAGTGCAAAAGTTGAGTATAGAGCTATGGCTCAAGGCATTTGTAAAGGTTTATGGTTAAGGTCCTTACTTTCAGAGTTGAATATTTATCTCCATTCACTTGTCTTTTTGTTTCATGACAATAAAGCAGCCATCCAAATGGCATCTGGTTTATCATGAAAGAACTAAGCACATTGCAATGGATTGCCATTTCATAAGAGAGAAGACTGAAGCAAAATTATTTTCTATTTATCATACTCGCAAACAGTTCAACTAGCAGACATCTTGACTAAATTGTTTAACAAATTAAGGCTGCATGATATTAGTAGCAAGTTGGGGATGTTTGACATATTCTCTCCAACTTGAGGAGTGTTGAGGGAGTACCTTTTCTTTTAAGTGCATACTTATCCTTTTTCTTTTGTATGTAAAAGCGGACTTTATATCTTATACTTGGGGACATTTTGGTCACTGCCTTGCTTTTGTAAAAGAGCTGTATATGATAGCAGTAATGAATATGAAAAGGACTAGTTTCTTCTTGCCCTAACGTTTTCTCTTTACCATCACTTCTGTTTTCCTCATTCTTCTACTTCTTTTCTTTCCTTTACTTCTCACAGTCTATTCACCACATTCAAACAGCTAGAGCATTGGTTAATTGACGAAAGCCCATCATTAGCCATCCTCAACTCAGATCTTGTTTCTTGTGATTTTCTCCCAAATCTTTCACTTCTAGGGGTAAGAGGTTAGCTCTCCCAAATCAGGGTCAGCCAGATATGAATAAGCAGCTATACTATGATTCAACCTTGAAATAAGTAGTGATTTCTATATTAATTATATGTACATCATATTCCACCTTTTTGCTGGTAGAAGAGTGGTAAGTGTTTTTACTACAGACATGGGTATGAGTCCCACTAACTGCATACATGCATAAGGCTGAAATGGGTCAGATGAGGTTTTGATCAAATTGAATCTTCCACAGCCTCTCTCCAAACCAATCTGGTTTGCACCTGTAAATTGCAGGATGTACAAAAAGTTAAGTGACTTAAATTATTATAATCTGGTGTTCCTGTTTGGAAATTGGAACTCGTAAAATTGTTTTCTTATAATGGTTTCAACAGGTGAAGCTTATTGATGCATCATGGGACCTTTTAGTTGTGTGTTTGGGATGTATTGGGCAGCTGCAACTGTTGCGGTGTTTAGTCTTATCACAGCTAAGGCTCTCATGTAAGGTATCTGAAACATGACTTATTCAATTACATGGTCTTATTGTTATCACATAAAAGTTCTTTACTAGGTTCAATTTTTTTGTGGACCAAAAGAGTTGTCTCATTTTGAGTAAAAACAGAAGAATCTTACTGTAAGCCATAAATTTCTTCTGATACTTTCTCAGGCATTTGTAGATATTTTTTTTTGTGTCATGTCCATGTTGCTTTGATATATGTTGCAATTAAAGTTACTGCATCTTGCAGGTCAAAGCAACTGCGGTTTCTCTTGCAGTTGATGGTCTGGTTTCTTCGATTCTTTCCATAAAAGAAAAAAAACTCAATGTGAGTGAGCCACAAAAATTGTTTTATTGTAGTTGTATGCAACCCCAAAAAAATGACAGATCCCATGTCTTATTCCACAGAATGTACATTGTGAACGAGAACGAATGACTCCCAAACCTGATGGGAAATTTGAAGTTACCCATGAAGTCAAAAGGCAAGGAGTACAATATGGATTTTCTTCCCCACTGCAGACGTTATATGTTTCAAAATCTCCTACTCCTTATCTCGCTCGTTCTATCTCCATCATAACAATATCACAGGCAAGAATTCAGATAGTTTGAACAGTCTCCTTTTCATAAAATGATATTTTTTATCGGATGAATGCTATATCTTACTGTTATTATTTCTTAATAGTTTGTATCAACATGATATCCAAAATCATGTTTCCCACAGCATCATTGGAGCTGATCATCATCAGATTGGTTCATAGCACTTTTTGTCTGTTGCTAAGAAATGGTCATAGTTTGCTTTGGAATTTGTTATAGTTTATTTATCATTTCAGGATTGTTTTTCCCCTAGGGAAGCCACTTCTTTTCATAAATGATTGTCTCATAGCTGATTTGTAGCAGGTGATTCTGTTTTTCATAACTATGAGTTTAACAATTTATTTGAACATTTTTTTCTTGTAATTTTTATTTCTTTAGCACCTTGGATATTTGAAACACTTTTTACAGAAACTTTATCCTTGTAATCCTGGAAGAAAAGGTTCTTGGTATCTGTTTACTCTTTTCAAATTAAATGCTCCTAATGTCTTCTCTTTTGCATGCTTTCTGTGGGTATGCATGGCTGACAAATCATCGTTTCTTTTTCTATTGTGCTATTAGTAGCGGTGTTCAGATGTATCCATCTTTAATGGTCTTCCTTGATTCCGTGTTTTAGTTAGACTTGTGGATTGTGCTTTCTGGATTATATCTGTAATTGACAATTTTAAAATGTTACAAATTTGGTACTGGTTAGTGATTCATAACAGCGAATAAAAAAATTATTAAAGTTGACTGTTATTCCCCTATCTCACAGGGGTTCTAATAGGACTATCATGGAGAGGGTTTTGAATCAACATCTGCTTTAAAATCCTACGTTGAAGTAAAGGGCACTTTATATGCATAGAGAAAGAAATACTTGTTTTGGGAGACTGATGATCATGTTCCTGATTTTTTCTGCAGCTTTCTCGTTATGTGCTCGATATACACCTGGATACTTTAACAAGCCGGACAAAAAAAGTTGTATTGGACTCTTCTCCTTTGGTAAGGGTTCATCCAATGTCTTTTGTCACAGGGCCTTTTTCTAGTTTTTCTAAATATAAGGATTTATTGAACTTTTAAGTTGATTTTTTTGTTCTTTCATTAGAAATTTATAATACTATTCTTAGGTGAATGAAGTCTTAAAAATTCATTTTCCTAAGTGTGATGAAAAAGCCCTTGAGATATGTGGAAAGTAGCAAGAATGTACATGAGAGAAGTAAAAGGACAAAATATCCCTACAGAGAAATAATGAGAGCCATCACTGTATAACATTTATAACTGCTCCACCGTTATCTAAATGTTTGATGTCTTTATCTGCATTCTAGGTTAGCATCTTAGAGTTTGTATGTTGCTTAATTGTGATTATATGTAGAGCTAATTTTTCTGTAAATGTTTCCTTCCAGGTCATAGGAATTGGAACATTTCTTAGGCAGTTCCATCCTACATATACTACAGAATATGTCCAGGTATATAGTCTGTCTTGACATCAACCCTTCTTTTTTCTTGTAGGGGTGGGCGGGTTGAATATGTGAAAATTGTTGTATATTGAATTTCTCTTGGCATTAATATTTGACATGAAGCACATGGGTCAGTACATTCGAACATTGGCTGAAACAGCAAATATGTCTCGACAGAAGGCTCAAAAGGGGTCCTCAGATCCAAAAGCTGAGGTCTGTACTTCCCTTCTTGTCTCAAGGAACAGGGTTTTTTGTTTGTACGTTCAAAATTTTCAAATATACACTTCTCAATGCAAGTATGTCACAATGGACTCTGGAAGTAAAAGGTATTCTATGCTGCAGTTATTTTGCCAAGTAAAGGAGTTTCTCAAATTGTTCAAATTTTGTGTTTGCCATCTTTTAGTTGAATGTCCTACATATGGAACATTTTGAGAACTTGATAGTTTATACTACTGGTATGGCTTGACTCAGAGGTGGGGTTTTGTGTCAGCTGGTGTAACAACCAACAGCTTGCATAAGTCTTATTAGTTAGCACATATTTGTTATATATATATATATATATATATATATATATATATATATATAATATAATATATATATATATATATATCATAGTTACCGATATCGCCGATATATTGAAAATATCGTAAAAATATCAGCAATTTCAATCCAAACGTTAGTAACGGGAATATATCACAATATATTCAATATATCGGAAATTCATATATCTCGCGAGATATATCGCTACAGAAACTGCGTGATTTTCAGATTCTGATTTTTTAAAAAGCCTCAAATTTATTATAGATAAAATTTTGGAAAAATCACTATAATTTAAAAAAAAAAAAAACTTGGCCTAAAAATTTGGTTTGATTTGGTTCAAAGACCAAATCAAATCGATGTGTTTTGCACATTTCATGATTGTTTTTTCAAAAGATCTTGTTTTCAAAAATATGAAAAATGGGGGATTTTAAAAACAAAAAAATATTATTAATTTCTATTAATAAAAACAGAATGATTTGCAAAAATTCTCGAGTGTTGGGTGGGATTTGGGTGAGATATGAGAAAATCCCCAAATCGAGTGTCGTGAGGGGCTGTTTCTGAAAAAGGGCATTTTGGGGATTATTCAAAACTTTAAAACGTTGGGTTTTAAAAAGTTTTAAAGGGTAAAATAGAAAATAAAAGTAAAAACGTGTTTTAAGGGTTTTAAAAGCTAACTTAATTGCTCATTTATCAATTTATCTTGTCTATTTTAAGGTCTTTATTTTAGTTTTCTTTCACTTTTCTATTTTCAGTATTTTTACTTATTTTTTAGAATTTTTATTTAATTTTTAATATATTGCCGAGATATTCCCGATATTTATCAACTTTTGAAAATCTTTTTGAGAAATACCCTCGCCGAGAAATTGCCTTTAATGATACATGTGACTATGATACACACACACTTTTGTAATGTATATATATGTATAAGTATTTTAGAATGTATTTTTAGGATATTCTTGTAATTTTATTATTTTTGTATTTTTATTTTTTAGATTAAATGCCCTTAGAGGGGCATTTTTGACTTTTTTAGTTAGCCAGACTAGCCCAACCGCTAGTTGAGCTCTCTTCCCCTATATATATATATATATATATATATATATATATATATATATATATATATATATATATATATATATATACCCCTGTGTCACAGGGATTCGGCTAGCAGGGTGCCGCACCCGCGTCGACGCGACTCGACGCGGGTGCGGGTTCGGGTGCGGCACCGGGTGCGGTCAACCCGATCCTGGGTGCATTGACCGCACCCAGGATCATTTAGGTACATTTGTTTTTTGGATTTTTTTAAAAAAAAAAAAATTGCCCTGTGAAATGGGCTGCGAATTTGAATTTTTTTTTTAAAAAAAATCTGCTGTCAAGGCTGACAGCAGCTGTCTGTCAGGGCTGACAGACAGCTGCTGTCTGTCTTTAAAAAAAATCTGCTGTCAGGGCTGACAGACACCTGCTGACAGCAGAAAAACCTGCGGGGAAACCCCGACCCCCTTTTATATATATATATATATATATATATATATATATATATATATATATATATATATATATATATATATATATATATATATATATATATATATTTACATTTTTGCCCCTGCCGCACCCCCGCACCCGGGTTTTTTGGAAGTGCCGAATCCCTGCACCCGCACCCATGTGACATAGATATACCCTATTTGTTTTATGCTTCTCCCAAGCATTTGCTATCAATAAAATTTATTATTTTTATTTCTTGTGCTTTGGTCCTTAGTGGCTCATGTGATATTCTGACCTTTTGTATTTGCCCTTAGTGGATTGTGTTAATCGCCCTTAGAGGCTTTTGTATTTGTGTTCTTTGATTCCATTTCAGTATTGAGCTGCCTAATGTTTTCCATTTTTCATTTACTTAAACCAGTACCCATAGTTCTGGGACTTCCGATAAATTCTGATTGTAGCTTTTTTTGGTGATGTTGCCTAGAATGAGTGCGTGCTACATTTGTTAGAAAGCTACAGAAATTTCCAGTCTTTTCATATTATCTAGTTTCCCAATTTCTTGTTACAGTTGTTTGGGCTCGAAGAGTAATCCATAAAAATCATTTAATCAAGTTGGTCTTTTATGTGGTTTTTCCAGTGATCTCTTTTGCTCTTATGAACACAGATCCAGAAGTGGTCTCTATACTAAGAACTCACTAGTCACTGCACCATTTCAGGCCCTTAAGTCTGCATTTTGGCTGCGGTATTTCTGCAAACACATGGACGTCTCAAGGGATTTGATGGATTCATGTGTTCCACCATCTCTATTCAGCACACTTGAGATGCAAGCACCATGATGCCTTGCGAAATGCAGATGCTAATGTACGCCTTTCCTGCCATGTGTCTTTTCTGTCTCAACATGGGTTCGCATGGTGTGGCATGGAAATGCTATGGAAAAGCAGAAGCAAAGTAGTCTTGCTGTTCATTGCTGTTTCATACATTGTAGGACATGTATGCTTTAGTTACCGTGCGGATCATGGATGCTAAAGCTGGGTCCTAGTAATTCTGACAGGTGAGCTCTCTCTCTCTCTCTCTGATTTAAGGCTTAGTTTCAACCTCATCAGATTGGAAAAGTGCACCAAGGATAATCAGAACCAGGAGGCAGTCACTAGGTGTGTAAAAGAATGAATTTCACTCTTCCCGAAGGGTGGATGATATGCTTTTGTTTTGCACCTTTTCCAGCTCAAAGAGATTACAGGTACGCAGTTGCAATGGATCTATGCGGTTCAAGACAGTACTTTGGTGCCCTAGCTAACTTTTTGCTATTAGTGCAATCTAAAAGATAACTAGCCCATTGAAAGTTACACGGAAAACAGACACCAGGTAAATTCATAATTTTACAAGTTCATTGTTCTTGTCCTTCCCAATGCATAAACTCCTTCCAACTACCAGTTTCCAAGCAGTGCCTTAGTTTGGTTGTGTTTTCCATCAGTCTTATAAAAACACTGCAGTTCAATATCCGCAGTTTCAAGTAAACGACGGGAAAGGTAATAGCTCGCAGATCGAATCATAAGGATGCCTTGTATTTATTATTTTTTGATCTGAAATAATTGAATGACAATTTTTTGATAAAATAAAATTGAAAAGGTCAAGTTTTTTACATGATCCCCCTACCTTTATTGATATGGTTTGAGATTGAAGCCGAGGTATGAAGCGGTTGTGTTACACATGCATTCTAGGCAACGAGGAATCCTCTTCCTAAATTCTCCATTTAACTGTATGTGGATTGGCCGTGGTGTGAATTAAACAGGGAATCATTGCTTGGTGCAACGGTGAATTGTTCGGGCTATCAGGTTAGTATCACAGATTTGAGTCGTGACTCGTGAGAGAAGTTGCTTTGTGAAAATAAAGCCGCTGACTAGCCGCTGTCTCTGGTCTGCCCTTTCTCAGTGACCTGGATCAAGCGGGTATCACCTTTTCTCCTTTTCATGCAAATTAAGCAGCCAGTCATCCAGGCTCCTGTAGCGAGCTGCCAATTTGATATAAATCTCCTGGCCAATGTTATCAAAATCGAATAGAATCAGCCCCTTTTCGGTTCAATGCAGGGGCTGATTTATAACCCATATAAAATCAGTTGATTCAGGCCTGATTAAGCTGAATCGGTCTAGTCAGGCCGATTCGGCCTGAATCAGCCTACATATAATTTTTCGAGTTTTTATGCTTTTTGTGGGGTTTTAAAAACTTGCTTTTCCAATACTGATTTAAACTGAACCAGTTCATTTTTTCTTGGAAATTTGATTTGATTCAAAATTTGGAAACTCATTTGGGAAAAATACTATATGATCAATTGTGAGCAGCTTAAGGCAGCTTTTCTTTTGTTCCTGTTTATGCCAGCCATATCATAGCGTTTTTGAAAATAATAATGCGTTATTTTTAAAAGTTAAAAGCCTTGATAAATTAGCGAAATGTTGATTTTTTTTTTTGAATTGTCATTGAAGATAAATGTATCATTATTTAATGAGTAATATTTTGAGAAGATTATGTTTTATTTTGTTCCCTTTTTGCTAATTTTCATACTTTTAGTCTATTTAATTTATTTATCTTTGGCAAGATTTTTCAATGAAGATTGAAGAAATGTAAATCTCAAAAATTCCCCACGAAATTTGTGAACGGTCTGGCCCGCATGCCCCTCGATGTGAAGTGTAATTAAGGCTCTGTTTGGGATCCGGATATGAGTGGAGATGGTATTTATGCCCTGTTTGGAAACTGTTAATCGGTGGTAGCTAAAGATACAGTTACGGAATTGCCAAAATTTGTAGTTTTAGCAAATCCACATGATTGTTTGGGATAAGTCAAACGGTTCAGTTGGGGATTTACCACTTTCCCTTGTGCAGCTGAAAAGCTGAAATTAATACCAATGTGGGAACTGGTGCAGTATTTAAAAACTACTGCCTCGTCTAGGTGGGAAGTTAAGTGTGGAACTGGAGGTGTCAAATACCACTTCAGTTCCATCATTTCCAACTGCATCCATCCCAAACGACTTTGGTGCGGAAGCAGATCAGGTCATGCTGAACATGAGCTCTTTGCTCATGCCAATATCATGGCCGTCTGTTTGCATTTTGGATGAATGCCACGTAGCATATAACTGTTCCGTTTAACTTTTTAACTTTTCAAAATACAAAAGGAACGGCCACGATGCTAGCATGAGCAAAAAAGCTCATGTTCAGCATGACCTGATCTGATCTGCTTCCCTTTGGTGCTGGGTATTCTTCACTTCCCACTTCGGCTTACACCTAGTTTCCAAACAAGGGCTTAATGAGTGCACCATCCCTTTCATGTGTTTTTTTTTTGAAAAAAGAAGATATATATTATTAAAATAGTAAGTCATGACAGGTCTGCAACGAGTGATAGGTATCACTTGCTGCAACGGAGGAAGAACCGGGAAACCAGAAAATCCAATTTTTTTTTTAAAGAAAAAGATATATATTATTAAAAATAGTAAGGCATTACAGGTATGAAACGAGTGATGAGGTATCACTTGCTGCAACGGAAACCAGAAAATCAAAAGGAAAAAACACCGGAAAGAATACAATTGAGGCTGCCCAGAAACGCAGCGCAACTACGCTGCCATCCACGAGGCATGACAGCATCCCGGATGCACCATCCTTCAGACCATAACCAATATGTCCCCAACCATAAGCCCTAGAGCCGTTCTTGCAACGTCAAATGCTGCTACAGTCCTTACCGCACACTTCTGCAAAAATCGCAGAGCAAGAGCAGTGTTTGAAGACTCACCAACAGCTCAAGTGAAAGCTCTGCTCTTCCCGATCCAGTCGAAGGGGAGGTCCGGCCATTTTCTGCAAGCTCTTTTCTGGACCTCCCAACGCAGCTGATTGACGATGGATTCAATGTCATAGACCTTACCATCAAAGATTCGCTTATTCCTTTCCAGCCATGTAAGTCTCCAAGCCGACAAGATCCAAACTCGCCAAACTAATAGCCAACGAAAGCCTTCTGATTTCAGGTGAGGTGCAATCAGAACATCTCTCGGAAAGGTGATGCTGTCCCAAGTCACATTCTGATCAGACCAAGCATGACTCAACAACGTGCGAAAGAAGTTGCAGTTCCAAAAAAAGGTGGGGAGACTCCTCCTCGCAAAAAAAAAGCGTGCACCGGCTGGCAAGGTGGAACCCTCGCCTCTTGAGTTTAATTTCTGCATTTAGCATATCATGGAGAATCATCCATCCCATAAGAGACCCTCTAAGCCGTAGGCCACCACTCCCATAAGCTGTGCTTTGGGAGCCAAGAGGGTAAATATGGGCCGAGAAAACAGTACATACAGGATGCTTTGAAGTTCCCATCACTCGTAAGAACCTAACTAACCGTGTCCTCACGCTGTGAAAGGAAATAACCCTTTCATGTGTTTAGAATTACTGTTTTGGGAGATGAGAATGGAGTTGGCAGTGGTGGTGGACTATTTTCAACTACATCCTCACTAGGATGTCGTTGACAACTATCTCTCATTTTCCTGATCACCCCCTCCCATCACCCTCTCCAACGCCGGCTCCCAAACAAATAGGGCACAGAAACGAGAGAGTGGATCAAGTGAAACTGTGTTGCAATGCTCATTTTAAAAGCCAAACACTATTGTTGGAGAGGGTGGTGTATGTTCCCCCCCGATGATTCACTGAATCCCACGTTTGTGTTCGGGGCTTTGAATGAGCACCACGTATACAAGCACATGAGGCTCGTATTCCCGTGTATGTTGAGATAACTTTGCATCGGACTCTGGTGTTGTTGCAAAGACTTAAGTACCCTTTCTTGCTATTCTTCTCATAAAGTGATGGTTTGAGAAAATGACAAAAATGCATTTCATTCAAAAAAGAAAAAACAAACAGTTCAAAAAAAGGACAAACATGTCCTCCATCCAGAAAGTCGAAGATGATGTTGACTCTTCAAAGACTTCTTCTTCTTTTTCCGTAAAATACTGTAAAACCCTCTCTCTCTCTAGAGAAGAAATCAAGGGAGTATTCTTGAAAAGACTTAAGTGCCCCAAAGATGATTATTTAAGACCCAGTCTTTGCACTGCAGGATTATCCGAGAAAGAAATCTCCCCTGGAGGAGGCCATGAACATTAACCCTCTGACTCCAATCTCTTTCTGCTTCTGTGCACATCCAGCAGAAGATCCTACATTGCTCCATCAAGCACCGACTGACCTGCACATTGACTCTTGTGGAGCCTGATTCAGAGTTTTTACCCTTACAGGATGAGGGTTTGTGGGCTCCTTCCAGCGTGAGTATCATCATTCAACTAAATGAGTTGTAGATCTTGATTCAGAGTTTTTACCCTTACAACAGAGGGGTAAAACCTCATCTCACTCTCTCTCCCTTCTCTCTCTACTTCTGTGCACATCCAACAAACGATCCAACATTTCTCCATCAAACACTGACTGACCTGCACACTAACTGTAGCATCGTTCAACTTGATGAGTTGTGGAGCCTGATTTAAAGTTTTTGCCCTTACAGGAAGGGGGTTTGGGGGCTCCTCCCAGCGTGGGTAGCATCATTCAACTTGAAGAGTTGTGGAGTCTGATTCAAAGTTTTTACCCATTCATATTTTAAGGCATTAGATCTCATGTTTGAACATCCACGCATGTGCAGTTTGCTTTCATCATGTTCAGTTGCTTTCTAGATTATACTTTGAATTCTGGTGCATTTTAGATCTATCAATTTGTATGTAACCAGAGCTCATTTTAATCTGAATTTTTTACTGCAACTTCATGCATATGTCTTCATGCTCTCCACCAAAAATCAGATCATTCTGAGATTGTTTGACCCACTTTAAAAATTGAGATCCAAAACCTGTTATTTTGCACCGTCAGGATTTTAGCAGAATCAGGACCAACTTGCGGGAGTGATTTCTCCCTAACCAGAGATGATCTTTCCAATCCGTAAAAAAGGTTGTTTTCTAAATTGAATCTAGTTTGTTCATACCAAATTTCAGCGATTTTTATAGTATTTTCATACAAGTTTTGGGTCAAAAACCATAACCCTGTCACCCTGTGTCATTTTAACGGCTCAGATTTTGATTCATTTTGTTTGAATTTTACTTCCCTAATGGGAGATTATTTTTCAATTCTGTAAAACGGGTTCTCTTCGTTTATGTGTCTAGTTCATCCCTGTAAATTTTCAGAATTTTTCATGGTCAATTACTATTTTATTTTGATTAAATACCAGAACCTTGTATCCAAATTTTATAAATGTTCTGATTTTGGCCCCAATATCATGACTGTTGTAGCACTTCTTCAACAAATCGTTATTTGATTGACAATATTATTCAACAAATTGTTGTTATGATTTTTTTGGGTCTCTAATGAGTCTCTACTATGATTTGTAGTATTTTTGGGTCTCCAATGAGCCTCACAATGATTTATAGTGTTGTTCGGTCTTTTAACTATGATTTATAGTGCTTTGGGGTCTCCAACGAGTCCCACAGCAATTTGTAGTGTTTTTCGGTCTTTTAATTATGATTTATAGTGTTTTCGGGTCTCTAACGAGACTCACAGCGATTTATAGTGTTGCTGGAGCTCGCTATAGCGATTTGTAGTATTTCTCGCTAAACACTACAACGATTTGTGATACAAATCGTTATCCGAATCAGGACCAACTTGTCAGGGCTATATCTGATTCGGATAGCGATTTGTATCACAAATCGCTGTAGTGTTTAGCGAGAAACACTACAAATCGCTATAGCGAGGTCCAGCAACACTATAAATCGCTGTGAGTCTCGTTAGAGACCCGAAAACACTATAAATCATAATTAAAAGACCGAAAAATACTACAAATTGTTGTGGGACTCGTTGGAGACCCCAAAGCACTATAAATCATAGTTAAAAGACCGAACAACACTATAAATCATTGTGAGGCTCGTTGGAGACCCAAAAATACTACAAATCATAGTAGGGACTCATTAGAGACAAAAAAAAATCATAACAACATTTTGTTGAATAATATTGCCAATCAAATAACGATTTGTTAAAGAAGTGCTACAACAGTCATGATATGGGGGCCAAAATCAGAACATTTATAAAATTTGGATACAAGGTTCTCGTATTTAATTAAAATAAAATAGTAATTGACCATGAAAAATTCTGAAAATTTACAGGGATGAACTAGACACATAAACAAAGAGAACCCGTTTTACAGAATTGAAAAATGATCTCCCATTAGGGAAATAAAATTCAAACAAAATGGATAAAAATCTGAGCCGTTAAAATGACACAGGGTGACAGGGTTATGGTTTTCGACCCAAAGCTGGTATGAAAACACCATAGAAATCGCTGAAATTTGATATAAACAAACTAGATTCAATTTAGAAAACAACCCTTTTTACGGATCGGAAAGATCATCTCTGGTTAGGGAGAAATCACTCCCGCAAGTTGGTCCTGATTCTGCTAAAATCCTGACGGTGCAAAATAACAGGTTTTGAATCTTGATTTTTAAAGTGGGTCAAACAAACTCAGAATGATCTCATTTTTGGTGGAGAGCATGAAGACATATGCATGAAGTTGCAGTAAAAAATTCAGATTAAAATAAGCTCTGGTTACATACAAATCGATAGATCTAAAATGCACCAGAATTCAAAGTATAATCTAGAAAGCAACTGAACATGATGAAAGCAAACTGCACATGCGTGGATGTTCAAACATGAGATCTAATGCCTTAAAATATGAATGGGTAAAAACTTTGAATCAGACTCCACAACTCTTCAAGTTGAATGATGCTACCCACGCTGGGAGGAGCCCCCAAACCCCCTTCCTGTAAGGGCAAAAACTTTAAATCAGGCTCCACAACTCATCAAGTTGAACGATGCTACAGTTAGTGTGCAGGTCAGTCAGTGTTTGATGGAGAAATGTTGGATCGTTTGTTGGATGTGCACAGAAGTAGAGAGAGAAGGGAGAGAGTGAGATGGTTGATGTTCATGGCCTTCTACAGGGGGAACTCTTTGTCTCCCTTGATTTCTTCTCTAGAGAGAGAGAGGGTTTTACAGTGTTTTACGGAGAAGGAAGAAGAAGAAGATGATGAAAAGTTCAAACATACATTTTTGATGGCTCAGGTTTGTTTCGTCGGATGACCATCGGGAGGAGCTTCCAAACCCTTCTTCTATAAGGGCAAAAACTCTGAATCAGGCTCCACAACAAATCAAGTTGAACGATGCTATCCATATTGGGAGGAGCCCCCAATCCCTCATCCTATAAGGGTAAAAACTGTGAATCAGACTCCACAACTCATCAAGTTGAATGATGCTACCCACGCTGGAAGGAGCCCTCAGACCCTCCTTTTCTGTAAGGGTAAAAACTTTGAATCAGACTCCACAACTCTTCAAGTTGAATGATGCTACCCACGTTGGGAGGAGCCCCCAGACCCCTCTCCTATAAGGGTAAAAACTCTGAATCAGGATCTACAACTCATTTAGTTGAATGATGCTACCCACGCTGGGATGAACCCCCAAACCCTCCTCCTGTAAGGGTAAAAACTCTGAATCAGGCTCTACAACAGTCAATGTGCAGGTCAGCCGGTGCTTGATGCAGCAATGTAAGATCTTCTGTTGGATGTGCATAGAAGCAAAAATAGAAGGGAGAGAGAGTGTGAGAGGGTTGATGTTCATGGCCTCCTCCAAGGGAGATTTCTTTTTCAGATAATCCTGCAGTGCAGAGACTGGGTCTTAAATAATCATCTTCGGGGCACTTAAGTCTTTACAACCACTCATTTTCAAGAATCGTCATTTTTTTTTGGCACCAATGGAGGAAAGGGTACTTAAGTCTTTGCAATCGCATCAAACTCCAACGCTAATTAATGCTGACAAACATGGGGATACGAGACACACATGCTTACATACGTGGTGCTCTTTGGGACCCCTGAGCATGAGATGTAGCTAACTGCCCTGTTCGGGGGGGGACATATAACCTGCTTTGCTATTGTTGGTTCTCAAAACACAAAAGTAGTTGTGGGTCCCACAGCGCAGTACAGGTGTTGCTTCTGTATTAAATCTTCTACATAAAATCTTTTACCTGATCGGATCATGAACACTTTCCTCCGATATTCCGCTTTGATATGACCCTGTAAATGGATCAGTAAGTGCCCATATCGTACTCAACCTGATCCAACCCATATTTTCTTGTATAATTAAGCATGGGTTAAGGCCCATTCGGGAAGATGGGATGAGTTGTACGTGCAGATGGGTCAAGGTGAAGCAAATCAGACTCAGATCCTTGTCTACTGATGGTTTCCAGATCCGACAAATTGAAACTCAAATGTGATCCGAGGTGCGTACCAGCTCAGGTACAATATCTTGCCTGTTTAGCTAACTTTATCTAAAGGGCCTTATCTAATCCGGGTAAAATGAGTTGGGTATCTTAACCAAACCCAATCCACTGTCATTCCTTCCTAGCTTCAATATGCAAGCAATTTCAGTGTGCACAGCAGTTAGGGCTGCAAACATTTGCAACTCTTAAAACAAGGTAGTTAATCAGGTAAAACACCAATAATTTTGAAATATTCACCCATAAAAAGTCTATCTTACTGAGATTATGGGTTTGGTTTAGACCTAATTCCTGTGTTGAAACAAGGTCCATGTAGCGGCAGTTTCTCCTCGAATTAAACTGGGACCAGGTTATCGTAATACTTGGATTTTAAGAGCCGACCCAATTACGTTATCTGACCTCTTGTGTATCAGAGTAGAGCTGGTAAGGGAGTCAAGCAGCTTCTAACTCAGTTAAGCTCAGCTTGATAATTAGTTTATTGGAACTTGTAAAAGAAGCTCGAATCCAGCTTGTTATGACGACATTATGCTAAGCCAAACTTTTTTTTTTGATAGGCAAGCTGGGGTTAGTCCGACCCCTACCATATATCTCTTAAGCCCCATGTGACAGAGGGATTCGAACCTGGGCTTTCAGCTTGGCACAGGACCCCGCTTATCACATGGGATACCACCTCGGTGGCTATGCTAAGCCAAACTTGAAGACACGACTCACAGAAGTTCGAGTGAGCTCACAAGGGTAGAATATTATTTTTCGTAAGATATTATATCACATAATAACTTGTGAATATTAGTTATTACATAGGACTTACATGCAACCCATTTCAGTACGTTGAATTGAGTATGATTGTAGGGTAATAGAATCTACCATACTAGGAATACCAATGAACCTAGTTATTGTAGTTTCTAAGTATTAACTTCTGTTACCATTTAGGGTACATTTCTTAGTTCAATATCTTTCTTATTAAACTGAAGTGAGAATTAGAAGATCTGTTCCACTAAACATGAGAATGAGTTGGAGTTATCAGCTTATAACCATGAACTCAGCTCCATCATCATACCAGCTTAGGCTTAGCTCATGCTTGTGATGGGTTAAACTTGAGTTTGGCCCAAACTCGTGACAGGGTGAAGCTCCAGCTCGGTCTTTGTAATGCCCATTGGACAAAACGAGGCAAATTTAACTCATTGGGCTCGCTTACGAGCCCTCTAACGTCCGGCGCTAATTATTTTCAGGTTGGTATGTAAAGCCTGGAAAAACCGTTTCATTGACAGCCTATCAAAAGAGGTGTTGATCTGGACCAAGTTTAGCCTGAGCTATCAGCTTTCGAATTAAGGATGTAAGCAATTCTGATTTGGATCGGATGTGGTCAATATCATATTCAACTAATCAGATGTTGGCTAAATGAATTATTTGAATGGTGAAAAACTCATACCAAATCCGGTTTTTTTACATGTAAACAGATTCAGATATCCATAATAGAATATTTATCGGATTCGGTAGTAAAAAATCAAAACCATATCTGCATCCAATTATAATCGGATATGGTTCTGGCTTACCAAATGCAACTAAACGAAATTGAATTTGATTGAATATCAGATAAAATCTGATTCATTGACATCCCTATTTCGAACCAAAGCACCTCTAAACCCATCAGGTAGGCCGTCAATGGGTCGGAAATCTGACCCATCGGGGCCACACCCAAACCCACATAAATAACCAGTAGTCATGTTTGGGTTCAGGTTATGCCAGGCCAAGAAAATGATATCTAAAAAGCCAACTTGTATATATAACTTTATATTTACTAAAACTGGGCCAGGAAAAAAAATCATAACCCGTAACGGGTCTAGTTCGGGTAGACATTTTTTATACCCGTAACGGGTACTGTGTTCGGGTCGGATCTGGTACTCGTTGACAGACCCGAGCAAGCTACAAAGTACAAACATTAGTTTCCTGGTTTGACCTCTTCGAACCGTAAAAAAAACACGTTAGGTTTCTCTCTCTCTCTCTCCAAACAAGCTTTAGGTATTGCTCTGGAATCTATGAAAGCTTTTTTTCAACGTGGAACTTAGATAACATCCCTATTTGTGGCTTTCCTTTTTTCTTTTTCGTTTCCCTCACTTCCCTCTTCTTTGGTTGATGCTGTTCTGCTTGCAGAATTGGAGATTTAGTAAGGTGGAAAGCTCATCTCTTTTAAGATAGTGAGAGATTATGGAGGTAGATGCATCCAACGAGGGGTATGCGTATTTGCTTTTCGTTTTTCCTCTTCAAAAAAATGTGGGTTTCATGTGCTTTTGTTTACTTCACTATGTATCGCTACTAACGCAAATTGGGATTCATTTCTTTGGGGATGTGTTGAAGTTACGAACCTCCACCTGAATTTAAAGAAGTGGATCAGGACCCTCTTCTCGGAATCTCTTTGACTGATTCGACTGAGCTTTGGCTGATTCAGCTGCCTCCCAACCAAGTATTTCTTTTGTGTTAGAATGACTTTTGTTCCTTTATTGTTTCTTTGGGTCTCTTCTTGACAATTGGGTTTCAAATTTGTGGGTTTTGCAAATTGGTGCTTATATATTGGTCTGATTTAGTTTAAGCCCGCTGATCTTGATGGGAAGGAGGTTGTGCTTAAGCTGCGCCGAGATGGGCGTTTGGGGAGCTTGGAGAATTCATCCGGTAAGATGGAAGCCGCACCCAATTGAGTTTCTTGGTTGTTTCTCTCTGAGGTTGTGAATATTTTCAATGGTGCTACCTGTATTGAATGTAGCGTTTCTGGGTTTCGTTGGTTTGGATATGGGACGATTTTTCATGTTTCATTGAACAATAGAACCGTAGGATCAACGAATTGGGGTCTGCCATGGTGTTTTTCCCAATACGAAGAATGAAGGAGCTAGCTATTCAGCTTTTTTTTTCATTTTTAATTCATTAAACGAATCATGAGAAGAATGTAATGCGTTGATTTCCATGTGTTTGTTTTTTCGAGTTTGAACAGGGTATTACTTTTTTAGTTTTTTTCTAACTAGGTATTCGAACTTAGCTGACAGGATGCGATTGTTGTTTTATTGCATTCTGTTGGTCTCCTTTTTGATTTGGTTGTTTGTTGTTTTGAGTGGCAGGTAAATCCTTTGACATCGTCAGCAATGCAAGTCATGAACCAAATGCTACGGTTTTTGTGGCTGGCTCATCTGCATCAAAAGTTGGTTTGTGACTACTCCATTGGCACCATTTTTCACTGTTCCCAATTGAATGACAAATCTGTTATCTTATGGGTTTGGTTGTTGTGTTGTTGTTGTTGTTGTTGTTGTTGTTGTTGTCGTCATATGGTCAGTTTCAATGGATTGGATATCTGAAAGTATAACACCATCATGAATGCAATATGCTCGCTGTCATATCATGTATTTTGTCCTCTGTATATCACCATATGCATGGATTTAAATGATATTTCGTAGTAGTTGTTACATGGCTTATTGCACTTAAAGCTAAGTTGGAACAGAAAAAATTATTTTGAAGGCACCATGGTGTCACTTTACTTGTTATCACATCTTGATTTTCATTGACATATGCTGTGTAACGCCCTGGATTTTTGGACCCTTTATAAAGGGGATTTATTTGGGCAAGGGATATGCCCGGTATTTTGGAGAAAGACCATGGGCATTTTTGGCATGGGATATGCTTGGAATTTGCTGAAAAGATGCTGGTTTTTATGGGGAATGCTAGAATTGTAGTTTGGTTTCAGCGTAAGGGCATTCTTGGCATAGATAGGACATGTCGGGTATTTCTTCTGCTTTTTAGGGGTATTTTGAGGACACTATTTGTTGCATGGCTAGGTGGCACTTACCCTCTCTCTCTTGAACACGTAAACACCCCACCACCCAATCCTTGTTTTAATGGTATTTTCTCTCCTTAATCCCCTTTTCTCTGTCTTTCTCTCAACTAAACTCTTTCCCGTACACTCTTCTCTCTTGGCCTCACCCGCACACCCCCTGTCCTCCCTCACCTATGAGCTCTCTTCCTCTTCTCTCTTCTTATGGTGGAGCTGGACCGATGGAGGAGTATTTCCCGACGAGTTGAGAAGCTTTTCCGGTGAGGTGGAGCGTCCTCCGGCGAGTGTGGAGTTTTGGTGTTGCTTAGAGGTACATTTTTAGTGGTTTTGAGGCGTGTTGTGGATTGTTTGTTGTTGATGGGCGTAGATACAAGGTGTGATCCCATACTCCTTGTTTTGCATGCTATTGTGCAACATGTACGTAGGAAAGTGGGTGTTCAGAATAGGAAATAGTGTCTTATTTATGTGATTGTAGCATGAACATAAGAATTTGTATATAGTGTGAGATTGTAACATGATTAACTATGTTTAGATCTTTGGGATTATGGTTTGTTTAGAATGAATTCATGATTAGATATCCAAGTGCAGTTCCATGCTTACAATTTATGTGGGTTCGGGAGATGGCATGCGATAGATAAATTCATACTTTGATATTTCGGTTTTAGCATGATCTTGCATGTTATGAAGTTACATATGATTTTGGATCTTGGTTTGAAACTCGTGTTTTAAAAAAAGTTTTGTAAAAGGAAGTGTCTTCCGCTGTGTTGGCCTTTCGAAAGAGGGAATTTTAAAACTTTCGGGGTCTTACATTTTGGTATCAGAACAGTTTAGATCCAGTCCAGAGCTATGCCGCCTGTAATGATTGTATGATTTATGATTGATTTGTGATATATTGCATATTGTTTTATGTATGTGAATGAGTTTATGAAGAATTTGGATGATTTTTTAAAGAATGTTAAGGTTTTTAGAGAATTATAGCATATAATTATGTGGATATGTGCTGAATTGCGAGGAAAATTTTGTTTTGAAGTGATAAATATCAATCTTCGAGGTTAAATTATTTGATCAGAGTGCGCAGCGGAAGTGTGATGAACTATATTTTGATAGTTCTTTGGTTTGATGATTCTCTTTAACCAAATTTCGAGGATGAGATTTTTTTATAGAGCGGTAGATTGTAACGCCCTGGATTTTTGGACCCTTTATAAAGGGGATTTATTTAATAAATTACGAGCCGTTGCATTGGGATTTGCACTTTATTTTGATGAATAAGGGTTTCTCATTGAAAACGAAGCGTAAAATGGTCGTATATGGGTTCAAATCAGATCTATTTGGATTTGGGGACATAGTTGTCATTTTAGAGAAAGATCATGGCTTTTTGGGCAAGGGATATACTTGGTATTTTGGAGAAAGACCATGAGCATTTTTGGTATGGGGATATGCTTGGAATTTGCTAGAAAAATATTGGTTTTTATGGGGAATGGCAAAATTGTAGTTTGGTTTCAGCATAAGGGCATTCTTGGCATGGATAGGACATGTTGGGTATTTCTTCTTCTTTTGGGGGTATTTTGGGAAGGACACTATTTGTTGCATATCTAGATGGCACTTAACCTCTCTCTCCTGAACACGTAAACAACCCCCCGTTAGTCCTTGTTTTAATGGGATTTTCTCCCCTTAATCCCCTTTTCTCTCTCATTCTCTCAACCAAACTCTCTCTCATGTACGCTCTTTGTAAGGAAATGAGTTCTTTCAAAGATGTTCACTCAATCACCAAGAGTGGACACTCAAGAGAGTTCCACCAAAATACCAAAATGAACACTCAAAGAACTACAAATGGGTTCACTCACAAACACCCACTAAAGAAAAATAAAAACGAGATAAAAAATAAAAATTTTATTTATCTCAACGTATGCAAGATGCATTACATTGTAGTGGGGCTTTGCCCCATATTTATACACAAGGGAAGGAGGCCATAGAGAGTCATTGGGACCCCAATGGTTCCCTATGTTGACTAGTCAACATGTGTTGATTAGTTCATATACAACCAAAAAAATAAATAAACTAAAAGAAACTATTCCTAGTTACATTATATATATATATATATATATATATATATATATATATATATATTTTAAATTTTTAACACTCTTCCTCAAACTTACAGTTGGATAACCAAAAGTTTGTCCAAGAGAAAGTGAAATCTAGGAGCAACGTGAGGTTTTGTGAAGAAATCCGCCAATTAATATTGTCGTGTAAGGATTCCTCTCGTACATAGTGACAACCCATCTCAATGTGTTTGGTTCGTTCGTGGAAGGTCTGGTTGCTGGCAATATAGATGAAACTTTTATTGTCACAGCATAGTCGTTATGCTCCTTTATTTTGAACGCCCATGTCAGCCAACAATCTCTTTAGCCAGACCACCTCGATAGTGGTTGTAATCATAGCTCGATATTCTGCTTCAATTAAAGAGAGAAAAACTTTCTGTTGCATCTTGCTCCAAGAAATCAATGATTCACCTAAAAACACAAAAAAAACAGTGGTTGAGTATCGGTTATTTGGATCATCTCCCCAGTCAGCATCTTAGTTGTCAAAGGTGGTGCCTAGGCACAACCCCACCGCCTAATCGACCAGGTCTGGGTGGTGGGGGCCTATATTGCTGCCTAGGCGCCGCCTAGGCTGTCTTCACATAGGCTTTTTTTTTAAAGACTAGGCTTTTTTGTTTTGATTTTTTTTTGAAGACATCATTTGTTTTTTTCTTCGAGGAGGAGAAGAAGAAGAAGAAAGAAAAGACAATATACATGTTTCTTATTATATTTTTATGTTTTTATGTTTTTTTTTGTACCGCCTAGGCTTTTTTAGGGGCTCACTGTCTAAGCTTCGGTTGGCGCCTATGACAACTAAGGTCAGCATCAGTATAAACAATTAAATCTAAGGATAAAGAAGCAGACAAGAAAAGTCCTTGAAAAGTAAAAGTTTTGATATATCTAATAATACGCAAAACTACTCTCATATGAACGGTGGTAGGAGCATGCTGAAACTGGCTTGTTGTGTGAATTGTATGCCCAATGTTAGGTCTTATAATTGAGAGATATGATAGTGCTTCGATAAGTTGTATGTATGGTGT
Organism: Nuphar pumila; assembly: GCF_984573655.1. Lineage (NCBI taxonomy): Eukaryota > Viridiplantae > Streptophyta > Magnoliopsida > Nymphaeales > Nymphaeaceae > Nuphar > Nuphar pumila. The sequence goes on along the minus strand of NC_143249.1, from coordinate 181,170,371 downwards.
TGGATTTTCAGGTGGTTCTCCATCATCAATCTTCATTTTGATATTGATAACTTCAGGAGTGTCAACATTTTTATCATCTAAGATACCAGACCTGACAACAATATCTAAAGCAAACTTAAACTCAATCAGTAGATAACCTCTAGAAGAATGAACAACTTCTATACGAAGAAAATTTTTTAAAAATCCCAAATCAATCATTTCAGAATGTGTTTTGAGAAACTTTTTAATGTGTTCAACTACCTGATTATCACTTCCAGTGATTCATATTGTCCATATAGAGAAGAACTATGATAGTACTTGCATTAGAAATCTTAACAAATAAAGTTGTATCAGTCAGATAAGATTGAAATCTAATATCAAGCATAACTTGACTAAGCCTGTCATACCAAGCCTTTGGTGCTTGTTTAAGACCATACAGGGCCTTGTCTAAACGAAGAACTTTTTTTTAAGGATAACTATGTCAGGCGGTGTTTTCATATAAACTTTTTCGACAAAGTTTTCATTAAGAAAAACATTTTTAACATCTCTTTGATATATAGGTCATCTCTTCACAGAGGCAAAGGCTACAAAGGGCCTGATTGTCGTCATTCTAGCAACTGAGCAAATGTTTTTTCATAATCTATTTCATACTCTTGAGAATATCCCTTGACAACTAATCTGGTTCTGTACCTTTCAAGAGTTTCATCACTCTTGCTTTAACCTTATATACCTATCAACAACCTATAGGTTTCTTTCCTAGGGGAATGTCTTAGACTGTCCAAGTATTCGCCTTTTCTAAGGCATCTAATTTCATTCTCATAGCTTTTACCCACTCCGGATGTTCCTTTACTTCAGCATAGTTGGAAGGTTATATATAGGAATGTAATAATGCAACGTATGCTTGATACTTAGGTGAAAATGACTCATACGACACAAATTTTTCAGAGATTTTTTATACTCTAGATGACCTTATAATTTGTATTTCTACTGGGTTTTCATCATTGGTATATTTTTTAAGAGCATATGGATGTTGAGAATTACCACGCCCGGAATATTGGATACAATCTTGATCCTTGTGAGATTGTTCTTCACTCATCGCATCACTTTTAACTTCCTGAACTTCAATATCACAATCACCAATATTTAGAATTAAATCCAACAAAAAAGAATACTTATTAATTTTCTTAATTTAAAAAAAAACTTTTTTTTTTTAAAAAGGATACATTCCTTGATACATATAGCTTTTTAGTTTTAAAGTCAAAACATCTATAACCTTTTTTATTATTTACATATCCTAAAAAGACACAATGAATAGCATAAGGAGGGAGTTTGTCATTTTTGTCGGTAAAAACAAAACACTTATATCCAAAAACTCTTAATCTAGAGTAATCTAGGACTTGTTTGAAAAGTTTTTCGATAGGAGATACGTTTTTCAAAGAAGAAGATGGCATTCTGTTAATAAGATAAACTGCACTTAACGTGGTTTCATCCAAAAACTCTTTAGGTACTTGGTTTGTAATAAGTAAAGTTGTTGTTTCTATAATATGCCTATGCTTTCTTTCAGCTAAACCATTTTGTTGAGGGGTATAAGGACAATATTTTTTATGTGAGATACCGTATAGGTCTAGGTAATCTTTAAATTCTTTTAATAAAAACTCTCCCCTTGAATCAGTGCAAAAGATAGAAATATCATTCTTGAATTGGTTTTGGACCTAATTGTGAAATATTTGAAAATGTGAGAAAACTTTAGACTTGTGTTTAAGAAAATAAATCAAAGTGTGTCTCTTAAAATCATCTACAAAAATTACATAATACATAAAACCACCCTTTGATATAACAGGTGATGGGCCCCACACATCCGAATGTATTAACTTAAGTGGTCGGGAAGAAACATAGGTTCTTTTTTGAAATGGTCATATCTTCATTTTGCCAAGAATACAATTTTCACATGTAAAATTTTTAAAATTATAAAAAATTTCATCTTTGGAAAAAACTAAATCTTGGATATACTAGGATGGCCAAGTCTCTATTCTCATAGATCCAAATCCATTTTATGAACATTGTAACAAAATGTATTCTTGGGTATTTTCAAAAAATCCATGTACAAGCCTTCTTCTCTATAGTTTTCCCCAATCAGCTTTCCTGACTGGTGATCATGCACTCGACAACCACAAGAGGAGAAGGAAACATTACATCCATGGTCAGATAATTGAAAAACAAATAAAAGATTTAAGTTCAATTTAGGAATATATCTAATTTTTGGAATAGAAAATCGTTTTGAATTTTGAGAAATGTTTTCAAATTTTCTTATTTTTTTTATCTCAAGAGATGCTCCATCGACAGTGAAAACATTTGACCCACTTGAGTTATGACATTCAGATAACATATCACCATTTGGTGTCATATAAAAAGAAATACTTGAGTCAAGAAGCCAAAGAGATTTACCGGGATCGGAGAAACCGAAGGAAGAGACCATGACATCAGTGGATGGGGATGCTCCTTTGAGTAGAGGTTGAAGAGCCTTTACTAATTGTGTCAAGAACATGTTTTCAATAGATGGATCTTGTGTGATTTTTGCATCAGTTAACTCTTGTAGAGGTTCAACAGAGGCAACCTTCTTCTCATAAGGTTTATTCAATTTAAGACAATACCTTTTCACATGTCCTAGTTCACGACAATAGTAACAAATAACTTTCTTTCTTTCATACTCATTGTCTTGCTTCTCATCATTTGGCTTTCTATAGTGTAGTGGTTTGTAGGTACGAACATGGTTTCTCGATCTAAATACGGTTAAAACAGAGTCATCATCACTCTTAAATATTTACTTTTTAGAGTCTTCTATTGAAGTGACTTTTCTTCGGTGAAAAAGTGCGGATTTGATAGATTCAAACTCTGATTCCAACCCATTAATAAATTGGTAAAAATGCTCCGCGTCTATTTGATTTTGGTAGAGTTAACCATATTCCGTATCTTATCTTGCAAGTTGCACACATGTGCAATATTTTTAAGAGAATACATTCTCTTAAGATAATCCCATGCATTGTTTGCATGTTCGAATTTAGCAAGACTTGAACACTTTTTAATGTCAATGCTACTAATGACCCAAGACATAATCTTGGCATGTCCTATTCTTCATTCTTTTCACTTCTTCTCATAAGTGGCCAACCTTATTTTTCTCAACCTCTGTAAGAGGTACCTCTTTCTCAACTTCTACTTTGGTAAAAATTAGTTTGGGTTTCAAATAAGTCCGGTCTACTAACTCTCACAACCTTTTTTCTCATATGAGATGCTTCATAATTGAATCCCATGTTACATAGTTTGAATCATTGAGCTTGATGGGTTTTATGGTGACATTTTCATTGTCATCCATTTTACAACGGTAAAGATAAAGAAAAAAGACTATAGAGAAGGAGAGAAAGTATAGAGGAGAGAACAAGAGCGAGGGTGAAAATCACAAGCACTTCACCACCAAGTAAACGCCACCAATCAAGAGCACAAACACTCCTTTTCCATGCAAGCACCACAAATCTATTACTTGAAAAACAATCACGATTTTACTAACACTTGAATATGAATTACAAGAGAGCTTCAACACTTTTAAACTTGGAGTGACACACTTCCCAATGTACCAAAAACAATTTAAGCTTGATCATCAAGCTCTGATACCATGTAAGGAAATGAGCTCCTTCAAAGATGTTCAATCAATCACCAAGAGTAGACACTCAAGAGTGTTCCACCAAAATACCAAAATGAATACTCAAAGAACCACAAATGGGTTCACTCACAAACACCCACTAAAGGGAAATAAAAACAAGAGATAAAAAATAATAATTTTATTTATTTTAACATATGCAAGATGCATTCCATTGTAGTGGGGATTTGCCCCATATTTATACACAAATGAAGGAGGCCATAGAGAGTTGTTGGGACCCCAATGGTTCCCTATGTTTTCTAGTCAACATGTGTTGACTAGTTCATATACAACAAAAAAATAAAGAAACTAAAAGAAACTATTCCTAGTTACATTTAAATATGACAATATATATATATATACATTTTTAACATCTCTTGGCCTCACCCACACACACCCTCTCCTCCCTCACCTGTGAGCTCTCTCCCTCCTCTCTTCTGATTATGGAGCTGGACCGGAGGAGTATTTCCCAGCGAGTTGCGAAACTTTTCCGGTGCTGCTTAGAGGCACATTTTTGGTGGTTTTGAGGCATAACCTGGATTGTTCGTTGTTGATGGGCATAGATACGCGGTATGATTCCGTAGTACTCGTTTTCCTTGCTAGTGTGCAACATGTACGTATGAAACTGGGTGTTCGGAATAGGAAATAGTGCCTTATTTATGTGATTCTAGCATGAATATAAGAATCTGTATGTAGTGTGCGACTGCAGCATGATTAATCATGTTTAGATCTTTGAGATTATGGTCTGTTTTGAATGAATTCATGATTAGATATCTGAGTGGGGCATGCTTATGATTGATGATCAAATAGAATCCTGGGTCGCGAACAGTGATTTGATTGATGATGAAGAAAGAGAATTCTTAGTTCAGTTCTCCACCTTAACGACAGAAAAAAGGATTGATCAAATTCTATTGAGTCTGACTCATAGTGATCATTTATCAAAGAATGACTCTGGTTATCAAATGATTGAACAACCGGGATCCATTTACTTACGATACTTAGTTGACATTCATAAAAAGTATCTAATGAATTATGAGTTCAATAGATCCTGTTTAGCAGAAAGACGGATATTGTTCCATGCTTAAAATTTATGTGGGTTCGGGAGATGGCATGCGATAGATGAATTCATACTTTGATATTTCGGTTTTTAGCATGAACTTGGATGTTATTAAGTTATATATGATTTTGGATCCTGGTTTGGAACCCGTGTTTAAAAAAAAAAAATTGTAAAAGGAAGTATCTTCTGCGAAAGAGGGAATTTTAAAATAGTGTTTACTAAAGAAAAAAAATTGGGGTCTTACATGCTGCCTGGAAAGTCAACCATATGTGATTATGTATTTAGAGTTTCATGTCTCAACAAACTTTATGAGTTTTCTGGTTGTTTTTTGAGCAGTTCAATCATTTTCAGTAGATGGTGTGATGCGTCATTCATGATAATATCAAACATTACCCATTTGCTTTTAGTCCCTCGCCTTGAGCTTTTGATGTTGATAACTCCAGTGCAATTTTGAAGAGGTTTTTGTAAAGCCAGAACATGGGGACACAGCTGCACACTTTTTTTTATATATAATCTAAAGCAATGAATCTTGGATATCATCTTAGTGCAAATTCTTGAACAATAATTGAAAATCATTATAGAAATAAATCTAAGTTGAAATTTGAAATGTGATGTAAGCAACAACAAATTTTGAAAAAAATGCATAGAAGTAAATATAAAAAGATGACCAAAAGAAAAAAAGATAAAGTTAAGGTCATGCAGTTGACATATCCAACACATGTTTGACTGTGTCCTTATAGTGTCATGCCTTGTTGACATGGGTCACACATGTTAAGTGAAGTATCTGTGTGCTTTCTGATGGATTTGTTCTCTTGCTTGACTACTTTGCATTATATGTATGGGCATAGTTGCCGGAATCCCGACTTCAAGTGATGACACTATTTGAATGTTAGAATCTTCTGTAAACTTAGTGTTACAAGTATGATACTATTTGGATGTAGGATTTCTTTTGCAATTTTTGAGATAGTATGTAGATATTGTGTTATTGCTTCATAAATTTGTCTTTTAGATGAAAAAATCAATGATTTTCCTAGATTTGTGATATATGTGATAAATTATGCATAAATTACTACACAAACTCTTTATTGTTTCAATTTTTAATGTCCAAAGTAACCTTATTAAGATGTTGCTTTTTTAATATTTTGTACTTGTATTTATGTTTGTGAGTATTTCATGTTGTTTCACATATTGCTTCCTAAACAATTCTTCATACTACCTCCTACTCACTAACCATTTTCTGAATCCTCTAAAAATTTGAAATGACCCGATTCACAATTCTGTTTCCTGTACTGCTTCCCGTTTTCTATTCCCACTCTGGCACATAACTGGCAACTATGTACATGGGCGGCTCTCAACTATTCATATGTGAGGCGACATGAGCCCTCACACTTAATCTCAAACCTGAACAACTACAAGCAAAGAATATACATAAAAACAGGTAGACATAAGGCAAGCTACATTTGTTTTCTGCCAGTGTATGCTTTTGGAGCTTGTTCTGGTTCAGTAACACCGCCCCATAAATTTCTGTTTATAGAAACATGGTATTGCACAAACGAGAGCATGCCTCTACTTCTAAACGAAAGGATTCTCTTTCTTTGCCAACAGAAGAAAGTACAAATTTCTGTTGTAAGCACCGATTGAGAAGTTATCTTGACAGATGCGAAAACCCAAATTTTATTATCTTGGACACCAAGAAAGACTACAGCCAAGATGAAATAATTATGCTTTTGGTTGCAAGATAGGGTCTAAATGACCTTATGGTCGTAGATAACTATGGCTTAATGTTTACCAAATGGAGAATAAGGAGAACAATGATGCTGTTTTGGAGGACCCAGCACTAGGATATCATGAAGGTATACATGGCCGGCCACCTAGTTATGGGTAGGGGTGGCAATCGGGTCGGGTTGGCGGGTTGGCGTGTCAGCATACCTCAACCCGAACCCGACCCGTTTATTAAACGGGTCGGCTGTGGCAAACACGAACCCGACCCGTTTAATAAACGGGTAACCCGACACGACCCGCCAACCCATTTAATGAATGGGTTGGGTCGAGTAAACGGGTTTTCAGGTTGGCGGGTCAGGTTGGCAGGTCGGGTTGGCGGGTTGACGGATCGGGTTGGCAGGTAGGCAGGTTGGCGGGTTGACCCACCCGCCTAACCCATTTATTAAACGGGTCAGCCGGGTTGGCGGGTTGGCATACCCCCAACCCGAACCCGACCTGTTTAATAAACGGGTTACGCGGGTCGACCCGTTTATTAAACGGGTTGGCTTAAGCCCAACCCGAACCCGCCTAAGAGGCGGGTTGGCGGGTCGGGTTGGTGGGTCGTGTCAGAAATTGCCACCCCTTGTTATGGGGCTGTAATATACAGGCTTCATATATGCCATATTATACAATCTAAATCATGAATTTATTTCATTGCTTCAATCTTTTCTAAAGTGAATATAATCGTTTTCTTGTTAGAACTTGAGTAATTTTGCTGCTGTCTTTTCTTCATTATACTTTCACCTTGAGACCACGTCATGTACTAATTTTCAGGTGGTATCTCTGGGGGGGCATGTCTTTGCTTAGGACATTGTAGGTAGAGCAAAACATTAATTTAGATTTGTTGACTTAGTTCTTCATTTGCTAGAATCTTGGAAGTTAGGCATATATTATTTGTAATTTTGTAAAAGATCTCATTGAATTTTGTCCTTGTTCTGTCCTCTTCTTTGTGGTTATTGAGAGAACCTCTCTTTGTGGTTGGGGATATGGCCTTACCTCAAGATGCACGTTGTTTCTGGAGGCCTGGCTGAGGTTTATTATGTTCCTCGTTGTTGGTTCTTGCTATAGATCAGGCCTCCCTATTAGACAATGTCCTCCTGATCTGAGAAAAGGAGGAAAGAAAAAAGTGCACAAACTACTCCTTTTTGTGACTTTTACCATTGATGTTTAATTTCTCCCTCTCTCTACTCCTTTTTGTGACTTTTGCAATTCTCTCTCTCTCTCTCTCTTGAGCACTTTCTCATTGTTGCAGTTGGAAAGATTTCACGCCGAGTAAGTTTAGTAAGTTATGAAGTGGAAGCTGACTCTCTTCTCAAAGCACATGCTAGACGCCCAAGCTTGATGAGCCGGGGTTCTGATGGTAAATGGATCATGCTGTACTTATTTATGTCGTTAACTTGTAATGTTCATCCTTGCAGGTTTTGAGCAGATAGAAGTTCAATTACTTTGCTTGCTACTGACTGCTAATTTTGTTGCCTTCAATTAAATTTAGGGACCCCAAGCTCTTTGAACAGAACACGTTCTCATGGAAGTGCATCGCGCACACATAGCAGCAGACAAAGAAGCTCACAGGGGATAAGCGGAACATCATTTGAAGGTGGGGAGGCATCACAACCTTCAAAGCAAAAGCATGTTGATCGTTCGCCCTCATCCCAATACTCCAAGCACACCAGGGATACTCAGAGCTCTGGTTCTCTGCTGGGAAGAGCTTCTCTCACCAGTAATCAGAGAAGCTCGCAGGGAATAAGTGAAACATCATTTGAAGGTGGGGAGGCATCACAGCCTCCGAAGCAAAGGCATGTCGACCATTCACCCTCTTCCCAAGTCTCAAAGCGCGCGAGAGATGTGAGGGAAAGTTTGAGCTCTGATTCTCTGCTGGCATCCGAGTCTCTCTCTAAACAGAAGTCTAAAAGGAAGGTGAAATTGGAAGAGTAGTAGGCCCTCCTTGATTTTTGCTTCCGAATTTGATCTATTTACTATCATCTACTGCAAAGGCTTTATTGAATTATGGTGTATTTGGACAGAACTTGAATTTGGCCAAATTTTTGTCAGGGAAAGAAAAAAGAGGAGAGAAAACAAGGCCATCTTTCTGAACGGTTGGGATTGCGAAATAAAACATAACATGGTTGTATAGTTTGTTAAAATTTTGATACCCTTTATGGTTTGGCCCCTATATTCATTACTATTTCCTTTAGACTTCTAATTTTCCACTTTATATAAATTCCCTGGTTTTAATAACCTATATCATGATTTTCTGATAAACAAATGAATGAATTATTGTCCAGCTTGTCACACCATTGTATAGTTCTTTTTTTTAGAAGTGGTCTAACCAATAGCATCGTAGATGTTTGTGTTCAAATATGAGTTGAATGATTCTTCGAATGTCAGTTGGAGACTTTCAGAGGGCAGATTACCTGAACACACTGGATCGTGTTCAGGAGCCTTCAGCTAATTTCCAAGGTTGTGTTTGGGAGCGTTGAATCAGAGGTTGTGTTATGGTTTCTGCCATGCTCTCATACTCTCTTCTTGTTTGGGATTGCTGAACCAATGTGTTGGGGCTGATGTTGTCAGGCCCAACAACACATTTCAACACCTTTCACGATGGGTTGTTTTTGGCAACCCCATTGCGGGTGTTTTTGGCAACTCCATCTCTCAACATTAGTCCTCGATATTTTGGTTGGCCACACTGAATCTGTGTTTCCATCCCATTGCAAATCTCCCAAACAAAGCTTAAATGGCAACATGTTTCCTTGTCTTTTGGATAACCGGGAAAGAACCACCTCAGCTTATGGAGTTCATTGGTGTAAAACCTCAAGGTCGCCCTACCTGCCAGCGGGCACACTCAGCTTCGGCCTTTCAACCGAAAATCCAAATCCGTGGGTTATAACTCCCGTCAACTTGGTGGCATTCATGACTGCTTCTAACAGATAAGGTGAGCCTCATGGTCAGCAACATGATTCTCATTTGTTGCTCAAGTTTTTCTTTTTTCTTTTTTTAAGAAAATGTTGTGCAAGTTTATTTGAAATTTTTATATATCGGATCTTAGGTCAGGTTGGGAGGAGACTAGGGAAACCAATTATAGCCCTCCTATTCGAGGGAAGATCAGGTGCAATGTGATTGCACACTTTAAGTGTGGTAGGTGCAGCACACTTAATACCAGACTTAAAGTGTACCATCACATTGCACTTTATCTCAATTCCTCCTACTCAAGGCGCCGCAGATTCAGATTAAATTGCAGCTAATAAGAGCTTTGGCAATCTCAGCCATCACACTTTCAAATGCTACAAAATGGGGGCAGGCATGCAATCCTAAGGGGCCGTTTGTGAGCAGCGGAAGAAGACTCCCCTCAAGGATTTCTGCAGAGTTGGGTTCCTTTTTCACGAGGAAAGGGAGCCCAAAATCAATGCCGAAACCCTTCAGCGGAAATGTTTCCCATTAGGTGGGGGTGGCGTTTCGATTTTCTTTCCGCAGATGAACTCTCCGCGGCATCCATGCTGCAGATAGTGCATCTGGGGCAGGCAAACGTAAGAGCCTGTTTGCATATCACAGAAAGTTGGGGATTTTCATGAAAAAGCACGGGCCCCATGCATTTTTTCTGCGATGAAACTGAGTATAGCATTTGCGTAAGCGTTTCTGCAAAAACCCGTGTTTCCGTGGCACTTGCATCCAAGCATATGCTTTGCACAATCCTATAAGGTCAGGGTTTGGTGATAAACAAGTAGGTCCGATTAGAATCTAGGTCGGAGTCAGATTAATATATGGAGCTGGGTATGGTTTGTGAAATTTCATGTCAGACCTGTGCTCGACCTGAATTTCGACTAAGATCGACAAATTTTTAATGTAAAAAGGACAAAAATATTATTTTACCGGGTATGGTTCGGGTCTGGTTCATGGAATCCTTATAAGATCTGGATATGGTTTCTCTTATAGTGAGTCTGATTCGACCTGAGTCCAGACCTGGTACCATCATCTCAAATCAGGCCTGGGTCTGGTTCCACCTGCATCCCAACCTAACCCGACCCGATGACACCTGTAATATATATGCATGATATTGTCAATTATGAGTAACTAAATTGTTAGACACATAAAATAACTAACATTAAGCAATATTGATCATTAATGTGCTCTAAATTGTCATATTAACAATATCGTGTACCTTGGTATCAGGTTAAATTTTGTGTGATCTTGATATTATTATTAGCAAATGGTTTTATAACTCCAATTGCATTCCGTTACAAAATGCGGGAGATTTTGGTGATTGGTTCTGTCCATGCCATGGATCTCACACTGACATTTCTGGCAGGATACGCAAGAGGCCAGCACCATACAACCTTGAGGTCCCAACATACACCTTCTTGGACGATAATAAGCTGTTTATTGGATGAGTTCTTGTAGGAATAAACAGCTTCTGGTATGGTTCTACAACTTTCCATCAGTATTGAGACTTGAATTGACTTCTCATTTGCTTATTTTGTGTTCTTGATTATATTTTGAGTTGTAGTAGCCAGTATTTTGTTTGGCATCATACTTCTGAATAATGTTTGTTGGCTCTGAGAAAGATAATCCAGCGAATGCATCCCGTAAGAACATCATTATTCCAGACAACTAGTTGATAAAGAAGATGATCAAGATGGGCATGTGGGGAATCCTCCAGTGGACCCACACGGTTTCAAGATAGATCAAGACTGCAAGAGTAATCAAGGGTTTCACTTCAAGCAGGATTTACTCATGAAAAAGACTCTAAGAAAAAGAAACCTATTCAAAAGGGAGTCCTAAAAGTATGTAATCTTAGAGAGTTAAAATCATCTGAATAAAGAAGGTTTAAAAAACCTATTTTCTCTTGTAATCAAATGAGCATTATGAATAAACCGCTGCACTTAAGAAGAACATTGAACAGAGAGGGAGATTACCCTGGACATAGGCACGCTTGGCCGAACCACGTAAAACTGTGTGTATGCGTTTTTGTTCTTGCATTTCAGTTTAGGTAAAATCTGATTCAATGTCAGATTTATTCTAAACACTGGTCAGGGAGCTGCTATTGCCTATATTTTGGCCCTCTGTAGCGGTCAGGGACCAAATTTTTTTGGGGCCTTGTATAATTTTTTTATTTTCTTTCCCTCTTTTAACTATCGAAAAAGAGCAATAAAGCGTTTTGTTTAATTGTGGGGCTCATGTTTTTTTCGGTTGTTTCTTGCTGGAGGTTTTCGTAACACTCCTTCTCACGATTTTTCTATTTTTCTTTCTCTGTTTCTTTCTCACGATTTTTTTAATGACTCCCCTACAGTGACTTTTAGTGTTGTCGGGTCTCCAATGAGCCCCACAGCGATTTATAGTGTTGGCTGGTCTTCCAACAGCGATTGTAGTATTGTTGGGCCTTCCTACAGCGATTTATAGTATTTTCGGGTCTCCAACGAGTCCCACAACAATTTATAGTATTATTCGGCCTTCCAACAGCGATTTGTAGTATTGTCGGGCTTTCCTACGGTGATTTATAGTGTTTTCGGGTCTTCAACGAGCCCCACAACGAGTTATAGTGTTATTCGGCTTTTCAACAACGATTTTTAGTATTGACAGACGCAAATCACTATAGCGATTTATAGTATTTTTGGGTCTCCAATGAGTCCCACAATGATTTATAGTGGTGTTGGATCTCACTATAGCGATTTGTAGTGTCTTCTGCAAATCACTATAGCGATTTGTAGTGTTATTCAGTAAGCAAATCGCTGTAAATCGTTACTCGAATTAGGACCAACTTGTTAGGGTTATATCTCCCTAACCGGAGGTCATATTCCAAATCCGTAAAAAGTGGTGTCTTCGTTATTGAGTCTAGTTTATTCCTGTAAATTTTCAATGATTTCTATTGTCATTTCATTCCCCATTTTAACTAAAAACCAGACCCTTATTATTATGTATTGTTTGAGTTGCACAACATCATTCTCGCTTGACATCCACAACACCGCGCAGCGGAACCCGCGCCGGAGGGAGCCCCCGGACCCCTCTTCTGTAAGGGCAAAAACTCTAAATCAAACTCCACAACTAATCAAGTTGAACGATGCTACCCACGCTGGGAGGAACCCCCAAACCCCCCTCTTGTAAGAGCAAAAACTCTGAATCAGGCTCCACAACGAATCAAGTTGAATGATGCTATCCATGCTGGGAGGAGCCCTCAAACCCTTCTCCTATAAGGGAAAAAACTCTTAATCAACTCATCAAGTTGAATTATGCTACCCACGCTAGGAGGAGCACTCAGACCCCCCTTCTGTAAGGGTAAAAACTCTGAATCAGGCTCCACAACTCTTCAAGTTGAATGATGCTACCCACTCTGGGAGGAGCCTCCAAACCCTCCTCCTGTAAGGGTAAAAACTTTGAATCAGGCTCCACAACAGTCAATGTGTAGGTCAGGCGGTGCTTGATGGAGCAATGTAGGATCTTCTGCTGGATATACACAGAAGCAGAAAGAGAAGGGAGAGAGAGTGTGAGAGGGTCACGCTGGAAGGAGCCCCCAAACCCTCCTCCTATAAGGGTAAAAACTCTGAATCAGGCTCCACAATAGTCAATGTGCAAGTCAGTCGGTGTTTGATGGAGCAATGTAGGATCTTCTACTGGATGTGCACAGAAGTAAAAAGAGAAGGGAGAGAGAGAGTGAGATGGTTGATATTCATTGCCTCCTCCAGGAGAGATTTCTTTCTCGGATAATCTTGCAATGCAGAAACTGAGTCTTAAATAATCATCTTCGGGGCACTTAAGTCTTTACAATCACTTCTTTTCTATAATCGTTATTTTTTTTTTGCACCAATGGAAGAAAGGGTACTTAAGTCTTTGCAATCGCATCAAAATCCAATGCTAATTAATGTTGACAAACACGGGGATACGAGTATTTGGTGCTTTTTGGGACCCCCGAGCATGAGATGCCCTTTCCGGGGGGGACATATAACTTGCTTAGGTCTCTACCGCCTTAAAAAAGTGAGCAGACACTTCAAGACCGATCAGAAACGTGACATTCTTGTTCAAGAGATTCACGGTGAAGACACTACCCCGAGCTTCTTATACTCTTCCCGGATCATCACAACGGGTCCTTTCATGAATCTCAGGAGTCCTCAACCGCCTGAACCGTAGGAGGAGTCCTCCTCTTCTTAGATCCGGAGAAGAGAAAAGCAGACAGAAACTTCGCCGCTAGAACCGTCGTCAGAACCAACAATCTGACATAGTACTAGTTACTCTCTTTCAAGTCCATCTCGTACAGAAGGCAAACTCCAGGAATCCGAGAAAGAATAGAGCAAACAGAACAGAGAACGATGGAATACAGAACTAACACCGCGACATTCTCAATAGTTCACGAGATTTTGAAGGAAAAGTACAGAAATCGGAACAAAAAAAACTCAAAATTAAGATTTTTATTCCACCGATCAGGCCAAGGTAACAGAAGAAAACCTAACATAGTTAAAAACAAGAATATTTAAATTTGAAAGCGGAGAAATCTCTGCTTTATCAATTCTTAACCGCAGCAAAGGGCGAGAAAACGTTCAAAAGAGGAATGACTTCTCAGAATACGAGAGTTGGCGCCAAAAATCTGGAAGGATGGTCAACCAATTCTTCGTATATTATACAAGGGATAGTCATTTTCCATCAATATCGAGCGACTGCAGAGACAGTGATATAGTAATTAATTTTTACGAAGTTTTCGTTATGATTATGGATGTAAACGGTTCGGATTCAGATCCGATGTGGCCAATAACAGATTCCACTAATCTTATATTGGCTAAACGGATTTGAATTATAATTTAGATTTAGATGGTGAAAAGCTCATGCGGTATCCGTTTTTTGACATGTATCAAATCCAAAAAAAATCAAAACCATATCCACATCAGATTATAATCTAATATTGTTTTGACTTACCAAATCCTACTAAATGGAGTTGGATTCGATCAAATATCAGGTAAAATCCTATCTATTGACATCCTTAATAGTTAATATGACTAGTATATAAAGAGAAACGATAAGAGGTCTAAATTGGAGTATTTGCGTGACATAAATTTTATGCAACACCAACTTGGATCCGAATAAACACAACCATTTTTTTCGGTCAGACAACCCACATCCTAATACGTACTATAGGTCAGCCTCAAGGGGTTTGGCCTAATGGAAGCGCGAGCCTTGGCTCATTTAGAGCTCGGCCCATTAGGTTTTAAGTGTGGTCCGACCTGGAGATGGCCAGACCCCATTGACTAATGAGCCAAGTTTTAGCCCGGTTCTTAATGATTTCGGGTTTGAAGAATAGCCCATGAATCGACTCATTGGTCCAATGAGCTAATGTTTAGCGGGTCAGTTCAGACTTGCCCAAACTCATTTGTAGGTTATTTTTCAATGTCAACAACCCTAATTCTTAAATGAGCCAATAGTTCATGCATTCAACCAATTATCTTTCTATTTTCTATAAAATCAATGCAACTAATTTAATAAATATTAATAATCCAACCAGCTATTTTTTTATCTTTTATATTATTAAGAAATTAATTAGGTAGCTTCAGTCGGTCCGATAGGCTGTAGGCCAACTCGGGCCCAACTAGGGGTGGCAATCGGGTCGGGTTGGCGGGTCAGCATACCTCAACCCGAACCCGACCCGTTTATTAAACGGGTCGGCTGTGGCAAACACGAACCCAACCCGTTTAATAAACGGGTAACCCGACACGACCCGCCAACCCATTTAATAAATGGGTTGGGTCGGGTAAACGGGTTTTCAGGTTCGCGGGTCAGGTTGGCGGGTTGACGGATCGGGTTGGCAGGTAGGCAGGTTGGCGGGTCGGGTTGGCGGGTTGACGGGTTGGCAAACGGGTTGGCGGGTTGGCAAACGGGTTGGCGGGTCGAGTTGGCGGGTTGACCCACCCGCCTAACCCTTTTATTAAACGGGTCAGCCGGGTTGGCGGGTTGGCATACCCCCAACCCAAACCCGACCTGTTTAATAAACGGGTTATGCGGGTCGACCCGTTTATTAAACGGGTTGGCTTAAGCCCAACCCGAACCCGCCTAAGAGGCGGGTTGGCGGGTCGGGTTGGCGGGTCGTGTCAGAAATTGCCACCCCTAGGCCCAACCCATGTATATAATGAGCAGGTTTTGGTCCCATAAATAATGGGTCATATCCTAAAACCTTGACCCAAATCCAGCTCATGGTGGGTCGGGTCGGCTTAGCCGGACCGGTTGTCCACCCACCTTGAAAAAAGACTGTAATTATGGTAGACGTAGCCAGAGCGATTAGGTCTATGATCCCGGGGGTGGTTTTCTCATTCTCATGAGAAAAGAAATCATAGTATCAGTCGGACTGGGGTCAAAGATCCGACCCATTTGGGTCCCTGTCTGTCCAGTGTCTACTGCATAGCGACAGCGAGAGGGGAATCCCAATTAGGGATGGCAGTGGGGCGGGGCGGGGGACAAGGTTTCCACCCCCGCCCCGCCTCAAAATTTTATCCTCCACCCCCGCCCCGCCTCCGCGGCGGGGATGGATTTTATCCTCCACCCCCGCCTTCATCCCCGTTTCATGTCCTCCACCCCCGCCCCGTCCCCGTCCCCGCCCCGTCCCCGTCCCCGCCCCGCCCCCGCCCCGTCCCCGTCCCGACCCCGCCCCCGTCCCCGACCCCGCGGGATGAGCGTGCTCGTCACCGGCGCCGCTGGCTTTGTCGGCACCCACGTCTCGCTCGCCCTCCGGAAGCGCGGTGACGGTGTCGTCGGCCTCGACAACTTCAACGACTACTACGACCCCTCGCTCAAGAAGGCCCGCCGTCGAATCCTCGGCGACCACGGCGTCTTCGTCATCGCCGGCGACATCAACGACGCCCGGCTCCTGGCCAAGCTCTTCGACCTCGTCGCCTTCACCCACGTGATGCACCTCGCCGCCCAGGCCGGAGTCCGGTACGCTATCGAGAACCCGGCGTCCTTCGTGCACAGTAACGTCGCCCGGCTCCAGGGTTAGGAAATTAGGGAAGGGAGTTAGGGTTAGTAAACAGTTCATCTGAGTTGGGGGCGGGGATGGGGCGGGGCCGGGACGGGGATGGGCCGGGGCGGGGATGGGGCGGGGCGGGGCGGGGCGGGGGAACGTGCCAGTCCATCCCCGCCTCCACCCCCGGACGGGGATGGATTTTAACCTTCATCCCCGTTTCATACCCTTCATCCCCGGTCCAAACGGGGCGAGGCGGGGCGGGGCCCCGCTTTCCCCCGGTCCACTGCCATCCCTAATCCCAATTCCCCACCTCATGTTTGGATAATGGAGTCACGACAATGAAGACAGGACAAAGTAATAAAGGAAAACCGTCCCCACCTCTCTCTCTCTCTCTCTGGTTGTGTCTAGCACAGGAAAAATGAACGCCGCGGCTCGCGCTCGAGTCTGACAACCGTCGCAGGCGGCCGGCGGAATGGGGTCGAGCGGGAACGGGCGGAGCCGGGCGAGGGGCCTCGTCCTGAAGGCGCTTGCCCTCCTCGGCGGCGCCTTTCTTCTCAGGAAGCTCACCAAGTCCGCCACCCGTTGGGACCACGCTCGCGTCGTTGCCGGCGCCCTCTCCGGTGAGAAGGTTTCGTGCCTCCCATCCCTCCTCGTCCATTTTCTTTTTTCGGGTGATGAGTCGTTTTGATTTTGTCTCTTGGGTGCAGTTTTCTTACGAGCAAGCCTGTAGAGATTCCGCGAATTACTTCAATCTGAGGTATCGTTGGTTTTAGTTTTTTTTTTTCGATGGTTTTTGTTTCTTTTTGGTGAGAATAGTGGTGATTGCAGTGGTTTGTGGTTTAGTTTGTGTCTTGCTTTGTGTCTTGCTTTGTGCGTATTTGCTTGTGGGGTGTGCTTGTTTTTGGGGTTCTGTCTGTAGGTGCACTGGAATTTTTGAGTTTAGAGTCACAATTTGTTTTTTATGGTTGTGGGTTTTGTGAACAGAGGTGATCTGAATGACTTGTAGTTTGGTTTGCGTCTTGTTTTGAGGGTATTTGATTGTGGGGTGTGTGTTTTTTCGGTTTCTGTTTGTGGGTTTATCGAAATTCCGAGTTTGGAGTCAGAAATCCGTTCTTTCTAGTTGTGGGTGATATGGACAAAGGTGATTGTCAGCATTTTTTGGCACTAAATCTTCAGTAGTATAGCTTATCTAGTTTGTTGATCAAGTGGGATTAGGGGATTCTAGTTATCATTGGAAACGATGAGCTTAAGGAAGTCTTGCCCATGCTGTCAAAGGACAGTGCTTATTGTTTCCCCTCATTCCATGTTAGGAATCCTACTATGGTCGGTGATGTAGGCAATTGATTTCTGTGAGATTCTATTGAGTGGGAGAGAACACTGTAACTAACAGCAATTGATAAGGTAATCAATCAGATTATATTTTCAAAGGAGGAATGGAAAGTACTAGAGTAGGTCGGTATGTTTCAGTATGATGTTAGTGCTCAGCCCATGCTATTAGGCGTGTACATAAAGTGCTCATTCACATAGTCAAGTTACATAACTCTTCTTATAGTCTATCTTAGTGGCGTCGGAAGCACCATACTGGAGTGGGAAGGACACTTGCAAGGAAGCATACTTCAGAAGTGTAAAACTCCTCGCTTCTGAAGCATTGTTGAAAGCGATGGGCATCACAATTACCAACTTGTGAATCTGACAGATGAAAATCTCAATTCCCTGACTGAAATATGGTGATTATGATCTCCATTCTCTTTCTGCTTCATGTTTCAATCTCCATCTCACTTTCTGCTTCACATTTCTCGTAGAATCTAAAATGTCTTTATTCTTGCTTTTGATATTTGTATTACTTCCTCATTATGCTTCCTGGCCTGGCAAATTTAGTTTATCTCACACTCATCTTCTAGAAGACTTTATCATTCTTCCTATTGGGGAGAACTACTAAGAGAGGGGTAGGCATTCCATGAGCGGTTGAAGGGACCACCTTCTTCAGTATGACAGACAAAACTTTGTCTTTTTTCCTCTAGTTTTATATTTTTTTCAAACTCTCAGCTAAAACGTGATTTGGAATTTCTAAGGCCCCTACCACAATATAAATATGCTAGAATGCACAATCTTTGAAACCCATTCTCTTTAGGAAGGAGAACAAAAGGTGCATATTCCTACAAAAGCCTCAAGAGTCAATGGATCTGTTCTTATGGAGTTGCCGGCTGATTGAAAATGAAAGTAGAGCCTGATAAGCTCACATAACAGCCCCACTATGAAAAGTCGAGACTGAGAATGTGTGTGTGCACGAGCATGCGCAGGCGTGCAAGAGAGAGAGAGAGAGGTGATTCCATCCAGCCATAGGTGTCTCTTACCACGTAGGCTGGCCACCTTTCAACAAATGAAAAAACACGCTTATGCTTCTAGTGAAGGGTATTTTTTCTTCACTCATTAGTAATGTCTCTTTTAATGGATCACAAATTCACAATACATTTGACAAAAGGCAAAAGCGTGTCCACCTCTCCAAGAGTCTTGTTCATGGCCTTAAAGAATACCATTGGAGAGTAGCAATTCCTTGTTTAAAGTTTTTAGGGACTGGAACAATGGAGTTGTTATTGATAGTAGCAGTCGCTGCTTGTTTGAGCTGACTTGCTTATCTTTCTTCACAGTCCTACAATCAAGAAAGGACAATAAGGGCCTTGCTTTGAGAATTAAGATACCTTATTCAACCTTTTATTTAGTTCATTTTTTAGTCAGGCACAAATCGACAGAAAGGCAAAACCTCTTCAAGCAATCCTCGCCCTCCTTATCGGTTATACAAAAAAGGCAAAACAACGTAAGAGATCCTTGACTATTTACTTGCCTCTCTAGTTTAATCACCTTGTGTTTCCTTATTAATTTTTTTAGTATAGGTTTTTTCTTTTGACTTAGTAGGTTGGGCACTTAGCAATAAAAAAGATGTCTTACTCCTCTATTTGTGTTACTATATGGAAGGGGAGTCTACCCACCTTCACCTCTGGATGGGGAAGTTCCTCTTGAACCCCCCCTCTCCTTACATGGATCTCACATGTTGGATGAGCAAACATGCATGAAAAAAAGAGATGGCTAGAGGATTCCTCTTGAAACAAGCACAAAGGACACCAACTTACCAAGTAGTGAGTGGCCAAGCTTCCTTAGCCTATCCTTGGTAGTATCTTGTCGTTGATGGCCAGACACTTTTTAGTAGGGCAGCATTGGGAGAGTGCCCTGGCAGCCAAGTACTTAGAGCATCAGTGGAATTGTACCTAAATTCTAATAAGGTGTTTTATGTGGCATTATTTTGGAACGTTTTTTTTTAAGTTTAGGTATCTGATGAATGTATTTTTGCAACTTATTTCTCGCAGAATGCTGACATGCCCAGCAGCGGTGATGCTGGATGGATCGAAGGTTTTGTATTTTGAGCAGGTAAGGATGAATAGAGATTTTAAGGAATAAACATTTACTTATTCTGAGTAATTGTTCAAGTTTTACTTTTTCCTTTTCTTTTTTGACGTGGCAGGCATTTTGGAGAACTCCTGAGAAGCCTTTTCGGCAGGCATGACAAACTTCTCTTCATTTTCATTACTTATATTTTAGCACATGACTGTCTGAGCTGTCATGTTTTGCTAGAGATTGTACACTTTCCTCAATGTTGTGAATGTTAGGATTTTTGTTGTTTCATTTGGAATTTGGAATTTCACTCTCCAATTGCTTTCAGAACTCATGTTGGAATTGATGGAATATTGGTAGGCTATGAAAGAGCACTGTACAATCACATTCTGTCCCAATTGTCCATTCTAGTCTATGCGTGGAGGTTTAAACATTTATTTTTCATTCCCAGTCTTCAGTTTATAACAAAAAACATTGTGGAAGCTTTTGTTCAAATCGGCTTTTTTAATGTTAAGTAGACAAGGAATCTTCCATCTGTTTGAATCTTATGATGGACTTGTGTAGACAAGCACTTATTTTGAAAATAGTCTCACAAAGGTTGATATCTATTCTATCAACAGAATGTAATCATTGTATTATTCTTGGGGACATTTACTGGATTTGCTCAATTAATAAAGCAGATATATGGTTGGAAGCAGTTTACCAAAATTAATTCAACTGAATCCTCATGAGTCATGGGGTTGACCTGTAAAGTCAACTCTGGCTAGTAGAACTCGCAAAAATAATAATGACTTGGCCCGAGTTGAGGTGGCATGCAGCACTTGAACATGTCTGATTCTAAATGGCCATACAAGTTAGTGATGAATCAAGTGAGTTCCATGTCAAAACTGACTCCTGATCCATGGATTCATTTGAGTTGACCCAGTGGATGGTTAGTCTCTCTAAGTTGTGCTTCAATATGACATGGAAGTCTGTATGTCATAATTTTAGTTCTTTTGCTCTTATTCCATAAATGCACAATTATCAGGTTCTGATCAAAGCATGTTTATTTGCAATCCATCTTTGTGATTTAACTAGGAAATTCACTTGCAAACATTTTGATCAGTAGATGTTACTGTTATGTTATAAAGTGATATCTAAATATGTGAGTGGCATTGACATGTAAGATATTCATGATATGCAGCAACTTGCACACTTAAAGCAAGATTATCTGTAAGAAAATATCACTATATACTGCCAAAAACTTATAAGTATGGAGATTATTTAGTTGAAATCTTTTTTTCTATATGTATTCTTTGTCCTGTCCATGACCAACATGACCCTGTAGTATTAGCTCACTGCATTTGTAACTTGGTTATTTTCAACTTGTAAGATTATGCTATTGCTTTTCTTGATGTTTCTTTGTGCAAAAGAAGTCCTAAAAGGTTTCCTTTTCCAGAGGTTTTATATGGTGAAGCCTTGTTCGAAAGAGATGAAGTGTGATGTTGAGGTGAGCCACACTCAGTTTTACATCTTCATAATTCAGAAGCTTGAGACCACGTTGCTCTTGGCTTATATTAATTATTTGGCTTTATTTTGACTGGCCTTTATCGTGTGCTCTTCTCAACCTTTTATTTACTCTGCATAGTAAATAAAGTATTTACATAAAATTGATTTGGAAGATGCGTGGATGGTTCTGGTTCTTTCTGATACAAAGTGATGTCTCAATACATCTTCTCTGAATGTTAGCATCTTCGCCTAGGTTATCAACTTCTAAACTTGTTTGGCTTTATTTGAAGGCCGTAACTTTAGATGGACTTTTACCATGGATTGACCTTGTGATTTGCAACTTGAAAATGATGGCATTTATTTCATCTATCTTCATCTGAATCTATTTGGTTTGCAGTCATCAATTAAATGTCCTATTCTTGTGTGTTTTGCATGTAAGAGTTTTATATGTCTGTTGCATTGCAATATGCTTGAATTTGAAATGGTAGAACAACAGAACCCACTAGTGAAGTTTTAAGTTTTTCAGGAATAGTCTAGGTGGCCTATGTGATAGGTAGTAGACTAGTAGGACTGGGAAACAAGCCGAGCAGCTTGTGGTTCGGCTTGCCATGAAGTCGTCCGTGTTCAGTTCATGCAGCTGGTGAGTCGAGCCACAAGAAGCTCATTAACAAAGAACGAGTCGAGCACGAACAAAGGGTGCTCGGCTCGGTTGAGCTCGTGTAAGCTTGTACGAACATAAAATATATAATTTAAGTGCAACATATGGCATTAAAAGCATTTTTGTTCAGATGGTTAGTTTATATGGCACGTGACAAAGAGGTCTCGGTTTCAAATCCCATCATTGTCAGCATTAACTTTATGTACTTTTTTACACGAGCCAGCTCGTGACTCGGTTCAGCTGACTTGAGCTTGGCTCGTCTACCTACGAACTCAAGCTGAGTTAAATGGTAAACAAACCGAGCTTGAACAAGGTGGGTTCAGCTTGTTTACCAGTCCTAATAGGATGCTGGCCTCTTATGATTGTGTTTCAGTAAAAAACCATATCTTCTAATCTGTTTTTTGGAAATATTTTGTGTTGCAGCGGATAAATAAGTTCATACCAGGACCATTCTGGGCTGAATAGCCAGTAGTTTTCACAGTTTGGTAATAATCTGTCACATGGACACTTCATGCTGGAAACATGCAGCTTGGCAATAGTGGGATGGGGTGAAGTCAGTTTTATGAAGGTAGGATATAGAGATGCATTCATGTTACACAGTGTATTATCTAATATATATTAAAATGAGCACAAAATCCTAAATCACAGATATGTGTATGTGTATATATATACATAACTAGATATATTTATTTATCACTTATATTTATATTTGTAAGAATGTTAGTATACATGTACGTATAAAAGCTACCAAGTCTGAAGATCATGGGAGGGGTGTAGCCATGGGGGAGGGAAAAGGAAAGGATTACCCATGAATATGACATTTTGTGAGCAGTAGGATATATGTATATACTATATATATACACATATTCATAGCACATAATGTATTCTCTGTTGATTTTGATTTTATAGAAAAGACACACACGCATATATATATATATATATATATATATATATATATAAATGAATATGATCCCTTCGCAATCTATGGTTTCATCATCTTCTTCCTCCTGCTCTACTATCTTTTGTCAATTGTAATTGACTGGTTCCTAATTTTTTATTCTTTGTATTAACTCTAACCATATTGAATGGAAATTTCAAGTATCATACTTGATTTTCTTGTTGAACATACTTTTCCCCTCCTCCAAGGACAAATTGTTTGAAACAAGTTCTTGATCCCTCAGCTTCTTCTATGATTTCACCAATTGATAATAATGAACTCGCAGTACCTATAGATGATGATTTTGCATCAAGGTGCAAGAGTATCAGGTCAATATGAATATTAACTACCTGATTGGTCCACTTCTATTTTGTTGATATTAATTGTTACTATTGCTATGATGGCTTTTACCTCTGGTGTTAGTTGTATGTCTCAAGATTGAGAATGGTTGAGCTTATCTGCCTATACGAGTTTCTGTAATTATGTGTTTGGTTATAGTTATTAGTTCCAATTGATATAAGTCCGTGTTTGTTGGGAAGTAGTATGAATGTGTTCCTATTTGTTTTAGGTGTTGGTTTTCCTGGCCACTTGCAATAGATGCTTGTCAGAAGCATTTGCAAGACTAACCATGTGAGGGTGGTGCTAGATGAATCATCGTTGCATGCATGAAATTATGTTTGTTTGTTAGTAAAATCGGATTTTGCTGGTAATAGGCATTACATGCATGATATGAAGGCCTTCGTGTTGTCATAATACTGAAAAAACAATTGTTTTCTTTAGTGATAGCTACTATGGTACAACCTCCTTTTTTCTATCTTCTATCATTATGTTTGTAAAGGACCTAAAGGTACTTTTCAAGATATTGCTTTCTGTTCCGCGACAAACTTAATTTCAGTAAAAAATCTTTTATTACATGATTTTGGACAGATCTGATGAAATATCAACATGTCTGTGTTTGCATATGTTCATAGTAATTTCTAAAGTTAGATGATGTGATTGAATACCTTCCTTCATTGCTTATGGACACTAACTCCTTCAATTTACAAATACACAATTTACATGGACAGCTGAGTTCCTATGTTATTAGGGATGTAGAGGAGTACAAAAATTTCTGTGATAGACCAAAGAATCAGCGTCCTCAAGCTGAAGAAGTTATTGGGGTAAGCCTAGCAGATAAGACATAATTTTGTGCTTTTCCCTTCTTTTGATTGTTGCAAATGTTCAGTCTTTTTTACCTCTCCTAATTTCCTGTTGCAAAAACTGAGTATACAATCATTTCAATATTGGAGCTCGATTTAAATGGATTTGTTTAATGTTAGAGACACCTAGAATTTTCTCTTCTAGGTTCGAATTCAGGATCCCTCAATTGTTATGGTGCAATTCCTACTGGTCTAGCCAGAGAGAAAATTTACTGCCAAGAATTGCATTCCAGAAATATGGAGATGGCACTGCCATGTTTAGTGCTGTTTTGCTTGGTCATGAATTAGTGTTAGGAGTCGGGTCAGTGCGATATCTGGGTTGATTGAAATCAGTATATTACCTCTAACACAGATGCAAGCATGCACATGCACTAGTTAGGTTCATTAGCTCATTTATGTGTGTTCTGGTTAATGCTAATGTTAGAGTCAGGGTGTCTCTACCCAATGGATTTCGCTTGAATCAGCAGTCATTGCTGTTTTATGATCTGATTGATTTTGGGCATGTTTGCGCTGCCCTGTGATTTTTGGTTCCTGTGATTGTAAATCACAGTCACCTTACTTTCTCAAGGTTAGTGGAACATGAGAAAAACTGAAGTTGTGAGTGTGATTGTCAGCTGTGATTGTCTTTGCATCTTTTTACTTTGAAACTTGTGAAAGTAGATAACAAGGTTGACCTTGTGATCTACTTTCTCCCCTGTGACCAAAACAAACATGCCCAAAATCTTTTATATGTAGGATATTGCAGAGCACTTGACAACTGTTTATCTTTCACACTGTGAACGTGGGAAGCGCTGCTTATATGAAGGTTCTACTCCACCTGGTGGTTTTCCTAATTCATGGGTATATTTCCTATTGAACTTGTATTGCTAAGCGTCTGTACTTTTTGGCCTTTTCTTCTATGAAAAACTAAAATCTAGTTCAGAAGTTTGGTGAGGAAACCAACTATCTCGGAGTCGGATTGCTTCTAATATGTTGATCTGTTGATACATGGTTTTGATGAACATTGATTACAGAATGGTGCTTCATGCTGCACCTCGGAACTCTCTATCCTGAGAAATGGTGAAGTGCATACTTGGGACAGAGGATATGATGATGAAGGCACACAGGTACTTCAACGCATTGAAATTTTTTGCCACTTTATGTAGTCCTATGATAAATGATAGTCTAACATGTCGAGAGTTTCATGGCTAACAGGTTTGGGGAGTAAAAGATGGTCCGTATGAATTTAAACCAGCACCTCCTTCCAGTTTCAATGGCATGTATTCTCCTTTAAATTTTGCCCCCGTTATGTCCTTGGAAAAGAAGATAGATGATTCGTTTGATATGCAAGATTGATAAATGCTGTGTAATATTTGCCCTGTTAATGTAAATTTTAATATGTTTGGTCTCTCTCTCTCTCTCTCTCTCTCTCTCTCTCTCTCCAGTTTGTAGGTCTCTTTTTATATGTGATCGTGCACTAACGTACTAGGTCTCCAAACTAAAGGAACCTCAAGTATAGCCTAGACAATAATTGGTCTGGCAATTGGCTACTCTGGTCATGCTTATGGGTGCATAAAACCATTAATCACACAGATTAGGATTTTTTTTAATTACACGGGAAACCGGCATCAGGATGGGGACACCGTTGTTGTTTTTTCTTATTACATGGGGAAACCAGTTTAGGACAGGAGACCTGCCATTTAAAAAAAAAACAGCTTTGGGATCGGAGACCTGCCTAAACAAAAATCTGAACCCTCAACTGCGTGAGATTAGAACTAAGGGCATGTTCTTTTGGATCATTCTGATTTACTTTCTCATTTGAATGAGAAAGTGAATCTGATTTATCTGATTTGTATCAGCAGCTGAACATAAAAAGTTAAGCTGTGAGAAAGTGAATCTCATTTGCCTTTGCAAATGAGAGTCTCTTTCTAATTTGCTTGAGATTCAAAATCACATGAAACCCATTGTGATTCTGAATCTCAAGCAAATTAGAAAGTGATTCTTAATCATGTTTTTTAAAAGGAGCAGCCGAACTTATACCCTAAAGTTCACTTGATTGTTTGATAGGTAAATACAATGACTGAACAGATTCAGTGATCGGGCCTGGGTACTTAATAAAGTATTCAGGCCACACAAAACACAAAAAATCGCTGTGCGTGTAACTATTTTTTGTATAAGTCATTCCTATGCATAATATCCAAAGAAGCCCAAATCCATGGTTATAAGTAGGGGTGTCAACAGTTCTGGTTTACCCAAACTGGACCTGGACCAAACCCTATAGGGTCCAGGTATGGTGACAAATAAGAAGACCCGATTAAGATCCAGGTTCAGATCCGAAGGCCTGATTAATATATGGACCCGGGTATAGTTTGTGAATTTTTATACCAGACTCGGACCCGACCCGAGTTCCGATTAAGACCCGTAATTTTCAATGTAAAAATAATAAAAAATTATTATTTTACCGGGTATGATCCGGGTCTGGTTCATGTAGTTCTTATCGGATCTGGATATGGTTTCTCTTATAGTAGACCCGATTAGACCCAGATCCGGACATGATACCATACCCGAAAATCTGGTCCAAGTCTGGTTCCACCCGGGTCTAAACCAAACTGGACCCGTTGACACCCCTAGTTATAAGTGGAAGCCTCTCCTGTGAGTCTTGCAATATTTTTCAGAGATTTTCACAAACCATGAAAATCCCAATATTATTGCAAGATTTTCAAAATCTTGCTCATTATATCCCATCTCTTATAGTTTTTAATTTTTAACATTTTACAAAATGTTCATTTTTTGCATATTTTTAAATATAAAAATACCAAGAAAATACTAAGAGGGGTCAAATTTCTTTGTGGTCAAACGTGCCATATAGGACCATCCTTATAAATTAGGCGAGGAACCCTTTGGAAGTTGGAAAATGAAATCCTAGCCCATTCTTTTCCATGCTATGTAGGGGTGCAAATGGATCATACACAGTCCAGAATCATGGTTGATCCAGATCCATAAATCCAAATCTCAGTCTGAAATAGATGCCTTGAAGTAATCCATAAGTAGTCTAAACGTAGATCAAGTTGGAAAATGAAATGCATTTCACATTTGAAAGTACAAATGGATCAAATTCTATCTGGATCTAAACATAGATCAGATGACAAACATCAATCTAAATCTGAGTCCAAATCCAAAAAGTGTAGGAATTCAAGAGGCCACTCCCAACGGTTGCATGTCTTCCAAGAGGCATGAACATAAACACAACTTAAATAAAGATGATGATAATATACAAGTTACATACACTCTTGAATAAGGGTTTGTCTTGGAGTTGAAGGAGCACTTCTTCGTTAGGTATAGGGCCCTCGGGGCCGGATCTACAATGCATGAAACTATCGAGTTTCTGAAGATTCCAGCATACTGGAAATATGAAAGGCAAAAAGCTGTGAAATAATAAAGAATCTATCGGTGGTGATTTACTGTGTAACTGTACATCCCCTTCTACTCATGTTCACCCTTTCGCGCGTCATAGTTCTTACAAAAAGAACTTCACCATATGTGGGGACCCATTTGAAAACATGTTTACTATCCAAATCTGAAAGTGATGTATTATATTCAGATCAAAGCCCCACCTTTCTGTGTCCGAGGGTTGGATTCCTAGGTAGGGGTGGCAATCGGGTCGGGTTGGCGGGTCAGCATACCTCAACAGACCCGTTTATTAAACGGGTCGGCTGTGACAAACACGAACCCGACCCATTTATTAAACGGGTAACCCGACACGACACGGTTAACATGTTTAATAAACGGGTCGGGTTCGTGTTAGCGGGCAGGTGGGCAGGTTAGCAGGCGGGTTGGTGGGTGGGTCGGGTCGGGTAAATGGGTTGGTGGGTCGGGTAAACGGGTTGACCCACCCGCCTAACCCGTTTATTAAACAGGTCAGCCGTGTTGGCGGACGGGTCGGGTCAAGTAAATGGGTTGGTGGGTCGGGTAAATGGGTTGACCCACCCGCCTAACTCGATTATTAAACGGGTTGGCGGGTTGGCATACCCCTAACACGAACCTGACCCGTTTAATAAACGGGTTAGGCGGGTTGACCCGTTTAGAACACGAACCCGTTTAAGCCAAACCCGAACCCGCCTAAGAAGCGGGTTGGCGGGCGGGTCGGGTCAGATTTTGCCACCCCTATTCCTAAGTGGGAAGCTTTTTCCGAGCGAGAGCGACTTTTTCCGTTCTTTAGCCATAGTAATCTTTCTTACTTTATACCATGAAAAGTAGTCAATTGACAATCTGGATGTACTTTCGCTATCAAAATGAGAGTTTCAGGCACCTTGTGGGCAATCATTCGATGTCCGAACCATGTTATATTAAGGAGTCTTTCCCACTACACCCATCCCAAGACATCAGCTTAGGTGTGAGTAACATACCCCTCATGGGGAAAGGTTCCTAAATAAGGAAACTGTTCGCTCGCTTTGCTCCTTCAATTGTTACTTTTTTTTAATGGTCTTTAATTTTTAAAAAACAATTAACTGCTCATGTAAAAGGCAGGGGATTTTCTTCTGATGCTCTGTACGTATACCTCATCACTTGTAGGCAAGATCTGAATAAAAGTTAACTTTAATTAGAAAAACAAACAAACAAACAAGCAGCCGCTCATAGTGGCCGCCCCCTCATCCCATGGTCTACAATCATTGTGGTGGTGAGGAGGTGATCCGCATATGATGTTAAATATAATTAGTTTAATTGAACTGAACATATTAGGCCTCATTTCTTGTTCTGTCCCATTCTTCTTTATGGGTTTTAAGTGTTTTATGATAGATATGAACTATTAGATGTGTTTAGCCTGATTGATTGAGTGGGAATAAACTCTTGAATCATGTTTTTTTTTATGAAAATACATGTTTTGATGAGCCAGAAAAAATTGGTACCTTCGTAGCCATTGATTCTAAATCATTAGAAAAACTTATATACATGTCAGATTTTGACAATCAAAAAGTAGGTTCTCACTAAACAAAACATATAGATCACATCTACTATGTTATACATGATAAAAAATACTTAAAACTATGATTTTTTAAGAGACCTGACAAAAAAGAAAGCCTAAGGAAGGCATTTCTTATATATATATATATATATATATATATATATATATATATATATATATATATATATATATATATATACTGAA
Source organism: Nuphar pumila (assembly GCF_984573655.1). Classification (NCBI taxonomy): domain Eukaryota; kingdom Viridiplantae; phylum Streptophyta; class Magnoliopsida; order Nymphaeales; family Nymphaeaceae; genus Nuphar; species Nuphar pumila. Next base: position 181,141,137 of record NC_143249.1, on the reverse strand, counting down.
CATATTAGTGTTAGTCATTTTCAAAATAACATGATTTTATTAGGGTGCATTTGATGCACCATTCTCAACGTAATTCAAACGAAAATTACGCTAAGAACGACAATTTTTAACAAACGTTGGATGCGACGGACGACGGTCTGCACGTCCGCCGTGTTCTTATAAGTATGTTATTTTCGTTCCACCCTCCACCCCATTACAAAAATAACATGAACGAAAAGAACAAAAATTTCTCGATGAACGTGCTGAACCATCTCGCACGCTCAACACTCTCTCTCGGAGCTCCTCTCTCTCTATCAAAACCCACTATCTGAACCTCCATGCCCCCTTTCTGACCCTGTTCCCCTCCGATGACCATTGATCGATCTCGTTCCCTCTCCGACGACCATTCTCTCTCAAACCCACTCTCTCAACCCCCTTTCCGACCCTGTTCCCCTCCGACGACCATCGCCAGACCTCGTTCCCCCTCCCACTCCCCTCACTAGACACCCAACCCGGCCAACCTCCCCTGCGTCTATGCTCCATCGACTGGCCGGAACCCCCTGTAAACCCCCTTTGCCTCTGACTCCACCTCACTCTCCCCCTGCGATCTACCTCTCTCCATTTCTTCCTCGGTTCATCGGACCACCTGCGTTGGTGTCTCCCCTGCGACCCCCCCCCCCCCCTTTGCAGTTTTCCTCTCACACGGTCCATCCCCCTCCGGCCTTCGCTTCGGCTCTATTTTTCGACATTAGCATCTGGTTTTCGACCGTACTGTACGCTCTATTCCCCACTCCCCCCCCGGGCTCTGTCGAACCCGTCAACGTCGTCGATGTTGCTCTCTTTTACTCTGCGACACGTTGAACCCTGTCGGAAAGCCTGAAAGGTTTTGGTGACAGGCGTGAAGGATTCTGAGTTTCATGACTATCCAAGTTATCCACATATCGTCGTCACAACGGACATTTGGAACATAGCATCTGAGTACGATCCAAACAAATGTTGGACTTGAAACAGTTGTTATAGAACTAACAGAACCAATGTTCTGTTCCATTCTTTTTGTTCATTTTTGTCCAAACCTGAACAAGTCACCAAACATGCCCTTAAGGTACTGATGGAACATTAACATTATTTTTATTTAATGTTTTAACGTGTGCATCTTTCATATAAATTTCAAAATTTTAAAATCTTACCATGCTTTTTAAATCTTATCATGGGCCCGCTTGCAACACCATGTGATTCATGGATTTTCTTTATGTGATTGCAATTGGCAAACCAACCTTTTAAACTTTGATTTTTGATGACTAAGAAACCCTCACAGAGAACCGGGTCACTAACAGCCCGCCTCCTTACAAGGTAAAACTCCGGGTTGGGAACACGATCACCCAGCCTTTCCTTCCCCAACCGTGTAAAAGCAACAGCAGCCCCATGTGGCAGCGGGTTTGAATCCAGGTCTAATCGGATCCATCATAAGAGAAATCATACCCAAATCTTATAAGAACTACATAAACCAGACCCGGGTCATACCTGATAAAATAATATTTTTTATCATTTTTACTTTGGAAAAATGTGGGTCTTAATCAGAACTCGGGTTGGGCCCGGGTCTGGTATAAACTATCACAAACTATATCTGGCTCCATGTATTAATCGGACCTTTGAGTCTGGACCTAGTTTTTAATTGGGTCTTCTTATTTATCACTATACCCGAATCCTATAGGCCGACCCGTTGACACCCCTAACCATAAGAAACAAAATCATTTAAGTTACCAATAGATGTTTGTTATTGGTCCAACAAATAAGGCCCAATATGGCCATAACTCCTCAACCGGGTCCGAAACCAAACTTATCATATCAGATGGCCCTGAACGGTTGGTGAACTGGTGCCACCACAGGGCAGGCATCTCAATCTTTGTCGCAAGGATACGCCATTTGATGACACGAACCGACACAACGACATAGTCATTGATCATCTTTTTTAATGTTTTATTTAACAAAAACATAATTTTAATATTAACATATCAAAAATAGTTTTTATTAATTAAATATTTAAAAATTAAAAAATTTCCTTGTCGAGTATCCCATTTTCCCAAAAGAATTTTGAACTTGCGAGACCAACCTGCATCGCGTGTCCTCGTGTCTACGAATCTTTGTGACATAGATCCCAATCCAACGGTGGACACCTGGCGATCGCACGGGCGATCGCACGGGCGACCACACGAGCGGTTCTAGCGCGCAAATCGTCCGGCGCGAAAATCCGTTATCCACCAGAGACTTCCCTCCCATCTCATCCCCACTATAAAAAGGGGAAGAAGACAACCGATCAGACCCTTCCTTCGCTCGCTCTTCGTCTTGCTCTGGAAGCTCGCCCCCCCCCCCTCTGCGCGGCCATGGCGTCCTTGTCCTCCGGCGCTCAATTCCTCCGCAACCGGTCCCTCAATTTCCCCGTTCGGCGGCCTCCTCTTGAGGTTCGTTCGATCCCCCTTTGCGTTCCGGAGTTTTCCGTTCATTATGCATTCGTTTTTAGTTTTCCGGTCGGTATACGGAGAGGAGGCTGCGCTAGAATTAGCTCTCTGGGATTTCTGTTTCTGCATTCGTTCTTGATCGAAGATTAGATCCGCGGAGAAATCGTTCGGCTCGGGCTTTTTTCAGTTTTGGTTCTGTTTTCTGATCGGTTTTGCAGGGAAATGCAGAGAAGAACGTCAAGAGATTGCTCCCGGCAGCAGGAAGATACCCGGTCTTGGCGATGTCGAGTCTAGACGGTGAATGCTCTCTCTTTCTTACTAAACACATGTAAATTCAGATTAATCAGAGAGAACAAGGCCACTAAAATATAAGAAATAGAGTGTGAACTAAGGCATTTCTGTTTTTTTTTTTCCTCATCCGACCGTCCAGATGTGATCAGCATGGTTCATTTGCTAAGAATCAGACAGTTGGGTCATGCTTTTTTTCACACAAAAAAAAACATGAATTTTGAATGCTTAAATATTTACGAAAATTCTGAGTTGTTGATTTCCAATCCTTAAAGAATCCTACTTATGCATCTCAATCGATGATTCACGAGCCAGTCTCTTTAAAACCAAGCATGTAGATCACATCTTTACGATCAGATTTAAGAAACAAAAACAGAAAAAGCCCATGGAAATCTCGGTTCACACTCTAATTTTCATATTCTAGTGGCCCTTAGAGAACAACTTTAACAGTGGCTTGTTGAACAAGTCCATTCCTATCCATTTCTAACAGCAGTCTATGTGCATTTTGGAGAAAAAAAAAACAAATGTTAAAATGATTTTATGGTTCTAATTAAACCTATGATAATGACAATTACAATATATAACAAGTATCCAAGGGGTACCCCACTGGCACACAGGTGTATCCGCAGCTTCCAGAGGTGGGCAGGGTGGTCGTGGGAGTAAGGATGCTTAGGTTTATATACATAATTAGATTTATATACAGACATACTCTTAGATAATATGATATTGTCAATATTGAGAAAATATCATGATATTTTTTGTGAAATAATGAGTAAATGAAATTCTCCAAATATTCTGAAACTTGTTTATTAGAAGATATCATGAAAATTTTGAGAAATTATTAGGAAACCCTGACAAAATCTTTCTTTTTGTTTTTAATCTAAACAGTGGTTTTATTTTGTTTTATTTTTTATTGGCACTCTTCCACTTTTTAGTATTTTTCATAAGAAACGCGGATAAAATGTACTTTTCTTGATTTTCCATTTCCCCCTGAAACTTCACTGTTTTACTTGATATCCTTGAGATTTGTAGACAACAAAGATATCCCAATAAGTTGCCTTGCCAAGGTACTGCCAAGACGGTTGGTGACTGCCCCCACCCCACCTCCAACACACACACACACACACACACACACACACACACACACACACACACACACACACACACACACACACACACACAAGAGAGAGAGAGAGAGAGAGAGAGATGAACCCAATCACAAACACGCATGCGCTTGTGTGTATACAGGACGAAGGAAAATATGCTGCTGACTTGTACTTCATATCCTCAATAAACATTAGTTTGGACAATGTTGCTAGTATTGCTAACTAATATTATAGGCTTTTGATGGATGTCTTTCTGTTCACATATGTAGCTGCTTATGGGATGGATGCTTGTCAAAGAAGAGTAATAATCTTTTCAACCATTGGATTGCTTATGGGACCCTGCCAAAATACTCCAAAGGTCGCATTGGCTGTGGCCTCTGAATTTGCAGACAGTATGTTGAAAATTTTTGTTTTTGTGTTGATCCTGTTCAAGCAACTTTGTTGGCAGTGGAAGAAATGGAGAGTTTCTTAGGCATGTTTTCTTGATATATGCAGTGCCAGCTCTTCGTGGGAAGGACTATGGCAAAACAAAAATGCGCTACCCTGACTACACAGAAACAAGCTCAGGTCTTCAGTACAAGGTCACCTATTAATATGTGTAAATATATACTTTCCCACCTAGTATTTTGGTACAATTAAGTCCTTGCTTTATAGTTTCATTACCATGGATAACAAGTAGCATTAAGTGATTGCATTATGAATTTTAAAAGGCCTGCAGGACTTACGAAAAGGAAGCGGTCCTACACCAAAGACAGGCGAGACTGTTGTGGTAAGGAAGGAACCCAATCAACATGACTTGAGAGAGAGAGAGAGAGTATTAGTTTTTTAATAAACATGAGATTGTCTTTAAGGAAAACCATCTCCCAACCTTTGACACTGTGTGTGTGTTTGGCAGCCATTGTCACTATTATTGTTTCATCTGTTTCATTGTGTTACATCATACTTAGCTTTCTGAGTTCTAGATCAAACACTATGCTTCCTCGACAGCTTGGTGCAGAAGGCCGAGTGGTTAATCATAACATTCACTTTAATCTTTTTGCTTGATGTCAACTGTCAGTTTGAATCACAATAGTTCCTTTAGAGTAGTAGGTCAAAATTGGAGTTGGCAAAGCAACTTTTATCAAATTGACAAAGGGTGTGTTTCTGATAGGGGGGTTTACTGGGAAAATAGGTGGTAAATGAGAATCCTCTTCAATGACGATTCTAGAAAATAAAAAAACATGGGAGCCACATGATTCTTGGAATTCCCATTACCACTTAGGGATGTGGTAATGAGTACTCGAAAAGGTCATGGTCGCTATTGTTTCTGGAAAAGTAGGGAAGCTGACTTTAGGACTTTTTTTCCACTTCACAGGAACAAGAAAATTGTGGTTCTGATGAGAGTTTTCTCCCTTCATATCCAAACACTCAGAAGAATACTTCAATTACTCAGTACAATCTTCCAACTGGTACTTAGGGCGTAACTATGCAGTTGTTTCTGGACATGCATCCTTTCAAATTAGAAGTTTTCCCTTCTGTGCATGTCCATAAAATATTTGGTTGTTGGCTCCTGACCTAGCCTGACTAATATTGTTAATATAATTTGCATTCTTTGAACTGTGGCAAACTGTTTGCCTGGATTATGTATTGCACTCATCAACTCTGGCATTGCTCATGGATTTAAACTATTATAGGTAGACTGGGATGGTTATACCATAGGCTATTATGGTCGCATTTTTGAAGCTCGTAACAAGACAAAGGGTGGTTCCTTTGAGGTACTGCAAAACAATACCATAGCTCAAAATGTTTTTTCTTTTGTTTTTCTTGTTATATAGATCCTTATGCTTCCTACTTTTACATGGGTCTTGTACACTCTCCATGGTGTTTGTATTCCTTTAGAAATGTTGTGCATTGCTGTGAAGTCTTCCAACTAACTAACCTTCATAGAAAATAATGTAATATTCTGTGGGTTCTGGTGTGATGACTTACATAAAAGTGCTCTACTAGGCCTGATATGACAATGTGAACTTTTGTACATTTATGAAGCAATCATTACTAATTTATGCCTGGTATAACACAGATCTGCAGAATATATGGCAAAGTTTGATTTATCAGATATATCTAGGGATTTTTTTGGGTGGTGGGGTCATGCTAAGAATGGAGAAAATCGAATCAGATCCCCCAAAGATAAGGATCTGAATGGGTCGGATTCAGCTATATGCATTACTGTTCTGAAATAATCGGATATCGCCTGATGGATTCTGGAGTCAGATACGAGTTTCTGATGGAAAAAGTTTTGCTGAATCCATATCCAATTAGCTTAAATAGCTAGTCTGATATACATTTTATATGTAATCAGATTTTAATGTGAAACTCTAAAATCGAATCTGAGTGATTTTCTTTATCAAATCTGACTAATGGATTAAGGTTTGGTCTGATATCAGACCCAAACCCAAACCATTGATATCCCTAGCAGAAAATGGATCTGAGATTTGTTTTTATGGCCTGGAAAGGTGTTGGACCAGAACTACCTGCATCTCTTATCCTTGAATATAAAAATCCCATCCTTTAGATTTGAGATCCTAGGGATTCAAACACACCCTAATTGTTTTGGATTTTGTTGGTGTCTAGTGCTTGTTTATCATTGGTTACTTCAGACTAGCAAGGTCATCCATGAATTCCAGTTCTGTGAGTTTCTCATTGTTTCAACTGTTGAAAATGGGAAATTTTTTCATGTTCTTCCCTGAGTTGCATCCTTTTTCCTTCTCGTTTTAGATGTCTCATGTTAATGGACAGATGACTAAGACATAGGCAGATGCTATTCCATCTTCCAAAGTTTGATAGCAAAAGGGAAACAGAATTTTTCGGTCATAAAAATGCTATTCTTTTTTTTTGTTTTATATCCCTTTTTCGTTGATGACTGCTAGCTTTTTAACCCCATTTTAGGTGGTCATTTCTTTCTATGGACAATTATCATTTTTTTTTCTGAATGTCAAAAAAAATTCTCCTCTTTGCATTTCAGAAAAGGAAAAAAAATGGTCAACATGACATTCTTGTTAGGGCTATCCTTGGCTTCTATTGAGCTTGTCATTGTGTAATGCCAGCTTCCGCTAATTTATCTATATAAGGCAGTAAAAGAATAAAGCAATGACTCTTTTTATGGTGTGAATAATGTCCAAGTCTCTTGTGCATCATAAGTTTTGATACTTAACTTGATGAAACGACATACTTGCTTGCCACTAATATGAACTGTTAACAATTTGATTTGAATAATAAGGTGAACCAGTTTTTTATTTCTTGTGTTTGTTGGAATGATATTTTTGTGTTATGCCTTTATCAGAAATTTATATTTTGACACTTAAAAAAATGTTATGATAATGATAGTTGCTTTGTGATTCTGCAGGGTGATGACAAAGATTTTTTCAAATTTGTAGTTGGAAACGAGCAGGTTTGTAAACTATGGATCCTTTGAATTTTGGTTAGTTTTACTTCTAAACTTTGTGCTTGTGGATGGACATCTGATATGTTTATTTAAATCTTGAAGAAATAGAAGAGTTTCCTATTTTCATGGAATGAGCTGTATTCTTTTCCCACCAGGGAAACTTTTATCCCTGCCCTTGCTTCCTACTTAATGTTGTGAATCCCTGTGAACATATAATCTGGTCTTGATCTTTTGAGTTTTCACACACACACATATGGAGGTGCATCCATCAAATTGACTAGGCATGGATTTTCCTGTTTATGTTTTAAACCTTTCATTAGTTATTGCAGGAAATTGTTATGTGATAATTAAGTTTAGGAGGTAAAGTTAACCCTTTATCACCAAACTCATTTTGGTTTCCTTTTTGGTGCATCACTCTGTAAATAACGTTGTGTTGAATAAAATAGATGGATTGGTCAAGTTGTACTATCTTGACCGTTGGGTGTCGTGTTTGAATTCCACTAGATGATATCTCCCAACTTGGTTATTAAGAAAAGATGTAGACTTGCTGAAAAATTGGTTTACATCTGAACCAGTGATACCATGGTTTAAATTTCAGGTTATACCAGCTTTTGAGGAGGCTATTGCAGGCATGTCACCAGGCGGCATACGGAGGTGACTTGCTTTATTTTAATTACATGAAATTACAGGATTAAGCTTGTTAAAGAATGTCTTTGTACTTCATGGACCTGCCCTTGATGTCATATGGAAAGTCTCAAAAACAGCAAGGAATGTGTTACCTGATCATGCTCCTTGTGGTGTCACAGGATCATAGTCCCTCCGGACCTGGGATATCCAGATAATGACTACAACAAGAAAGGCCCAAGACCTGCTACTTTCTCTGTAAGTGGAAAATAACCAGCGCTTTTTCTGATCTTTGTAGCATTAGTTTAGGAGTCCAGTTTTTGTAATGCATTTGGATGTGGCTAGGAGACGTGTTGACTATCACCCTGTCTCAGAAGCAATACGATCTTTTGTGCATGCTCGCAAATATCATCGTTGAATTTTTTTCCTTTTTCAGTCTGAAAACTTGGTAAAATCGTGAAAAATATGGTGTATCAACGCGATTTAATGTTATTTCAATTGTTATAATTTCATATTTTCTTTATTTCTCTGAGAAAATCTCTAGAATGGGATTTGTGACTGTGCGTCTATGCATTTGAGGATGTGGGTATTTGGTTGTTGTGCCACCCAGCAATACCTATGTCACATGGATACAGTTGTGGATACCGGGACATTGTTGGAGTGTGGAGCTTCTTTTCTACCTGAATATAAATCTTAAATTTCTGTGGATCCAACTTCACGGTAAGTTGGCAAGGGGTTGCAAGGGGGTGGGCTCCTCCTGCTCGTAAGGTGGGGGTTTGGGGGCGGTAGCCCTCAAGACGATTTTTTAGGGTATGTTTTTAATTTTACCATAGACTCCTTGTATAGTCCAACTACACTTGTAGAATCCTTGTAATCTACATTCCAACCAGTTCGGTCGTTGACATAGGCAATTCTTGTTGAACCACATAAAATCTTTGTTTTCTTGTGTGTGTTTTCTCTTTTTGCTTTTTGGTGCTTGTTTCTTCGATCTATTTGTAAGTCGAAGGGTCGTCCCCTGACATATATGGCCATTTTTATGAAATTTCCAATTTTCCAATATGATTTGCATATAAAGATACGGAACAGCAGTCAAAAATCAAAACGGAGTATCCATGTGACATAGCTCAATACTCATGTCAAAGGTGGATGGTGCTTTAATACTTGGTCGAATCTGTTTGTGTAAACCATTGTCCCATTAGTCCTTAATATGGTGCACAAAGTAACTACTCTGTCTTCTATGTTTGCAGGGGCAACGAGCGCTGGACTTTGTGCTGAGGAACCAAGGCCTCATTGACAAGACCTTGTTGTTCGACATAGAGCTTATCAAAATAATACCAAGCTGACCAAGATTCTTTTAGTGCTTGATGTGCAAACGAGCATAAGGAAAACCTATTTTGATGTAGAGCGATCTAGGGCTTAGTCCCACATTTGTCAACAAAGGAAGAACCTATTCAAGTTTATGTATATTCATTCCGTTCGCTTGTATTGATATTTTCTTCAAAGGGTATATTATCATGGAAAGTTTCATGTTTCTTATTACCCCATTTTTGAATTAAGTGTGCATTCAGATGGTTGTCAATGGAATCGAGTTAACCAACTGCTTTTTATCAACTGCCAGCATAATGGATGCAAGATAGATTTTAGCCATTTTTTTTCTTGTGTGTGTGTGAGAATTGAGAAAGAGAGAGAGAGAGAGATGAAATTATCATCTTATGTCATAAAATTGCAACTTTTATTCCTTTTGGATCAAGCATTTTCTTAGGCGACCAGGAAAAAAGAAAGGCCTAGTGGCGCCATGTATATCAAAGGAAGGGACCCCAAAAAGAAAAAGAACAATAAGGAAAACAAAACTCTATAATCCCTCATCGTTCGAAGATGCCCTTTACGTACACCATCCCTTTCTCCATCAAATTGAGCTCCTTCCTCATCCTCTCAATCTGTTCATCGTCTCCTTGCACTATTACCTCTGACAGCTTCCCATCATCTGCTACTATCATCTTCATCTTGATCTGCTCTTTTCGAGATGCTCGCGTCCAATAGTACGCCCCTCTGCATCAAGAATTAAAAGGTTGTCATCTTTGGTTTCCAAGTGATGCTCTTACTAAAATCACTAAAAACATAGATTCTTGGTACTGACTTCAGAAGTCAATCATAAATGCAACTCAGAAGAAATTCTAATGGGTTTTCTAAAGTTTTTTCAGACTTACGCTAATGGGCTCAATGCTGTTAGCCAGAACCATCCGTTTCCTACTTCAGGGATGGTGATGGTCAGCACAAGAGCAACGCTGGCCAAACTTATGCATGTACAGAATGTGAGTAATGCTGCCTGCCCTCTGCTTGGAACCATTGTTCCTTCGAACCTAGAGAGAGAGAGAGAGACAGCTGAATCAAAGATATCAACATTACGACAGGTTCAACAGCCGTTGAAACCGACAAACAAGACAAAGAACACATAAGCCAAAAATAGACACAAAATACAGATAAAAACCGAGGCGATCAGTCCATCCAAAGAAATTCAGAAGCAAAAACAGGATCAAGCAAAAAAAAAAAAGAATCAAGAAAAGCCAAGAAAAGGGGCATGCAAGAAAGGAAAAGGGGAAAGGGAATTACGTGACTATCTCTCCTCTATCTGAAACACTGAAATTGTTACGAGTGAAGAAAGAGAGTATCTCTCCGGCAACCTGGCTCGGCGCCTTCCTCTTCTCGTCATCTCCATCTCTCACAAATGTTTTCTGCACAATCTGTGAAAACCCACATCCAAAAGTCGTTAAACAAAGGAACACCAAATTGAAGAAAAACTAGCGAGATACCAAAAAAAAAAGGAAAATTCCAACCTTGGATTTAACAGAGCGTTTGATGAGCGACCAAACACCAGGAACCGAGATAACAAAAAGGCCCAAAGAGGTGTAGTAGCTAGCCAAAGAGTACCCCGCATTTTCAGCTAGAGAGAAACAGGGAATTGCAGACAGTGATGTGGAAGGAAGATCTAGAGAGACACGAACAGAGAGTTCTCTGTATTTGGTGGTGGACGAAGGGATACTGATACCATTTAACCGACGGCGGAAGAAGAGAGGAATAGCGCAAAAACCAGTACTTGTCGTGCTGCTTGTGGTAAATTGTGAAGAAGGAAGAAGAGTAGAGGGAGAAAGAAGAGCCATGGAAGAGAGAGAGAGAGATTCCATTATGGGCATTGGCTGTGATATGTGGGGTTTATTAGAGATTTAATATAGTGGGTGGACGAGTAAATTCTATGAAGGTGGGTGATTTTCAGAGAGAGAGAGAGAGAGAGAAAAGAAGAGATAAGAAGGGTTTAGAACAAGTGGGGTTTTAAGGGCGTTTGGTGGCCACGCTGAACATTTCTTATCATATTGTTCCCCCCTATCTTCAAAAGCCAACGGAATTGGCCACACAAGAGAGAGAGAGAGAGATTCCATTATAGGCATTGGCTGTGGTATGTGGGTTTTTTTTTTTGAAAGGCAGGTTTATTAGAGATTTACTTGAGTGGGTGGACGAGTAAATTCTATGAAGGTGGGTGCCTTTTTCAGAGAGAGAGAGAAGGGATAAGAAGGGTTTAGAAACAAAATGTGGTTTTAACTTTTAAGACGTATGTGGGGCGTTTGGTTGCCACGCTGAACATTACTAGACTTTATCATATTGCTCTTCCTATCTTCAAAAGCCAACCGAATTGGCCACACAATCGAGAGAGAGAGAGAGATGGCCGCGCAGACTACAGTGAGGCCCTGCCAGGCTTCCTCACCTGTTAGTCTATTAGGCCTCTCTCAGCCGGGCCTCAGGCTGCACCCTGACCGGTTCGCTCTCAAGTCTGCCTTCTTCAATGGAGCCACATCGCTTCAACTCTTTGCTGCTGCTGCTGCTTCCCCACAGCTGGCATCCGCACCACCAAGATTCACCATGAGGGTTTCATCCAAACAGGCATATGTATGCAGAGATTGTGGGTATAATTCTCGTCTCACAAACTCCTCTCCAAATAAAGAAAAACCCTCTCTTTTTTTTCATCATTTTGTGAGAAATGAAACTCATTTGGCCTCTGCTTGTAGGTACATTTACAATGAGAGAACCCCATTTGAGAAACTTCCTGACAAGTACTTCTGCCCAGGTAACTCTGCATATTCTCTTCTCATCCAGTACATTGGAATTGGGGCTCTAGATTTTCCTTTTCCTTCAGAAGTTACTTTGGTTGTAGCGGAAAATTATGTATGCCTTGGCAATTTAAAAGACTCTGTGGATGCGCCTTCTTTATCTAGAAAATTTTGAGATAAGCTTAGAGTTGGCATTGTGTTCCAGAATGTAATATCCCAGCTTATTCCATTTATGAGTAAATAGGTGCATCCAAATTCCAAACAAACTATTAATGGTACAGTAGTTCCTTTCCAAAATTTTCATATCTGAATTCTAGGTAGATAAGGTAGCAGGACATTATGTATAATTTAGCAACCTAAGGAGCAGTATGGATGTGTATCTAGAGAAGAACGAGTTAAGCCGAGTTTGAGTGGTGCTCCACAGTGCAATATCCCATCTTATCCCGTTTATCTGGCTAAGTGGGTGCACCCAAACAAACTATCAATGGCATTATAGTTCCTCTCCAAAAAGTTCAGATTTGAATACTAGTTAGATAATGTGGAATTCACTTATCCAAACAAGCTAGTTCTGACTTGATTCACATCCATTTTTTATGGCACGCTGCACTACCATCAACAAAATCCTGATTCATTACATTGCTGCTGCAGTTTGTGGTGCACCAAAGAGGAGGTTTAAGCCTTACCAACCGGCTGTAACAAAGGATGTCAATGATACCGATGTTCGTAAAGCTCGAAAAGTGCAGCTGAAGAGAGATGAAGCAATTGGGTATGCATTTTTCCGGCCTTTTACTAGAATTCTGGACACAACGGAGAGTCTGGAAAAATTTTACTTGTTCTAGACTTCAATTACTCACAAGTGGACTAGGTGAATCTTCTTGAATCATTGCTTCATTTTTTCTGATTTTAACGTTGTTTTTCTTTTTGTGCAGAAACGCATTACCTATTGCAATTGTAGTTGGGGTTGCAGTTCTTGCTGGTCTCTACTTTTATCTCAACAATGCCTTTCAGTGATTCTTTCCTGATAGTAATTGACCCTTATGTATGTTCCATTTTTCTGTTTTCTGTAACTGGTTAGAATTGTAGTACATTAACTCTTCACAGAATGATTGTCCATGAAATGATACATACAGCAGTTGATTGAAGAGGATGAAGACTAGTTACCAACACAAAGGCTGTGTAAACCAGAAGAAGATATTGGATGAGTTTTGAGAAATTCATGATATTTTTCTGCAACTTTCCGAGAAACTGTTGGGAGCTAGTTACCCTGTTTGTCCTTGTTGGATCCAATCTTCGTGTGATCTAGAAAATATTTGGTCTTTATCAATTTGCAAAGCCAAAGACAATCCTATTGGAAACTTCAAGCGGATCCAAAATGGGCAAAGCTATTTGGAAATCCGAAGACAATCTTATTGTGAGCTTCAACCTGGTCTAGCATGATCGCTGTATGAGGCATGGTTAGGGAATCAGGCTGAGCACTTTGTAAAGTACTCGGGCCACACAAAACAAAGGAAATGGCTAATGCATGCAGCGATTTTCTATGTAGAATACAAATACAGGAAATTGCTTAGCGATTTTCTGTGTAAAATAGGGATGGCAGTGGACTCAGGGGCAGGGGACAAGGTCTCCACCCCCGCCCCGTCTCAAAATTCTGCCCTCCATCCCCGCACAGGTTTGGATTTTAACCTCCATTCCCGTTTTATGTCCTCCATCCCCGGTCTAAACAAGGCTAAGCCCCATTTTTCCTCGGCCCATTCCTTCTACCCTCCGTAACTTTAACATTTCACATATTTAACCCTGCAAAAAACATATCTAAACATACATTCATATACATTTATCTTTCTCTAACCCTACATAGCTTCAATATTCACATATTCAACCATGCCAAAAACACAATATTTACACATACATGTCCATCCCCGCCTCCATCTCTGCACGGGTTTTGATTTTAAACTCCATCCCTATTTCATGTCCTCCATCCCTGGTCCAACCGGGGCGAGGCGGGGCAGGCCTCATTCCCCCCCCCCCCCACCACCACACACACACGTCCACTGCCATCCCTAGTGTAAAACACAACACGGCAATTTTGTGTAGATAACAACCCTCTCGAATATAGCATTTTGGATCTTAGATCTGAGGCAATGTCCTTGTGATCCCCCTCGCTTGGGGACAGATCCATTAAGTAACCCCGTTCTCGGCGAAGGTTCCCCGTTATTAAAAAATAAATAAATGAAAGAGAGAGAATAAGATGGACCTGGAGTTTGGACCCCAATTGATATATTTTATTACTTAACTTTTTCCAACACGTGGGACCGATTGCATACACTTTGAGTTGGATTTGGATTAGAATCCGGTCACCAGTCATTATAGGTTCACCTTTTGGTGAGTAAACACATTCAGGAGTCCTGGTTCAGGATCCAAACCAGCATAGTTCCAATATCTCAGAAGTAGGGCTGAAGCAGATCCGGTTCACTCAAACCATATATGGCACATCTTTGCTGGATACAGATCTAAGAGGGGACCCAGGATCCTTCAATTGGGCACCAGATAGGAACCTCCCACTCTTGCTCCAAATATCATGAAATTAAGTGTAGACCCAGATCAATCACGATCCAACCCAATTCTCACCCGTTTACCCCCACCCCCCCCACCCCACCCCACACACAGGGCCCACAAGGGAAGGTTTAGGAACTTGAAAGTAGGGATGGCAGTGGACCGGGGGGAAAACGGGGCCCCGCCCCTCTTCGCCTCATTTGGACCGAGGATTAAGGACATGAAACAGGGATGAGGATTAAAATCAAAACCCATGCGGGGATGAACTTATGCTTTTCCCCACCCCGCTCCATCCCCGTCTCCAACCCGGTCTTGCCCTGCCGCCACCCTGATCATTCTTTAGGGACCGAGGGGAAACGGGGCCCTGCCCCTCCTCGCCCCGTTTGGACCAGAGATGGAGGACATGAAATGGGGATAGAGGCGAGGATGGAGGGCAGGATTTTGAGATGGGGCGGAGGTTGAGACCTTGTTCCCAGGTCCACTGCCATCCCCACTTGGAAGGTGCTGCCGTATGGGTCTCACTTAAAAGGGGCGTCTGCTTTTATCAGAATCTGATAAAATCGGTGTTTTGTGGGGAAAAGTTTTCTCAAGTTTTTTTTTTTAGTAAATTACAGAAAACCACCCAATTTTACTATTAAAATTCATCCAACACTTCAGTTACTGCTTTTAGTTAAACATTGTTTAGTAAAAAAAGAAAAAGTTCGTAATTTTTTATGCTTTAAAATCACATGATATGATTTATTTTGTCTTTTTCAGTAAACAACTCATGTTCTTTTGTAAAGCAAATCAATAGTAAAAGCATTTTAATAATTTTGTTTATTTAAATAAAGCTAGTTGAATGGTTTTTTGGACCAAGTGTATATTTGAGTATGGATGTGAAACGAGAAGAGCAGCTCATCGTTCGGCTTGGCTAGGAAATTGAGCTCAATGAACCAGTTCGTTTAGGTAAATGAGCAGATTATGAACATGGCAATCTTGGCTCGGCTTGGCGTGTATAAGATCGTTTTACATATTATATATTTTATACATAAATTATATATATTATATACATAATATGCTTATTATATGTATTTTATAAATGTTTTATGTGCATATTATATATACTATACATATATTATGTACATTTTATATATTATCAAGTTTAAAAAACATTTAAAAATAATAGTAAAGTACAAGGGTTCTTATTCAAAAAATGAGTATTAAAAAACGAGCAATTCTAAAAGAATATATCCTAGCCTCATTAGTTGTAAATAACCAGCAATTTTATATGTATTAAAAAACGAGCAATTCGAAAGCATATATATCCTAGCCTCATTAGTTGTAAATAAACATGATAAATGTATTAAAAAAAAGTTAGTATTGGTACTATGACCATAATATCCAATATACTATCCACAATATCTCAGATATTTAAAAAATCGATGATTTTATCGCAATAATCTTAAGAGGCTTGATATTATACTAAAAATTGTATTTTGAAAATATCTTTGTCAAGTTGAAGGTCCAAGATTAAATCATTGTCATCGTTGGGGTCGTGTGTCAAGTTGAAGGTCTAGGATCGAATCTCGCTGGTGCATGGGGTGTTGTTGCTATATCATGGTCGGGGCACCTAAGGCTAGGTGGTCGTGTCTTCAACCCTGACCTTTACCTTGCAAAGAGGTCGGCCCGTTACGATGAAGGGTTTATTGGGTTTACTTTGTTGTCAAAATATCTTTTACTTTAAAATATCAAATTTGTTATTGTATTTTTTTAATATTTTTTTAGAAAACTAGATTTTTCATAATATTGAGAGCTTTTTTTCTGAAAGGAGATTCGTGACTAAGGGTCACGGGCATGGTTTACCCAGACCCGATCCAAACCAAACCAAACCCTATATGGTCTGGTCTGGGTATGGTGACCCAAAGGTCCAATTAATATATGGACCCGGGTATAGTTTGTGAAATTTTATACCAGATCTGGACCCACCTGTAAATTTTTAATGTAAAAATGATAAAAAATATGATTTTACTGGGTATGGTTCATGTAGTTCTTATCGGGTTCGAGTATGGTTTTTCTTATAGTGAGCCTGATTAGACCCAGTTTCAGACCCGAAAAATGAGTCCAAGTCTGGTACCACCAGGGTCCCAACCAAACCCGACCCGTTGACACTCTTATTTGTGACTATGATCCTAGTGTCCAAATCGGCCTATAGCCACCAAGGCAAGTTCAATGAGGGACCTACTAAACCTACCTTGAGCCTAGGTCGAGCCTCATTATTTTTTGTCAAGAGGTAATAAGGTCACTTTGAATGTTCTCATTGACCAATCATTGTCATTGCTTAGAGTCTCTCTATCTCTCTCCTGATGTCTGAAAATCCCATTTCTTCTTCAACCTGAAAAACCAAAACCTAAGTAAACTCCCCCAAACCTTCCAAGCTCCAACCACTACCTCTGCGACGTCCCAACACACTCCCCTTTCCATTTTTATTTGATAAATCTTGATACCCACCTCCTCATTTTCTGCCTTTCTCTTTTTCTCTCTCTTGTTTCTCCTTCACTCTCCCTGCAACTCAGGTGCTCAGGGCTTCCTGAGGAGGATGAAGGCCGAGTCTTTGTGCCATTTGAGGCACACCCATCTTCATATCATCATCTTTCTGATGTTGGGTTTCTGCGTTTCTGCCCAGAAGCTTCACCACAGTCAGCAGCCGGAACGCATCTCAGGTTCAATTCTTGAGTTTTTGTGGAGTTTCTGTTTTCCCATATTTTTTGAAGAAACGTGATTTATAGTCTATGGATCATTTATTTGGAATGCAGATTATCTTAATAATGGTGTGGTGGTCGGTTTCTGGTTCCATTTTTCTTCGCAAAAATGACAGATTTAGGCAGGATTTGGCCATTGGATTGTGTTGTTATTGATCTCTTTTTAGTTCGTTTTCATGTGAAGGAGACCAATCAGGTTGCTATTTTTGTGATAATTGGTGTGTTAAACTAAGTTGGCGGTTGAAATTTTGGATTTGTCACTGCATTCCGAATCGATCTGTATTGGGTTGGAATAGAATTTTGATTCAATCAAGAATCGTTTGGAAGCAAGGAAGCACAGATAAGGGTGCGGGTTCCTAAAGTAACGTCTAGGGATGGTTATATGTCAGTCACAGTTTGATTTGATCTGGAAACATTTATCCCTTATTTCTGGTCACCTGTTTTCTTTGCACATATAAGAAAAGGAAAAAAAAGATTATATGAAAATTCATTTTCTCTAATGCACTTCATAAGAACAAAATGGTATGAAAACCCGGCCTTCATCAAGTTGGGAAACATGAACTCATTTCCTTAGTTGCAGCTTACAGGTCATGGTTCTCACAATTAGGAATTGTTTCCTTCATTGAAGCTTTTTTTTTTTAGCATTCTCATGGTAGTCTTAAGGTTTGGGATTTACATCATGCATATCCGGAACCTTTTATAAGCAAAAGTTGTCTCACTGTATGTGTTTCAGATAAATGTTGGTGGTGAAAAGTCATTTTGCCTAAAGGTTTATGAACATGAAATCTGCGTTTCTACATGTAATATATGAAATGCACTTCTACCCTTGGGATATGTTTACATTTTGAATCATAGTAGCCTGATCCTTCTGTTCATGTGTCGTCCCCTTTCCTATGCAATATTGTCAATGTCGATGCTTCTGATGCTCCCATCAATGACTCTGCTACAGCAAACTTGAATTTAGATTTTGCGCGCATCAAAGAGCAATGATTTTTCTCTTCTGATGTGAATAGAATAGAAGCTAAAACCTATTATTGGTGCTTTCTTTTTGGGGTCAAAATTTGTGTTGGCTATGGTGATCAGGGCATGAAATGCTATGTTGCACAAATTTTTGACACCTTACTGATTACTGCTGTATGATTATCACATTAGAGATTTCTGATTATTTATCTGCTATGCTGTAGCTGTGCAATGATTGATCCTTAAATTGGAATATGATATAGGACTGTTATTTCTTCTGTCTTCTTTTGTTTTTTGGGTTGTATGTTGCAATATGGTTCAAAGTTCAAACTTTTTTTGAGATCAAGTTGACTATAAAATTAATATTTACCACTTTGAGCGTCTCTTGATTTTGGGATTTGATTGCAAATAGGGAGTGCTGGTGATGTGTTGGAGGATGATCCAGTTGGAAGGCTGAAAGTTTTTGTTTATGAGCTGCCCAGCAAATATAACCGGAAGATTCTGAAGAAAGACCCTAGGTGTTTGATGCATATGTTTGCTGCAGAGATATTTATGCATAGGTTCCTATTGTCAAGTGCAGTTCGCACTCTCAACCCAGAGGAAGCTGACTGGTTTTACACACCTGTATACACCACCTGTGATCTAACTCCTAATGGGCTTCCCCTGCCTTTCAAATCACCACGGATGATGAGGAGTGCAATTCAGCTTATTTCTACAAACTGGCCATATTGGAACCGCACCGAAGGGGCAGACCATTTCTTTATTGTTCCACATGACTTTGGGGCTTGCTTTCATTACCAGGTGAAAACTGCCTAGTCAATTTTCTGTTTTTCACTCTTGTAATTTCTGCCTTCTTTCGGAGGCTACATCTTTCACTACCCGGTTGGTGCTTTTATTATTGCCAAAGATTATGTAGCATCTAATAGTAATCATTCAAGATGCATGTCAAGCAACATAGGTTGATTTAAAGTTAGGTATTATTATTGAGATGGCTCTGTAAGTCTAAGAATATTTTGTGCTTTTATTGTTGCCAAAGATTATGCAGCATCTACTAGTAATCATTCAAGATGCATGTCAAACAATACAGAGGTTGATCTAAAGTGAAGAAAAGCTCTACTACCTTGCAAGTTAGGGGGCTTTATTTGGCTAATCTGAATAAAAGTATATCAGAATCTAATGATGCGCTATTTTGCATTTGTTGCGGTGAGAAATGGTGCTTATATGTTTTAAATTTGCTTAATGGGCTTTTGCTGTATTTCAGGAAGAGAAAGCTGTTGAACGAGGAATTCTTCCATTGCTCCAGCGAGCTACTTTGGTTCAGACATTTGGTCAGCGGAATCACGTATGCTTAAATGAGGCTACTTCTATTGTCATTCCTCCATATGCTCCTCCACAGAAAATGCAAGCTCACTTTATTCCACCAGATACCCCTCGATCTATATTTGTATACTTTCGAGGGTTGTTTTATGATGTGGGTAATGACCCAGAAGGTGGCTATTATGCAAGGTAACAACATAATCGAATACAACCATCTACAACTATTTTGATATGCTTGTGCGCATATCTTTGCTGAATAATGGAACCATGAAGATGGTATTGATTATCAGTTTGATTTCTTATTTTTCTTTAATTGCGCAGAGGAGCACGTGCATCAGTGTGGGAGAACTTCAAGGATAACCCACTCTTTGACATCTCCACAGAGCATCCTGCAACTTACTATGAAGACATGCAGAGGGCTATTTTCTGCTTGTGTCCTTTGGGATGGGCTCCATGGAGTCCCAGATTAGTCGAGGGAGTGATATTTGGATGCATACCTGTGATTATAGCCGACGATATTGTACTGCCTTTTGCAGATGCTATTCCATGGGAAGAAATTGGTGTTTTTGTGAATGAGGAGGACGTCCCCAGGCTAGATACCATCCTCACCAACATACCGGCAGAGGTTATATTGAGAAAACAGAGGTTGCTTGCAAATCCTGCAATGAAGCAGGCTATGCTTTTCCCACAGCCAGCTCAACCGGGTGATGCTTTTCATCAGATATTAAATGGCCTTGCGCGTAAGCTCCCACATGATAAGAGCATCTACTTGAAGCCCGGGCAGAAGATCTTGAACTGGACTGCTGGACTGGTTGGCGATTTGAAACCGTGGTAGCAATGAGTGCCAAAGCTCGTTTTTGTAGAACAAGCATGGATGGCTTTGGTAAAACTTTCCAAAGCAAACTTGGATAGCATCATCGAGCTTCCAATGAGATGCATTGTTGTAATGAAGTCCCTGGCTACTGTTCTTTGTCTAAAGTTTCATCACTTTGATCACACTGCAAGAAAGTTTTGTCGTCTCTGATATATTTCATGATGTCCAACTCAGGTCTTTGTACCAAACTTAGCTGTCAAAGGCAGCGCCTAGATGACCTAGGCATAGCCCCACCGCCGGGGCGACCAGGTCTGGGCAGTGGGGCCCTATATTGCCGCCTAGGTTGTCACTACTATTTTTTTTTAAAGCTTAGGTTTTTTTTTCTTCTTTCGAGGAAGAGAAGAAGAAGAAAGAGGACAATATATATGTTTTTTATGCTTTTTATGTTTTTATGCTTTTTTTATTTTGGTTCCTACCTAAGCCTTTTAAGGAGCTCACCGCCTAGTCTCAGCCTAGCGCCTATGATAACTAATGTATCAAAGCATCAATTCATATGCATATATTAGGTGTTCTGTGGTTTTCTTCTTTTCCAAATCTTGGTGTTGATCTGCCTGAAATAAATTTTTCTACTTTTGGAATGTTCTGAATTCTAGCTTGAATTTCTGAAAACATTTAGAAGAACCAGTAGAACTTTGCAGCATTACTTTGGAGTCTGCTTATAAAGCTTATGAGAATCAATGCGTGAATGTGTACATTGATGACAAATCAGTAAATAACCACTGGAATTTTCTAAGTGAAACTCATTGATTCTTGGAAAATAAGATGGCAATGTTGCTGGAACCCTTTTGTATGGTTTGAATCCCTAGGATATATATATTTGAAAGGCAAGCTGGGTCTGGCAGACCCCTACCAGATATCTCTTAAGCCCCATGTGGGGGAGGGATGCGAACCTGGGCCCTGCTTACCACGTTGAATACCTCAAATATTTGTTGTGGGGCTGATGCCATATCTGAGCAATTCAAACATTGGATACCAGATCTGCATTTTATGAAGATCTAAGATTCTTCTTCGTTTTTAGTGTAAATTCCTGGATCCTTGTCCTAGCCAGGAGGGGTTGGGCCAAAGACACATGGACTTATAATCCTCGGATTTGGCAGATGGGAGTGGAGATGGCCTCCCATCTTAGATGTTTTACCCGCAGTGGGAAAAGGAGAGAAAGAGATGCCAGCTCAACAATAACTTTAAGCTTTATTAAATTCAAATATTACAAAAAATAAGTATAGCCTATTCACATAGGATTGCAATAAGTATAGAATTTTATTATTTTGTTTTATTTAAAATAATTATATATATATATATATATTAAATTTATTTTAAACAATCATAGTAATAAGATAAGATATACACTTTTATACATGATTGACATGTCAATTTAAATATGCAAATAAAATCTTCATGACCAAATCAATGATCTAAGTTATCTTTTATAAATTATAAATAATCAATTGAAATATCTAAATTTTAAATAATAGACACTTGCAATTAGAAATAAATATATAATTATAATCAAATAATCATAAATATGATTTTAATTAAGATAAAAAATAAGATCAAGCTTATTTAAATAAGCAATTGAATTTGCCAAAACACAAACTGTTTGATTGTCATGCAATTTCGGATATGAAAAAAGATGATTTCTTTTAGCTTAAAAAGACATAATTTAAAGAACTGAATAAGTTTTTCAATACATCTTAAGTAGATGCTTTTTTTGCCTATTTGAATTGTTAGAGGAAGTCATACGTATGATCTATGATTTTGACCCCATATTCTTTATGTTTTTCACAGCCTCTGAAGCCCAGTGATGAGATCAACTGTTATAGAGAGCCTACGAGGATTTTGTGACTGCTTTGACGTTTTACTTTAGGACAGTATAGATCTATTTTTATTGATATTCATTTGAATAATGTTCTCAAACTCTAGTTATTGATGAATAAGGTTATTTTAGTTAGTTGATGGTTAATGTAAGATCTCTTATGGTTTGGATTATGTTATGGTTGTAAAGCCCCGAATCTCTGGGTATAGTTTCCACAATTGTTTAAAAAAAAATTTACTTTTCAACGGGTATGAGTTGAGGTCGTTACAACTTTGGTATCAGAGCAAACCACAAGATCTTACATTTTAACCACTTTTGTGTATAAAAATATTTTTTTTGGTAATTGAGGCCTGTCCAAAATGTCAGCAAGTCACGACTCATACCCCTGAGCAGTTTCCATCACCGGTAAGGGCTATCTGATATTTTCTTTACTAATATGAATTTGTTTAAATTTCATATGATAGACTATGAGAATGACTTGATTTAATTCCTTTTATGTAAATTAGAAATTTTGATGTGAATGTATTGTTGTATTTGTGTTGGGATCAATCTTAAGGGGGTATGTTTGATCAGGTATAAGATTCTAATAAATTTTCATGTTTTAGATGTATCACCGACTTTTGGTGATCCCGCTGACTGGTAGGAGCAAAGAGACTTCATGTTGAATGCCTTCAACACCTTGACTACGATAGTGACTACACACGTCAAGGTGCAGACGACGCGACCGACCATGTGTGTCCATTTCATCGAGGTCACTCCAAACACCGACGTAGTCACTTACGAGAAAATTTTAAAGTTGGATCCACCAACTTTTTTTAGAGAAAGCCGACCCAGAGGCTGCTGAGAGTTGGGTCGAGGAGACCGAGAGGACATTCCTTATCTTGCATGTGCCCGAGGACAAGCAGACTGACTTTAGCACGTACCAGCTGAAGGGCAATGCCAAGAAATGGTAGGACACCCTGTGACGGGTGAAGTACGATTGAGTGGAGGTTATTCCCTGAGAGACCTTCAGGGAGGAGTTCTTAGATGCATATTTTCCTGCTTTTGCACGAAAACGTATGCAATAACAGTTCTTCGAGTTGGCTCAGGGGAACTTGAGTTTCGTGGACTACACCACCAAATTCAGGAGTTTGGAGTGTTAGTGCTCGAACCTTTTTGCTGATGATATAGCAAAGGCAACAAAGTATGTTCGTGGACTAAAGAACAAACTTTAGATTCGTGTGATGATGAGTCACCCTACTACCCTCAGTGATGCAATCGAGTCTACATCCATCTTGAACGAAGAATGAGAGAGGTTCAAGAGTGGATCGCAAAAGTGAGGCGGCAATGGATATAGCACTAGTGGCAGAGCGAGGAAGAACCCACCTATGGACGACAAAGCGCATGGGGTAAGAGATAGAGGACACATCAAGGGCACCAGCAGGGTTGACCTCAGCAGAGGCAACAGTAAAGGAAGGCTTCGTTTGTGTGTCAGAGGTGCAACAAGATCCATTCTCAAGGCTCTTGTCCACTCTTCAAGGGAGTTTACTATTAGTGCCAACAGCCTGAGCATATCGATGCCTACTGTCTGAATAAGCCGGTGGCTCAGGATGGACAACAATAGCAGCAGAGGCCTCAACAACAACAGGCACAACAGAGGAACAATATGAGAGTATACACCACCACAACTGCCACACATGTCGATCAGAATGACCTGATCGAAGGCATTTTTATAGTTGTTGACCACTATGCCCGTATAATGTTTTATTCGGGTGCTACCCATCCCTTTATATCTTCTTCATTTGTGAGTTCGCTTTATCTGTTTTCATCTAGCCTCGAGAGGGCTCTTGATGTGATGTCTCTGATGGGTACATCATCTTCTTGCAGGAAATACTTTCTTGCAGTCCGTGTAGTCATCGAGGAGCATGAGTTGTTTGACGACCTGATCATACTAGACATGACTTTTTACGATGTCATTCTGGGTATGTGTGATCATTGCAAAAATTTTCCTTTCTTTTTAGGAAAAGAAAAACTCTCGCGAGGTCCACTTGACCTTTTGAAAAAAAAATGGAAAATAACTCGCCTTCGTTTTTAGAAAATATAAGAAAATGGAGAGATAGGGCTCGCTCGTCGGTACGAGGTTAAATCGTTTCTGAAGCCTTTACTAGGGGTAATTGAACCAAGGATCGAATGTTATGCCTTTGCTTTGCCTAAATTTGTCTAAAAAATTATTCTAAGTCCTAGAAATGCACATAGAATCATGTTTGTACTATGATTTTGAACTTGAAAATATGTATGCTTCTAAAAATATTTCAGAAATTTAGATTTTCCAAGTGATTTTGAAATGAATTTGAAAATATCCTTTTAAAAATGTTCATTCATTCTAAACTATATGTTCATTTATTTTAAACTAAGCATAAAGTAAAATTCTCATTAATTGAATTATTACAACCCTTGAATTAATTACACACTAGTAAGTCATGCATAAATTAAATGTTCATGCATAAGTAAGATTGATTGTTAAAATGCTTATGCACTGATAATGGTTATTATGTATGAAAAATAGGTTTCATGTCTGCCTATTTCTATGCATGTATACTTGGGGTTGTTCTGACCTCCTAAAAAAACTATTTTGAGTAATGACTAGCAGAGTCAGAGTGGCTGCAAAAAGCTGAGGCAACATCAAAGAGCCAATCATTTTTCTTTATAAGAAACTGAGTTTTGGATAAACTTTACTAGTTGTTTTGAGAAAAAATTATTGTTATTCTGGATTTTATGATTACTCTGTCTTATGGAATTGAATTATTTTAATAAATGTTATCCACATTAAATTCATTATTGTTGTGATTGATCGATATGTAACCCACCTAAGGTTTTAGACCTAAGTTAAAAAGGTTTTAGTTGATATAAAAAAAGAATAATTGTTTTTTAAATTTTATGTGTTTTTTCGAGTTTAAAATCTTGGAGAGTTACTTATATGGTATTAAAAAATATATTTTGCATATAATTTTTTTTAATTCTTCTATCTTTAAACCAATGTTTTTTTTTTCTATAAACAAACCAGCTCGAACTTGACTGATTTAACTTGGGCTCATTATGAGCTCGAACTCTGGTTGGCTCACCATAAGAATGAGCCAAGCTTGAACACTTATTCAGCTTGCTTTACCAGCCCTAGGTGCAAATTGACCAGATTCAGCTTACCAGCCTTAGGTGCAAATTCACCAGATTCAGCCGGACCACTGATTGGAATCTGGCACATTTTTATAGTAATTAGATAGCATTCAGTGTAAGTTTCGGCAAACTTGGACTAACATGGCACACTTTCTTTTTATTAGATTTGTATTTGGAGCAGTATTTCCTATCGAATAGCATTCGGATAATCATCAATCCGATGCATCTGAACTTTTTACAAGTAAAACACTTTTTTCCAAACCCTTTTTGTCCATCCAGATCGATGGTCACGCCAAATTCGGATCCAGATTTAACTCTGCTGTGTTGGATTCAGTTTGATTTCAGATCTGGCTCTTACTGCATAACATTTGGATTCCGATTTGATCTACTATACCCTGAACCACACTAAAAACTGTTTCATCCGTATCAGGTGAGGTGGGGCATCATGGAGTTCACTTGAACGGCCTCGCTCAAATAGGCTTTAGATAAAGATAAAAATGGGATAGATCTCACACTTTGCACGGTTTCTTTTAAGGAGATCTGGATCTAGATCCGACTCATATGATAAGATACACGACTCATTGATCTGGGTCTGGGTTACATCCTTGGTTTGGCTCATTTAAAACAAACGGACAAAATGAAGGATGAATCCAGATCACTGTGTTGCATTGCATGGTCCGATTCTCACCCGCCTTAACCAGAACCACTTTGGCTATGACAATGCAAGATAGTAGCCCAAATGAGGTCCAAGTCCAACACGAACGGTAAAGCCTACGAAAAAAAATTCGGATCCGGGTCGGGGCCGAACCCGACCCGGGACCGTTAGGTCCCCCCCCCCCGCCCTTTAAGAGCACCCATGCGCTCTTCCTCCTCCCTCTCGACTCCTCTCCTCGTCCCTCGCCCCCGGCTTGCACCCGTACCCCGACGCCGCCTTCTCTCGTTCTCGGCGTGCGCACGTACCCCGG
This sequence comes from Nuphar pumila, assembly GCF_984573655.1. Taxonomy (NCBI): domain Eukaryota; kingdom Viridiplantae; phylum Streptophyta; class Magnoliopsida; order Nymphaeales; family Nymphaeaceae; genus Nuphar; species Nuphar pumila. The sequence goes on along the minus strand of NC_143249.1, from coordinate 181,114,796 downwards.
CGCCTCCTCCCTCTTGTTCCGATCAACGCCGCCGCCACCACCATCGCCGGCGACCTCCCAGGTACGCTCTTCTCTTTTTCCTCCCTTCTTCTCTTCTTCTTCTACTGTTTGCCGGAAGGCCGGCAGGAGGCCGTCGGGCCCCTGCTGCGCCCCCCCCTCGCTCTCTGTGTTCGCCGGAAGGCCGACAGCCCCTGCCGCGCCTCCCCCTTCTCCTTCTCCCCCTGTCTTCTTTTTCCCCCTCCGATTTCCTCTGTTGCAGGAGTCCGACAACCCTGCGGTGCCCTCCCGCTCCCTTTGTGCCTACTGGAAGGTCGGCAGGGGACTGACGCCCTCCCCTGCCACACCTCTCCCCTCTTCCTGGCATTGCCGAAGGGCCGGCAGGAGGCCGACAACCCCTGCCTTGCCCTCCCGCTCCCTTTGTGCCTACTGGAAGGTCGGCAGGGGACCAACGCCCCCCTGCCACACCTTTCCCCTCTTCCTGGCATTGCCGGAGGGCCGGTAGGAGGCCGACAACCCCTGCCGTTCCCTCCCGCTCCCTTTGTGCCTACTGGAAGGTCGGCACCCCCCCCCCCCCCCTCTGCTCTATAGGAAGACCGGCAGGAGAGGCTGGTGCCCCCCTGCTGTCCGTTTTGTTCAGGCAGGCAAGGGCCTCGACCCCTGCCGATCGAGATATTGTAGGCAGGGACCGAGGCCCCTACAATCTGAAGTCTGTCTGACAGGGACCGAGGCCCCTGCCATTTGAAGTATGTCAGGCAGGGGCCTTGGCCCCTGCCGTTCGATTAGCTTTGTCAGGCAGGGTCCTCGGTCCCTGCTGTTCGCCATATTGTCAGGCAGGGCCCATGCCCCTGCCGTTCGTTTAGTTCCGTCAGGCATGAGCCTCAGCCCCTGCCATTCGAGGTTCGTCAAGCAGAGGCCTTGGCCCCTGCCACTCATCAGATTCGGTACGACAGGGGCTTCGACCCTGCAGCTCATGCTTTCCGCTGACAGGCATGCCCTACCACTGCTCTTTCTGTTTTTTATACGACTATGGCGTAATAGTGTTCACAATTTTGCAGTTCGCCCGAAGGATCATGCTCGTGCCCTGCTGCCTGAGTCCTACAATCGGTACGTGAAGATGAAGGCGACCTTAATAGCGGGGTCCTACGAGAGGTTCGTGTGGGGTTTTGATCTCAAAACCCTAAAATCGTCGAACACCGAGCAAGGAGGAGGTGAAGGAGGAGGAGGCGGTGGGAAGGATCAGAAGGAAGGAAGCCCTAAATCTCTCCATTCTCTGAACCCCCTCTTCTCCTACCCCTCCCACAATTCTTCTGTCAGGTCCGTCGCCGTCTGCGGCTCCGTTGCCGTCACTGGCGGTTCTGACGATACCATCAAGATCTTTGACCTCTCCTCACTCTCGGAGGTTGGCTCCCTCATCCACCACACGGGCGTCGTCACCTCCCTGGCCTTCCTCTCCCTGAATTCGTCCCCCTCAATCCCCCGGAATCTCTTCAGTGGCTCCAGCGATGGCACCATCAATATCTACGATGCTGACCCCTTTGTCCACCTCAAGACCATGATGGCCCACAAGAGTGGCGTCAATGACCTCACCATCCATCCCTCTGGCCGTTTGGCACTGTCCGTTGGTCACGATTCCCACCTTTGCTTGTTCAATCTCATCAATGGCAGGAGGAGCTTCCGTTGCCGGCTGCAGAAGGAGGCGGAGATCATTCGGTTCGACAGCCAGGGAGGGAGCTTCTTCATGGTTGCCAGAGACATTGTGTCCGTACACAATGCTGAGAATGCCAAGTTGATCGGGTCGATCAATCATCCGAACAGGATCCTATGCATTGCACCGTGTGAGGTTCGTTGGGTTTTCCTTCTCTTGGTAACCGATATGAATTGACTACTGCCAACTCATTTAGTAAATATTTAAGTAATTCATGTGGAACTTTGTATACATCCATCTTGCAAGTTTAACCATCAAATATAATTGTGCATGAATGAAGTTAAATGCATATACTGGAAACATTGTTGATTGGTTCTTCATTTTTATGGATTCTATAGAGGCTATCATAGTGCAATTAGCGTGGACTTCTATTACGTTTGAAATTTCTTCAAGCTGTTGGCCTTTGTGTTGAGGGAAATTAATTTTGACTATTGGGGTCCACGAGATAATCCCTTTTTGATGCAGTGGGGGGTATCGTGGTGCACGTGACACAACGTGGGTGGCTTGCAACAATGCACATGGGTGCTGAAGAAAGGGATTCACGGCTGTTTCAATTGTGTGATATATTTATTTTGCAATAACAGTCAATCTAACAATGAAATGAATTCAAAAAAAAAACAAGTGGATACGAAAACGATAAATCGAAAAATGCTAAAAAAGAGAATGTTGGAAAGGTAATAAGAAAACTCTGAAAAACCAAAAGCTGCGGTGATCCAATCTTCTTTGTCTGCACACAACCCTGAACTGGGCCTTTTAAAGGCTGTAGGTGGACCCGGGTCTCGGGTCCGGTTTGGGACCCAGAGCATTCTTCATGCTGTTGTTGGGTCTGTGACGCCTGGGACGTTTCGGACCTGCTCTGCATCATTCTCCCTTGGTTGGGAAGAAGTCGACTCTGACGACTTATTGTCACCACAATGAAATGAATTAAAAAAAAAACAAGTGGATACGAAAACGATAAATCGAAAAATGCTAAAAAAGAGAATGTTGGAAAGGTAATAAGAAAACTCTGAAAAACCAAAAGCTGCGGTGATCCAATCTTCTTTGTCTGCACACAACCCTGAACTGGGCCTTTTAAAGGCTGTAGGTGGACCCGGGTCTCGGGTCCGGTTTGGGACCCAGAGCATTCTTCATGCTGTTGTTGGGTCTGTGACGCCTGGGACGTTCCGGACCTGCTCTGCATCATTCTCCCTTGGTTGGGAAGAAGTCGACTCTGATGACTTATTGTCACCACAATATGCATATAGATCAAACACACTTTCAGTAGCGGCCCTTTGTATATAAGATCTTGGTTCCAAATACTTGAATCTAGGAAGGGGTCCACGCGAGCATCTAGTAACAAACTTAAAAAATTTCTTTTGGTGCTCTTGTGAGAAGCCCCTTAGGCCTTCCCGAAACATCTCATTGTCAGGATGCTCCTCATGATATCCACCAACATAATGTGCAGTTGAGCATAAGTCATCAACATCCATACCATCAAGTGATCCTGAAATAAGGAGCTGGAGTTCATGCTCCTTGAATATCTCTATCTAATCTGGCTGTACGAGTTGCTGTAAATCTTGTCCACCTGGAAGGAGCTCCTCTTCAGTTTGCTTACCGTACTTATTATTTACGACTACGAAATACAACCCTAACTCAGAGATGTTGCCTTTATAATGCTTCAAGAAAAGGAGGTGCTGGTACCATTCTGGGTCCAAAGAAGGCAAGTCATTGAGGTAGTTATGCTTCTGCTTCAACTTGCTCAAGAAGAAAGTCACAAATGGTATTTTGACAAGAATACCCTCGAACATTGCCTTTCCAAGGACAGTTCCAAGAAACCGAAAGTATTGGAGGTGTTGTTCATGTATCATTCCTGAGGCAGGGTTTGGATATAACATGTGATCAGAGGTTTCCTTAAATATGCCATATTGCATATCAAGAGCAACTCTAGTTATGTTTTCCATAAAATCCTTACAAACCCCTCCTCCAACTATGCCAGCCTCATTGACTCCCAATTCATTGACAAATGTCACCCGAATCATTCCCTTAAGATCCTTTTCTGACAACAGGCTCAACTGACTAAATGCATCTTCAACAATTCGATCACGTCTTATTCTAAATCGGTGCCTAGTGAAAACAACATGAGCCCATTTGATTGCCGTATAGCTCCCAACTGTGAAGTGTAAATTCTGACTCTGCTCGTAAATGGCACCAGAAAAGGAGATTGCTTTAATATGTTGTTGGCTCTCGTGTTTTCACTTACAACCTGAGGAAAGAAATTTTCGCTGATTGCTTCGTGAGCATGAAAGTTATCAGGTGATATAAACTGCCACCTGCTATTCCAATCTTGCAACTATGCCAAAGGCTCAGCTGTCACAATACTAACTCTTTGGTCAATAAATTCAATCGAAAGCCGCTTGTGACTGGAAAGATTCACAATAGATTTCTGTCCTGTAGAGTTCTGTATAGGAACCACCCACAAGAGATGCCACAAAGCCTCCTTCAAAATGATTATTAAGGTCTCGACATCCTGCGGAGTCAGTGGTTTCTGCTGTTCATAAAACTCTTCGTTGTCTATTATCATCAGCATGTGCCTTGTGACCCGCTGAGGGCGTCGATCTCTATCACCCTGTGGCTCTGGGTGCGCCGCCTCACGTTGTACCAATATTGTTGCTGCTAGAGGCGGTCTGAGTCGGTTCTGAGCAAGAGGAGGAACTGGTTGAAATCGCTGCTGAGGATCTTGTGGGGGAGGTGGTCCCAACAAAGGGGGATAGACTGGGTATGTAATAAAGTTAGGGTTTGGGTTCGGATAATAGTTTAGAGTTGGATGTGGATAGGGTATAGGGGTTGGATTTTGGATTGGAATAGGGGTCTGGATTTGGGTAGAATAATGGGTTCGGATTTGAGTTGGATTTGAGTTTGGGTAGGGGTTTTGGATTTGGTGTTGATTGTAATTTGAATTTGAACCCGATTGGTTTTGGATCGGGTGTGACCCTAAAGTAATCGTCGGACCCAGATTTGGATAGGTTGGATCTGGGATTGAGTTAAGGGGGGTAAAAGGCTTGGTTTGAACTCGATCTACGATCCATATGATTATGGGTTTGGTTTTGACCCGACTCAAAGTAAAACAGGAGTTCCGTTCGGGTGCGATGCAGGCCTGGGTTGGTCTCAGATCTCATGCTAAGGTCAAAACGGTTGGGTTGGGCCAGATCCGGGACAAACCCCGAACTGGGCCCAACTGGGTAGGTTGGACGAAGGGGTTCGAGGCTAGGACCCAATCCTGGAGACCCAAAGGGCGGTCCCCGGGACCCGGGTTTGGGCACTGCTACACCTAATCTGGGCCGGACCCTCTCGGGTTCGGACCCATCCACAAGGGTCCGTGACCCCTTGCGCGCTGGTGGGCTGCAGCAGCGCCCCCATGCGCAGTCTCGAGAAATTGGACCTGATCAACCCCCAACCTGGCCGACGCTGCGGTGCCAACACCCTGACCCTGGGCCACGCTAGGACCCGGTGCCGGGTCTTGCCTGTGGACCTGGGGTCGTGGCTCGAAGTCGGGCCTGTGCATTCACTCCATAGCTGGAGGGTCCGTCAGCGAACACTGGGTTCGGCTGGACGACCCCCACTTCGGAATTGATAACTGAGCATGCCTGGGTGAGAAAAGGGTACCGGTTGCGAGAGGTTGCCACAACCGCATCCCTGTGCAAGGCCTCCTCAACGCCCTCTCATCGCGCCGCACACTGGAACGTCAACTGGGCCGGACTGGTGGCTGCAGGATCCGCAGGGTTAATCACACGCTCGCCTGATTGGTTCATTTGCATTGCGTGCGCATCCACCGGTGATTCAAGAATGACCATCCGCGCCTCGATCCCATCCACACATTTTGACAGACCGGCTACCTCCTTGTCTAGGCGTAGTGGATCTTCCTGGATCGTTGTCAACATGTCCATCATCCACATCATCGGATCTTCGTTGTCGGTCTCCTCTCGCCCCTTCTCGCTCGTAGGATCGTCCCTCGCTTCTTGCGACATGCCGTTGACCAAGGAAGAGGGGCTGGGCTCTGATACCATTTTGATGCAGTGGGGGTATCGTTGTGCACGCAACGCAATGTGGGTGGCTTGCAACAACGCACACGGGTGCTAAAGAAAGGGATTCACGGTTGTTTCAGTCGTGTGATATTCTGAGGTTGATAATGAAGACCGTGAATGCACAATGGTTGATATTTATTTTGCAATAACAGTCAATCTAACAATGAAATGAATTCTGAAAAAGAAACAAGTGGATACGAAAACGATAAATCGAAAAATGCTGAAAAAGGGAATGCTGGAAAGGTAATCAGAAAACTCTGAAAAACCAAAAGCTGCGATGATCCAATCTTCTCTGTCCGCACGCAACCCTAGATGGGCCTTTTAAAGGCTGTAGGTGGACCTGGGTCTCGGGTTCGGTCTGGGACCCGGAGCATTCTTCATGCTGTTGTTAGGTCTGTGACGTCTGGGACGTTTCGGACCTGCTCTGCATCACTTTTCCTATGTTCCAGTTTACTAGTGCTTGATGCTAGGTTTTTATGGAAGATTGACTTTATTTATATATGAGGGAGGAAGCACCTTAGGTTTTATATATCGAATCAACATGTAAACAGTTAGACCGGCGAGGATGCAAAAGTTGATGTACTACTTTGCCTCTATTAATGATATAGACTAACCTTAACTCTTTAATGGCATCTAAAAATTGCCTATTGATCATATTTCACCACAAGAATGACCATTATCTATTTTATCCAGTTTGTGTAACGCCCCAAAATTTTAACCCAAATTTTAGAGGATTTTTTTTATAACAGCGGAAACAAGAAATAAAATAAGGTTAAACATTTCGAGACATTACGGTGGAGAGAAACCCAAGACATTTATTTCATTTCAGTATTAATGAAAATCATCAGAGTTTTAAATGATATGAACAGTTAAAATTTACAATAAACTCAAGCGATCCCTAGAACAATAAATCCAAAAATCTCGATCTGATGCCTCATCCCGCAGCCGCTCATAAATCCTATTCTTTATCTGAAAAATAGTAGATTGATTGGAATTAGACTACACCGTCTAAGTAGGAATTACTGTAAATTTGGCAAATATACTAAGTAACAAGTATATTTAAGTTTCTACTGTACTACTAAGTAAAGAGATTTGTTTAATTATGGACAATAAAACATAGCATGAGAATATAAACATTACTAAACTACTGCACATTGTTAATTTAAGTTTCTAGCTAGAATATATGAACACTACCAAGACCAAATCAACCATTGCAGGAGTACAGAATTCATCTCATGATAAGGTAATATCATTTGCAGCATTTAAATATATCATGGCCACCGATTCCATTGAATGCTTAAAAGTAAGTGAAGCAGACTATGCAACAACTATGACAGACATATACATAAGCAAGTAAAGCGGATTATGCAACAACAGCAACATGCATAACAGTCATGTAACAACCACAATATGAATTCAATTATCTCATATCTACACCTTTCAGTATTTCATTTCATCACAAGCTCAGAACATGCTGGAAGAATATAAACATGTCTCCCTAGAACTCCACTCACTGTGATACCTAGAATGTTCTAATTGATGTTTATCTTTTCTTATCCCGCGGGTACACACGGGCCGAGGCAACCATCACAGAAGAGAACGTTCGGGGGTATATTATTCAAAGTTGTTTTATTAACCCGAACATTCTAACTGTGACTGAAATCCCAAGGGAGCGGCCAGTGACCGAGAGAAACTCCCAAAGGCCAAAACCAAAACAGGATGCATCCCTAACTTCTGCAGAAGAACATGGAGCTACCACCTAGGACACATTTGGTAGTCCGGGTCCCCCAACTCTGAGGACTGGGACTAACGAGTCGCTTTACGCTCGAAACTAAACACATGTCCCCAGAGTTTTGTACCACCTACCCTCTCCAAGGTAAGCCTGAATCTGAGTGAGTTAATCTTTTCATTTAATTATTTTTCCGAAGTATGGGGCATTTCCCCAACTTCTTTTTACTATCATAGTAGTAGAATTCTCAACCTTAGTCATTTTACCAAGGTGCATAGAACAGTCTCAATCCTTGGTCATATTAATTTCATAACCCACCCAAAGTGCTCCGGTGCCTTTAAACCAGTCAAGCACCAAAAGTCATTATTTAATTTCCTTACCAATATACTTGAATCAGACCACGTACCTACATTAGGTACTTAACCCGTATCGCCCCTTGGGCAAGGTTTCCCCAAACAATTAAATTTAAGTTTCTTATCAGTATGATCATTATTCTAAATGCTTTGGTACCTTTAAACTGTAAAGTACCAAGACCCCGGTACCTTTAAACCAGTCGGTCGCACAACCCTTATGATTAAGTTTTCATCATTTTTCTTGCCATAACACACAGGCTAATAGCCCAAATACTCGTATCGGGTATTCAACCCATATTGCCCATTAGGCAGGGTTTCCCAAACAACTCAAGACATATACTTATACCAACCCTGAAACGGAAATATATTCAGAGATATTTATTTACATGTTGATCACTAATCAAGGTTAAACATAATGAGCATGAACTATGGCATAATCAGAACCCCTGTATATGCAGTACATAATGTAACTTGTAATTAGAAACATTTTCATGCATGTATAAGTACCATTTGTTACAACATGATTTTGGTACAATATAAAAGCATGTATTATGCAAAAGAAAATCTGTAAGAAATCCATACTCGTAGCTCTAGTTTCTGTTGGGTATTCCCACTTTTCAGGACTAGGAATTCAACAATTTACATAATATTGATAAACATCCTACAACTTTAAAGATATAGCATCTCATAAAAATCAACATATGAGTTTAATGAATGCAATAATAAACCGATACAGGAATATATTTTTATGCAATAGTTTATGTGGCAGTATACAGTTCAGACGCAGTGTATCATGAATCCTCCATGCTTATTATGCAGTATGCATAGGTATCCTCAATGTACTAATAGTTGTGACTTAACTCAAACAAAACTTAATACTCATCAACTGTTAAAAAAAAGAACAGCCGCAGGTAAATCTCAAAAACCTACATAGGGTCAGAACCTCTCAGCATAAATTCAGAGTTTTGAATCTAAGTCAAACAAAAAAATTTGGAATGAAAGAAAAGATAAATTTCATCTTATCACAGGATTTCACATCTATTTCCATTTAGTATAGGACCAACATAGAATGTGAAATGACTAAACACACTAATTGGCCCTCTGTTATGTAAGATCAGGTTCAAAAAAGTTCACAAATCATGTTTTCAGAGGATATACAATTCACTGATTTTAGCCATTAGATTATCACACCGAAAACCATTAAAACAACGTGTTATGTGAACCTTCCGGTGAGTGATATGTTTTTTTTTCTTTTCTTTTGAATTTACATAGAAGATACTGGCTACTTGTAACATGAAAATTCTGTTATATATATATATATGTTTTCCTTGAATGTAATATAGAAGACACTGACTGCAACAACTGTTTTTCTTTGTCAGAGGAGTTAACACCGAAAACATGAAGTATTTGTAAAAGAACACAAACATGCATTGTTGTTATCGATACTTCACAAAAACTTTTAACAATGTATGCACACAGACCCTGTTTTAGGAGCATACACAACAGTCGGTTTTATTGCCATAAATCTCAATACTGAAAATCAACAAATACAACAATGTAACCATCTGTTCTTGTTGTCAGTTAACACAAAACAACACAAAAAGGAATTCACAATAACGATAGGGGTTCGTCGATGTTAACCTACGGGAATTTTCTTCTCTTTTTTTTTTCACTGAGTGTACGAATGCAACAATTACACAGGAGTCATACATAATACAACCTGTCCCCTATATTTATATATATTTTATAGCAGCCTCAACATTTTAAAACACTATAACATCTACACAAGCTCAATCCATGTTGCTGGGCTATTACAATATAGAAATGCAATTCAAATGATCATTAAAGGAAATAAAAACAGCCCGTAGAGGGCCGATAATCATGCAAAACATGGAAAACTTGCCTCCTAATCGAAAATCCTCAAAATAAACGTTGATAGCTTTAACAATAACACATGTCATGCTTGAAAACAGGATACTCCTATGAAGATCATAAGAAAACCTACTTTCAGAAATCCGAAATCCACAAATCGAAGATTTGGGATTTTCGGCAAACCTAACCCCATTTTTTTTTTATTTGGGGCTCACGGCAAGCTCACTACATACCCGGAATTTAGGGCATCCACTAAAATCACAGTGAAACCCACATTGCATGCTTGAAACGTAGTACCCATGCAAAAGCACAGTAAAACCCTACCCTAAATCCCAAATTTTTGATTTGGGAATTCACGACAAACCCAAAACCCCATTTTTTCGAGTATGAGTTACGGCAAATCCAAAGCATGCTCGAAAACTCAGTAGATATATGAAATCACAGTAAAACCTACCTTGTTTGCTGATTTCCCCTCTCGATCTGCCGTGAATCTGGGTGCAGCCGAACTGCTCACCGACGAATGTGAGAATGGAATGTAACGAGAGGAGGGTCATCGTTGGGTGGTGCTGCTGGAAAAAGAAGAAGCGAAGGTGGCGGCGATGTTACCCGAGCTCTAACAGGGGAGAATGTTGCAGGGAGGTCGCTGGCGGTGACAGCGATGACGAGAGAGGAAGAGTGCGGGAGGTAGAGAGGAGCGAGAGAGGGATGGAAGAGGAGTCCAGGATCCCTCTTTAGTAGGAGGGTGGCCTCCCGAAAATGGAGGAGGCCGATACTCTCGCCCCCGGCGGCTGCTCTCTGGCCCACCCCCTCCCCATGCGATATCAGTTAGGGTTCACACTGAACCCTAACTTTCTTTTTTTCTTTTTTTTTTATCGGGCAACCCATATCGGGTTGCCTTTTTCTTTTTTTCATTATGCAGGGTGCGGGCCGGGGTCCAAATCCGAGACCCGGGATCCAACCACGTGTTGGATCCGTGTCCCTCAAGCGATGTGGATCCGTGACAACTTTACGAAGTGGATCCGAAGGTCGGATCCAAATAGATCCAACTATGGATCCACACGATATGTTTATTTATATATATATATATATACATATATAATATACTATTATACATATATATATGGTTCCTTTATGGATCCTTATTCGACTTATCCGGATCTGTTCGTGGATCTGGATCTCTTTCTTAGGCGGTAAAGTATTATATTCTTAATACATTTGGTTTATTCTTCAATACGATCTTGTGGGTCTTTCATAGGTTAATATAGATCCATTTACGTTATCCAAAAATTAACATAAATTAATATGGATCCAAGATCCATTGTGCTTCGTTAATCCTTTTAATAAATTTGGATCCAGAAATCTGAAGTTTTGATCATACTCTGATTTAGAACTACGGATCCAAATGAATTATTATGGATCCAGCTAAATGTACATTGATCTCTATGATTTAAATTCAAGGATCCAGATTAATATTTGAAGTTCTAACATCGAAGATCCAATGCAATATGGTGGATCCGAACCTCGCCTCAATTCCCACTAATGTGTTATAGAAATTGTCTCATAAAAATCCGATTTACTTCAAGGATCCAAATAGGTTATCTAAGATCCAATTACGAATAAATAATTAAAACCATAAAATATTCGTGTATTACCTTAATGACTTAAAGTCTACATTTATTTAGCTGATAAAAATCATGGTTATTACAGTTTGTCTAGTTCTACTCTAGGAGATTGGCTGTCATTATGTCCCTGCAGAAAGGTCACGGTATGTTTGCTAATAAAATTAGACAGTCTGCTAAATCCAGTATGCCTTTTATACTTGTAATTTGTTATTATCAGTATCAATTTGATCACAAGGTTGGGTCTGACCTAAGCACAATCCTAGCCAGGTTGGGTCAAAACATGGGTGGACCAGCCTTGTTGGCCTTGGGCTGCCAATCTATTTTTGAAAAAGGTACATGAGTATGGTCAGTGAGGCTCGTATCAGTTATTGGACTGGCTGCTTGCCTGTGCTGCATCTACAGGCCAAGCTAAGGGTCCGAACAAGCAATAGTTCACTTGTGGCTTGCCTGGCTTGATGCCTAGCCCTAGTCCTGTGGTCTTTGCATCTACTTCTTTGTCGAGATTATTTCTTTTATAGTTTTTTATGTTTTGTCACCCAATTCTAAAATCGGAAATGAGGGTAGTCATTGTCATCACTCATCTTTTTTGCCAGCTTATTTCAGCACCAGGCGCATGCAATTTTATTAAATAAAATTTCAAAGGATGCGTCCGTCCTCAAGTTTCTCATATTATCATCTCCCTTTTGGTTTTCTTGGCAAAAGTTGCCTAACCCCTTTCCAAATGGTACTTAAGTTTATCTTATCCTTGCACTTTTTAAATGCAATGACTAGAAATGAAATTAAACACCATCATTTCCTCTCTCTTTCTCTCTCTCTCTTTATATATATATATATATATATATATATATATATATATATATATATATATATACACACACACACACACACACACACACTTGTCCATTCATAGGAAGATCCAAAATCTACAACCAATGATGATCAAACGATATTCCTTCTCTAACGATCGAGTTTTCCAATGATCAGACATATTGGACTTTTATCATGTATTTAGTAAGCAACTTGTTTTTTATTATGATTTTTCAATATTTAGATGTGTTTAAAATGCTAAAAATCAATGACCCACACTGTTTTGTATTTTAAAATTTTAAATGCATTGTGAGCCATTGATTTTTTCACATTTTGAAAAACATGTGTAGATGTTGTAGTACCTTTGTGTAAAGCATAATTTCTTACTAAATAAATTATAAAGAACAAATATACGAGATCCAATCAATGAAATGTTGTGGAGAGTCGTTTGATCCAGAGTTAGTCAAGGAAGCGGGAGTGGAAAGCGAGTCACTTTGAAAATTTTAGGAAGCGGGAAGCTCATGATGACTTAGAAGCGAACCAAAAATCGTCTCGGAAGCGAACTGAAAGTGAACAGTTCAAAGGGGGACGAAGAAGGAAGCGAGTGAGAAGAATACATCTGGTTCAAGCATTTAATAAATAATATATCAAGTAAAATTCAGAATTCATATTCACATTGCAACCATTTAAAAGGACTACCCATTACTAAAATAGTAGTGGTATAAAAGGGGCACAGAGAAAATTAAAGGATAAATAAACAGATGGAAAGGTTCAGACCCGAACAGATATCACAGCTATGATAACGAAAAATATATCTCACATTAGTTATTAACTATGTCACATGGGTGCGGGTGCGGGTGCGGGCGCGGGTGCGGGTGCGGGCGCGGGTGCGGGGGTGCGGCAGGGGCAAAAATGTCAATATATATATATATATATATATATATATATATATATATATATATATATATATATATATATAGGGGGTCGGGGTTCCCCTCCCTTACGAATCGATTTTTTTTAAAAAAATAGAGCAGCTGTCAGCTGCTGCTGTCAGCCAGCTGCTGTCAGCCAGCTGACAGCTGCTGTCAACAGTTTTTTTTTTTTAAAAATTTGCAGCATAGGGCAATTTTTTTTAAAAAAAAAAATCCAAAAAAAAAATGGACTTAAATGATCCTGGGTGCGGTCAACGCACCCAGGATCATTTGACCGCACCCGCACCCGCGTCGAGTTGCATCGACGCGGGTGCGGCACCCTGCTAGCCGAATCCCTGTGACATAGGTTATTAATATGGTAAGTCAGTAGGATAGCAAGCATACATAGAAGAAACACTATATTAAAAAAAAATAACAGACATACTGGAGAGTACATTTTGAAACAGACCATACACCTATGTCACACGGACTCGGCTAGGGAGGTGCCGCACCCGAGTCGACACGCCCCGACATGGGTGCGGACACGGGTGCGGCTTCGGACTCGGTCAACGCCGAGTCGGACTCGGTCAACGAGTCGAGGCCGAGTCCGTCTACATTTTGGACTCGGTCAACTTTGATCGAGTCCAAAAATGTCTATTGAAAAAACTAAAAAAACGATTTTTTTTATATAAAAAGAGACAGTGCACAGTGCCTGTTTACTGTGCCAGTGCACAGTGTGCACAGTGCTGTGACCGTGCACTTTTTAAATAAAATAAAATAATATTTTAAATATATATATATATATATATATATATATATATATATAGCCGAGTCCCCGTGTCCAAAAATTTTAAAATTTCGCCGCACCCGTGTCGCACCCGCACCCATGTGACATAGCCATACACGAAATTGATATGTTGAAAAATGAAACTCAAGTCAAACAGACATTTCTAGAACATATAAGAGCAAACACCAAGTTCATGTATGTTGCCAACTGCAAAAAAACATTAAAGAAAAAAAAAAGCAGACCATATAAACAGTGGCTACACAACAGAATTAGTTCTTTTTTTTTATCAATAGCATGTGGATTAGTTGATTGATCTAACGCAGAAAAAAAGAATGGTTACTTGTCACTGTTGAGAGAGAGTGAAAGAGCGTGAGAGACAGAGAGAGCGAGAGACAAATGGGAGAGAGAGGAAGAGAGACAGAGAATGAGAGAGCGAGTGAGAGGCAAATGGGAGATAGAGAGTGAGAAAGTGTGAGAGACAGAAAGCTAGAGAGGAAGACGAGAGACTCGAGAGAGCATAACAGAAAAGGAGAGCGAGAGACAAATATATATATATATATATATATATATATATATATAGAGAGAGAGAGAGAGAGAGAGAGAGAGGTGTACCTTGCGATTCTACCCTTGGTTCCTCGTTGTCGCTCGAAGAAGTATGGAGGTCATCGGAAAATGATGGACTTCACCGAAAAAGCGAGGGAGAGGGAGTGAGAGAAAGAAAGATTGGCAAAGTTGAATTAGGTTTCGACTTTCCCTTTTATAGGGCCTATTTACCATAATACCCTTTAAAAGAGTAATTTAAATTTTAGCTCTTTTTTTTTGTAAAAAATTAAAACAGGAGGTCAAAAAGGGAAGATCACATCCCCTAAATGGGATGCGAGCTTCTCTTTTTGGGGAAGCGCTTTTAAAGCATGCTTCTCAAAATAAAAGTGTGCTTCCCTTTGTGTTTTAGAAGCACCACATTTTGCACTTTCGAAGTGCGTTTTCCCATGCCTATGGCGCTTCTTGTAACCCTGTTATGGTCATCATTGGTTGCAGATTTGGGACTTTTTTTTGGTTGAACGGCCCCCCTTATATATATATATATATAGAGAGAGAGAGAGGTTGTAAGTATCGTATATCAGTCGGGCCCAAAATAAAATATGTATCGTATCCTAAAAAATTCTAAAGTTTTAATAAAAAAAATCAAAAAATTAAAAAAATATGAATAATGAGGAAAAGTTAACAAAAATTCTAAAACAATCATAACACATGAAACAATGATGAAATGCACAAAATACAGCCATAAAATCACATATAAAGCATTTGTCTCTATGAGTTGCATAAGAGATCATCAAACATTAACTATCTCATAAGAACAATGCGAAATATTAAATATCTTGCAATTAAGAACATTCCACTAGACTCACACTTTGATATTACATAAACAAAATAAATTAATCAACTTTATGTACTCAACAGTTAAGTCACCAACTTTTTTAAAGTATACCCTCAATCATCATCATCATCACGAGGGAGTCAGCCCCCAAATTGCTCAATCAAACTGCAAAAACCCTCTCCCTTGCGCACAGATCGACCCTCAAATTGCTCTGACGATTCCTAGGGTGTGTGGATACCACTCTAATGGCCTCTACACAAATGAGGGAGTCGGCTCTTAAGAGTTCTTTAAAACTCAAAAAAAATGATTCGGCCCTTTTAAAGTGCGCCAAAGGTGATACAACATTGAGAGAGAGAAAGAGTATGGTGGTTCTGCACCATGATACTATACGGTGCTACATACTCTTGCTTATATGGATCGAGCAACCAAATGTCCGAGCTAACTCTATAGATATATTTAACAAGGTTCATTTACCATGTTGAGGTTTTATCAAGTAATGTTTGATAAATGATACTCATTTGCTTTATTCTTTTTTTATAGTAATAAATGTTTCTATTGTAACTAACAAAATAAGTAGTATAATTGAAAAAGTTGATTAATTTGTGGATATTTCTATTCAGTTGATCATTTGTTTCTATATCAATAAAAAATGATGTCAAACTTTTGCATCTTAGAGCAGAGACACGAGGGGTCTAGTCTGCTTAATGGCCATAGATGACCTTGTGAAGATCTTTCATACATCTTCCTTTGATATACCTGTTCATGAAGGCCATTTTTACTGATGTATGCTGAAAACGTACTGTCAAAACTAGCTGAAAATGCTTGGTGTATAAATTTTGTGTTTAATGTTATGAAGGCATGTATCTGACAATCTCATGGGCTTGTGTAAGGAACAATATTTTTGTGAAGGCTTGCATTAGTTATTTCTATCCACTGTTGGAATCTTTTGCTGCTCCTGTTCTGGCTCTCAATTTTGTGAAATCGCTTAATTAGTCAACAATTTTATTTGCAATATTTGCGTATCATCTCGTGATGTCTGTTGTGGTAATTAACCTGACTTATGGTTTCTGCTCCTGATGACAGGATGGGCTCTTGTTCATGGGAGGGGAGGATCGGAAACTGAGAGCTTGGGATACACGTAGTGCCACGGTTGCACATTGCATTGAAGATGCACATGCAGCCCGTGTGAAGGGCCTCACCATTCTTGGCACCAAAGGTGATGGCCATCCCTCTCACGTCGTAGCATCAGCATCATCCGATGGTGTGGTAAGGGTGTGGGACATGCGCATGGCCGATAAAGAAAAGCCCCTTCCATTGGCAGAAGCAGAAACTAAGTCCAGGCTCACTTGCCTTGCTGGATCGTCTGTTAAAAGAATCTGAAGCATTTATAATGCTCACTCAAGTTTTTCACTTCACACTCTTTGCTGTTAACGACTCTCTCTCCCCTCTCTCTCATGTTAGTGTAACATCACTGTGGGAAAGTAGTGCTTTCCAATATCTGGTTGGCAATGCAGGTAATAGACGATCGTATGATCCTTTCTTAACAAAAGTTTGACATTTTGTACAGCTGCTGGATATGCTATCGCTTGTTCGAACGCTGTAAATGTTTTGCAACACATCAGAGGCCCGTTAGGCTGGAATAAACTAGCCTGCCAAACGTTACCACATTATTTGTGCGATTTGATTAGCTGTGGCAACTCTAACTTTTTCTGGACTCAAGGCCACTTGCAGGTCGTCTTATACAATTCAACCAGCGCCAATTAGGCTTTGTTCTCTATGCAGATTGAATCCCATTAAAGCTATACATCAAAAGTGTTTGGAACCACATCAGACACGTGAGAAATGATCTCTAGCAGTGCAGTTATTTTAAGCGATAAAAAAATATTATAATATTTTCCGAGAAGGTTATTAAGGACATGGCATTGGATAGAAATGAATGGAGGAGAAGGATTTATGTGGAAGACCCATAATGATTTTCTTTGTTGGTTCATATCGCCGACCCCAATTGTTTTGGGATGAAGGCTTAGTTGTTGTTGTTATGAAGGAGATAACAAGCTCGATCCTGGTTCTGATTTCGCGAACAGCATCAAAATTGTGTTTAGAAAAAATAACTGAAAATTACCGTACTGTTAGACATTTGGTGTGTTTTCCAAAAAAATCTCATAAATTTCAAAATATGCTCGACGTTCAATTTTGCAGGCTCTTGACTTTTTAGGACCTTTTTGCCCTTATCATGAGTGGATCTCTTGGCTTTTGTGCATTAGGTTATCATACTCTTTTGATGTCACTAAATCTCAATAGAGATTCACACCATATTTCTGCAGAAATTATGAATTTTACATAATATATGATGCAAAAATGGCTACTTTACATTTAACAAATTCGATTCGCATAATGAGCGCGCACATCTTCAACGCCTTGCAATTTTCATGTGAAATTCTTCATTTTTTTTGTAAATTCCATGCGGAGTTATGAATTGCGTGACATTTCTTGCGAATTTCGTCAAGAGTTTCGCGTTGGTTGTTGTGAAAGATTACTTTTTATGCAGAATTCATGAAAAGTTTGTGAAATTCATGAAAAGTTTGTGAAATTCATGAATTTTCATATGTTGTCGACTTTAAGCGATGCGAGATCCTATTTTAGTGTGCGAATTTACTTGTATATATAGGTGTTTAGAGCGAATTTTGTCAAAAGCTTTGTGTTGGTGGTTGCGAAATTCGTAAAATGTTTGCAGAATTCTTGAAAGATTTGCGAAAATCGTGAAGTTTCACATGAGGTGATACAAAATTCCTTTTCAGCATGAGAATTTTGCAAGTATTAAAAATGACTTTTTGTTTCTTAAAACCTTTTATGCGCAACACAGGGATATTTTTGCATAACCTAGGGCTCTTGTGGTCCCCAACCAGTAGTCCCCAAGACTCTTCTTCTTTGACAAAATTGTTTTTTAGTATGATAATTTCGCAAGCATTATGCGCAACCCAAGGCTATTTTTGAATAGCCTAGGGTTCTTATGGTCCCCAACTAGTAGTCTCCAAGCCTCTTCCTTCCCAACAAAATCTTCAACGATTAGAGTCGACATATCTCACAGTTAGTGTTCGATCACATGGTATGGGCGAGATAGGAAAAATTAGGAGAACAACACAAAGTATAGAATCAATGATGGTATACTATGTTTTCTCTCCATCAATGATATGGTGATATGCAACATTCTTGAGACCTAAGAGATGAAGATATCTCTGTGCATACTCTATTTTTTCTCCATAAAAAAGGCAATGTGAAACAACATTTTTGTAAAAAAATTGAATAAATGCAATGTATGAGTGGCTTTATTTTATGAGAGAATAAACTGAATAAAATGTATTACCATTCATTTATTTTGTAAAAGAATGCCTTAAATACAATGTATGAACAACTTCATTTTGTGAAAGAATTGAATGAATGCAATGTGTGAGCAGCTTCATTTTATTAAAGAATGAAATGAATGTAATGTATGAGAACTTCATTTTCGTAAAAGGATGGGAAATTCATACGTACACATGCGAGTTTCTCTCAAAATAAGTAAATTTTCTTCTTATGTCCGAAATTTTGCAAAAATGATGAAAATTTTGCAAAAATGATAGAAATTTTGCATGTATATAGAATAGATCACACATATACAAAACATATGAATTTCCCCTAAATATGTAAATGTCCAACTAAATATGCAAATTTCCTATGAAAAATCGTACATAAGTGAATTTTCTCATGTACAAAATTTCATAAAAGAATAAAAAAAATTCACGTATACAAAACAGATCACACATATACAAACATGCAAATTTCTCATAAATTTATGAATTTCTAACTAAATATGCGAATTTCTGATGCAATTTCGCATGTATACATGTGAATTTCTTATACAAATTTGCACGTATACATGCAGATTTATTATACAAATTTGCACATATACATGCAAATTTTCAATGCAAATTTGCATGTATATATTCGAGTTTCCTACTTATGTATGAAATTTCATCATATATGCAATATTTTTTCTTTAAATTTTATTATTCATAACAGATCCGCTTGTTTAGCAATTTAATAATACATAAAAACAAAACTTCTGAAATTTACAACTAAAATTCATCTACAAAAATAATAGAATAACTACAAATTTTATCAACCTTATATGAAATTTACAACAAAGTTTTTAAATACAACCATTAATGAACTTTACATCCAAGTTATTGTTCATTCTATCAAAATTATATTCATATTTTTTATTATCAAAATAGAATATACGGGGTATAGTAAATAATTTTTGACAATATGCATCCTGCTTGCATTTGCTCCATGTGATACTTTTGGAGTCTTTTTATTAATCTTTCTAGGCATTGCATCATCAAAATAAATGATACATTCATGTTAGATATAAATGAGTTCACATTAAAACATAACAAACAAACAACCAAATAACATTGATATACTCATTTTATTTAACCAATCACATTTCTTCTTCGAACAGAAGTTGGACCAATTCAAATCACATACCCATGACAAATCTACGTGTGGATCAGTCCCTCAAATCGGTTTCACAAACAAATTTCGAAAACACTTGTATCCCAGACTTTATATCAAAAACCTTTTTTTTGCTTTTTTTGTTTTTAACCATAAACCGATCGGTCCTAATTTCATTAAGGACTGATACGGTTCAGATGTATAGGGTTTATGATTGTTATAATCATATATACTAATTTTTCCAAAATCATTTTTGAGAAAACCACTTCATTTTGATGAAATTGAGGTCTTACTCAAAACCGATTTCTAGTTCTCATAATCTCGAAACCCATATCAGTCTTAACGAGTTTATGACTGATATGAAAATTTAAATGACAGTCTTTGAATCCAAAGTATGCTCATGCATACTGATCCTACCCTATACACATTGGTTTTAGAACCCCTATCTCATAAAAGCCAAAAACTGATCTTTGACTCGTACAAGTACGTAATTCACACTAGTCAGCCGATCCTTCTCCTTTGCAGCTATTATGACTGATATGTTGTTCTAAATAACAACCTCTAAACCCCAAAGTATGCTCATGCATACAGATCCTAGCTTACAGGCATTGGTTTTAAAACTCCTACCTCGTAAAAGCCAAAACTGATCTTTGAGTCGTACAAGTATATGATTCGCACGGGCCGACCAGATGCTTTGGTTGGTCCTTCTCCTTAGCCGCTACACCTTCACTTTAACTGAAGTTAACACTCTTGACAAAAGAAGAATAAGGGAGAAATTTGGACCGAAATTAAGAGAGAGGGAGTGCTTGGAATAAGAAATAAAAAATTCTAAAGTGAGAAGCTAAGTGGGGGGGGGGGGAGGCGTGCAAGCCTCTTTTATAACTCTATTAGGATTTTCCAAATCCCAATTGGTGCTATTTACTTCCTTTTCTCTCACTCATTTTCAGCCCACAACTTTCTAATTCTCATTATAAACAAAATCCTAGACCTATCTAATATTTTATGAGTTTTATTGTTGTATTTTCCTTTTCATTTATTTTTTTTCCTTTTTTTCATTTGCTCAATATAGCAATAAAGGGGTCGTCCCAAACTTATTGCCCATAATGGGCTCTCTCTTAATCAAGAGGACCCACTAAGAGGGATGCCCCATCTTGATTTCATGTTGCCAATTAAATAAATCAAGAAATCTTGGCTTCTTAATTCCTAAGCTTATTTTCAATTTTCGGAACTATTACTTTTCTTTTCCTTATATGAATTCCTAAGTTTTAAAATTTTGGAAATGTAGAAGTCCAGCCCCCAAAGAGGTCCCACTAGGGTGGGACATCCCACCCTAGGGATGCCTCTTTTCAATCTTTTCACCACCTAATTTCATGCTTATGTTTTAATCTTATTACTAAGTAACAATAATTTTTATATTAGAAAATCTTTGAAATTTTCATTGACTTTCGGCTAGAAATGTTTTGAGAAATAAGTAAGGTTCTAGTGGTTTCAATGATATGTTTATGTTTATGTTTTCTTTCGGCTAAACTGTTTTGTTGAGGTATTTTTAGAAAAGACTTTTGATGAACAATTCTGTAATTTTCAAGATAGTTTTTAAACTCATTTGATAAATACTCACCTTCGGAGTCAGTTCTAAGAATCTTTAAGTTTTCATTAAATTAATTTTTAATCATCATGTGATGTTTTAAATGATGCAAAAACCTCATGTTTATATTTAAGAAAGTATATCCAACAATATCTAGAGTAATCATCAACAAGAATAACATAATACACAAACCCTTCTTTTGATATACATAGTGTTGATCCCCATAAATCCGAATGAACAAGTTCAAATGGTTTAGTTGTAAACATAGATCTTTGTTTAAAAGACAGGCTTCTCATTTTTCCAAGAATACAATCATTACAAGTGAAATCACCTTTAGAAAATTTTTTAACAAAATGCAAATAAGAAAGCTTGATGACATTGTGATGCCCAAGTCTTTTGTGCCAAACATTTAGATTTTTATGTTGGGCAACATTACAAAAAAAGTTCTTTGGTATTTGAAGAAAATCCACATAGTATAGATCTCCATTCCTAGAGGCTTCTCCAATCAACTCCCCAGACCGACGATCTTGTATTCAACATTTGTTAGATGAAAATTTTATATCACACCCATGGTCTGAGAGTTGAGAGACCGAAAACAAATTTAAATTTAGTTTTGGTATAAATCTAATTTTGAAAATAAAAAAAACCTTGATTTTCAAAATTTCCAATCCCTTTGATTTCAAGAGAAGTGCCATCCGTTGTTGAAACAAAAGATGGAGATGCATTTTTTGAATATTCTAAAAGAGAGAAAATATTTGGAGTCATATGAAATGTGACACCTAAATTAAAAAGCCAAGAGGTCATACTAGGAGGGAAGAAAGTTGACATGACGGCCCC
The DNA here is from genome assembly GCF_984573655.1 of Nuphar pumila. NCBI lineage: Eukaryota > Viridiplantae > Streptophyta > Magnoliopsida > Nymphaeales > Nymphaeaceae > Nuphar > Nuphar pumila. The sequence continues at coordinate 181,092,652 of NC_143249.1, read as the reverse complement.
AGAAGTTGTTCCTTCCACGATTTGACTTAGAGATAGAGCTCCATTGTTGGAATTAGATGGCTCCTCTTCCATATGTGGTTGAAATGTGGTAGACATAGCCAATATCTTCTTCCATTTTGGACACACTGGTTTAATGTATCCTGGTTCTTTGAAAAAAATGACATAATTTTGCTATAATCTCTTCTTCTATATTGGCTACCATTTTCTCTTGCTCATTGATTTTTGAAATAAAGGGGTTTGTATGTTTTCAAATTGTTTTTTGGTCTAGAAACGACATATGTTCCTTTATTTTCTTCTTTGTTTGAAGGCATCACAAGAACACTTGGATTGGTATGAACATCTTCAAGTGATGGAGAAGTGAAAGAGGATAAAAGGGAAGATCTTATTTGTTCGAACTCGGGTCTAAGCTTGTTCAATAAATTAAAAAATCGATCTTCTTCTTATTGCTTGTATCGAAGTTCAATGGCTTCTCCACTCCATTTTGGTTCAAGCATAACAAACTTATCCCAAACAGAGGATAGTTCAGCGAAATACTCTTTAATAGTTAATTTGCCTTGTTTAATGGTCAAAACCCTTTTTTTGAAGATAGTATTTGTAGGATAAATCTCTTGAGGTATACATCCTCTCAAGATATTCCCATACTTAAGATGCCTTCTTGAATTTCAAGATATTTGCATTAATTCTAGTCTCAACTGAAGAAAAAATTCATGAGACAATCTTGAAGTTTTTCATCTCCTATTCTCCATGCTTTTTATTATAATTCTCAAATGCTTTTGCTTTCTCCTCTCCATTGAGGACCTTTATCTCTCATTTTTTAACTATAGTAATTTTTAGCTCAGGTTTCGAGATTGTACCTTGGATGTAACCCCAAAGTCTCTTACCCAAGAGAAAATATGTGAGCTTTCATATTTTTAGCCCAAACATAATAATTTGAGCCATTAAGCTTGAAGCCAAGAGAAAAATGAGATTATTTTTCAGCCATTTGAGAAGCTTTTTGTGAAAGACAAAAGAGACTTTAAATAAATGGAGCATTTACCACAATGGGTCTTCTTTATACTTGTTGTAGCGTGTCTTCACTAGATGCGAATTGCAAGAGCTTTTTATGCCAAAATACAAGAATAAAGTATGGGCACAACTTTCGAGGCAACCACCTTGATGGCATGATACACAAGCTTTTCTTCTTAGAGACCAAACTCTGATACCATGTGAAAATGTCTTCAAAGAGACAACATATATAAGAACACTAAGTTCTTAGTGAAAAACACGTGCACAAAGGCACAATAAGAGCACTTAGAACAAATGTACATAAAGGCACAACACATTCAAGAGAACCCAAATGCACAATGGTATAAAAAAATGTAAATCTTTATTGAAGTGAGAGAGTTTTGACTCAAGCTTGAAGAAATACAAAGGAGAGGACCCCTATTTATAATACAATCATTGAGGCCTTGAAGGGGCTTCATATAGATGTTGGAGCCCCTCCAATGGTTACAATTGTGACCGTTGAAGGGGCTTCATATAGATGTTGGAGCCTCTCCAATGGTTACAATTGTGACCGTTGGAGGGGCCCAACGTCTATGTGGGCCTCCATGTAACAACCTCAACTCGTACACATGAAAAAGTGTCAATTTTTTTTTAAACAAGTGCGAAAACATTCTAAAAAACTCGGAGCCTTTAGAGTTTAAACACAACCACCACCATAATGAATCTTATACCCATCTTCCAAATTACGCACAAACTTTATTTATTAAAATGCATAAAGTCTGAGACATAAGCAAGTAAATTGTAAACAAAGCAAAAAGAAGAGTCATGTTGTCCAAAGATATCTGTCAAGTCATCGTGTGGTCTTCTCATAGCTCCTCTCAAAGCAAGTTGTCACACTGGGCATCTGAGACTGCGAAAAACATAAAAGTAGGAGTGTCAGATTCTAAAGAATTATGCGTAGGAATTTCTCTAATAAAACAAATAAGTAAAAAGAACATAAATAAAACTCATGCAATATTTTTCGAGGAATGCAATTATCACAAATTCATAACTCAATTAACTATTTATGCAATATGAAACAATCATTAAGCACGAGAGACAATTTAATAAACAATGGGGACCACAAATTTAGCAATACAAACAACTGCATGAAATAAACAAGTCTTTATAATGTGTTTTATGTGATGCAGAGAAAAAAGGCAAAAGAAGCATACATGGTGTTTCCCTTACTGTACAAAAAATTTTAGAATTAAAAAACAAAGCCACAAACATCAAAAGGGTTAGCATAGTTGGAATGAGCTGAAGCTGTCAGACGAAGAGTCAGGGGTTCGACTCCCATGGTCACTTCCGTCTTGCAGAAGATGAAGACCAACATAGGTCCTGGGGTGAGGGTCCTACCTTGGGCATTTTACACCGCCAGGATGGCGACATTGTTGTCAGTCCCATACTAGGTTTTCCCAAGCAAAATATGAGGAGGAAAAAAAAAGTCCCAATTGCCAATTGAAAAACGTGTACATCTTCAGGAAGACCATTGACTACCCACCACTATCTTAAATGGGGCAGCCCAAATAGCACCATTTGACTTGGGTTGATCTCCTTCTCTGCTCCTTCAATATGATTGCACAAATATTTATGCAGTAAGCACCTAATCACCCTCCATGTTTGGGACGATGCCCAAGACTTGATGGATGGCTATTGGGTGCTTGATGCACATTTTTTGTGCAATCATATTGCACCCGATCATCTCTTCATTTATAATGGCTGCTGAGTATTTGTTGGCATCTACATAACAAATATGGGCGATGTATTGAACATATCATGATTTTATCATGATATTTTTGGATATAATCCCGAAAAAATTTGTGATAGTTTGTGAGTCTTGCAATTTAAGTTAAGACGTTTTAGTCTTGAAGTGATCGAGTGTAGACCGTGTCTAACCCAATCAAGTAACAATGCTGTCCATTGTGAAGCTTTGGAGTTGATTTGGTGCTGGCTCGGTCAATCCGGCCAAGTCTACTGAATAGTGAGCCTAGTCGATGGGGTCTCTGAACACTTGGTTGAGCCTATGTCCAAATCCTTCATCATTCTTGAGCCAGCTATGACCTTAGGCTCGAGCTTGACCACATTAGGTGGCTTGTGAACAACACCTTGTGTTAGGTGGATTTATGGCATTAAAGTTAGATGACTTTACACCTCCCATTCGGCAGGGTCCAGGGCTATTTAAGGTTGGTGAAATTGGCCTAGACCGTGGGTAGGTAGTGTGCTCTACGAGAAGAAGGGCTGGTAGATATCTTCTTTCATGTGTGGTGAGTATGGTTATGAGTTTATTCCAATATGTCCTTTAAGGTTCTCACTAGGGATGGCAGTGGGGCGGGGGACAAGGTCTCCACCCCTGCCGCGTCTCAAGATTTTATCCTCCACCCCCGGACGGGGATGGATTTTAACCTTCGTCCCCGCCTCCATTCCCGTTTCATCCCCGGGCCAAACGGGGTGAGGCGGGGCAGGGCCCCGCTTTCCCCCTGTCCACTGCCATCCCTAGTTCTCACGTCAAAAAAAAGTAAATTTGTTTTAGTTCTCAGAACCAAAGAATTCAAATTACTAAACATAGTGGGGAGTAGGTGCCTACCAAAGTTAGGAGCCTACTTCCGACAAACAGGGTAAAATCGACATTTAGATATTGTTTTCTTAATAAAAAATTTTGAAATTTCAACTTGAATATTTATGAAAATTGTACACCATCTTTGATTTTCAAACCTAGTAAAAACCTACCTATGTTTTAGAATTGGACAATTTAAGAGTTCGTTCATATAAAACCAAGTAGATATATGGTCAGACTTTAGAAAAACATGAAAAAAAATCTCTTTAAAAGCTGAGACGGGGCAGGGTGGGGCAGGCGGATTAGGCAGCTATCCCACTCTTAATAAAGATATTAGGGATGACAGTGTACCGGGGGAAAACGGTGCCCCGCCCGGACTCACCCAGTTTAGACTGGGGATGGAGACAGGGAAGGAGGTTTAAATCAAAACCTGTGCGGGGATGGACTTATGCTTTCTCCGCCCTGCCCTGTCCCCGCCTTGCCCTGCCCTGCTCCGTCTCTGATACTTCTTTAGGGATGGCAGTGGACCAAGGGAAAACAGGATCCCGCCCCAGTTCATCCTGTTTTGACAGAAAATGAAAGACATGAAAAAGGGATGGAGGCGGGGATGGAGGTTAAAATCAAAACCCATGTAGGGATGGAGGTGGGGATGGAGGTTAAAATTAAAACCCATGTGGGGATGGAGGGCAGGGTAAAATGGCACTTGATATCCAATAGTGACATGGTGACTTATAAACAAGGGTGGGAGTGGGACACTTAGGGGTCCTATATGTTTTAATGTGTATTACACTTAGGGGTGGCAATCGTGTCGGATTGGCGGGTCGACCCCATGGATTGGTGGGTCAGCATACCTCAACCCAAACCCGACCCGTTTATTAAACGGGTTGGCTGTGGCAAACACGAACCCGGCCCGTTTAATAAACGGGTAACCCGACACGACCCGCCAACCCATTTAATAAATGGGTTGGGTCGGGTAAACGGGTTCTCAGGTTGGCGGGTTGACCCGCCCGACTAACCCATTTATTAAACGGGTCAGCCGGGTTGGCGGGTTGGCATACCCCCAACCCGAACCCGACCCGTTTAATAAACGGGTTAGGTGGGTCGACCCGTTTATTAAACGGGTTGGCTTAAGCCCAACCCGAACCCGCCTAAGAGGCAGGTTGGCGGGTCGGGTTGGTGGGTCGTGTCAGGTTTTGCCACCCCTAATTACACTATGGGTACTTTTGATTGCTTGTGGGGTGCTGTGCAAATGAGATTCACTTTTTTCACACAAATGAGATTTTCTTTTTAAAACAACTCTCATTTGCAAAGGCAAATAAGATTCATTTTCTCATGAAATTACTTTTTTTAAAAGTTTGGTTGCTTTCGTAAAAAAAAAAAAAGCAAATGAAATTTACTTTCTAAAGTGTATGAGAAAGTGAATCTTACCTGATCGAAGAACTCAAACTGTGTCTTCTTTCCAAGATTTTAAAAGAAACTTTTGATGAATCAGGATCAGGTGCAATCACATTGCACAAATGCAATGTGTCGCTGCACCTGATCACCCCTCCATGTGCTATTTGACGCACGTCTGACATGTACCACATCATATGGATGGAGGGTGATCAGGTTCAGCAGCACAATGCATTTGTGCAGTGTGATTGCACCTGATCCTGCCTCACTTTGGATACATTAACTAGCTCTTCTTTGAAGCCATCTCCCATCTTTTCATCAAATACTTATAGGTTAGTTTAGGGCTACCATAAAAAAAAATCTATAAATCAAGCCAGTATCACCACAGGTATAAAGTCAAGGGGTCATGCCAGTAAAAGAAAGAAAGAAAAAAAACAGAAAAGTAAAGGAAGAAAAGGAAAGAAAAACTCTCACTGCCCTTAAATATAGTGGCAGTCAGATTTGGTTCTGGTTAGGGATGCAAATGGATTGGATCCAGATCAGTTAAATACTTAAAAAACTTGAATCTGGATCGGATCAGAACAGCCAAAAAATCACAAAAACTTTCATACTGGATCCTATCCATTCCCATTCCTAGTCTAGGTACCGAAAATGATCCAAAAACACTTTAAGCTAGGGATGTCAATAGTAGATTTGGGTCTAGTATCAAACCAAAACCAGATATTTTTGGATTGGATTCTATAGAGTAAAACGCATCTGATTAACAATTGGAGCTTTGCATCTCAAATCTGAGTCTGAACCAAATCCCAATATGATGGATATTGGAATCTGATTATGTATAAAAGTAAGTCCGACTAGCTATTTTAAGTTAATCAAATCTAGATATAATGTTATTACTCTCCATCTGCATCTAAACTGTTTAAACAGTATTTAATTAGGCCATATTTGGTAATGCCTAGGTATGAGAAGGGGATGTGAGGGGGTCAGACTTGGATCGGGTATAGTCAGATTTAGACTCAGATGCATAAAACCTGTATCAAATCCAAATGTGAATATACACCCTACAACATCTGAAATATACAACGGATTCAAAGTCAGACTTGGCATTGGATAGAAATGATTGGAGGAAAAGGATTCATGTGGAAGACCCAAAATGAATTTCTTTTTTGGTTCATATCGCTGACCCCAATTGTTTTGGGATGAAGGCGTAGTTGTTGTTGTTTGTTGTATTCAAAGTCAGACTTGGATGTGAGATTTTTTTTTTCGAAAGGCAAGCTGAGGTTAGGCAGACCCCACCAGTTATTATTCAACGTACCACTGGGTTTTGAACCTGCAATATCCCACCACAAGGAGACGTGCACTGACAGCTCCTACCAACCGCATGGAACACCCGTTGGTAGGATGTGAGAAATCTACCACTGAATCCGAGTCCCATTAGCATTTGGATCTAGTTTTGCTTATGGAATTTAACTAAATGAACAAGAATTCGGTTGAATATTGGACCCAAACACCATTTAGATCCTTAAATAGGAGCATCTTCATTTTACTCAGAGAAACTGCCTGAGGCATAGAGACTTAGCCGCACTGGCTCATCCTGCCATACTTGTCTTCCAGTCAGTGTAAAACTTTGAGGGCTTACCCCTCAACCGCTTAGAGCCACTAAGCTCATGCTTAAGCTTAGGGTGACACCCATGAGATTTGAACCTAGGCGGCCCATCAAACTATCTAGCCCTCAACCAACAGAGCCAAACCCCTTGGGTCTTGTCCAGTGTTGTGAGAGGCGAGGCGAGGCGCACACTCAAGGTACTGAGGCGTGTTGTGATGCGCAAATTGCCCCCTCATCAACCTCCAGAACCCCCTCCTTCATCCCCAAGTCTTCCTCCTCCGCTCGATTTGTCGGCTGTGCTAACCCCAAGTGCCGGTGGATCCAGTTGTGAGAGGCGTACGCCTGCGCAGGCTCAACGCCTCGCTTCGCCTCATCGCATTTAACAACCTTGGTCTTGTCAGCAATAATTGTAGCATGACCAAGGAGTCTTCTGACCTAAAAGTCTCGTGGAATTTTATCAAAAAAAAAAAAGTCTGGCCCATTCACATCTACCTTGGCTGGGAATGGTGGTTTGGATATGAACCCAAGTCTAAAAACCAATATCAGGAAAGCATGACCAACATGAACTGGTATGCAATCATATTGCGCAAATGCAATGTGCCGCACCTGATCACCATCCATTTTCTGGTCATGGTGATCAGGTGCAGCCGCACATTAAGTTTGTGCAATCTGATTGCACATGATCATCCAGCCTCGTGAAATTAGGAGACTAACGACGTTGTATCAAAAATCTCAAGGCAACCAACGGCGGCTCCGCTTACGTGGCAGGAGCAGTTAGCGCAAGTCATCTTGTGTTGGGACGTTGCAAGTTCAAATCCCGATGGTATAGTTGTGTAACTGGTACGGTTTGCCTAACTAACCCCAGCTTTTCTGTTAGAAAAAAAAATCTCAACGCAAAAAAAAAAAAAAAAAAATCATCCGTAGAAATATCAACGTGCAAAAGTTCAGGATATCTAATGGCGCGTGGACGGCTAAGATCTGAAGTTTAGTTTGGCCTTTACTTTCAACGAGCAGCCAGCCGCCGTTGGACCCAAACCAAGCGACCATTTGCCGATGAGATGATCAATGACGAAAATACCCTTAAACGATGGCAGTCATCATCACGGAGATCGAGGAACCGTGTCCCTTTTTTTTAAGTCTTAAAAGACCAAAATGTCCTAAAAATTAACCATTGCAACGAAAGTTCCTATAAATTGTGCAAAATACAAAAACCCGTAAACCTTATGAAATATTTCGAAAAGCTCCTTGCGTGTTTTCAGGTAGGGATGGCAGTGGACCGGGGGAAAGCGGGGCCCCGCCCCGCCTCGCCCCGTTCGGACCGGGGATGAAGGGTATGAAATGGGGATGGAGGCGGGGACGAAGGTTAAAATCCATCCCCATCCGGGGGTGAAGGCGGGGATGGACGTGCACTTTTCCCCGCCCTGCCCCGTCCCCGCCACGATCCCCACCCCGATCACTTTTTCCCACAATATCCCCACCCTGCCCCGCCTCACCCCCGTTTGAACCGGGGATGGAGGACATGAAACGGGGATGAAGGCGGGGATGAAGGATAAAATCCATTCCCCGCCGGGGATGGAGGCAGGGGTGGAGGATAAAATCTTGAGGCGGGGGTGGAGACCTTGTCCCCCGCCCCACTGCCATCCCTATTTTTTTTAAAGGGCGTTAGGCAGACTCCACGGGTTTTGAACCTGCAAAGTTCAACCACAAGGAGACTTGACAGCTCCTACAAACCACGAGGAGCCCCCGTTGGTACAACGTGCTATTTTGTAATACCACAAAAGGCATGATTTTTTGATGGGAAAGTCTCACCCATTGAATAACATCTGGCCACAATAAGATTCACGTTTTCCTACAAGAAAAAAAGGTTATTAGAAAGGATTTTGACACGAAAAGCATACGTTTCATAGGAAAACGTTGGTCCCACATGAGCTCCATTGCAGGTCACATGGGCTGGTAGCTTTCTCATAAGCCTCGTCGTTTTCATGTCCTGCAAGGAAACAAACAATTTTCGTACAATAATGGCCGTAATTCTCAGGAAAAAAACGGACCCTAAGTTGACACCTTTAGTACATTCCTTTCCTATGCCTAAAAGCATAAAACAGTCCATTTTTTTTGTTGCATTTTGTTTGGTTTCTCAGTGACAAGGATTTAAACTGGTCAGATCTAGGCATTACCAAGTCTGACTTAATTCGACCTAATCGGATTCGGTTTCAGATAAAAAAAAACAAACCTAGATCAGACTATCTTAAAACTCGATATTTACACTTAATGGGGTTGGATTCAGGTTCGAACATGAATGCAAAGCTTAATACCAAACTGAGACTCCATTATTAATCAGATCAAGATTTGGCTACCAAACCCGCCTAATGAACTCGGATTCGGGTCAGGTGTTTGGTTGACATCCCTAGACTGACAAGTAGGGATGCACATGGGCCTGGAGCTGGGGTTGAGCCGAGCTTGGCCTGGTTTGGTTTGGCTGGTGAAGAAAAATTGGTTGTTCAAGCTTGAATCGAGCTTTAGCCGAGCTTGAACAATCGTGGCTTGGGATATGCTCACGGCTCAAGCTGAAAATATTTATTTTAAAAATGTTTTTAAAGTTTTTGAAAATTGTGCAAAATGCCTTTTTGAAAGAGAGAAATAAGGTAAGATTTTGAACCAATGCCACTTTAAAGAATAACCAATGACTTATTCATTAGGGTGAAACCCTTCTTTGTGTTAACATTATGAACAAATTATATATATATATATATGTGTGTGTGTTTTATAACTATCTTAGTCGAGCTGGACTGCTTGTTCAAGCTCACGTGTACCGAGCCAAAGCCCTTGTTCAAGCTCGACTCATTTATTTTTTAGAACGAGTTTGAGCTGAGCTAGCTGGACTGCTTGTTCAAGCTCAGCTCGAGCCAAAGCCCTTGTTCAAGCTCGACTCATTTATTTTTTAGAACGAGTTTGAGCCGAGCTAGCTGGACTGGTTGTGCATCACTACTGTCAAGCTCCCATTTTGGGGTTTTTAAGAAAATACAGGTAGTTAAGCGTAAAAACGCCAAAACTTCAGCAACGAGAGTGAACTTATAATAAAAAATGTCCAAAACTGAAGACGGTCGGGGCACTTACGTAAATTCACGCATGCAAGAACTCCGATCCCGTGTCTGTGACTCTGTGTTAGGTGGAAGAAGAAGTCATCCCACTTCGCGTATAAATTCTCCTCAGCAGCCCGTCCTCTTCCCTCGTCCCCTCTCTCTCTCTCTCTCTCTCTGATGGCGTCCATCTCCCACCCCGCTTCCTCTTCCTACGCTCTAGGGTTTCGGTCTTCTGAATCGAAGGCCCCGACCTCTCTCCATTCCTCGATCCATTTCCAGAGACCAAGTTCTTCGGTGAGGCTCCTCTCTCTTCACAGAATCGGCGGGGGAAGAGCTCGCTTCAGGTAAAGGTTTTTCTTCAACGTTTCATTTCTTCTTTTTTTCTAGAGATTTCTCTTGATCCTCATCGCTTTGCGGAGATTAGTTCGTGGTTGCGTTTGTTCTGGATTTCGGTTTGTGGTTTTTGACGGTTAGGTCTCGCTTGGTGAGGATTTTGATTGGCTTTTTTGTTTTCGTTTCTTGTTTTGTCTGGATTATGGACGACCGATTTCCCTAGGTTTCTTAGATCATTTGGAATTTCTCCCCTCTTTTCTTGGTTGTTGAGGCCATTGAAGAAGTTTTGGGATCTGGAAGTGAGGATCGTTTTGTCGGCTTAAGATTCTGTTTGTATGCACAAACTTATCCTGGAAAATAGGATAATCTGGTAGTATCCGAGCTTATCCTGTTTATTCGGACGAGTTAGTGCATGAAAAAACCCGTCTAAATTTGCTTTGAGTTGCAAGTGCTCCGTGATTTGGATCGACTCTCTCTGCTTAGTTGGAATCCGCGTCTGGATCTATAAGCTGTTGGTGGAGTTCAGGAAAATTGATATTTTCCGAGGGATCTCCTTTTGGAATATATGTATAGTGCATAGATTGATCTATTTGTGCTGGTGACGGCTCGTGCATGCTGCAAATTTCTGTAGAGCGAGATCGGTTGAATTGCTTTTATGATAGAAATGGATTATCCGGTTGCATTGTGCTGTAAATTAAGAAGAATGTCCTCGGATAAGATGAACAGAAGATTTTGTTGTACATGTCAGTAGTTTCTAGTTTGATCTGTGAATTTAATGTGTGTCTCCACTTACCGTAAACAGTAAAAATGTGTTCTGGTAATTTGCTCAAGATGATGTTTTTTGGGTTCTTTGATCCGAGTTTAAGTTTCTTATGCATTCTAGTTACCTGTGTTTTTTTTTGTTTTTTTGTTCTATATAGCATTAGATGCTCCCAATTGGATGGAAATGGTGCTCAAGTAAAGAAGACAGTTCTTCATGATCTCTATGTACAACAAGGACAAAGTCCGTGGTATGATAACCTCTGCCGTCCTGTCACAGACTTGAAGCCGTTGATTGCAAATGGTGTCAGAGGTGTCACTAGCAACCCAGCGGTACAGTACAAAATCAACCACTGTATATTTTAGAAGGCCTCGATAGTCAATGATTCGAAAAGAAAAGAAAAGAACATTCTGATAAACAAAATGAAGTTATTAGTTTTCTTCCTAGATTTTGCTCCATCGATATTGGTTTTATGACCTTATCTCTTCGTTAGCTAATGTGTGGTTTTCCTTTGAATTGAGCATATTGCTGCATGCATGTACGTGGTAATGCAAAATCAGCACTTTATTCGGTGTTATTGGTTGCTCAATATCAATAGGTTGATTGTTTCACTCCTGTATCTTCCAAAAGTGAAAAAGATCTATGAAAGTTGTTTCATGGATCCGAAAGAGAGGACTTGGCCCTTTATTGTTTTGTGTATGTGGAAGCAACATCCATGACCTGGTTCAATGGTGGCATGATGGATCAGAATCTAGTTTATCTTTTTAGTGCACACAAAGGAGGTGCTGAAATATTTAGATCCAGTTGTGATCTGAACACATTTTTCTGATACAGAACATACACGTCAGACATGGATAGGTTCAGATCTGACCCTTTTGCAGTTTTAACCTTTGGAAATTTTATTAGTATCTTTTATTTTATGACAATAATAATCTTGGAAAGATGATGTCATTGTATACTACTGTGGTATGAAGTTAGTTTGTCTCATAGTTGCTAGAAATGTTGGTTGTAGGTTGCTTAAACTGAAAAGGACCAAACAATGGTTGAACTTCTGGTCCTTGGTTACAGATTGCAGCCAAAGTCAACAACCACATGCATTACTATGTTTTATCTTAACTAAAAGGTTTTGGCTTCGAACCTCATGGAGCAACTTGACTTAAAAACCAATAAATAAATGACTGCAATAAAAAATAATTTTGCAAGATGAATAATTTGAGCTTTCAAAATGAATAATTTGCATGAAGTTCTAGGAAATTTATGTAGCGTTACATGGCATATGCACAGGTAATACTTGTTCACTAACTATTCATTCATCTCTTCTCCAAAAATATAAATTCATTATATTGCTTATCACATACAATTAGAACATTTGGTAGTGGCGGCCTCTCCCTGGTGAATTTGGGGGAAAGAAACCAGTATGCTTTTAAGGGCAAGCACAAACACCATCTCGCTATTCAAACATGTACAAATAAAATTTTACCTTTATGACGACTTTCCAAAAATAAAAAATAATTAGAATATTTTCTAAAATTAAGTGAAAAGATGAATGGAGTAAAGCTGAAGGACTCAACCAGTTGGTGTGTCTTAAGTTTGTTTCTGCACCAAAGCCGAATATCGTATTTAGCCACGTATTGTGCCTCCCACATGATTATAAGACTTTACATTCCATGAGGTGGATCATGCAATAAGTAATATAAGATGCATTTGTCATAGAAAAACTTGCAGAACGGTGATTGTTGCCTGTATCTGCAGGAAATTTGCAGAAGAATATTCTCTTGATATGAGGAATGCGCTGGTGCACCCCCCCTCCCCCCCACCACACACACACACACACAAACACATGCATTCACGCACCATTTTGCCTCCTTTATGAGCTTTTTAAAGATGGTGTGGACTTCAGTTCCTTGTGGAAACAGGCTTGTCAACTGCTCCACTTTGTGTGAGCTGGTTTACTCAACCAAGTTTACTGTTGTGTCTGATTTTACCTATGATTTAGTCATCCGGTTGTGATTTACTTCGTAATTTATATCCTCCTTAAGTTTCTATGGGTCTTTGTCAAAATTTGAGGGTCATATGATCCATTGGTTGCCAGGTCTAGTGATGGAATCTTTGTATTTTCACGCATGACCTGTTATGGTGTGTTTGCATGTCCTTTCTTTGCCAATCGGTTAACAATGACAGGGTCTCAGAAGCTTGGAACACTGTTCCAGTTCTGTTGTTTTTAACAAATTCTGTGGCACACTCTTTATTTGAGAGGAACTATTATGATGCGCCACAAAATATAACTGTGGGGCCTAAAATTTGTCTTAGTTGCATTTATATGTCTGTGAAATTTCACTGTGGTTATTTCATCAATCAGTTAATATCTCTTATGCTCTTATATGCAGATTTTCCAGAAGGCCATCTCCTCTTCAAGTGCCTATAATGAGCAGTTCAGGTAAACTCATTTTCCTTCTTATATTGAATTGAAAGCTGGAACTGGAATCACATTACTTTAGGTTCTGAACAGATCTAGACTCAATGGATCAAAGGCCACTTTTACTTTGTCCACTAGAGAATGAATTAATGGAAATTGTAATTGTGTGTGAAACACAAATCATTTGTGGTTACTTTAAATCTGCACCATCCCTCATATTAAATGTACTACTTTAGGTGAGTTTCTGTTTGAGCTCCTTTCTTCACTCTTGTGCCAATTTCAAAACTAGCACCTTATGCAGGCAAAACTCAAAAGCACCGGCTGCTGCCCAATTCTTGGGCCTCTCGCTTGCCTAAGCATGCCTGGAACCATAAGATAGAGAAAATAAAAAAGTTAAAAAAATATGCAGGTTGTCTATGTTGACCTAACTCATCTGGTTTCTGACTAGGTGATGATTGCTTGGTCACCAGCCAGTCCCTATGTTATCTAGGTTGGCTAGGCAAGGCTTAATTGCATTTACTGCATGGCTAAAACCTCGTAGTGGATTGGTAGCTGTATTTGGATCTTTACAAAGTCTCCTGATGGTTGAATAAACATTATTTCAATGATGGTTGAAAGAATGACATTGAATTGATCAAATCTAGTAATATGCTGATGTGAATAAACTTAGTGATTGCACCATGAACCGTTTTACCCTTCACAGGGAGCTTGTGGAAGCAGGAAAAGATATAGAAAGTGCGTACTGGGAACTTGTGATAAAGGATATCCAGGATGCATGCAGGCTTTTTGAGCCAATTTATGACGAAACAGATGCTGGCGATGGTTATGTTTCTGTGGAGGTCTCTCCTAAACTTGCCAATGACACAGATGGTACTGTAGAAGCTGCCAAGTGGCTGCACAAAGTAGTTGATCGGCGCAATGTCTACATAAAGATACCAGCAACAGCAGAATGTATCCCTTCGATTAAAGAAGTTATCTCTTTGGGAATCAGTGTCAATGTCACCGTAAGTAATCTGCTGCACATGTTTTCTGCTCAAGCTGCATAATGTACTTATAGAAATTGCTCCATTTTGAATTAGCTGAAAAATCTTCTTTGATTTTTGCGATTGCCATCTTTTTATTATCCACATGGCTTAGGATTTACAGGACTTTTCTCTTCAGGAATTAGTGTCAATGTGACTGTAAGCAATCTACTTGTATATGCTTATGCTCACGCGTAAAATTTACTTGTAGAAATTGTTCGATTTCTAAAAAACTTCTTTGATTTTTGGGATAGCCATCTTTTTTATCATTCAAATAGCTTGATGATTTTTTAGGTTTTACAGGACTTTCCTTTCTTATGGGTATTTTGCCGGTTTCTCAATCAATTTTGGAAAATATTTTGGTTTGTTGGAATTCCAGATTGGACATGTAAACATCCTCTCCAAGGGAAACTAGCCTTATTCTTTTTGTGATAAAATGATGTCTTCCTAAGGAAGGGTGCAAACATATAGATATGGGCTGGATCCTGCCTGTCCTGTATATGAATCCGAATTTTGTTCACTTGATCTGAATCTGAGTCCAAATCCCAAAAAGATCCAGTGATCTAATATTGAATCCAGATCGGATCTGTGTGTGGTATTATTGGATTCAGTAAAAACATATATAAAAAATACTCCTTAGTCCTTGCATGTAGGAAATGCAATTGGATCATATTTTCATCTGAACCCATATTAGATCTGACCTAAAATACTGATCTAAATCTGAAAATGATCTGATTAAGCGAATCCTAGTCTGGTCTGAGTGCACATTAAAATCTTATTAGGACTCTGAATTTGAAAATAATGTCGGGATTTGGATTGGATATCTGACCATATCCAGTCTGTTTGCACCTACTCTAAGGTGATTCAGAGTTTGAGATTATTAGACTAGAAGGCAAAGCCATTCATTTTGCTTCTTGTCATGATATGCTTCGCTTCACATCATGATGCATAGTTCTTCACCGCATTGTTTGATGTTTCTGCTTTATATATTATCTCCACCGATGTTAACCCTATCTTAATTGATGCAGCTCATTTTCTCCATTCCAAGATATGAGGCGGTAATTGATGCTTACTTGGATGGCCTGGAAACTTCTGGTCTAAGTGATCTATCTAAGGTTACTAGTGTTGCTTCCTTCTTTGTTAGTCGAGTTGACACGATCATTGACAAAATGCTTGAAAAGATTGGCACTCCTGAAGCACTTGCGCTCCGTGGGAAGGTAATTTTAAATAGTTGATGTTACACAAAAAAAAGAAGGTAAAAGGAAAATCTTTTTATTTGCTCATTTGTGATGCTGTAGGCGGCTGTGGCTCAAGCAGCTCTGGCATACCAGTTGTATCAGAAGAAATTCTCAGGCCCACGATGGGAGGCTTTGGTAAAGAAAGGAGCAAAGAAGCAGAGGTTGCTCTGGGCCTCTACCAGTGTCAAGAATCCTGCGTACTCTGATACCTTGTATGTCGCTCCACTCATTGGACCAGATACGGTGAGTTCAACTGCCCAACTTCTTGTCTTCTTTTTCTTTATGCATTGCTCTGTCATACTTGATGAGTATTACTATAAGATGAAGCTGATGACAGACTCTCTAATGTTTGCTTCAA
Organism: Nuphar pumila; assembly: GCF_984573655.1. NCBI lineage: Eukaryota > Viridiplantae > Streptophyta > Magnoliopsida > Nymphaeales > Nymphaeaceae > Nuphar > Nuphar pumila. The sequence continues at coordinate 181,076,867 of NC_143249.1, read as the reverse complement.
TTAATATGGATTAGTTTTCTCGAGCAAAAATCATGGTCTCGACCTTGACATGGATAGGACTTTCTGCTGGGCTGCATCCCACGGTCCCACCTAGCAGTATGTTTATCGGTAGCAACTAGGCAAAGGGCAACTAAGAAGTTAATGTTAGGCTGTCTCTATTAAACTAGGGTTGATATTGCTAGACTACTTGATCAGATTGTCTGGTCTTTGTTCATCATCCTGGAAGTAAGTACCTCTAGTTGCAGAAAAATAAAACTTTCTAGTCTTAGGTAGGTGTGGCATAAAGAGTTGCACAAAGGTCCTTGAATTTTCAAGCGGGTTGTGCTATTTTCCTTGATAAATAGGATGCCTTGAACACTAGTAACTAGAGATCTTATATGGTAGAGGAATTCATGATTTTGTGGTGGGATTCCTTTACTTCAAACTATGAAGCAAAATCTGTAAGCCAATAAAGTACAGAAGCATTCTCCTAATTATTTGATTTCCTTGTTTGGTAAATTTTGGTTTGCTTTTGTTTGTTTTCAGGTATCAACCATGCCTGACCAAGCTATTCAAGCATTCCTGGACCATGGAGTAGTATCCAGAACAATTGACTCAAATGTGGCAGAGGCTGAATATATTTACACTAATCTAGAGAAGTCGGGGATTGATTGGAATGAAGTTGGATCAAAACTGGAAGTGGAAGGAGTGGACTCCTTCAAGAAGAGCTTTGATAGCCTGCTTGATACCCTGCAGGACAAGGCAAATTCCTTGAAGTTGGTTAGCTTGTAGGTTAGTTAATTGTTCCAATTTGTGAGAGTTGGTTGATAGTCGGGTGTGAATGACATTATGTCTGTCTTCCATCTGTTTGTGCCAGTCTATGGTTATTAGTTCTGTTAGCTGTTTGTGCCAGTCTATGGTTATTAGTTCCGTTAGCTGTTTGTGTGATCTGGACCATGTACCTTTTTTGGAAAAGAAATAAGTCACCTCTCTCTCTCTCTCTCTCCTTAATAATCTCGTCCATAAATCCTGGTTGATGTATATGCGATTCTACGTATGCATCTTAGAGACCTCTCCTTCCGTCTGAACAACGTTCACTCATTGGTGGTTTCTTCTAATCCAGAGGATCCTGGTTGAGCTTGGCTTTGTTGTTTGTTGCTAGCTGGCTGTAGTTTCTTTTTCTTTAGCTTTTGTTTTTCTATATTTTAGTTTTGTTTTCTATTTTGTTCGGTTCATGGGTTCAACATTTTGTTGATCTTCATGAGTGATAATGTTGATCCTCTCTCTCTCTCTTGGCCCATGATTGCTCAAAATGGAGATGGGTTTGTGCATGTTGTACATTCATTTTTTTTTCTGCATTTTCTTAAATTTGGATAAATTTTTTCATAGATTTTTTTGGATGTCGGATCTATCCAATATTTGACTTGGTGTTAGGGTTTTGTTTCAATATAAATACTTGATTAATGGGTTTTGTAATTGGAGTTATGAAATTGATTATTCTTACCCCCTTGTTTGGGTCACTTCATATATATTTTTTTCGATAATCAAGCTGGGGTTTGGGGGACCCCCTACCAGTCAATTAATGAAATAGTAAAATTGATTACATAAAAGAACCAAATCCCTCTTTCAAAGGGTTCCAGTCCGGGGGATGATCCTTCCACGATTCATGAACCGCTAACCTAGCCATTTTGGCTAAGTTCCTGGCCAAAAAATCCTCTCAAAACTATACAAACGTTCTAGTAGGATTGGTGGGCAAGCAATACTTCCACCCCTCCCCTCCAATGATCGTCTAACAAGATGCACTAGGTCCGTTCTGCTGTTCTCGATTATGGCACACTTCATAATCTTCCCTATCCACAGTCAATTTTGTCCCATGCCATTGCAAGAATTGTTTTAAACATGACACTTTTTTTATTGTTACCCATTGAATCAAAGAGTTCATGCGCCATCAGAATGTTGCCCTGGATGCGGATCCCTTTTAGGAACACTCTCTGGTTATGGCTTCTTATTATTTCCAGGATATGACTCGTTCTCCTGACAATGAGCTTTGTGATAATCTTGTATACTTGTTTGTACAAACTAATCAGTCTAAACTGGTTGAGGCTTGCTGTTGCTTCTACTTTGGGTATGAGACATATTCATACAGTTAACTCTTCTCATCCATTTTGTCAGTTCTGAGAAAACTCTACAGCCCTGCATAAGTTTCTCCCAACCATTCCATTCCCCAATATAACTGAAAAAAAGAACCACGGGAAGCCATCAGGGCTATCACCATCTAGCTCAAACACTCTTCTCTATTTCTTCATCAGCTATTTCTGCTTGAAGTAGAGCATTCTCCTCCAAAGAGACTTAAGGTAATGTGACCCCCTCAAATAGCTCGTGAAGTGCTTCCTCTTTCGAACAACCAGGTGAAGTATTGCACCATCTCCTCTTTAATCTCTTCCTCTTTGCATATTCTTAAACTGTCTTCTCTATTAAGAAACAAGATATTTCTTTTCATAATCCTTTGGTTCACCATAGAATGGAAATATGCCGTATTCCAATCTCCTTCAGCCAGCCACCGACGTTCGGCTTTTTATTTCCACAATGACTCCTCCATATCCCTCAACATCTGCAATTCTTCTCGAAGTTGGAATTCAGTCTCCACCTCCAACCACCCTGTTCCCAACTCATTTTCTACTTCTTTTATACGTTGAGGGATACATGCCGAAATGCTATGCTTAACAACATTCAGTTTCGTTGTTAGCTGAAACATAACACACCCTTGGATTTTCATATCCCAATACTCTCTAATTATTCTCCCACATTCTTCTTCTTCTTTTGTCCAAAACTGTGAAAACGATCAAACAGAATGAGGAAGGAAGAAGATGCCGTTTCCTTTAGGAATGAGAAAGTATAAAAATACAGATCCTATTGTAGGGATGACAAAAAAAAAACAGCCAATGTAGTTGAATACATTTGATATCTTACAACGCTTGAATCACGTGGGGAAGGATAGAAATGATTGTCCTTATCAATTACTCATATATCTTGTTCAATTTTGGTCTCAAGTAAGAATGCAATAGCCACTTACCAACGGGCCTTGTGTTGGGACGTTGCAGGTTCAAAACCCAATGATATAGTTGTATAACTGGTAGGGGTCTGCCTAACCCCAGCTTACCTTTCAGAAAAAAAAGAGAATGCAATAGCCACTTTCCTTTTTTTTAAGGCCGGGCTCACCCACCGGTCTTTTTTTGAGTTTATAACCCGAAGAAACCGTATTCGGCATGAAGACCTAGTCACGCTGGCTCAGCCTGCCATACCTACGGTCGTCGTCGTGCCGGCTGCGTAAAACTCTGAGGCTAGGACCCCTGCCTCATGGACCTATGCTACACATTGACTTGCACAGAAGGGTGATGCCCATGAGAATTGAACCTTGACCACGCCAGTCTAGCAGCCAAGGCCCCCACCCCACTACGTCAACACCCCTTCGGCCGCTCGGCCGCCATACGCCACGGCCTCTAATGTTCAATGCTGACATCATCATCCTGACAGGGAGGGTTAGACAAATCATGGGCATCACCCATCAGCAAGATCTTCCTCCACTGAAGGCATTTCACCTTCCTCCACTGAAGGGCTCGCGGCTCTGGATCAATGTACACTCTCCCCATCAGCAAGATCTTCTTTCCTTTCCTTTCCTTCCCTGATCGTTCCCTCTCTCACTTCAAATTCTTCTAAATTTGTTAGGTTACTCAATATCTCCTGTTTGGTCATGCTGCCTCTACGTAGGACCGCAAAAAGGGAGGGCCTTGTAGAGAGTTTAATATTTCGTGCTTCTGATCTCCCCTTATGCTTAGAATAAAGGTTTTTTTTTGAGTTGCATGCTGGATCGGGATCCACTTTTGTCATCTCCTGACCTCTTGACTTGAAAACTGTAGTGAACCCTGCAGGAAAATCCTGGTTCCCCCTCCTCACGAGGGCTTGATTGCTTCGACTGCTATGCTCCTTCACCACTTACCGCCATCCCTCGACTGTGGCCAGCTTCGTGCTTTAGGTCTCCACTAGGAGGTGGTCTCCCATGGAAGCTCTCAAAGGCAACAAGTTTTCCACCCCAGCCCCGTCTCAAAATCCTGCCCCCCATATCCCCGCCTTCATTCCTGCACGGGTTTTGATTTTAACCTCCATTCCCACCTTCATCCCCGTTTCATCCACGGTCCAAACGGGGCGAGGTTGGGCCCGTTTTCCCCTGGGTCCACTGCCATCCTTATTTCCATCTCTAACTCTGATCACTTCATAAATTGTTCTTTGCCGTTTACACTTGCTTTAGCAATTTTGGTGGCTGGATCCATATTGATAAATATTGCGAAATTTATGAAAATCTTGCTATAATATCGCAAGAAATTGCATGAAAGTTTAAAACGATAATTTCTCATAAGATTTTAAAAACTATCACGAGATTTATGAAAAAAACATAAATGCCATGATTTAAACACTATATTTACGTTTTAATCAGCTATTTATCATGAAAAAACCATGTGTTTTTATTTTAAAATAAATTTTATTAATATTTTCTTATAAAAATATTTTTTTATTGACAAGAATTTTTTTTTCAAATTCTCACGAGTTTTTGAAAAATGATATTTTTGCCGTTGTTTTTAATGTTTGGCACAATGGCTAGATCTTTTACTTGTATTTTTTTAATAATATTTTATAAATTACAAATTTTTAAAATAAATAAATAAATACTTTATTTTATTTATTTATCCTACTTATTTTCTTTTATTCCATCGTCATCACCACTACTCTACCATCACCATCACCATCACCACTTTCTCTCCCATTATTATCACTTTCACCATGCATCACCGCTACTCTATATCATCGCTACCACCACTTTTCTACCATTATTATCAGTCTCACCACCACAACTATCGTCACCTCTACCGTCACCTCTACCATCACCTCTACCATCGTCACTATTACTACCACCATCTTCACCATTGTCGTCACCGCCACTACTATTATCACCATTACCATCCACCACCCCCACCATCACTACTACCCACTAATCTTTTTTTCTTCTTTTTTATAATTTAAACAGTTGGTGATTCAAACACTAACTTAATTAAAAGTAAATATAAGATTATTCTTTATAAAATGTGTTTTAATTTATATAGTTTTACATTTTATTAAAGTTTATTTATAATTTTCATTAATTGCTGAGTTTCTTTATAGTTGGTGAGCATAGGAGTAGGCGTAAGAAACGTAGTTTATTTTGTGACCTCGATCAAGGTTGCATCATGTGTCCATATGACAGAGGGCACAATGTACAAATTATAAATTACCAATGGCCAATCAATAGTTTGGATCTGGATTGGTTTCAGATATATCCAGACCTTTGAGCTGACTATTGGTGAAACAACCGAATGAGAGTATGGATCAGGTAGGTTTAAATCAGCAAAATATCGACCTGTTTTCAGAGAAAGACAGGTCCAAGTTCAGTAATGATGGCAGAGGTTAGGTTGGGTCATATCGGACAGAGTCATGACTGAGACAATGCCTAACTAGGGGTGTCAAGCTGAACTTAGGGTCCGGGTATGGCAGAGGTTAGGTTGTGAAGGTGGAGACGATTGATGCGTCGGAAGCCCTCTCGTTGTCCCCGTGAAGCTGATTGACGCTGAAATCCCTCTCACTCCACCCTTCTTTCGAGGACGCCGAAAGCCCCTATGCTACCTTTGTCCCCACGGCCAGCTATGAGCCACCATTGCCCTCCTTTCTCCTTTGATCACTGCTGAGGAGCCGATCGATGCCGAAAGCCTGTCACTCTCCCTGTCCCCATCTCATGTTTCCGATTTTTAGCAGAGGGTACCTCCCTTCCTCATTTTTTTTTATGTTTCATAGGGATACATGATGAAATTTCTTTTATCTCTGTTAAAAAGTGAAAATTAGGTGATCTAATCTTGTTTTTTCTTTATGATTTTCTTTTAGGTGCCTCTATGATTTGGTGTTTCATAGAGGTTCTAGGATTTGGTTGGGGTTGCTATTTTTCAGAGAGTCTATAAGCTCAAAAATGGTTTTGTTATTAGGGTTTTTAATAGATAGTTGTGTGTTTACTTCATCGTCTTATTCTTCTCTTGTTTATGTATGAGATGGATTTACTGCAAAATGATGAAGTGCTCTTGTTTTACTTCCGTTGTTGAAGCTATTTTCTAGCATTCCTTTGTTGATAACTTGCAATATTTTGTTAGTTGCCATTTCAAAACACTGATCTCCTTGTCACAAAAGACCAACCTTTTCATGTCCAAGAATATATATTGCATTAGAACAAAAAACAAAAATGTGGAACCTACTTGCTGGATTCGATTCAACAGCTGCTCAAAGACAGGAGGGGTTATACCCAGGCGGGCACTCAAAGAATTCTCTTCATTAAGAGCATTAGCAGGGCCCTACATTGTATAGGTTTTGCCACTGCCAGTCTGAAACAAATAGACACCATATTCCCCATAATTCATGTGTTAAAAATGCCACCACAATGTTCTCCAAGTTTAAAATTCATGCTATATAGAAATAGAACTTTGAGATTTGGAGGACTAATTATGACAGCAATGTATATACTGTGGAATTGCGTATTGAATGATTATCAGTCATTTTATTTTCATGATATCCCTTCAATGTGTTACAAGTGCTGCTTGCATTCTTCCTGTTTATAGTACGTTCCCCTGTTTAACCATTTTCGGTTCTCATGGTAATCCTGATAACCATTTCCTTCTTGCTTCTTACTAGTATGTTCTTGAGGCATAACTTGTGAACACCTTCTATTCCAATCACTTTGCGATCAGTCATCGTATAGTTATTTTGATGCTTTCTGTCTCTCTCTCAGAGTTAGTAACAAGTGTGAGATGACAGGATATTGCCCATTTGGGAACAAGTGCCATTTTGCTCATGGTGTAGGATGTATGATTTGTCCTGCTCTTGTTTTTCAAGGTTTTTTCTTCTAATAGAAAACATGTTTTGGGTCAAGTTGTTTTGAGATGAAACAACACTTCCATATCGTGTAATTTTGGTGCATTGTGGTCATTGAATTGTTATATGTCTAAATGTCAAATATTATAATCTTAGCATTTTCTACTAAATTAATTTAGAGATGGCATCTTTTGGGTCCCAACCGTGAAGCATCCAATAGATTGTTAGAAAATCAATTGGTTCCTATTTTAGTACCAGATATGTAGTTTGCAAGATTTTGTTCAAACATGTAGACAAATGTTCAAATCCATGTGGGAACCATGCCAAATTCTATTTAGAAAATCAATTAGATTTCTTGTTTATGTTTTGTTTTATTTTCTTTTATTTACTTGTTTGTACATGTACATTGGCATAATATATTATGCTGTTCAATTTTATATTAATCTACTAATGATGTCCATCCTCTTTTCAGCAATTATATCAGAACACTGCATAGTACCATCTAATACAAATGTCTTTTCAGAAAATGACTTCCTAATGCAAAAAAAAGTAGTCATGACAGGAAGGTGAGATTACTATATCAAGAAATGTACATATATCCACAAAAGAGGCACGTGTAGGAAGTAGTTGCATTCTAGAGATTGGTATGGAGTTTGATGATGATGAGAGTCCATATAATTGTTTTAATTTATAATAAAAAAATCAAGGTTTTAGTGTTCGAAGGCGAAGCTTTTCTAAGAACAAGTACGGTGCAGTGACACTTAAGGAATTCACATGTATTAGGGAAGGCTTCAATGCTAGGAAGAAAGATGGTAATAAAAGCAAGTAGACACAAGATGTGATTGTACTGCAAAATTGGTTGTTAAAAAAGAAAAGAATGAAGGGTTTTTTGTGTCTACTTTTAAGCTTACCCATAACCATGCACTCACTACTCCAAGAAAAGCCCCTAACCTAATGTCTCATCAAACAATGAAAAAACTTTTTAAGCTTTTTGCAAATATGACTGAGTGTGTTAGTATAGAACCTACCTCAACAATGAGGTGTTTAGGAAAATGAGTTAGAGAAAGCAAAAACCTAACTTTTTTTCCCATGGATTTAAACAACTATTTGAGGACAAAACTATCAATCAATCTCAAAATTGGAGAAGTTGGTGCTATAATATAGTATCTTAGAGACAAAGCAACAACTGACTCAATCATTTTTTAATTCAACAGGGACTGTGATGATATGATCTCAAACTTTTTTGGGCAGATGCAAGGTCAAGATTAGACTTTGATTGTTTTGGCGACATTGTTTGTTTTGACACCACATTCAATGTAAACAATAAACATAGGCCATGTGTACCTTTTGTTGGTGTAAATTATCACAAACAAACCGTTGTATTTGGAACTACAATAGACAACTGAGTCTTTTGAATCGGTATTTGAAATATTTCAAAGGGTTATAAGAGGATGATGTCCAAAAGTAATATTGACAGATGAGAATCAAGCAATTGCAAGTGCACTAAAAAAATGTGTAGAGGGATACACATAATAGGTTATGTGTGACATATATATCAAAATGCAGCTAAACACTTGGGTTACGTGTGAGTTTTTTGCATTCATGGCAAACAATGTTAGAGAAGTATAATCTTTTAGATAATGATTGGTTGGCAAAGACATTCAGAAATAAAGAAAAGTAGGCTTTAGCATATGGTTATGATCATTTTTGTGCTAATATGATTTCAACACAAAGGAGGGAAGGCATGAATTCTTCGTTGAAAAGGTTATTAACTTCAAAGGTTGATCTTTTGCGTTTTCTTGAAGGGCACGACCATTGTTAAGGGGTTTTGGGGTCTCAGCACACACTATTTTGATTGTGATAACCACAACAGTGACACCAACTAGACTCTTTTTTTTTTGGATAATCCAAGGGAATCCCTCCCCCCATCACCGACCGCACCATTGCTGGCTTCCGGTTGGTAAAACCCTTAAGGTCCCCCTGCCCACTGGAAACTACAACCAGCTTCAACCTTGTGGCAAGGGACGTCACCCGTGGGTTTCGAACTTGTGATGTCCTGTCAACTTTTTGACATTCACAAGTTGCCCCTACTACACGAGCTAGCGGAGCCCTTGTGGGCAACACCAACTAGACGACTTGATATCAATACCCTATGAATAATCAGTCGCACCAACTTCACCAACTCTTGTCTAAAACATTTAAAGCTTCTAATAAATCAAGTTGGATTATCTAACCAATCAATTCCATGGCTCTTGTGATGCAACCAGGATATGTTTGGAAGTAACCTTTGGATACTAACCGCATTGGGTATGCCCTTTTTTATTACTTTTTATGATCTTTATGCTTTCAAGTAATTTGAGAATTTTTTGACAAGAATTTACTGATAAAAGCTCAAAAAAAAAAAAGAAATTGTTTTTTTGTTAAATTTGAGACACAAATTAAGTTAACCAAGTTTATGTAAAAGTATCTTCAACAAGATACTTTAGTCGATAACACAACAACCTTAAGAATAAATGTGTGAACATACACACCCAAGAACACTTGTGCACAACAAACACAACACACCGAATCACAAATGTGCACTTGCACCCATAAGTTTCATAAACACTAAAGAGGTTGGGCTATAATCCCAAATCCCTTGAAAAATACAAGAGGAGCTGCCCATATAAATAGGGCTTGGAGGAGGCCTTGGGAGGGGCTCCACATAGTCGTTGGAGCCCCTCCAATGGTCACATTTGTGACCGTTGGAGGGGTCCAACGACTAGTGGGTTGGGCCCCTCCCAATGCATGTACAATGCATTAAATGCAAAAAAACAAAAATACAAAAAGAAAAAGAAAAAAGAAAATACAAAAAAAATATATTCTTGAAAAAAGAATATGTGTAAAATTTCTAAACTACCCTTACTATGACTATATATATTTTATATATATAATTGGTAAATACATATACATATATTATATATATGTATATGTATTACCTTATATATATAAAATATATATACGAAATTACAAGTTTGATTACATAATTTAACACCCCCCCTCAAACTTAGGGCAAGATGACCGATAGTTTGCCAAGAAGGAAGTTGAACCGCGGAGCGCACAGGGCTTTAGTAAAGAAATCGACCAACTGATATTCGGACGTGACATAAGGAAGGTCGATAACTCCTCGGAGATATGCTTCACGAACATAGTGACAGTCCATTTCGATGTGTTTTGTCCGCTCATGAAAGGTGTGGTTCTTTGCAATGTAGATTGCACTTTTGTTGTCGCAGCATAGCTTGGTGGGTCCTTCAATTTTGATCCCCATGTGTTCTAGCAGTTGATGAATCCAAACAATCTTCATGGTAGTAGTGGCCATGGCACGATATTCAGCTTCAGTTGAGGAGAGCGACACATTTTGTTGCTTCTTGCATCTCCACGAAATTAGTGAGTCTCCTAAGAACACACAAAAACCAGTGGTGGAGTGACGGTTATTTGGGTCACCTCCCCAATCTGAGTCAGTATAAGCAATCAATTTTAAATCAGAGGAAGATGACAGAAAAACTCCCTTATTTAGAGTACCCTTTATGTATCTTACGACCCGTAAGATGGCACTCATGTGAACGGATGTAGGGGCATGCTGAAATTGACTTGCAGTATGGACTGCATGGGATATATCTGGTCTGGTAATACTCAGATACATCAGGGACTTTACAAGCTGTCTGTAAGGTGTAGGATCCAATAGGGGAACTCCATCATCAATTTTCATCTTTGCTCCTACTACCGCAGGAGTTTCACACAGCTTCTCATCTGTAATACCTGACCTGTCAATGATCTCAGAAGCAAGCTTAGTTTGAGATAAGAAATATCTTCGAAGAGAGTATGCCACTTCAATTCCCAAAAAATAAGTTAAAAAACCCAAGTCAGACATTTCAAATTTATCTTTTAAGATAGATTTTATACTTTTAACCCCGTTAGAATCACTCCCAGTGATGAGCATGTCATCAACATACAGAAGTAAAATAACAATCCCTGCATTGGATTTTCTAACAAATAGAGCAGTGTCAGTAAAACAAGAGGAAAAACCATTCTCAATCATAACAGAGTTAAATCTATCATACCAAGCCTTGGGAGCTTGTTTTAGGCCATAGAGTGCTTTCTGAAGACGAAGCACCTTTCCCTTAGGAGTCTCCATTCCAGGAGGAGCATCCATGTAGACTTCTTCGCTTAAATCGTCATTTAAAAAGGCATTTTTCACATCCATTTGATAGATGTTTCATTTGTTGATAGAGGCAACAATTATAAGACATCGAACAGTGACCATACGAGCTACAGGAGCAAAAGTTTCTTCATAGTCAATACCATATTCTTGATTATATCCTTTTGCAACCAAGCGAGCTTTATACCTTTCAAGGGATCCATCACTTTTAGTTTTTACTTTGAAAACTCATCTGCACTCTATTGTTTTCTTGCCTTTAGGAAGATTTTGGAATTCTCAGGTTTTGGCTCTTCTCAGAGCCTCAAGTTCATTGTCCATGGCATTAATCCATTCAGGGCATTTACGTGCTTCTTCAAAATTTATAGGTTCTATATAAGAGTGGATGGCACTAAGGCAGGCTCTATATCTTGGTGAGAAAGAGTCATAGGAAATGAACCTAGAAGGAGGCCTTCTACTTCTCTCAGTTCTACGAGGGATCACTTCATTCTGAGAGGCACTGGAACTGGCATCATTATATCTGTCAAGAGCACTCCTAAAGTTGTTTTGATCTCTATGAGAGTAGGTGATAGGGTCTCTAGGTAATTCAATAGGTTGATGTGACGAAGGAGACAAGGAGATGTTTTCCTTGGTTTCAAGTTCATTTGGGTTACCTTGATCTGACTCATTATCACTAGTATCATCATCCTTATTCAGTAAATCAAATAAAAAGGAGTAATCCATTTTTTCATTATGGGGGTCACAACTTTCAAATCCACTAACATTTTCCAAAAAACTCACGTTCCTGGAAACATACAACTTATCACTTTTGATATCATAACAACGAAACCCCTTTTGGGTTTCAGAATAGCCAAGAAAGGCACAAGGAATGGCCTTTGGAGAAAGTTTGTCATTCTTATCAGTAAGAACAAAACACTTACACCCAAAGACCCTTAACCTGCTATAATCAGGTTCCTTATCATACAGTTTTTCAAAGGGAGAAATTTTGTTTAAATTTTTCGATGGAAGTCGGTTTATGAGATAGACAGAGGTAAGAGCTGCCTCAGCCCAAAGATTTTTTGGAATGTTTTGAGAAATGAGCAAAGTCCTAGTTGTTTCAATGATGTGCCTGTGTTTTCGTTCGGCTAACCCATTTTGTTGAGGGGTTTTTGGACATGATTTTTGGTGAAGAATTCCAAAATTTTCAAGATAACCCTTAAATTCATTTGAGAGGTATTCTCCTCCAGAGTCAGACCTAAAAATTTTTAAAGATCCATTGAATTGATTTGAAATCATCATGTGAAAATTTTTAAAGGTTGAAAAAACTTCATGTTTATGTTTAAGGAAATAGATCCAACAAAACCTAGTATAGTTATCCACAAAGATTACATAATATGAAAAACCTCCTTTAGACATTACCGGAGCTGGTCCCCATACATCGGAATGGACAATTTCAAATGGTTTTGTCGTAAACATGGATCTTTGAGGAAAGGGCAAACATTTCATTTTCCCAAGAATGCATTCATTACACAAAAAGTCACTTTTACAAAGATGTTTAACAAAAGGCAAGTACGAGATTTTAACAATATTGGGATGACCCAATCTCTTATGCCATACATGAATGTCTTTGTTTTGGACGACGTTGCAAAATTGACTCTTGGGAACTTGAAGAAAATCTACGTAGTAGAGGTCTCCTCTTCTAGAGCCTTCTCCAATCAATCTCCCGGACTAGCGATCCTGTATCCAACATTTATTAGAAGAAAATTTTATATCGCAACCATGGTCCGAGAGTTGGGAAACAGAAAGAAGATTTAGGTTAAGGTTTGGGATAAAACGAATTTTTGGAACAAAGAAGTCTTGTTTTTCAAAATTACCTATTCCTTTAATCTCAAGAGATGTACCGTCCGTGGTTGATACAAAGGATGGAAAAGCACTTTTAGAAAAATTTGAAAGAGTGCAATAACTAGGGGTCATGTGAAAGGATGCCCCGGAATCTAAAAGCCAAGATGTCTTACCGGGAGAAGAGGATGACATAGCGGCTCCGGAAGTACCTCCCTTGAGAAGAGGTTGTAGGGCTTCCACGATTTGTTGAAGAGAAAGAGACTCACTTGATAAAGGGGGTCGTTCTTCAACTTGAGATGCCATAGCCGTTGCAATCAATTTCTTCCATTTAGGACACAAGGGTTTGATATGTCCGGGTTCTTTACAATGATAGCAAGTTACTTTGCTATAGTCTCTTTTGCCATACCGATCATTTTCTCCTTGACCTTGATTCTTGAAATGAGGAGGTTTATAGGTCCTCATGTTATTTCTCGGTCTTGACACGGCATTAGCCATTTCACCATCTTCTTGAGTAGAAGAAGTAACAAGAATGCTAGGGTTATTTTTGCCAATCCCCATACGGGTTTCTTCACCACTTAGCTTGGTGATAACATCTTCGAGTGAGGGGGATGTGAAGGCGGAGAGAAGAGAGGACCGAACTTGTTCAAATTCGGGTCTAAGGCCATTTAAAAAATTGAAGAACCGGTCTTCTTCAAGTTGTTTGTGCCTTAATTCGATAGCCTCACCACTCCATTTAGGTTCAAGAATTGCGAGCTCGTCCCAAATAGAGGACAATTCGGCAAAGTACTCCCGAATGGTCATGTCATTTTATTGGAGAGTCAAAACCCTCTTTTGAAGAAAGTACTTGTGGGATAGATCTCTTGAGGTGTACATTTTCTCAAGATATACCCAAGCTTCGGAAGCCCTTTTAAATTTGATGATGTTGGCATTTATCTTGGTCTCAACGGATGAGAAAATCCAAGATAATATCTTGAAGTTCTTCATTTCCCAATCATCATGTTTCTTAGAATACTCTTCAAGGGCCTTTTGTCTTTCATCCTCTTCAAGAATCTTAATATCACCTTCAACAATGGTAATTTTGGGTTCCGGTTCCGGTATGGATCCATAAACGTAACCCCAAAGCCCCTTTCCTTTAATATGGGCTTCCATATTACCGGCCCAAACATGATAGTTTGAGCCATTAAGCTTAAACCCAAGAGAGAAATGGGAGTCTTTTTCGCCCATTAGAGAGGAAAGAATGCAAGAGATAGTATGTACCTTAATTACTTTTTGCGTCTTTCTTGACAAAAGGAGCTCCTAAAATATTGCTCGAAGAAGATGATCCTCTTTGATTTCAAAAAACTTGAAGGCACGCTTCCCGAGGAATGCAAAAGAAGGCGAGTCGCAATTCTTCTTCTTCAACGAGGCTCTGATACCATGTAAAAGTATCTTCAACAAGATACTTTAGTCGATAACACAACAACCTTAAGAATAAATGTGTGAACATACACACCCAAGAACACTTGTGCACAACAAACACAACACACCGAATCACAAATGTGCACTTGCACCCATAAGTTTCATAAACACTAAAGAGGTTGGGCTATAATCCCAAATCCCTTGAAAAATACAAGAGGAGCTGCCCATATAAATAGGGCTTGGAGGAGGCCTTGGGAGGGGCTCCACGTAGTCGTTGGAGCCCCTCCAACGGTCACATTTGTGACCGTTGGAGGGGTCCAACGACTAGTGGGTTGGGCCCCTCCCAATGCATGTACAATGCATTAAATGCAAAAAAACAAAAATACAAAAAGAAAAAGAAAATACAAAAAAAACATATTCTTGAAAAAAGAATGTGTAAAATTCCTAAACTACCCTTACTATGACTATATATATTTTATATATATAATTGGTAAATACATATACATATATTATATATATGTATATGTATTACCTTATATATATAATATATATACGAAATTACAAGTTTGATTACATAATTTAACAGTTTAAAGCCAAGCATGTAAAAGTCTAACTCAGACCCTCCTTTTTAGCTCATACTAAGCCAAGTCTTGGTCATTATTGGCAGCTAGAAAAAAACAAAATTGGCGTTTTGCTCAACTTGAGAGAAAACTTGACTTGATCAAAGTTTAAAAGTTAAACTCAAAACCCTCCCTTTCATCTCATACTAAGCCAAGTCTTGGTCACTATTGGCAACTATTAACAGCTCTGAGAAAATAAAAAGAAGGGGCTTTTCTGTTCAATGTGAGACAACTTAATTTTAAAGTCAAGCACATGAAAGGGAAACTCAAACCTTTTGGCTCATAATAAGTCATGTCTTGGTCACTCTTTGCAGCTTATTACTAGTAGGCTATGTCAGAAGCGTGTCCTTGGTGATATGAGTGGATGCGTTCGGACATGTAGACATGGACAGTGAGCATTTTCATGAGGAATTTTTATCAACTAGATGGACCTTCACATGCAAAGAATTAGCTTGGGATCTTCTCAAGTGAGCATTTTCATGAGGAATTTGGTAGAAAAACCATTTATTGAATTTTTTATAAAGTGCACCACTAAAAACAGCAGCATCTTATAAAGAGAAGTTTGGATTGCCTCTAAAATCAGCAGCACCTCAAAAAATGGTTTTATATTGATTCAAATTAATAAAAAAAATTTGTGTCCGAGTGTCTTATTTTTCAAAAAATTAACAAACTCAAACCGCATACTCGTGTCATACATCTCATGTTCTCCGTATCCTTGTGACATTGAATCCAGTGTGAACCCTAGATTAGTTGGTATTTTTTTCTTTTTATGATGAGGAACCCTTATCGAAGGTGAGGGAAAATTCTGGGTGGAGCCCCACTACCCTGACTTAAGTGGCCTACTTTTGAAAGCTAGGGACACACCCATGTGCCAGCGGGGTTTGATTGGGTCTTCAAGTCAACACCTTCACACGACCCGTGGTGGTATGTTTCTCATCAAGTCATGTGTGGGTCCAATATGAATTGTGGACTAGAGAAATCCCTAGGCAAACAAAGACTGCAAATATGAATTGTGGACTAGAGAAATCCCTAAGCAAACAAAGACTGCAAGGAAAAAATCAAGTCATAAAGCCTCTACATCCTGGACAAGCAGCACCAAGGGATCTCAAGAAGCATAGAGAGGAAGGATGAAGTTTTATGGAGACGAGGAGATAGCCTAAGCGTGTGAAAGATTGTTTTAAGAAGGTAAGCCTAAAGTCTGTTTTTCACAAAGAATGTAATGAGGCTCCAGTTTGGGAGCCAGTGTTGGAGAGGAGTGATGGGAGCTAGAAGAAATGGTTGATAAGGCCAATGTTATCAGTATCGTATCGGCAGAAATTCGATACTCGATACGCTGCAAGCCTGATTGATACATAGTTTTTGAGCCGATACGGCGATTCAGTTGAGTATCGGTATCGGACGATACAGTATGAATCAGTGGCCCAACTATTCAGGGCGGTACTGATAACATTGGATAAGACTATAAATATCAAGTATATTCTTGTGAGGATGTAGTTAAAATAGAGAGAGAAGGCTATCTCTATTCCTATCTACATTCTTATTTGCTCTTACCTCCCAAAAATCGGAGCTTTCAAACAACAGCATGGATAGGGGTGGCCATCCAGCTGGACCAGCCAGGCCCGACCTGTGTCTTGGCCTGAGCCCCACTCAGTTAACAGACTGGGTCTGTCGAATCCTATGTAATTTACACAGTTGATTCGAGCCCGAGCCCGACCCAATACGGGCTGGGTACCGGACAGCCCATCAGGCACCCGGCCCGATCGCCACCTCTAATCATGGATAGGTGGGGTAGATGGGATTTAATGAATCCTCATCTCCATTCCCATCTTTGGCTCCCAAACTGATCCTAAAAAGGACTATGTTGTTTGTCCTTAAATAGATCATAATAGTCAAAAGCATTGTCTTGGCAACCACTGAATTCCCATGAAGGCCCCAGTTTTAGCTTTTAACAAATCAAAATGTCAATGAGGTTTTTTCTTTAAGGCAAGTTGGGGTTAGGCAGACCCCTACCAGTTATACAATGATACCATTGGGATTTGAACTTGCAACGTCCCAACACAAGGTGACGTTCACTAGCTGCTCCTGCCAGACAAGCGGAGACCCTGTTGGTCAAAGTGGCAATGAGGTTTGGTAGGTCATGAGTGCTTTGCTCAGGGTTGCCTAAAACTATGCCATATCCTAAGGCCTTCAAGAAGGGTAGCATGCTGGGGAAATAATGATGCCTTGCCTTATTTTATTTTATTTTTGATAGGCAAGCTGGGGTTTAGGCAGACCCCTTCCTGTTATACAACTATACCATTGGGTTTTGAACATGCAATGCCCCAACACAAGGTGACATGCACTGGCTGCTGGAGACCCTGTTGGTGCAATGATGCCTTGTTGTGATAAAGCAATTTTATCTTTCTTTTTCTTTTTTTTCTTTTTAGGGGGTCCTTTGCAGAAAAAGAGTTTTGATAGGGTGGGGGTACCTATTAAGGCTATAAGTGTGTCATTTGATGAACATCTGGTGTGAAAGCTCTCTGTTCTCCCTTCTCAGTTAGATAGGCACCATCATCGTGTAGAATCAGCCTTAGGAGAATAAGGGCTTACTACAGTAAATAGAATTTATGTCTGTGGACCTGCTTTTGTAGCTTATACTCTGTAGATGAACCTCTTATCAACTTCACATAATTATTAAGAAAAATAGCAATAAATAGTTCATCATTAAGGGAGTAAATATCAATTCATGGACCCTTTCTATGAGAAGGCTTTTGTTGGCAAAGGAACTCCAAATTCAATATCATCACATCATCAAGCCTTTTGCCATCTACAGTGGGTCAGCTGTACCAGTCTTGTTACCCCATCCCCATTTGATACAGGTCATGTTTCACCATCCCAATAATAAAAATGTAGCTTTCTATCAATTTTTACAGAAGAATCACATGAGAATTACAACAGAAGACATAGCACTGGTATCACATAACCAAGAGAGCCACACTAGTGCCGTGTAGGGGTGTCAACTTGTCTGGTTTGGTTTGGTTTGGACTGGTTTTCGGGTATGGTATCAGGTCCAGACTCAGTTCTAATCGGGTCCACTATAAGAAAAAACCATACCCGGACCTGATAAAAACTACATGAACCAGACCCAGACCATACCTGGTAAAACCATATTTTTTTATCATTTTTACATTGAAAATTTTTGGGTCTTAATCAAAACTCGGGTAGGGTCTGGTATAAAATTTCACAAACTATACCTGGGTCCATGTACTAATCAGACCTTTGAATCTGAACCCAGGTCTTAATCGGGTCTTGTTTTTTATCACCATACCCAGACCCTATAGGGTTTTGTTCGGGTCGGGCCCGGGTAAACCAGCCCCGTTGACACTGGTGCCATGGGAGCTGGGGAACAGCCATTTTCATCCTTAGAAAAATAAATTTCTTCTTTTAAGACCTTGAAAGCAAAACCCCAATAGCATCATTAGCCTTATTGGGTGTTTGAAAATACATAAAATCCTGTATTTGAATAAAACGAATCATTTTTAGTGCATTCTCACAACTAATTTGGATATACTTGCATTCTCAACAAGTCAACCAAAAAAATTAGCAAATTGACTGAGACAATGATGCAAAATTAAGTGTTGCCCTTTTGTTTAAAGACCCCACTGAAGTTTCTATGCTTCACGATTACTTAGCCTAAGGGGACGTTTGAAAGCGAAAAAATAGTAAAAAAAAATAAGTGGGAAAGAAAAATGACAACTTTTCCAATCATTACAAACGAGGGAAAATGTTTTAAAGAAACGTTTTTATAAAAAAAAAACTGATTTTTTATAGAAAAAATTCCTCCACCTAGGAAGTTAGAGGAATTTTTTCTATCAAAAATTCTTTTTGCATTTGGGGAACTATTCACCCATAACACGTCTCATTCTATAGTGCTGCCACAAGAAGAGCTTCCATTTTCAAGTCCCTCTTTCTCACTTTTCCCATGTTTTTCCACTTTGTTTTTGTGATGCAATTGAAAAAAATTCATTTAAAAAAGTTATCATTATCAAAACTTCTCGTAGGCAAAATTTCCTTTTCCTATGAAAATTTCTTTGCTTTCAAACTTGCCCAAAATGAGAATCCTTCTCTCACAACTGTGAGAAAATGATTACCATTTGCCTCTTTTCTCACGTGCAAGTAAACATGAGAAAATGGGGCAGCTAGATTCAAAATCATATTTGGGCCCATCTTGTTCATTTCCCATGCGATACCAAATCCAATTGTACACCTTGTGATTTGAAACCACATGAGATTAGGGGTGTCAACAGGTTGGATTTACTGGACCCAACCCAAACCAAACCCTATAGGGTCCGAGTATGGTGATAAATAATAAGACTTGGGTCTGGACCCAAAGGTCCGATTAATAAATGGACTTGGATATAGTTTGTGAAATTTTATACCACGAACCTTACCTGAGTTTTTATTATGACCTACAAACTTTCAATGTAAAAATGATAAAAAATATGGTTTTACTGGGTATGGTAGGGGTCTGGTTTATGTAGTTCTTATCGGGTTGGGGTATAGTTTTTCTTATAATAGACCTGATTAGACTCGGATCTAAACCTGAAACTCTACCCTAAAATTGGTTCCAAGTCTGGTTACACCTGGGTACGAACCAAATGGCATCCCTACATGAGTTGCAATCAAACGTGCACTGAACAATGGGACAGTGTTGCTCACATGAGATCACAAATACCGGAGATACAACAACAACTACGCCTTCATCCCAAAATAATTGGGGTCGGCAATATGAACCAACAAAGAAAATCATTCTGGGTCTTCCAGATGAATCCTTCTCCTCCATTCATTTCTATCCAATGCCATGTCCTCGGTGAGGTTCAAAGCATTCATACCCTTTTCTATCACCTTCATTCATGTCTTCCTAGGCCTACCCTAACCTCTTTTAACTAATATATTTTTCCATTTCTCCATCCTTCTAACTGGAGCATCATTAGGCCTTCCTCGAATATGTCCAAACCACTGTAAACGATTCTCTCTCATCTTATTTCCAATGGGTGCAACGCCTACCTTCTTATGTATCTCCTCGTTTCAAATCTTATCTTTTATTGTATTTCCACACATCCATCTCAGCATACGCATCTCAGCTACACTCATTTTTTGAATATGATGTCTCTTGGTTGCCCAACATTCCGTACTATATAGTAAAGCGGGCCTAATAGTCGTCCTATAAAACTTTCCCTTCAACCGCAATGGCATTCTATGATCGCACAACACTCCAGTTGCACTCTTTCATTTCATCCACTCAACCTTTATCCTATGATTTACATCTCCATCAATTTTTCCATACTTTTGAATGATAGATCTCAAATATTTGAAAGAATCATCCACTGGTATTTATTGCTCACCAAGTTTCACTACACTCTCATCACTACTTCGTTGCTTACTAAATCGACATTCCATGTATTCTGTCTTACTCTTACTTAACTTAAAACCTCTTGCTTTCAATGTGTGTCTCCATAATTCCAACTTAGCATTAACCCCAGCTTTAGACTCCTCAATCAAAACAATATCATCAGCAAACAACATACACCACGACACATTTTCTTGAATTGATCTCGTAAGCTCATCCATCACTATAGCAAATAGGAAAGGGCTTAAAGCAGATCCTTGATGTAACCCAACCATTATAGGAAAATTGGTTGTCACCCCTCCATAAATACCAGAGATAATGTTGAAAATAACATGATTTATCGTGGCATTCTCAAGAGCTGATATAATCTCAAAAAAGAAAAATCATGTTATCTTCAAGCCATTGACTTTTTTAAAAATTATGGAGATTTTATCATGTTGTTAACATGATATCAACACTTTCAAGTGATTTTTTATTTTTTATTTTTTATTTTTTATTTTTTATTTTTTATTTTTTATTCAAGTTTATGCACTTTTCAATACCTTTAAATTTTATATATGTGGATAGATTTTAAAATTTTCTAAAAATGTATACATTTTTAATTTATCATGATATTTACCTTGACAAGAAAATCCCAAAACCGTCACTTGTGGCATTGGCTGAACCAATTTTGTTGAAAGCCTTGGTTCAACTACTTTAGAATTATGCCATGTAGTGGTAGACTGGTTGGAGAGTATGCATTGAAGTCAACAGAGGTCCCATCATTTATTTTACCTCCCAAAACCAAACTCATCTGGCAAGGCATGAACTACAATTTAAAAAAAATCAATGGCATTTAATACCCTAGGATGACGCTACACCTGTCTTGTGCGAAAAGATCATAATACAAATATTTGTACACTAAGCACCTGATCACCCCTCCATCTTAGGGACATGGAGTTGTGGGGCAAGGCTAGGATAATTCTTAAGATAGTACTAGTGTGCACAATGGTAGGAGCAGACTGAAGGGACTGTGTAAGTTATGTTTGGTCAAGTGATGGATAAGTATGTGAGTGATCTAATAAATTTGTGGTAAGAGGTACGATCTTCGAATAGAGTCACATCTTTTGGCTACAACTTCGCATTAATGACTTCATGTGTTTATAACTTCTTATCATCTAAAATACTAGACTTAGTACAAATGTTAGCAACAAGTTTTATTTGAGAAAGAATGTACTCGAGTATGCAACTTCAATACTTAAAAAGTATCTTAAGAATTCTAAATCAGATATATCATTTTTTTTTTAAATATTCTTAATGTCATTGATTGCTTCCTTATCACTTTTAGTGATAATCATATCATCTATATAAAATAGAAAAATAATTACCATAGAACCTATACTTTTCACACAAAAACAGTGTTAGTAGTATAACACGAATAAAAACCCAGATGAGTCATCACATTACTAAATTTATCATGCCAAACTTTTGAAGTTTGTTTTGAACTATATAAGTTTTTTTTTTATTTAAATTTTTTTTTTCAATGCAAACCCTCAACTGAGAATCCACGTAAACTTCTTCAGTTAATTCATCATTTAAAAAAGTATTTTTATGGGTGAATGGTTCTTCTAATGAAAGAAAAAAAATTGATAAAAAACATTTCTCTGCCTTTCTAGGTGGAGAAATTGTATTACATTCAATTCATCTACCATCTCATTGTAATGAAGCAAAAAATCTTCTCCAATGGATTGAAGCTATGAATTTAGAACTTAGTGTTATTTAAAAAGCTAAAACATGGAAGATAACTTTGTTACTCATAGGAAAGAAATCTATAAAATGCAGATGGGTTTTTAAAGTTTAGACCAAGAGTGACAAATTTTTAGAGCATTACAAAACCAGACTAGTGGCTAAGGGATATTTTCAAGGCTATGGTATTGACTATAAAAAAATATTTACCCTCGTTGCCAAAATGACTAATGTTAGAACATTCATGTCCGTTGCATCTATTAAACAATGATCAATTTATCTATAGGGCTGCCACAAGAAGAGCTTTCATTTTCAAGTATCGCTATCACTTTTCTCATGTTTTTCCGCTTTGTTTTTGTCATGCAAGTGAAAAAATTTCATTTAGAAAAGTTATCATATCAAAACTTCTCGTAGGCAAAAATTCCTAAAAAAAAAATTTGCTTCCAAAGTTTCCCTAAATGAGAATTCACAACTGTTAGAAAATGATTATCATTTGCCCCTTTTCTCACGTGCAAGCAAACATGAGAAAATGGGGCAGCTAGATTTGAAATCATATTTGGGCCCATCTTGTTCATTTCCCATGCCATACCAAATCCAATTGTACACCTTGTGATTTGAAACCACATGAGATTAGGGGTGTCAACAGGTTGGATTTACGGGAACCAACCCGAACCAAACCCTATAGGGTCCGAGTATGGTGATAAATAATAAGACCTGATTAAGACCCGAGTCTGGACCCAAAGGTCCGATTAATACATGGACTTGGGTATAGTTTGTGAAAACTCTACCCAAAAATTGGGTCCAAGTCTGGTTCTTCCACCTGGCTACGAACCAATTGACACCCCTACATGAGTTGCAATCAAACGTGCATGCGGGACAGTGTTACTCACATGCGATCACAAATACCTGAGATAATGTTGAAAATAACATGATTTATCGTGGCATTCTCAAGAGCTTAAATAATCTCAAAAAAGAAAAACCATGTTATCTTCAAGCCATTGACTTTTTTAAAAATTATGGAGATTTTATCATGTTGTTAACATGATATCAACACTTTTAAGTATTTTATTTTTTTATCTTTTTCAAGTTTATGCACTTTTCAATACCTTTAAATTTTATATACGCGGATAGATTTTAAACTTTTCTAAAAATATATATATTTTTTAATTTATCATGATATTTAGCTTGACAAGAAAAACCCCAAACCGACACTAGTGGCATTGGCTGAACCAATTTCGTTGAAAGCCTTGGTTCAACTACTTTAGAATTATGCCATTCAGTGGTAGACTGGTAGGAGAGTGTGCATTGAAATCAACAGAGGTCCCATCATTTACTTTACCTTCCAAAACTAAACCCATCTAAAAAAAAAAAATCAATGGCATTAGTGCCCTACCACAAGAATGATACAACTCATTCTACCTATCTTGTGCGAAAAGATCAGGTGCAATAAATGCACAAATATTTGTGCATTCAGCGCACCTGATCACCCCTCCATCTTAGGGACAAGGACCGTCAGTTGTGGGGGGGGGGCGAAGGCCTGACAGAGGGCAATCAGGTGCTTAATGCACAAATTTTGTGCCATGTGATTGCACCAGATCCAGACTCATCTTGGTGTTGCCCGGTTGCTACAGGCAGAGATATGAAACCAACTTTCATGTTTTAGAGACGTATATCTTAAAGGATGGACGGACTAGTGGCTACATAAACCATTAATCAAAAAGTAGGTTGCTCTGCAGAGATGAAGGGCCTCATGTGGTTTCATTCTCATTGATAGTTGTACATGCATGTTGGATGAACATATCATAGGAATATTGCCCTATCATATATATATATATATATATATATATATATATATAGAGAGAGAGAGAGAGAGAGAGAGAGTGGAAACCCAACCTCCATGCATCTCACATAAAGGGGCCCAAGCTGCATTTAATTAGAATGCTTATCAACATAATGAACTTCAAATCTTAATTCAAGAGCTCGGCATATGTGGTTAGAAGCAGCTCTCAATGTCACCAAGTTGAAGGGGCATCATGACTTCAAAACTTGTGGTGCGCATCTCCTGCCACAAAGCCCAAGCTGGATTTACTCCCTAGTGTGTAGGGCTGGAGTTGAATTTTATGACATCCCATCAACTTGGTGTCATTCACAAGTCGCCACTACCAGATGAGCAAAGCCCTTGTGGGTAAGTGAATGTACTTTTTTGCAAATAAAAAATCCATAGTTTTGCCCTTAATTTAAAAAATTAGCTTCGTTTTTTTGAAATTTCCTGATATAGGCCTCTGTTTTCTTGGAAACTGTCAAGCAATGGCCTACCTTTATTATTGTCTATTAATTTGTGTTAAATCACAAATCAAATTATAATAGTCGTAATCAAAAGCTCAAAACACTTTCTTTCTTTTTACTATGATTGAATATTTTTCAATGTCAAAGAGTAATACAAGAAACTAAAAAGGAATCATATTTTCTTCTTCTTTTTTTCCAAAACCGGAAGCTGGGATCAAGACCCATACCAAAAATCACGTTTTTTCAGCTGATGGATGTTGACCTGAGCTCCTTATTTGACAGTTTCCAACCATGACCCATTCAAACCAAATAATTCCTGATTCATCAATTCTCATTAATAAAATTTCCAAGAAGCCTCTCGCTGTATGTATGACACCTGGGATAGCTTATAAAGCCTGATCCCTGAGAATCCAAATTGTTAATATGGTTGATCCATATTTCATCCCAACAAAACCATCACAAATTAGGGCAACAGTCAGATTTTTTTAACCCAGTGGCTCCATTTGCAGGATCATCCCTTCTGCTATAGAGCATGCCCCACAATCCCCACCTTGAAAATAAGGGCTAGTGTGTCTTTAATTAGGGCATCTTCCTATATATAATTGTATAGCTGTGTTTTTTTTTTTTGGCAAAATGGTGGGTAGGGGCACTGCTCTTGCATGCTTTGGTTTTGTAAGCATTAATGCATATTGTGGGTTCCTTTCTTCATGTTGATGGCGTTTGTGCTTGTTGCATTAAATGTGTGAAGCTGAACACACACCTCGTGTGAGCGTATGGGCAGGTATGGAGTTTTATGGTCACAAAACCTGTCCACTTAGAAAAAAATGGAAGAGTGGGTGATTAATTATCTTATGAGCTTTTAAATAGCCCCTTATTTCATTCTTCTGTGTAAGAGTTTTTGTAGTGTTTTGTTTAACATGGATGGTGCAGTAGAAAATTCATTAAAAAAATATGGTGCAGTAGAAAATAAGTGCATGGAGGAGAACATGGAGGAGAAGAAGAAATTGGGGTTGCTCAGGGCGATGATCAATAAGGAAGATCTAGAGACTAAGGTATCTTCTTCTTCTTCTTCTTCTTCTTCTTCTTCTTCTTCTTCTTCTTCTTCTTCTTCTTCACAAGTTCGAAACTTACATATGGGTGGCGTCCTGGTCGAAGCTGGGTGCACTCCCTGGTGGGCAGGCGGATCTCAAGGGTTTTATCAGCCCTAGGCCATCTAATGTGCGGTCAGTGAGGGAGGGAGGGAGGGAGGGAGGGAGGGAGTGGGGGTGGGTTCCTTGGATTATCCAAAAAAAAATGAATCTCATAAGTCATCTTTCTAGGGAATGGTTTTTTCAGTAAACTATTGTTGGTTTTGAATGATACTGCCTATGGTGGGTGTCTCCAAAAGATGGGGTTTTGTAGCATTAATGAAGAATTCATGATTTTTGAGCATTTTTCATGATCTTTCCTTGCGACTTTACGGGTTGTTTTTTCATATTTTTGTACCAGAGATATCTCTAGAATATGGCTTTTCACGGTAAAGAGTTTGAGGAACTTTCCTCTCTGAACTTATGTCCCAATTATTGTGGAGCTCTATCTTGGAGGAGTTAATTTATTAAAGCATTCTTTGTTTTAGGGATTCAAAAACAAAAAACATAATTCTACAAAACAATAGAAGGAAATGCCTTTCATCAACAACAACAACAAAAAAATCTCAAATATAAGCAGCAAAAACTTAATTGGCATCCAGAATAGATTCAACTCCCCGGCCTTTTTATGTAAGATTTGATAACAATTGTTAGAAAATCATGAATTTCTTGATGATTGATAGCAATGTATCTCCACTGATCGAATGAAATGAAATTCTTGAAATCAGAACTGTATTGATGCATAGAAGTATATGGTTACTGCTTCTGTAGACATAGACATGTCTTCTTGATTTGTACGTACTCCATGAAACCTGTCTTTTTTTTTTTTTTAGGCATAGGTTTTTCTTTTCGTTTCGTTTAAGTGACACCGGTTCTCATTAAGGGTTTTCCTTCGTCATCAAAAAAAAAAATCGTTCTCATGTTAGCACTCCAACTACTAAAGTCCAGCAACGTTGGCATGTTTTCTTACGTTGCTTTATATATTTCTTGATGGGTAGGTTTTTATAAGGTTTGAAAATCGATGGTTTAAAATTTTCATAAATATTAAAGCTCAAAAAATAATTTTTTTTATTGAATAAACAAGATCCAAGTGTCATTTTCTAGCAAATCGTCTATAAAATTTAATTTTTTTTATTGAATAAACAAGATTCAAGTGTCATTTTCTAGCAAATAGTCTATTCGAACATATCTGCTAGGTCCGATTTGCAAAAACCACCCCAAAAGCTCTCGCTGCCTGCGGTCTTTGTGCCAGATGGAAATGGACTAGCACCGTCCAACCATGGTGCCTGTGATAGACGTTCAGCACATGCCTGTGTATAAAAGGGAGTTTAGTGACGCTTCAAAAGCCGCTAAAAGCATGTTTAAACACAAGAGTGCGATGGATGCTAAGCGCGAGTCCATTTCTGTCAGGCACAAAGACCGTCGGGCGGATACTCTCTCTCTCTCTCTCTCTCTCTCTCTCTCTCTCTCTCCGTATCTTGCTTTCTTTTCTGGGCTTCTTGGCTTGTATTTTCCCACAGGTTCAATGTTGGCTGAACCTGTTTTTCGCAATGTTGATGGCTATAATTTGGCTCTCTCTCTCTCTCTCTCTCTCTATATATATATATATATATATATATATATATATATATATATATAGTGATGGCTATAATTTGGAGTTGTTTCGTGTTTTTCTGTTATCTTTTTTTTATTTTTCTTTTCTCTTTCTTCTTTTTTCCTTCGTTTTGGGGCTCCTTGGCATGTCTTGGGCCTGGTGGGTTATCTGGTAGGTTCAATGTTGGTTGAACCTGTTTCGTAATGTTGATGGTTATAGTTCGGCTCTCTCTCTCTCTCTCTCTATATATATATATATATATATGTGTGTGTGTGTGTGTGTGTGTCGGGTTGAACAACTCTACATGCTTGTCTTGAGATTTAGGGCATGTTTGCCATCTCATATGATTTGAAATTACATTATTTGGAATCACAAGTGAGTCAAAAGAATCCCAAATGTGATTTTGAATCTCTACACCTCATTTTCTCAGGTTTACTTGTACATGAGGAATGTGGCAAATGAAATTTGGTCTCTAACCATTGCTAGAGAACGATTCTCATTTAGGGCTAAGCAGATGTACTCTTAAAACTTTTGTTTGAAGTTGTACCTCTTTAGTGTTTCATTTATGGGTGCAACTTCTCTCAGTAGGTTTCCATGTCAGAACTTCACATGTTCTGGTTTTCTGGTCGCTCTGCAAGGTTCAGTACTCTTAAGCATGCGTGTCCGGATCAAGTCCTGTCATTGTTGGCACCCTGCTTAGAAAAAACTCACCATTCATTTTGTAAGTTTATAAATGAGTGATAATCTCCATCAGTGTTGTTCAGTCTTTATTTGTGAATTTCAGATATTTCTATGGAAATCCTTAACACAAACGGCATGTTTGTGCAAAGGGATGCAAATGGGTCGGATCAAGGGTGAAGTTTTTGCAATTTTTGGCTGTTTGGATCCGATTCCGATCTAAATCCCCAAATATTTAGCTGTTCTGGATCCGAACCGTTTGCATCCTTATTTGTACAGCCCGCGCTGAGCTTTCTTATGTGGAACATGTGTTTGACCCCCACTTCCCCACCATGGGAATGCTTGGTTTCGGTTGTTTTCCCAGTGGGAGATGACCAAGTTTGGATCAGGTGATACGCCAGAACACAAACTGTGAGTGTTTTGAAATTACCACCGTCCGTGGTCTTGATCATTACCATTCATTGTGCTAACAGTGGGGCCCACTAAAAAACACTGATGTAGAGAAAGGTGACGAAGGCCACGAACTGTGGTGATTCCAAAAGGCACAAAAATTGTGTTTTGGCATATCACTTGATCCGATCTCAAGATGGCCTCCATGCTGCATCGCTTTGGTGGGGCCCACAGAAACACCATGTTTTCTATGTGTTTTTCATGAAAACCGCAAATTTTTCGTGTGAGGCAAACACAGCACAAATGCCTTGATGGTAAGTGGCATTTTTGCATACGACACATGAATTTTATGCCATTCATCTTAGATCTCAGTACATTACAACTGTGAGAAAGGGGTAATGTTTGCTACCCTTGTGGAGAAATGAACCCCTTAAAAAGTGTAATATTTTTATTTTTTTCACTTTTTTTTTTATAGTCTAGCTGGGGTTAGGCAGACCCCTTGCAAGATATCTGGGCCTTCAGCTTGGCACAGGAACCCGCTTACCACATGTGATGCCACCTCTGTATTTTTTTGAGTTTTTAGACAACTGATATATATATATATTAAGTTTAATGCAAACTGACTTTTGGATCATGTTTTTCTGATGTACATATTACATTTTTTTTATGAGGGATGAAAATCAATGGCCTACAGTGTGACAGATTTTCAAACATCAAAAAAATATATTGTTATGTCCAAAAACTATGATCTAAGGGTTGATTCTTACTATTTTGACTATGATGAATACTTTAGTGAGGTCAGATTTAGTAAAAATAACCTCCCATATGAGTTCCAACTAAGAGATTCCTTACCCAAGAGAGTAGCAAATGCTATTCCTGACAGAAAAGTTGCTTCAGTAGCTGTGATAACTACTAACATAAAATGACACTAGGAAATTTCATTTCCCAACAAGCATTTCCTATCCATTCATTTCCAAGGATGGCCATAATGTACTAAATTGACAAATGGGCGTTTGGCAGGACCAAGATGATTTAATGCTGAGAAGATTTCTGCGTGCACGAGATCTGAACGTGGAAAAAGCTGCTTCGTTGTTCCTAAAATACCTAAAATGGCGCCGGACATTCATTCCTAAGGGCTTCATAACTGAGTCTGAGATACCAAATGAGATTGCAAAGGAGATGATGTTCGTGCAAGGGCTTGACAAGAAGGGGAGACCCATTTCAGTGGTTTTAGGAGTTAGGCATACTTGCTTTGGCAGGGATCTCGATGAATTCAGAAGTATGTGCCTTTATATCTTTTTTCTTTTAATAATCGAGAAAAAACCACCTTACTCACTATATAAGCCTTAAGGGTAGGTTTGGAAGAGAGAAAAAACTCCCGTAGGAAAAGAGTTTTGCCTATGAGAGTTTTTGATATGAAAGGTTTTCTTAAAGAAAGTTTTTTTTGCTTGTTTGTATAGCATAAAAAAAATAGTGAAAAAATGTGAAAAAATGAGAAAGAAGAGGAGGGTGGTGAGATGGATGGTGGTGATGATGTTGAGATGGTGGGTGGTAGTGGTGATGGTGAGATGGGTGGTGGGGAGTTTAAAAATATTTTTTTTTTAGAAAACATTCCTCCACCCCCACGGAAGAATGTTTGTAAAAAAATGTACTTTTTACAAAAAGTTTCTCGTTTAGAAGGGTCAGAAAATCCGTACAATTTTTTATATTTTACATCACTTTTCCTACATATTTCTCGCTTCTAAACGTCCCCTAAAACTCCCCTGCTTACTAAAGAGTAGGCTCAGCTTTGACCTTACGGCATGAAACATGCATCTATAGGTTCTAATGCCGGCCTTTCAACTTCGTGACATTCATGAGTTGCCCTACCAAATGAGCCTATCATCTGATCAGGTCATATTGTATATAACCTATCAACGGTTATCTTAAATCTCTACCGGCACATCTCACTTGGGAACTGTGCATCTTACTTGGGAATTGTGAGTTATGTGACAACAATTGAATACAACCAAAGAATCAGTGTTATACAGTATGACCCATTTGTTCCCCCAATGAAATCAGCTCCCATATTAGAATGTGGATCTGATCAAAATTATTCACAGGGAACCATGTCTGATAAATAAAGATGAAACTTGCTAGTTTTGCTTTTTACTTTCATGAAAAATTGTGTTTTTTTTTCATGGTTGCAGGATTTTTGGTTTACAGCATTGACAAGATTTGTGCTAGGTGAGACACTATGCTCAACACACAAATTTCTATTTTAGAGCTCCTTGTACATGTTTTTTTTTCTTGGCTAATTAAGCTAAGGGAAAACCCTATAATGAACCCTTGTGGAAACACCTGTAAAACCATCAAGCTCTTACATGACCCCCAAGAGGTACACCCAGCTTCGGCTTGTGCACAAGCATCTGCTCTGTGGTTCGAACTTTAGAAAGTGGAAATTGCAAAACTTCCTAAAGGATGAATACATGATTGAAAAGGTTTTACATTAAAAGAGACATGAAAAACATGTGATTGGCTATGGTACTTAGCCATGGCACATAGCCAATTGTTTGGTGGGCATGCAGCTCTCTGGATGTCTACTCTGCAGTGAGCTGCTTGACAGCCACACATCTTGGCATTCCTCGATAAGGGTGTGGTGATCATCTCGAGAAATGTTGAAATGGATGGTCATCAACAGCAAAGCTGTATTCTAAGAGCGGTTGCATAAAAAATGACATTTTTTTCTGATATTATTTGTCGTTTGTTTTCTTTATTCTTTACAGGATGAAAGGAGGACAAGAAAAATTCGTAGTTATTGGAGATTTGAAAGGCTGGGGTTATTCAAATTGTGACATCCGGGGTTTCTCTGCAGCTATAGAAATGATGCAGGTCTCTCTCTCTTTCTCTCTGGGCCAGCGGCTCCTGCGTGAGCCCGTTTTGTCTGTCTGATGTTCTTTTTCTCTTCTGCTTTCTTTTATTTGTTCTTGTTCAATTCATGGGTTCAACATTTTATTGATTTCATGAGTGATAATGTTGTATTTTTTCGACTCTCTTTCTCTCTCTCTCATGAGGGGCTTATTTGTTGAAGTAAAAATTGCAGGATTACTACCCCGAAAGACTTGGGAAAGTGTACATGATTCATGCCCCTTACATCTTTTGGACTGCGTGGAAGATTATCTACCCTTTCATTGACAATAACACCAAGAGGAAGGTGACTCCTGCTCCTAAGTCCTAAGTAATTTCACTTTAGAGAGAGAGAGAGAGAGCAGGTAGCTAATTAATATGAGTGGCTCTGACCTCTAACTGCTATAAGTGAGATAGCAGATGTGGGGTATAGCAACTATTTCTAGCACTTGAAACCAAACGCAGCTTGACCTTAATCTTACTTGCATTTTGGTCTGCTGTAATTTTATTTTTATGATAAGGGACCCTTTCTGAGAATTGGGTCACTTAATGGGCCCGTTTTCCGGCAAAGTAAACCCTAGGTGGGATCGCCGAGACTCGAGCTCTTGCATAATCTACCAGTTAAAGGCACCCACACACAAGTCGAACCTGGAACAAAGGGGTCAGCACCTTCCCCTCAGGCTGGCTGCCATCCGGGTGACCTGGATGGGAAAATTAGTGGAACATAAGTAGTTGATCTTGATTTCCCATCTTGACAAAGGGTTGCATATGGCAGGGCTTTCCCCCATGTGCTATGTTTAGTTGCCATCACATGGCTCACTTTGAGCATGCCTCTGCACTGGACCGCCCTTCATCAGCTTTTGGGCCCCACAACTGACAGACAGTCATCAAGCAGCCCAGTACAGAGGCACCCTCAAAGTGTGCCATGTGATGGTACCTGATCCTGACTCTGTTTAAAACTAGGGATGGCAGTGGACTGGGGAAAGCGGGGGCCCGCCCCGCCTCGCCCCGTTTGGACCGGGGATGGAGGGTATGAAACGGGGATGGAGGGGGGGACGAAGGTTAAAATCCATCCCCGTCCGGGGGTGGAGGTGGGGATGGACTGGCACGTTCCCCCGCCCCGCCCCGCCCCGCCCCGCCCCATCCCCGTCCCGTCCCGCCCCATCCTCGTCCCGGCCCCGCCCCCAACCCTTTATATTTTTTTACATGTTTACTAACCCTAACTTCCTTCCCTAATTTCCTAACTCTGGAACCGCCGAGGTTGGCCGTCGCCGACCATCGTTTGTCGACACCGACCACCGTTGGCCGACACGATCTCTCCCTCCTTCCATCTCTGCCGCTGCCTTGTGCCACTGCCGTGAGCCTCCTCTGTGGTGCCATCTCCTCCCTCTTTTCTTTTTCCTTTCCCTGTTTGTAGCCTTGCATCATCGGAGCAGCGTCGTCGCCGACAAACGGGGACGGGGCGGGGGTGGAGATTAGAATGTTGAGACGGGGCGGGGGTGGAGCTCCAAAGTCTCCCCCGTCACGGGGGTGGACCGGGGATGAAGGTTACATTTTAGAGACGGGGCGGGGGTGGAGACCTTGTCCCCCGCCCCGGTCCACTGCCATCCCTATTTAAAACCTAAACAACTCCCATAAATTCAATTCTACACCATTGCCTAACAAGTTTTCCTCTATCACTACCACATGGACACGAACCATGATTTGAAGTAAGTGCAAGACGTGAGTTCACAATTTTTTAGAAAAATGGGACATTTGGACTCAGATTTTTATTTTTAATTTATTAAAACTCTCTTTATATAGATATCAAAATAGATTTTTAATTGAAATATTTTTTAACAAAATATTAAAATTGTTAAAAGTAATAAAGTATTGTCAGTAAATGTCACAAGATCACGTGGTATGTCATGGGACCCTAGATGTCATTAGGGATGCAAACACTTCAGAGCAGGAGCAGCTAAATACATGAGGATCCAAATCAGATCTAGAACAGCCAAAAATTGCAAAATCTTCATCCTGGATCCGACCTTATTTGCATCCCTGCATGGCATGTCCCAGTGAGGCGGCTTTCCTGTACATCCAAAGTTCCTAACCCGAGTCCAATACAACCACAAAACCCACCCCTCTGTACTGTAGCTAGCCTCCTGCACAAAGCAGCTTTGCTGCACCAGATTACTGGAGAGACTTGCTCGTTCAGTCAGATACGCAACACAAACCAACTCTATGAAATATTTCACTCTTGCTGCCGGAAAAGCGCTTTCCCAGCAGCCGGAGATTGCGAGAAAAAGGTCTGTCTCTCATCTTGATGTTCACAATCTGTCCTTTGGAGTGAATAAAAGAACAAGGAAATGAATGTCTTTCTTCTTTGAGGACTTCTTAAAAGAAGGTGTCAAACCGAGCCACATAGACGCTAAGGTACCTCACTCTACAGTACAGAGGGATGGGTTTTGTGGTTGTAAACGATTCACCCAGCGTTTGACAGGATCTGAACTCGATATAATGAGAGAAAAAGTACTGGTTGTCATAAGAACTCGGAAGACACAAGAAAAACCTTACAACCTTAATGAAATTACTAGACCTAAAATTATGGGAATAATTTTCAACATTTCCCTACGAAGGAAGGATTCGTTTATTACACACCATGGTTTGCGACCATAGTGAGAAATATAGCGAGATTTGTGAAAATCTCGCTATAATATCTTAGGAAATTGGCTGAAAGTTTAAAATGGCAATTTCTCATGAGATTTTCAAAATATCGCAAGATTTATGAAAAAACATAAATACCGTGATTTAAATGCGATATTTATGTTTTAAACGGCTATTTATCGCAGAAAAATGTGTATTTTTATTTTTTAATAATATTTTCTTATAAAAATTATTTTTGTTTTTTTTTTATTTATTTTTTTATTGTCAAGATTTTGCCGAAAAAAAATGTGAGAATTATGAAATTTTTTAATTTCTCACAAGTTTTTTAAAAACGAGAAACTGCCGTTTAAAACGTTTGTCACTATGTTAGCGACTCAACTTTTTTTTCACTCGAGGGAAATGAAAGGTGCGACTCAACTTTGATGGCATTTGCCCTCCCTACCGTTTAGGCCTTGTTTGGGATCTCGTAGCTGGGATGCAATCATATGCTTTTATGCAGCTGCCAAATCCATTCTTTAGTGTAAATGCAAAGGTGAAAGGGCTTCACTTCCCATCCTAAATGCATGAACGCCCATCCCAACTACCAGATTCCAAACAGGCCCTTAATGAGTGGGCCACACTATTACTTTCCATCTTGGCTGTTAGCTTTAATCTCAAAGTAGGAAAGAGGCCCACTTTCAAGTCCCACCATTGGAGGTGATTTCTAAAGTGGGTGAAACAAGCATCCCAATGGAAAATATGTGATGGACCCACATAATAAATGCAAATACATCTTTTGTCAATAAGGGCCTGTTTGGAATCTGGGTGTTGGGATAGGTGTTTATGCATTTCGTGTTTCCTAGGCAAAATCTTTGTCAAACGCCCATGGTGGTCCTGTTTGGAATCTCGGTGTTGGGATAGGTGTTTATGCATTTCGTGTTTCCTAGGCAAAATCTTTGTCAAACGCCCATGGTGGTCCTGTTTGGAATCTCGGTGTTGGGATAGGTGTTTATGCATTTGGTATAGGAAGTGAAGCCCTTTTATTTACATTTAAGGATGAATTTGGAGGTGGTAGCTGGCAAAGAAGTTGTCACTTCCTCAAATGCATAAACTCCATAAACGCCCATCCCAGTTACCGGTCCCAAACAAGCCCTAAAGTGCGCTCACATCTCCCATAGGAGGGCATCTTTGCGTCGAGAGAAAGGGCTGCAAGGGATACAATTTTTTTTTTTCATAGAAAAAGTAGGGGTTAGGCGGACCCCTACCAGTTATAAAACCATATCATTGCGATTCGAACTTGCAACGTCCCAACACAAGGTAACGTGCACTGACTACTCCTGCCAAACAAGAGGAGCCCTCCACTGGTACTATACATTTACTATGTATCATGTATGCAAACACACCCTTACAGTGCATTTGATTGCTCATATTTGAGTTCTGAGGGCCAGATCTATTATTAAGAGTCCTAGTTTTGCAAACAAGGGATCTTAGATGCCATCTCATATTCAAGATATGAAATCCTTAAAGTGAAGGCGCAGCCGATCGAAGGTGTAGAGAGAGAAAGAGAAAGAAAGAGAGAGACAACTTGCTTCTAGAGGACTCCAAAGTGTTTCTACCAAATTTCACCATTGTTGGTAAAAGTCTTGAGCTAAAAAGGATTCACCTCCTGGTGTTACCAAAAGTTATCGTATCCATGCATTTGAAATGAGTGGGCCCTACTCAGTTCAAATGCATGGGCCCTACTTAGGGGCGCCATGGCTACCACCTACTAATGTGGGCCAACACAAAGACACTCTAAAGACATGAATCCCTGGCCTGATGGGTGGGGGAAGGCTGAAAGTGGAGATTAAGCTCTTTGGCATATATTTCATGGATCAGCTTAGCGGTTTGGAATGACCTATAGTTTTAAGTAGGAGTACATAGCCTTGCTATTTTGCCCATTGGGTGTCGGTGACCCCATCCGGAGATTACCTGCTTCAGCAGGGAACTTCATAAAAAAAAAATTGTGCAATTCTTTCAATATAATTGGTGATTTAAATATGGTGAAAGCCATAGCACCAACCTTTAAAGTGATATTTCACCCATGAATGCCAAGTTTTAATAAAGAAAACTTTACTCTATGGGGGTCTAATGTCACATCTTATTTGCAGATTGTTTTTGTGGAAAATAAACGATTGAAAGAGACCCTATTGGAAGATATCGATGAGGGCCAACTCCCTGAAAGATATGGAGGCAAACTGCCCCTTGTTCCCATCCATCAGTTTTAATTAGACTCTCTCTCTCTCTCTCTCTCTCTCTCTCTCTCTCTCTCTCTCTCTCTCTCTTTTGCCTATGATTATATTTGGAGCATTGTAATTGATGAACAATTTAAGTCTCTAAATAACTTTACCAGTTGGACAGCTTGGTTTTGTCTGGTATGCCTTTATTTTATCTACTTATTTAAGTTGGAAATCAGAAGCAGCTACAATTTCATTTTCAGTACATAATTTAAGCCGGAAATCTCATTTGTACAAATCACGTGAGATGGAATCAAGGGCATGTTTGGTTCGATTCACTTTCTCATTTGAATGAGAAAGTGAATCTCATTTATATAAGCAACCAATCATGAAAAACTAAGCTGTGAGATAACCCCTGTAAAATAACCTGTCAATTTATTGTTTCAGACTGTACAGGATGGGGAGTTTGCCACTTGAAGGTTGTCTATCAGAGTGTATATTTTTGTAATTTCAGGTTTTGGCAATAAAAAGAGAGGGGGGCCTGATTCTCATTCAAAAAGAAAAAAAAATCAAAGCCTTACATTACCTCACCTAATAGTTAGGGGTGGCAAAATCTGACAAGACCCGCCAACCCGCTTCTTAGCCGGGTTCGGGTTTGGCGGCTTAAACGGGTTCGTGTCATAAATGGGTCAACCCGTTTACCCGAACCTGACCCGTCAACCCGTTTACCCAAACCCAACCCGCCAACCCGTTTATTAAACGGGTTAACCGTGTCGTGTCGGGTTACCTGTTTAATAAACAGGTTGGGTTCGGGTTTGCAACAGCTGACCAGTTTAATAAATGGGTCGGGTTTGTGTTGAGGTATGCTGACCCGCCAACCCGACTCCATTGCCACCCCTACTAATAGTTGCATGAGTATCCATGGTAAAGAACACCTTCAAAGTCTAATCATCACCCAATAACCATATGTCAATCACACGCTGCTACAAAATATAATGAGCCAACTTCACAACTCACAGTCTAGAAGCATAAGATAAGCTGCTAAAAAATGTGCCTGTTAATGAATATGATCATACTTTGCTATATATATATATATATATATATATATATGAGAAATGCGTTCGACCAACCACTCTCACATGAACCGTCCGATCTACCTGATCAACGGTTGACGCCAACACGTTCAAACATTTGAACGTTGTTGGTTTTGGGTTTTTGAAAAAAAAAACAAAGACGCTCCCGCCCTTGGGAGCTCCCCCCCCCCCCTCTCTCTCTCTCTCAAAAGATCGTTCTTTCCCCTGTCGAAGATCGCCGGAGACTTCTCTCTCCCTATTTTTCCTTCACCGGACTCCCTCTCTTCCCTATTTCCACTCGCTAGATGCCGCTGCCAGCTCCTGGAATCTAATTTTCTGCAAGAAAAGATCAAGCCATCGAGGAGGAATTTATTGAGCTAGAGAATCAAACAGGAAGGCTACTTATCCCTCTATCCGCACAGATAGAAGAATTCTGAGGAGAGGGAAAAGGGAAGGAATTAAGGATTGGATAGTGCTTTGACATTTGATCTGCTCGGGCAATGTAGATCCCTCTATTTGCAGGGTATTCTACCAATAGATTTTCTTAACAGTTTATTTTCCCTTTCTATGCATGATTTTCTAGAGTTTTAATAGTGTTTTAGTGAATACGGTGAATCTTTTGGTGTTTCACATGCTACATTTATTTCAGATTAATCTTTAGCCTTTTTTTTTTTTGAAATTTCTGCTTGAGTTTGGCAGATCAAAGATCAGAGATCCGGTCCTTGAGTAAAGTAATCAAGTAGATTGGAGCTTGAATCTACTGGTTACATATTTGGTGAGTCGTGATCAATAATTTTTATTCTTTTTTCATCTCTTCTAATCTTATTTTCTTTTTTTTCTCATATTTGGTGGTTACAATCAAGTAGATTTTTTATTTTTCTCATTTTTTCAAGAAAATTCAGTTTGTCCCACTGTACACGGTCATGCACTGTGATCAAATTCCCCATATTGCATTTGTTTATATCTGATTTAAAGAAGCATTCATGACGTCCTTTACTTGCATCTTCACAACCTCATATGGATTTATTATCAGAAAAATCTTTAGGGCTTAACTCAAGGATTGCTAAGTGGCAGTCACTTGCATGATCTTATTATTGTGTAAGTATTTTATTATCCTTTTTGAGACACTTAAAAATTTTCAATTCATGTATATTTGGTTTTTCTTAGTCATTTGATGCTCTTGTACGTTTTTCAATTTCCGAGTTGCTTGAAAGGCTTAATCTCTAATGATGGAATTTTGGTCACTTTTACATGCATTTAAAAGAACACTTTTGTCATCATGGCTAATGGAATTTGCTTGAGGTTATGAACTGACTAAGGTACCATGTTGTATTAGTGTGATCAGTTTCAGTTCTCCTTTCTCAAAGATTATTATTTTTATGCTATTACACAAACTCTATCTTTAAAACCTGCTCTTCAACTTCACCAAGTAGTGCACTAGTGTTGTAGGAAAGTTATGTTGATTCAACCAAAATAATGTGCCAGAACTGTGGACGAATGAAAAAAAACGTGCATGAATATTGGAATCTGTAGATTTTCTTGGTGACTATGGATGCATCTGACATTATAGCATAACCTAACTCAGAAAGTAGAGATTGGAAATAATCAATGAAAATCACATAACAGACACAAGAATGTCTGAAAAAGATAAATAAATTTAAGTATTGTACTTTGTGATCCATTTTGCTGGCTTGGAGGCTGTTGGGGAGAGTGTTGCAAAGCCTTCTTGATCTGCTGCATGTAATGAAGCTAAAAGAGATGATGGAATGTGTGATTGTGGGGTGTTGCTGGCTTTTTTGTGGTGTCTAGTAGACGGTTATGTGAAGGGCGCTCAAGTGGGCTTTTTTGGTTCATTTTGACATACAGAAAGTATCTCTTATTTAGCATTGTAATTGCTTTGGTTTTGGGCCAACAAACCTTTGAATGATTACAACTGATGTTTTTTTTTTGTAGACACTGATGTATATATTTTTTTTAAAGCAAGAGTCATTGTGTATTGTTAAATTCAATAACTTATTTCAGATTTGGCTAACCTTGTAAGCTTTCACCATTTTTCATTGATATGAGTAATTGCTGGGAAGGCATTGGAAGGTTGTGGCATCCCACCCTTATGCTTGTTCATGTATGAAGAGAGGGAGATGTTTATGAAGAGAAAGAAAGAGAGACATTAAAGAGAGATTTTTGGAATGTATAAATCATTAAGAGAGTTTTAATGAAACTTATTACTCCTACAACTATGCCTATTTGTAGAAAACTTATTTTCTAGAAACCTGCATATTTTCTAACCAAAATGGGTTAGTTGCAATATCACAAAACTCAAAATTACTCTCGCAATGTATCCACTTATTTACCATTTCGAATGGAAAAGCTGAAAAAATGTTTTATCTCGTGCCCTTTCAGGACGCACGCACAGCAGAGCAGTGACATTGTTCTAATCAAAAGGAAACATGAGCCACAGTTTGTGGCATGTCCAGCCTATGATCATTTCCAACTGAATTGGCTTAGTGGATTTGTGACATGCTCGTTTGGCTGGCCCATAGGGTGAAGTTAGTTGCAGAGTTGCAAATGTATTAGAGTGCATCATCACCTTAGTTTACATGCGCTTTTGGTTTGATTCTGTTGTATCCTTTACACTTGCACAAATTAATTATTTTTTTACGTGCAAAGCACTTTAAGCTGAATCGATTATGGCTTGCAAACTACAGCTTACCAAAACAACTTAATGAGCTGATTCATCCATAATGAGAATCAATATCCTCAATAACAGTAAGGGCACATATTACTGCAGTTCTAAACATTAATCAAAGATCCAAAATCTAAGAAAAAAAACGTGAAAAAATAATCACAGAAGTACATAGCACATGCATCATCACCAAAATCTTAAAAAACAGATGTCTACAAACCATCACCATCAAACCCTGCAAGCACCATAATTTACAAAGAACAAGGTCGAGGAAAACATAAAGCATTATAATCATGGTCACCAAGACCTCCAATGTTGGGAATAGTTGTCCATCAAGACAAACAAATCCTATGTCCCTAAAGCCCAAAATACATGATAGAAATTGCTCCTCACACATGAGTAGCTAAGTTAAACAGAACATGTTACGTCAGTATACTGCTAAACAATGTAGTGCCTCTCAAGTTAGCTTGCGTTTTGGC
The DNA here is from genome assembly GCF_984573655.1 of Nuphar pumila. Classification (NCBI taxonomy): domain Eukaryota; kingdom Viridiplantae; phylum Streptophyta; class Magnoliopsida; order Nymphaeales; family Nymphaeaceae; genus Nuphar; species Nuphar pumila. The sequence goes on along the minus strand of NC_143249.1, from coordinate 181,036,761 downwards.
ATGGTAAACACCAAGACTAAAACCAGCAACAGGTTATTTTATAGTATTGTTACTTCTAGAGGACATTTTTCTTGAGGGCATATTTTCATACAAAGCATGTCCTGCTTGTTTGGGTTCCGCAGTTGTAGCAGCTGCGCACCAAACACATGCTTTGTAAGCTCTTGCTTGAGTTTTTGCACAGTGAACTTTGTGTAATCCTCTGAATCACGTTGATTGTCATCATCATTGGGTTTAAAAATAGAACCCCCCATCATCTGTATGAATGTTTATGGGACTAGTCATGCTCTTGGAGCTCTTGTTTGCCCTAACATCAGCATCTGTTTCCATATCTTGAACCGATTCGATACCATCATAATCATCAAAGCGTGAGCATTTAGCATGTGAAACAGTCTTGAGTTGGATGTCTAAGGCAGCCTCATTCAGACGCACTGATTTGTTGAATTGAATCTAGTTTTCCTTGGGTGGCTTGAAGCTGCAAGGAGAGAGCCTCCGCTCGAGTAGATGCTTCAGCATGAGCTGCCCTTTCAGTGGCCAAAAGGCTTTCAAGTACTTTAACTGTGGTTGTCCTCTGCTCATTTGTAGATTTGACTAGTTCCTCAATTTCTTCATCTCTGTCATCTACACTTGCTTCAAGACAAGAGTTAAAACCTTGGAAATAGCATTCATTTCAGAGGCACAAAGTCGTTCAAGCTCCCCCATTAAATCCAATTTGTCTTTCGAGGCTTTCAATTTGTCTCTCAGCTCTTTCAATCTGAGCTAGCCTTTCCAGATGAATCTTTTGTTGCTCTAGTATTCTTGCTTCTCTCTCATCTGACCCAGTTGTAGCCTTCGCAGAATCAAGCATTTGTCCTAGCTCCTCAACTTGAATTTTCGGTGCTGCACATTATGTATCTTTGTTTTTCAATGTTGACTCAGCCGTAACAATGTCAAAAAAAATGCTATATGCTTGTAGAAGACAGTAAATGAAATAATTTGCAATAATTTAAATCTACCTTTAGTTGTGAACTCTAACTCATGACCCGGCGCTCAGCCTGCTCAAGCTTTGCTACCTTTTCCTTAATTTCTTCTTCCTGTTACCATATGGGAGGGAAATTAAAATAAAAAGAGAGAGAGATCATAAAATCAAAGTATAATGTATATGCTCAAGTTTTTAAAACAATAGGGAAGAGAGGGGTCCAGTGAGGGGAAATAGAGAGAGACAGGCCTCCAGCGAGCTTCAACAGGGGAAAGAGGGAAGAGGGGGGAAAGAGGAAGAACGATCGAGAGAGAGAGAGAGAGGTACTTGGGGGAGTTTAACAAAACCCAAAACCAACAACGTTCAAATGTTTGACCGTTGTTGGTGTGAACCGTCGATCAGGTAGATTGGACGGTTCACGTGAGAGTGGTTTGACCAACCCAAAACAAGAGAGAGAGAGAGAGAGTTGATGAAGATACGAGTCAGTAATAGAATACAAGGGTACCAATAATCTTTTACAAGAACAAAGGCCACATCGGGCCAGGTTTTTTGCTTGGGTGCTACTTGCAGGCCATATCAACACCCTTGACCGGTTGCAGAAGATGGGTGTGTGCTTAGCAAATGAATCCTGCTTATGCGAAAGGGAATAGGAATCAGCTGCCCACCTCTTGTGGTACTGTTCTTTCGTTCAAAATTTATTTCAAATGGCGTGGAATGAGCTTAAATTTGAGGTGAATCCAAGCTCCTGCTTTAGACAACTCATCATGGAGATTCACAAAATTCTCAAAAAAATGGAGAAAAATATGGAATTGGTGGCTGCTGTCTGCCTGGTGGCAGCTTTAGGAGGAAAGAAACAACCACATTTTTAAGTGCGTTCAGGTGGTGAATCATATTTTTCTTTCGGCTACTTTAGAGTGTCTGTACTCGGTCCTGTCCTGGATCGGATCATGTACGCTGGGCTCTAAATGTTCCAAGTCCGTACTCTGTCCTGATAACAGCAGATCATACAATAAATCAATCTTGATGTTTTGTGATTTTATGTATGATCTGATGTAAAAAGGATGAAACCTTTTCATCTTGATAACTTTTTACTATTTTCCAATAAAATTTACTCTCAAAAAATAAAGTTTGGTCGTCATTTCTTTGGCAAAAGACATCCAAAGAGGAGAGAGAGAGTTTACAGTTGGATAAATTTGTTACCACAAAAAGAACAACATACCAACAGGGGCTCCGCTTGTCTGGTAGGAGCAGCTGGTGCACACATCACCTTGTGTTGGGGCATTGCAAGTTTGAATCCAATGGTATCAGTGTATAACTGGTAGGGGCCAGACAAATCCTTGCCTATCAAAAAAAAAAGAACATGAAAAATGTATGTGTATATATATACATGTAAAGGAGTTCCAAAACAAAAAAGGCAGGAGACTTTACCTATGACCAGAAATTGTTTGTGATGGGCTATAAAGTTAATGGAAGTGCCCAGAAATTTTTTCTTTCTTCAAAAACAAGAAGGCATGTGCTTAAGCAGGAGGAAGAAAATAGGCAGTCGATGGGAGGATTCTTCTTAGGCTGCAACAGTGCCGGCCAAAAACAGTTGATTTATGTCTTCCATCTGCACAATTGTTGGTTATTTAGTATGTGAAGCATATTAAATGGAATAAATCTTAGTAAATGATATTATAATTACATGTAAAAAGAACGTTATTCTTACCAAAAAAAATGAATTTGAGTTTTCCATGTGAGTTGGGCAGAATGTATGGTGTTACGATAGAGCTTCATATATGTTTATGATGCATCGAGTTTTTGCTGCCTCAGATCGTGTGTCAGCCGGATCCATTTAAAGATTCATTTTTTAAGATGTTTTGGATTTTTTTAATTTCTGTATTTTTTTATTTTTAGCCCCAAAGGCCCGTTAAGTTCTCTTTGGGCCATTAGCGGGTGTATACGAGATATTTTTTTATATTTTTTATTTTTATTTGTAATCTGGATCCTATTAGGTGAAATTGAATCCAATTGACGTATTGGATTTCCTTTTCAAAGAATAAGACCAGACTCGCCTCATTGGACCCTTTTGGACGGCATCTTGGGGTCCCAAGAAAAAGATTAACGCCCCTTCCTCCTTGCCTTGAAGTGTATAGTTGAGAAGGACTTCGATAGAGTTTTTAAATAAGGTAGGTGGTTAGGTAGGTTATTTTTTTTAATAAATAATTAGGGTTTTAAAAATAGATAGGTTAACTTAAATGCTTTTAGTTGAGTAGTAAACATTGAGGTAGACTTCAACGTCTTTTTCTTCTTCTATTTAAATGCAACATATAATAGTCAACGTAGACCATGTGTTTCAATGAAAACAAAGTTTTTGAAAATCTTTCGATCTGTGTTTCTTGTGTAAAAGGCGTCTAAAAGAGAACGTGAGGGTAAGATAACGAACCGTACGCTGAATGCTTTGGCCAGATCAACCTCGCCACCAGGTGTTATAAGTTCGCGCTTCTTAGCCGGCTCATGTTGGTGCTAACGAGCTGCTGAACGCCCAGCCAGTGACCCTTATCTATTTGTGTGTTAGTAGTGTGTTGTTGCACCTACTGGCCGAAAATCACTCAAAAATTATTGACGAATGACCTCTATATGTTGATTGTGTTACAGCCAACATGCATTTGTTGTGTGCTCTAACCATGTCTATCATCAGTCCCCTGTCGTTCACATTTTGCCGGAGGCCATGGCGAAAAGGATTGTCATTACTCGATCGACACCTGACCAATAGGTGCAACAACATCCTACTAATGCATGGATGGATGGGAGTCATCAGCTAGGCGTTCGGTAGCTCGTTAGCAGCAACATGAGTCGACTAAAAAGCACGAACACGTAGTATCCAGTGGCGAGGTCGATCCGGCAAAAAAACTCAGTACACGGTTCATTATCTCACCTTCACATTTTCTCTTAGACACCTTTCATACAAGAAATACACGTCAAAAGCTTTCCAAAAATTTTATTTTCGTTAAAACGCACACTCTACATTGACTATTACATGTTGCATTTAAATACAATAAGAAAAAAATGTTAAACCCTACCGCAATATTTACTATTCAATCAAAAGCATTTAAGTCAATATATCTATTTTAAAAACCTTAACTATCTATTTAAAAATAACCTACTTAACTTCCAAGTGCTTCTCAACTATCCACTTCAAGGCAAGAGATGAAAAGACTCATGTCTCCTCCTTGGATTCCAAAATGCCGCTCAAAGGATCCAATAGGGCGAGTCTGATCCTAGTGTTTGAAAAGAGAACCCAAAACATCAAATTGATCCAAATATGCCCAATAGGATCCAAATTGATAGATTACAAACAAAAATAAAAATAAAATATATCCAACATATCCCCCGTACAACCACCAATGACCCAAACAGAACCTAACAGGTCATTAGAGCTAAAAATACAAAATTACAAAAATTAAAAAATCTGAAACATCTTAAAAAATAGATCTTGAAATGGATCGTACTCTAGCACAAAATCCGAGGCGACGAAACAATGAAACTCACTTAATCAGTCCCCCACAATCAGTCTCCCACTAAATTGGCCACATTTCTTCAGACGATATTGTTTGCTTATGAGTTGTTGATGAGGATGAAAATAAAGATTGCATGATGTGGATGAACAACAAACAAAATTTGTTTAAATAGTTGTGTTCGAATGCAGTCATCCAAGTCTTTTGAGCATTGTGCATATAAACATGTACATGGAAAGAAATGGGAAGGATAAGTTGTATATCAAGAAATAGATCCAGCGAAAAAATGAAGATATACAATATGTGCATGATATGTAATTGATAGGCTACACTCGTCTTAAACACTTAAAAGTCATTGAAATAGGACAAATTCAAGACTTTGCATTCAGCATATTGACAAATACATAGATTAATTTCCAGCATTATTCATCCATGTCCCTGAAAGAGAAAACATAAAACAATAATTTCATATTACACAAAATTTTAGATGATAGTCCTATTAAGCTGAAGTATTTCTAAATAATTGGATATCATGCATATTTTTCTGGTCTCATCTATTTCCATTTGCTAAGCCGGCCTTCCTCCAATAGACTCCATTTGTTATATTACACAATAATATGCTTTAGTGGGCCCAAATTTTTTCTGATTGACCATTGATGCTTTCATATTTGGACATACACCTGAATTCCATGATACTTCTGTCAAAAAGTGTTGAAGAACAACTTTGTTGGCTTTTTTTTTGTTCGCTTTTCTCTTCAGTTCTTAGAAGATTTACAATAATAACAATACCTATATTCCAATAGATCTCATTTGTTACTCTCAAGTAATAATATGCTTTAACCGTTTTTTATTGGCTATTGATGTTTTCTTTTACAGCTCAGTTCTATGATACTTCTGTTAGGAACTGGTGAAGAAAACTCTATATGTGCTTTCTGTACCTTTTTCTCTTCAATTGTTGATTTAAAATATGCCCATGCCTTAAGGCCAATACCAAATGCCCTTCTGGTTTTGACCGTCTTTCTAACTATCCCAGAAGTGTACCTTTCACCAAAAGGCTTGTATGGAAAAGTAAATGGGCCAGTGGTCTGGATCTAAGCATTACTAAATCAGACCTAAACTGGACCTAACCTAACTAGCTAATAGGATCCTCCATGGCATTTGCAATAAATAAACCTGCCTTCATCAGGGTCTATATTTGGTACTAATGAAGGTACAGATTCTACAGAACTATTAAGCTAGAAATCTTAGATGCAAGTTGTATCAACTCAATCTGACCACATAGATGTGTTCAGCATGGTTTGCTTACTAGGGATTGGACCTTGGATCATGTCTTTTCGATGTAAAAATGTCATTGTTTGAGTTGTAAAATTTTGGCACATTGTGGACTTGATTTTTTAAGCCCTTGAAAAACTTGCTTGCATGTCATAATCACCTGATTCAAAACCCATTTCCTACTAAACAAATGTTGTAGATTGCATCCACAAGGTCTGATCTACAAAAAAAATGTAAAAGTTAGGAAATAAAGGTGATTTCTAATCAATAGCTCCGTACCTTCATTAGTACCAAATATTTTCCTCCTTAATTATGGCATAATATATATTTAATAATGGCATAATCATCTCTATAAGTTAGGATAGATATGGTAAACCAGTGCATCCCATTACATTTTCCAGTCATTTAAAGACATCACAATATGAATAATCATATTAAAGGCAAAAGGAAGGATGGCCATAAAAATTTGAGACTTGTCTGAGAAAATAAAAATATAGGGAACTGAAATGGACCTTTGGAAATGGCCAAAACAGCTCCTCACATCCTTTTCTCTGGTCCTAATGACCAATAACCAGAGTTCACACCTATACATGGTTCATTTTGCAGATCCGTAGTGGCATCAGCTCATGTTTTAAAAGGAAATGGTCCAATAAGATGCCATGCCATATGATTTTTTGTTTTCCACACACCTGCATCTATAGATGGTTCATTTTTTAGTCCACGAACAAATGATTGGAAAGTACAACAATGAGTTTGGCAAAGACCACATAAACCAGAGAATCAAAGGCAAAAGAGGAGATAGATGGTTCATTTTTAGTCCAAGAACAAATGATTGGAAAATACAACGATGAGTTCATAAAAGAACAAAAAAACTAGAGTCTAACGGTCAACTGGAAAAGGGAAACCTGAAAAGATCTTCACAATGAGAGCATTTCAAACCAAATTAGAAATTTAAGCATTTCATATGAATGTTGGTCTTCAAGGTGTCTTTAAGAACAGCAAGAAAACTAAGAGCTCACATTGTAATAAAAAAGAACTGCTACTACAGGCCCATAAAAGAAGAACTACTCGATTACCAAAAAGAATTATGCAGCCACAAACCTGTATAACTGCAAGAAGCTACTTTGAACACCACCGCTTGCATTGTCTCGTAATCTTGAAATTTGAGCCAGTTGATGGAGAACGTAATGAGATGGAAGTAAATGGTATATGCAATGGAGGGTCATAGGAAAAACATGGCGGAATCCTCCGGCAGCAGCAACTGGTGTCGGTTGACCCGAGTCCACATGAACACTAATGAACTAATTCATGAAAAGATTGGATTCAATCAACGATTCCAAGATTTTGAGACAACCAACTCCTCACCAGTAACCCTCCAAATAGGGAAGTAAGATCAACCATGAAGAAGAGCTTGGAACTTGACCCTCCTCTTAACACTCTCCCTCCTATCATACCCAATTCCAATCTTGCTGTGCAACAGTTTGACAGCCAGCTCAATGCTAATAGCAACAGAGTCCTCACCCTCCCCGGTATCTCCCTCCCTCTATCCACAATCCCATCAGCTAAGTTACAAGCCTGATCCATTCTCCCCACCCTACATAACACATTGATCGTGTCCGCATAAGCACCATCAGGCAGAACCCCCATTGGTGCAAGGTCATCCAATATCTTGCACGCCCTTGACACCTTCCCTGCCATACAAAGCCCAAGGGACAACGCCCTAAAGCAAGCTGCATTGGGGGAGATTCCTTTATCAATCATCTTCCCCCATACCTTCAAAGCTTCCTCATTTCTATGTTTCCTAAACAACCCATCAATCACAATGGTGAAACTGTACACAGTCTGCTCACACCCCTCGTTCTCCATCTCCTTCAACAGAGGAAGGGCCCTCTCAACCTCGCCAGCCTTCAATAATCCGTCCATCATCGCATTGTAACAATATGAATCTCTTGCACAACCCACTTTTCTCATCTCTCCAAACACCCTCTCAGCTTCGCTGATCCGTCCCGCCTTCCCCAATCCATCGATCAGCGAAGTGAAGAACACGCAATTGATCGTGATGCCTGAATTCTTGCAATTCTCACTCCAAAGCTTCCTCCACCTTTCCAACCTTGCACAACAGATTCACCACCACACTGTACGCCACCTCGTCGGGCTCCAATCCCTCGGACTTCATCTTATGGAAGAACCCCATGGCCTTCGATTCATCCCCAATTTTCGCAAACCCATCAATCAGCGCAGTGTACGCAGCCACATTAGCAGCACAGTTCCGCGAAGCCTTGGAATCGAAAACCCGAAGAGCTTCATGTGGTTTGCAATTCTTGCAGAGGCTGGTGATCACCAAAGTGTAGGCGTGAGGTGGAATCTCTATGCCCTTCTCCAGCATCTCGTGGTAGAACCCTAAGCATGAATCGAAGTCACCTTCCGAATAGAAGGACTGGATCAAAGTGAGGTACGTGATCTTATCAGGGTGGAGCTCCCTCTCTCTCATCTCCCTGAGTTTCGCTATGGCCTCCCGATTCTTCCCCCACTTGCAGAAACCCTTGATGATGATATTGTAGCCGACAACGTCCGGCGAGACTGTAACGCTCTCCCCATCGTTGGGGGGGGGGGGGGGGGCTTACGGAAGGAGAAGGGGGCGACGCCCCTCCCTCTTCCACGTGGGAGAGGAAGCGGGCTGCCCCCATTTAACAAAAGTCATGGGGGGCCTCCTCTCATTTCCCCATTCGATCACCAGAGGAGCAGAAAGGGAGTGTGTAGGAAAAATCGGGAGGAGGTGTTGCAGCCATCGCCATCAGGTAAGTCTCTCTCTAGTGGGTTGTCTGAATGCAAGGGGGTCACCGGCAACCTCGCAGTTGCCGGTGAGTTGCAACAAAATAGGGGCTTTGCGATAGAAGAGAACGATTGTTGCCTTTCATTGGTGGTCTAAACATGAGGGTCGCCGGCAACCTCACGGTTGCCGAGGTTGCCAAGGTTGCCGGCGAGTTGCAGCAAAACAGGAACAGTTTTCCTGCATTTCAATAGAAGAAGAGTGACAGGGATTTTCCCTCTGCTGTTGTCACCCACTACGAAAACGGGGAAGGGAGAACCAATTGGCACAAGGAGGCAGGAGGTCTGACCGCTGCCCTCATCACCGTAGGCATCGGCCAATCTGCAGAGGTTGCAACAGTTCGACAACAATGATGTTGTCAGAACTGTTGCAGAAAAAAAAATGATGAAGTGGATAGGTGTGTTGTGACAGTAGACCATATTAGTCTATACGGACCGAGTCGGGTCCGAAGTAGTTAGCAGACCGAGTCGGGTTTGTAATGGTGAACCGTTTCGGCCCAGACCAAAGGTAGACCCAATATGGGTCAGACCGACTAAGTCTAGACCAAGACAAATCAGATGCGTGTGCGATTGATTTATAGAGTGCGGTGGAAAAATCGAAGTAGCAAAGACTCGATTTTTCAATTACAAATTGGATTCGGGTTTGGATCTCTGTTTGGACCCAAAACTCAAATGGATTCGATTAGACGACCTCATTTAGATCCAGACAAACCCCTTTTCAAGTTGGTTTGGATCAAGAATACTGAATCCATGATCCAAATCATAGTTGAGTTGATGACCTAAGTGGTCAAATTCTATTGTGGATGTGGATCTTAAAATAACATGAAGTAAAGATGACATAGAAGTAATTGAAAGAGCAAAAAGGCCATTTTTGCCCTTGATACGCCTACAAAGCATACAAGGCATAACTAAGTGCTCCGAAGTCAGATCCATGTGATTCTCGAATCCATGGATTTTACTGCTTGGGTAGAGTCTATTAGTAGGGGATGTGTAAACAAACTCTGAAAGAATGGAGTCAGAGTTTGACAATTAAGTTTAAGGGTATTTTGGTAAATTTGATGATACGAGGTATTCGTTGTTTTCAGATCAAGGGTTGAAATTGGAATTTAAGCGTTCTAGGTAAGTGAACATTTGCAAATTCCTCCTAAGTTGATTAAAACACATGCTAATTAGTTTAGGCATCTTTATATATGATTTCATGTGCTTTAAGTATGCTAGTTTGGTTTATTGTAAAGAGACACTGTTTTGCATGCCTAGGAATCTATAAAGTTCAAGTGTGATGCTTAAACCTGATCATGCATAATTTCTGAGTTATGAAATAAAAGTGGCATGACATGATTGCATGTATGAGATTGATGTGTTATGTGAAAATTGATGGTAGAGTTCCAGAGTCTCAGGGTAGGTATTACCTTGGGAAAAGTCACGCTTATGCCTTGGGAGGGGCATTGTAAGTGTCGTGAATTAATCTGTTGTGGGTTGTCATCCTTAACAGTTCATACATGTAAACATGTGTTAAAAGTAATTGGTGGATATACATTGAGGATTGTATAATGCACTAAATTCAAGATGTGAATGTTGAGTAAAAGTTGTTATAGGATGACCACCCGGTGTGTGATGGGAACTCTACTAGGAGGCATGGTCTAGGGTAATGTTGAGGTGTATACCTCGTGAGTAACCTGGGAATATCTCAAACGTTTCTAGGTGACCCTAGGGGTTAAAAAATTGCCCACTAGACACATTTAGGACGTAGCATGAACCACAAAATCTTGGGGGCAGGTATAGCTCCTTGATACACCTTGGGGGCAGCTATAGCTCCTTGAGACACCTTGGGGGCAGGTATAGCCACCCTGGCTCTTCGGCTAGCTACCATTTGAGTCCATTCGCTCCCGGCTTGCAACCGGCGAGCTGTTGCAGCACCTGTGTCCGTAGTCTGGGCCGGTTTGAACTACGTTGTTTGTGAGTGGTTCATAAGTCTGGCCAACATTATAGACTCTGAGTTGTCTACATGGGTTGCTACGCCCAATGAGGCTATGTCCGGAATACCCAATTAGAGTAGAAGAGTTGTTTGAAAATGATAATAGAGATGCAGTAAAGGGGGTAAAACTCATAACTAACATGTGTGCATAAGTAGCAAACTAAACTAAGACTAAGAGCTTAGAGCTCACTACAGTTGCAACGGTCGTGTCTATTTGTAAATGAAATCTTATTGGGTTGTAGACTCACCCCTTCTTTTGGTTGCAACTGTAGGTTCAGGGACTGCTGCCGCCACTCACATGACTTAGTACGACTCTGCCACATCAGAAGTATGGTTTTCCTTTACTTTTTATTCTGCTTTTGTCCTTAGATGGTTATGATATTGTAAATGGATGTATGGACCTTCAAGTATTGAATAAAAGAAAAAAAAATCTGTCACGATTTTTAGCTATTTTTTGAGATTATTGAGTAATTTCGCTCTGGGAACTAACGTCCACGAACCCGGGCTTGAGAGGCCCCGGATCGGGTCGTTACAGAGACCCTCGGGCCACCGATAACGGCATTGAAAACCCTCGCGGCAGATTCATAGAACCCGGCATTCACCAATCCGTCCATCAAGCAGTTGTAGCTCACCAGATCGATCTCGAACCCGCCTTCCTTCATCTTCCGCCACAACCAGAGAAATTCCTCCACCAATCCAATCGCGACGAAGCTCTTCAGAACGGAATTCGCATGATTTGGACCTATCGTCGAAACCATGACCTTAATTTCGCCCGCTAGGGCACAGACCCAATCGACATTGCCGGATCGAGAGAGAGAATCGATGATGGAGACGAAGGAATCGAGGTCGGGGGAGAATGTCTGTTGCTTGCGAGCCCAATCAAAGAACCGGAGGGCGATCGCTGGAGAACTCTCGACCCTAGGGTTTTGGAGCACGTGGGAGACGAACTCTGGCCAGAGGTGCATGAGGAAGCTCCGGCAGAAGCCGTCCAGGCGGCGCTTCATCTCCGTCGAGGAAGGCGGCGATCCGAACGAGCCACGACGAGGGTGCAAGGTTCCTGGGGTCTCCTCTCGACGACGTCCGACAGGTCGGCGTACGGGTCCACAGTCTCCCTCAGGGGAGGGGCGCCGAGAGACCGTCCAGCCACTAGAAAACGCCATCGGCGGTGGGGAAGATGGAGGAGAGGCGGCGGTGGGGAAGACGGAGGAGAGTGGGTCCCAACGAGCCGGCGAAGGGAGGGTTTTAGGGTAAGCATCGCGAGGTTTTGGGGCTTTTTCCTTGCTGTTTAGGGTTTCCTTTTTGAAATTTTGTTACCTAACTGTCGGGTCAGAGTAACACGCGGTTGAACTTAAAAATCAAGGCTGCAATGTGAGCAAAGTCCATTTTAATATCGTCGCATTCTGCCGGAGGGGGGTGGCGCAGTATGGTGGAGCTAGATAGGGATGGCAGTGGGCATGCGTCATCTCAAAATATTCCCTCCATCCCTGGTTTGGCGGAGGAAACTTTGGACCCCGACCCTATCCTCGTCTATGTGAGTAATTTAATAAACTACTAAATTTTTTAACTTTTTTAGAAAAAAAGCACACACATTATATATATATAAGATTTATAAGTAATTTTACAAAAATAAAAATATTTTAATCATTTTATTAACATGGATCGAAGGAGGGTTGGCGCAGTGTGGGAGAAAGCGTAAGTCCATTCTTGCACGAGTCTTGACTTTGACATCCATCCTGAGTACATTATACATTTCATTCCCTCCATCCCCGCCCCAAATGGGGCAGGTTAAGACGGATACTCATTCTCATTGGTTCACTATCATTCCTATTGCTAGACGGGTTGTTAAGGTTTTATTCTTATTGTCACGCTCTTAGATTTTTAACAATTTGTAAAAACACGTAAAAATTTTAAAAAAATTATTGGATAATCATTAACAAAAATATTTTTAACTTTGATTCAAAACCTGAAGTGGGTTACCTTCCACATACAAAAAAATTATACTAAATTTAAATGAAGATAACATGACTTATTTAAAATACTTCAATTTCCAAATAAGAGAGGATTACAAAACTAATACAAAAACAACACGTACTCAAATTCAGTATTCGAGAAAGGAAAATGATTGGCTTATCGGCGTCATTGCAGCATTCCACATCTACTGCTAAACCTATAATCACATGTATACCTATAAAATTGGTCAAACTCATGAAAGTCTAGTAGGTCTACACCAGAACACATGACGAGTATAAAAAACTAATACATGTAGCATATTAATGGTAACATAATTCATTTAATCAGATATCTATGATATACATCTATCATAGTACATATACATGATATATGGCAATTAGGAAAACACAATGCATTTTATTAACAACATGACTAAGTAGGTGTGAAGTGTCATTCATCTAATAAGTTAATATATTTGTTTGTAGGCGTGATATGTCATTCACCTAATATATCAACATATTTATGCCAATCATACTGTGATCTATAGTTGATCTGAGTTCAATATGTAATCATGCTACAACATTTGGAGTAAAGTCAAATTCATAAATTTACCACTGGTTATCCCAATCAACTCATTTGATCATCACAATCCATGATAATATATTTAACATATTCACACTCATCGAGATTTATCGCATATTGAAACAAGTTTTCAGTCGTATTACTTGGTCTTAGAAACGTACATTGTCAAATGCTTATCCTTGTCGGACTACCTGGTATTGGACCAGTACAACAACAACAACTACGCCTTCATCCCAAAACAATTGGGGTTGGCGATATGAACCAACAAACAAAATCATTCTGGGTCTTCCACATTAATCCTTCTCCTCCATTCATTTCTATCCAATGCCATGTCCTCGGTGAGGTTCAAAGCATTCATATCCTTGCCTATCACCTCCATCCATGTCTTCCTAAGCCTACCCCGACCTCTTTTAACTAATATATTTTCCCATTTCTCCATCCTTCTAACTGGAGCATCATTAGGCCTTCGTCTAATATGTCCAAACCACCGTAAACGATTCTCTCTCATCTTATTTTCAATAGGTGCAACACCTACCTTCTTACGTATCTCCTCGTTCTGAATCTTATCTTTTATTGTATTTCCACACATCCATCTCAGCATACGCATCTCAGCTACACTCATTTTTTGAATATGATGTCTCTTGGCAGCCCAACATTCCGTACCATATAGTAAAGCGGGCCTAATAGTCGTCCTATAAAACTTTCCCTTCAACCGCAATGGCATTCTACGATCGCACAACACTCCAGTTGCACTCTTCCATTTCATCCACCCAACCTTTATCCTATGATTTACATCTCCATCAATTTCTCCATACTTTTGAATGATAGATCCCAAATATTTGAAAGAATCATCCACCGGTATTTCTTGCTCACCAAGCTTCACTACACTCCCATCTCTATTTCGTTGCTTACTAAATCGACATTCCATGTATTCTGTCTTACTCTTACTCAACTTAAAACCTCTTGCTTCCAATGTCTGTCTCCATAATTCTAACTTAGCATTAACCCCAGCTCTAGACTCATCAATCAAAACAATATCATCATCAAACAACATACACCACGACACATTTTCTTGAATTGATCTTGTAAGCCCATCCATCACTATAGCAAATAGGAAAGGGCTTAAAGCAGATCCTTGATGTAACCCAACCGTTATAGGAAAATTGGTTGTCACCCCTCCACAAGTGCGGACATTGGTTACTACTCCTTCATACATATATTTAATTATACTAATGTACTTGAGAGAAACACCTTTCTTCACCATTGTCCACCAGAGAACGTCCCTAGGTACTCTATCGTAAGCCTTCTCCAAATCAATAAAAACCATATGCTAATCTTTGTTCCTCTCTCTATTTCTCTCAATAAGTTGTCTAAGAAGATGTATAGCTTCCATAGTAGATCTTCCAGGCATAAAACCAAATTGATTCTCTGATATCATGACAACCTTCCTCAACGTAGACTCAATCACCCTTTCCCAAAGTTTCATAGTATGACTCATGAGTTTTATACCACGATAGTTTGTGCAATCTTGTATATCACCCTTATTCTTATATAGAGGCACCAAAGTACTCTTCCTTCACTCATTAGGCATCTTATTTGTCCGCCAAATCTTGTTAAAAAGATTTGTCAACCATTCTAAACCTTTCTCTCCCAAGCATTTCCAAGCCTCGATAGGTATACCATCTGGGCCAACTGCCCTTTATGATTTCATTTTCTTCAGAGCCTCTGCAATTTCTTTCTTTTGAATCTTACGCATGAAGTCACGATTCATCTCATGAAAAAAAATAGAAAAGTCTCCAAGATCCTGAGCATGACTTTCATGGTATTGGACCAGTACACCATCACAAAATCGTCTTAGCCAAGTTACTGATATTTGACCTTTACATCCTCACAGGTTTATTTTTGCCGAACTAATGGTGTTGGATTTGAATATCCTCATAGGCTTGTTTTGGTTGGACTATCTGGTCTTGAATATATAAAACTCCACAGGATTGTTCTCTTGTGAACAGTTCCTCAATAGATTATTTTATCAAGTGGATTCTATTGTCATATACATAAATATTGTTGACTGCTCACAAGGTCGATGGCCACCAATTCGGGCACAAACATGTATACATTCAATATGCATCACATCATATATCACACCATGTAGCATTTTGAATTATATCATCGTGCATTTAGCATAACCAACAGAGTTTCATGAACCATAGCTCAATCATAAGCTTAAACATTTATCACATGCTTTTATAACTTCATATAATATGTCATTCTAATCATAAAGAAGTACCTCATCTTATGCATTATTATCATAACATAGTCATCTGCATATCGCATTTCATCATGCATTCGTAAATTTAATCTCGAAGCATGTACATGAAAATCCAAAACATGTGTATTTGATAACATGCATATATTATTCTGAACATGCATATTTAATTCCAAACATACATGTTTCACAATACGAGACACATAAATCTTAACATGTGCAAATATATATCTATATTCGTAAAATCATGCATCCAAGCATATATACATATTTTATTCGTAAAACAATGCATATGAGCATCTGTTTTACTTAATTCAAATCATGCATTAGAATCACACAAATATTAAAGCTAGTATAAATTTATCCTACATTGAAATGCATAAAGGTTAGCGATGAATGATTCGTTCATCGATAGTCCGACTGTGTAGAAGCAAGCAAAACAAGTGGCGAGGCAATCGGCTTGACCCCCAAAAAGAAGGGGCGAGAGATTTTAAATGAAGGGGGGCTATGGCGAGGGGGTTGCAGTGGCGCTGGTTCCTTGCTGGTGTTGGTGCTCATAAGGGAGCATCAGATTATGTTGGGAGACAGAGGGAGAGCCTCAGTGGCTCTCATGAAAGGAAAACATAGGAGAGGGTGGTGCCCAAAAAAAAGGGAGAGAGTGTGCAGGGTGGGACAAGTCTACTCCCTACCCGTCTAAACCAGAGAGAGAATAAGAGAAGCTGGGTGGCTTTCTCATTTGTCAGAACACAAGGAGGGTAAGTTGGTCATGGTCGGATAGTTGCAATCTAAAAACCAAAGGAGGGAGTGATGATGTGGTGCTCGGCTAAGTCGCACCCACTATGCGGAGGAGGAGCGGAAGTGGCAGGGGGCGTCTAGCGTCTGTCTTCCGCCTAGCAACACCTGAAAGAAGCATGCACCACTGAAGAGATTTGAGAGGAAGAGCACCACCTCTCAGTTGAGAGAGAGATGGGAGTGAGGAAGGAGAGGAGGTAAGTCCTTGATGCATTTTTCATTCACGACTTAGGTAGAGAGGGGGGGGGGTCGTGAAGGGATATTTAAAGAAAGGGGGTCAAAGGGGAGGACACGAGAAAAGGGGACATGGTGAGGTGATGGGTGGTGATTGGGGAGAAGCAAACAACTAAGGTGATGGGTGAGGTTGACCTATTTGGGTCTTGCACCAAATAAGTCCAACCCATCCCTTCTTGGGTTGACCTTCAAGACCCAAAACTCAATACAAGATCCATATTACAGATCTTCTTGGGTCAAATCCCAAAACTCCACTTATGTGTGTTGACATGTTTGTATCTATACTAAGATCCAAACCAAGTGACTTTAGGGTCTGAAAGGTCTTAGTGGATCTGGGTCCATTGCATAGTCATGTTCAAATATTTATTTCAAAACCCGATCCTAATCTATATAAGCGAGATTTGTTTGGGCCTTAGGTGGATCCAAATATTTTTATTTTATTTTAATGGGATCCATTTGGGTCTTAATAGATCCAAAAATTGTATTTACTTAGTGGGATCCAATTGGGCCTCCAAATGGATCTAAAATCTTATTTTCTTAATGAAATCTAATCGGTTGTCCAAGTGGATCCAAGAATCCTGTGTTAATTAGGAGGATCCATTTGGGTCTCTAAATAAATATAAAATACCTTTTTCTTAGTAAGATCCATTTGGGTATTTCAAATGGATCTAAACCTCATTTTACTTAGTGGGATCCATTTGGGTTTCCAAATAGATCTAAAATACTTTCTACCTTAGAGGTAGATCCATTTGGGTCTCAAATGGATTTAAACCTCTTTGATGTATGCTCTAAACCCTGCTATAGATCTAAACCTACCCAAATCTATTTGGGTTAACTTGAATCATTTGGAGATCCAATTATGAATAACTTGAAATCAAGTGGATCATATGTTCATTCAGATAGGTATGGGTTGATCCTCTTGGATCTCCACTGAGATCCAAATCCAAATGCCTCATAATTCCTAATTTAATTAACAGATAACTCCCTATTTAAATGTGTAAATTAACATGATTGTCAAATATCTGAAATTCACCAATTTTTATAAAATCAATGATCAAATAATCTTAATTAAATACCAAGATATTATCAATAATTACTTAATAATTTATCAATCGATAATGGCTAATTAATTCCAACAAATGCCAAAAAAATCCCTTTTTATTTATTTTAAAACCCAAAAAAATTTATGGGTATTACATCAAAATCCAAAACTAAATAATTCGAGATTTCGGCTAACAGAAAAAGATCTTATAGATTTCGGCTAAACAAATATTGTCATTTCACCTATGGACGAACCTAGATTTTCCTATCTTGAATATGTAGGGGTGGGGTCAAAATCTGTCAAAAATCTGTAAACATTGGTCAAGTCTCCCCGTTCTATCATTTAACATTTGAGACTTGGAAGCACTCTTACCTTGCAGAAATTTCTACTCATCTAGACAAGCCCATTTAGCCTTGTATATGACCCATATCCACTATCTTACATACTTTGTAAAAATCACACTTACCTGGAGTGCTATTTGAGTTTTGGAACGCTCGTTATCACCCTAAAAAAGAGCTACCTAAGCACCATTTAAGTTTTGACTTCTTTTTGTGTTTATTTTGTTCATTTTATTTATTTATAAGTGTGATTTTTTTTAACTTTTATATATGATTTGTGGTTGATATTTTTTTTTTGAGTTTTGGTGGTGGCTCACGGTACCAAGCATAATTTTCTTTATAAAACTTATGTATGAAATACAATCACTCATAAGCTGAATTTCACATTAAAGATTTTGAGCTCGCCATACGATTGGTCTCTATTTCGTCAAGGAGGAAAGATGCACAACTTGAAAAATATACTGATTATAAAAGTTAAAGATCCATGTAGTCCAAATCGATTACATTATTTATTTAGTCTCAAATTAAAAAAGTGATTTTTTGACATAAACCCTAGTTTTGGTTTTCAAAATTTAAAGATCCATGTATTCCAAACCTATCATAAAAGTTAATGGTGGGTCAAACAGGTCATGTTATCGGCTACTTGGTTTGTTTACCAGCCCCACCGGCCAAAACAGTTTGGCGGTGTAGCCTTCCACGTCAAAGATAATTGTAGAAAAGGGCATGCTCGCACTGCTCAATGCTGACAAGTGGCTAGGGATGGCAGTGGACAGGGGGGAAAACGGGGCCCGCCCCTCATCTCCTTGTTTGGACCGGGGATGAAGGGCATGAAATGGGGATGCAGGCGGGGATGAAGGTTAAAATCTATCCCCGTGCAAGGATGGAGGTGGGAATGGACTTACGCTTGCTCCCGCCCTGCCCCGTCCCCAATCCTTTAATAAATGACTAGAACAAGGGAAATGGGGCCCGCCCCGCCTCACCCTGTTTGGATCGGGGATGGAGGACTTGAAACGGGGATGAAGGCGGGTGGAGGTTAAAATCCACCCCCGCACGGGGATGGAAGCGGGGATGAAAGTTTGGATTTTGAAACGGGGCGGGGGTGGAGACCTTGTCCCCGGCCCTCCTTAGAAGTGGCCACTCTCTTTTCTTTTCTTTTTTACTAAAAACTTCTAATTAGAGTTACCAGTTGTCCTTATTAAAAAAAAGTCTCATGTTTTTTAATTTTGTGTTATAGCTAGCTTGGCTCGTGACGAGCCAACCCGAACTTATTACGAGCCAAATTTGACAAGATCAAGATTTGGTTCATTTATTAAAAAATTTATTTTTAAGTATTTTTATGTTTATAATGTATAAAATATGTGTATAAAATATATAATATAAGTATATAATATATAAATATAACCTATACGAACCGAGCTTGTTATGTTACAATAAAAAATGATCTTGTGAAGGTAAAGCTATAAAGTAAATATTTATTACTTGATTGATTGATGATAGTTACTTCACTGTTCTCATGATAATAATCGTACCTCAAGTTATAAAATTTTACCAAAATGTCGTCGTGTTGAGATATTGTTCTCAACCTTTCCTTTGGAACTTGGGCACATTATAAATATATTAATTTATATATATATATATATATATATATATATATATATTATTTAAAAAAATTATATATCTATATATATACACACGTTTCTCATTCTCAATCCTCTTGGCAGTGGAGTAATCGGATGCAGGATATTTTCAACTGAGTGATTTTCTAAGTTCTTTTTTAAAGGCAAGCTGGAGTTAGGCAGACCCTACCAGCAGTTATACAAGGATATCATGGGATTTGAACTTGCAACTTCACAACACAATGAGACTTGCCCTAGCTGATCCTACCAACAAGTGGAGCCCCGTTGGTTAAGTTACGCAATAAAAACATTTTTTACGGGTCTTTTATATTATATATGGATTTATTTTGTTTTTCATGTATTTTCTTTGTTCTATTAATTATTTTTCAAGATTTTGAAAAAATAGATTTTTAAAGATTTCTTAAAAATTTCTTTGCAGATATTTTTCCAAGAAAGAGATTTTTTTACATTGCTTTCCAGTAGTGGCTTAGGTTTGTAAAGCAGGTTAGGTTAGCCAATATACGATCAGCTCATTTCACTTGCACCCAAGTAGTTAGGGAGCCCACCAGTGAAAGGTGCCGGAACACCAGGTGGGCTTCGAATCTGGGACGAAAGGGTCAGCACCAACTCCTCAAGCCCGTTACAACAATCCAAACATATCCAACCAGACCCAGATCGAACCTTATCTAAACCATTGGAATTTTTGCGGGACTGGACTGGATCGGGTATATATCACACGCACTCACAAGTCACAACTCAAAGAACCCACGAAAGTCAATGGTCAAAACCCTGGCTCCAGACCACTCACCATCGGGGCAAGCCGTGGGTCCTCAATCAAATCCAAGACCAGAGTGGGATGAGGAGGTGAAGCCAAGTCTGAGCCGGGTTAACCAAGAAGGGACACCAAGGGCCCAAGGGTGCTGATCTTTGGACACAGGGGGGCATAAGAGACCTTTCACAATGCTTGAGGGCTTTATTGCTGGCGGGAAATTCAAAAAATATCGAAAGAATCCCGAAATCTCAGAAGCAAGAGAGAGACTCAACCTTTCCCTCTCTCTCTTTCTCTCTCCAGTTCTCTTCATAATCCAATCGCCACCAAGTTTTCCGCTCTCTCTCTCTCTCTCTCTCTCTCCACACCAAGTTTTCCTGCGAGAGAGAGAAAACCTGTCTCTTCTCTGTCTTCTATCCCCACCAAGCTTTCCTGCAACAGAGAGATTGAGATGGGTGGTGGACAGGATCTGCCCTGCGACAGCGAGGGGGCGTGCATGGTGTGCAAGGCGACGCCCGGAGAGGCAGAGACCCTCTTCTGCGCAACCTGCGCCACCCCTTGGCACGCCTCCTGCCTCGCATCCCCACCCCCCGACCTCTCCTCCACCCTCAACTGGGAGTGCCCCGACTGCCTTCCCCCTCCCGCCCATGGTGGTCAAGCAGCCGCGCCGCCGTCTCTGCCCCCCACAGTCGCCGGGAACGGAGCGGCCGGCGACCTCCTGGCCGCCATCCGAGCCATCCAGGCCGACGAGTCGCTCTCCGAGGGGCAGAAGGCGAGGAAGAGGCAGGAACTCATGACTGGAAACGCGGTGGCGGACGACCTCTCCGGTGAGAATAAGAAGGGATGGAAAGAAGATGGGGGAGAGGAGGGTATCGAGGAAGGTATCAACTGTGCCTTCTGTCTGCAATTGCCGGAACGCCCCGTCACGGTAAGTTCACCACCGCCATCGTGGTCTTCATCGCGGAGCACGTCGTTGTCGTCGTCGTGGTTCTCCGCGACGATGACGACGACAACGGGCACCATGTTGGTTTAAACCCGTTTGGGTGGTTTGAATTCACACCGGTGTCGCCACCATTGGCTTCTGGCTTTGTTATGACCATTGGTGTTCTCTGTTTGGGTTTTCTACTCCCACCATGGTCACCATTAACATCACAACCACCTCCATTAATATTATCATTATGTCTATTAATGCTTCTTTTTTGGGTAACTTATGGACTGAACCCCTTCACTGTTAGTCTACCACCATAGTCATCTTCAGTTTCATCTCTACATTTTGATGGTTTCACATTTTAGGTATCTGCCAGCACACTATCACAGTTGCCATTGTTTGATCATTACCATTTGGGGTTTCCGATTTCATCATCATCACGAACATGGCCGTGAAAGTTTCCATTTGGCTAACTTGGTTGCTTACCATCTTCAGCACCATTAATCCATCATGCCCACCATGGTCTGCCAAGTTTTTCTTTGTATTTTCACACTGTATGTCTTGATTCACAATAAACAATAACATGACCATGATTGTCTTGCTTCTTGGGTAATATGCACACTTGCTCTGAATCACCATCATCGCCATGACTTCTACCTCTATGGTTTTTGTCATCCCCATTAACACTTTGATCTTGGGTCAATTCACAGACACCATGCGGGCACAATTTCTGCTTGAGGTGCTTCCAGAAATGGGTAGGGCAGGGGAAGAGGACGTGCGCGAAATGCCGGGGTTCTATTCCTGCAAGGATGGTGGACCAACCAAGGATCAATGCTGCATTAGTGGCGGCAATCAGGTTGTCAAGGATGTCGAAATCAGCATCCGCTTCTGGTAGTTCCAAGGCCTATAACTATTCAATACACAACAAGGATCGACCTGATAAGGCTTTCACGACGGAGAGGGCAAAGAAGGCAGGGAAGGCCAATGCATGCAGTGGGAAGATCTTTGTGACCGTGCCCCCTGATCACTTTGGTCCGATTACTGCAGAGAATGATCCAGAGAGGAATCAGGGGGTTCTTGTTGGTGAGTGCTGGGAGGACCGGATGGATTGCAGGCAATGGGGAATTCACCTCCCCCATATTGCTGGAATTGCAGGACAGTCAGATTATGGTTCCCAGTCGGTCGCCCTGTCTGGCGGATATGAGGATGACGAGGATCATGGAGAGTGGTTCCTCTACACAGGAAGGTTTGAGCTAGGCTTTCTGATTTAAAGCGTCATAACCTTTCTTTCTATCTCCTGATATATGATTATGGTGGTTATTTTCTCATGCTTTTGTGGTTGATCCCTCTAACTTGACACCCTCTTTTGTCTTCTTTGTGTTGGTTTATGTTAGCGGGGGGAGAGATTTGAGTGGGAACAAGAGAACAAACAAGGAACAGTCATTTGATCAGAAATTTGAAAAAATGAATGAGGCATTGCGTGTTAGTTGCAAGAAGGGCTATCCTGTTCGTGTAGTCAGGTCAGACTTTGTCCCTTTTTGTCTTTTCTAGCTATCGTTGCTTCCTCATTGCTTATTTAGTTTGTTATAAGTTGTCCCACATAATATCTTTTAGAGTTTTTTAACTTAATCCTTTGTATTAATTGATTTGTTAAGTTAGTAGTATAGTAATGTGGTTGTCTGTTGTCATAAGAATGCTAGTCATTAGTAGTGATTGTTATTCTTATCTTATGAGATGAACAGGATTGGTTTACTGGAGATACCGCTGATTGGAACCTTTGTTTGTTTGGATAAACTAATACCTTTCTTTCCTTTTTGTTTTCTCAAAGTTTGTGAATCTGTGGGGTGGATTCCAACCTGAGACCCCTTGGTTAGGTTACTGCAGCTCTAACCGGTCCAGCTATCTTATTTGACTAATTTATTTATTTTAATTCTTACTGACTACCGTTTATGCATCTGTCAGTCTTTATGTTGACACAGTGTAGATTTAGCCTTATTATTTGGTCTTTCTTAATTTTGCAAGGTTCATCCAGTTCAAATCATGTTAGGTTTTTGGTGGGCGCATTAACTGCAGCCTGTACTTATAATCTGGACATGAACACTTTAATTCAAATTGAATGACTGTTAACATGAGATTGTTATAACAAAACCATTTTCGTAGGTAAATGCAGTAGCTTAGACAGAATAAAATGTCATTTGTTGAGACATTAGGAAGGGGCTATCTCCTGCAATGATGTACTGTTTATAGGTTTCTTACAGTTATGCAAGAAAATATAATTTGATGGAGATGGTAGTGTGGCTAGCCAATATTGCTAAACTTTGGATATTTCATGGCTGAACCAGGTCGCATAAAGAGAAACGCTCTTCATATGCACCGGAGAAGGGTGTCAGATATGATGGAATTTACCGGATTGAGAAATGTTGGCGTAAGGTTGGGATTCAGGTATGCGTCCTTGCTAATCTTACGGCCTTGATTTTATTTAATGGAGTCATCCCTGCGTCCTTTTTTGTCAAGACTAAACATGGTGTTAATATGTATATAATGAATTGGGTTACTTGTTCTAAAGTACCATGATGACAACAATTTGCATCAAATACTTTCCAAAAGATTTGCATTGTAAAGGCATGCTTTATACTTAATCCCTTTCTTTCCTATTTAGATTGATTATACAAGGGATATATGATTCCTTCAAATGTCTGGTTGATCCATCAAATTTCCATTGGAATTGTTTGTTATATTTCCAATTTTAAAATAAAGGCATTAGCTGACAATTACTTTTATTTACACATTTCAGGGTTTCAAGGTCTGTCGATACTTGTTTGTCAGATGTGATAATGAACCTGCACCTTGGACTAGGTTTGAAATATTTGGTTGTTTGCTTATGTATTAATGTACAATCTTCCATTTTACCAGGTTCTGTTTAATTTGTCATCATGTTTTGGGTCCTTTTAACGTTTAAATACTAGAGTAGCAGGTCGTATATTTTCCCTCTTCTCTGAAGGGGCATTGGGTGCTCGTCTTTTGTGTGTGTGTGGGGTAGGATAGTTTCCTTCTTGGGTTGTGTGTATGTTTTAGAGCCAAATGGTGTCAACTGTACAAGTTTCCAATAACATTTGACTGAGAGAAACTGTAGAGGTGATGGAATCACCATTTATTCATAGGGGAAGGTATTCTCCTAGTCTAGTGTAGCACTGTTCAGCCAGTGGCGAAGCTGGATCAATAACTTGTTAGACCAAGTCGTGACTGTTATATTAGTTCATAAAAATGTAACCAGACTGGGTGATCTTGTAGAGGAACTTGAACTGCTCATGGGCTGGTAGTAGATGTGTTCAATTCTTGCTTTCTTTATAATGTCTCAGAGATTAGCTAACCCATTGGGTATTTGATTTTCAGTGACGAGCATGGTGATCGACCTAGGCCATTGCCATCCATCAAAGAGCTTAAGACGGCATCTGACATCACAGAAAGGAAAGACAGCCCTTCATGGGACTGGGAGGTCTGTTATTTTATTATCTATTATATCTTGCTTTATTGTTGTTGAAGCTTTATCCCTTTAGTAGGAGTAATGTACTTTTATGGTGGCTTCACGAGTATGAACACAGACACCAAAACAAAGGAACAAACTTTTTTCTTGGCTATGTCACATAGGTGCGGGTATGGGTGTGGATGCGGTGACACAGTTTAAAAAAACTTGGGTGCGGGGGTGCGGAGTGTGTGTGTGTGTGTGTATATATATACACACATATATAGAGAGAGCGAGACATATATTTTAACAGTTTTAAGTTAACACTATGTGTATTTGTGTGCATTTATGTATTTATATATATATATATATATATATATATATATATTATAGATGAAAATGGACTTGATTAGGGTTAACGGAATCTACTTTTGGATAGAAATGGACTTCAGTGTGTTTGACTTCACCTAACACAAAGGAAGTTGTGTCCAAGTGTCGCACCCGCCTGGGTGCGAGTGCGACACGGGTGCGGTGCCCCGTTAGAAGAGTCCGTGCGACATTGTTTCTTGCCTACATGAATACATATCTTGATGTTGAGAAGTTTTTTTTTTTTTGCATAATGATGTCAAGAAATATTTTGAAACAGGAAAAATAAGTTATTTTGTTGCCAGCAACATATAGCTGTTTTGCTATTTTTTGGGTTCTGTATCCACATTTAGCATTCACTTCTTTGAATTAAAGGCAATTATATTGGTAGGAGGGGGCTATACATATTGTTAAGGACAAACTCATTTACAATTTGTTTGAATTCTTAGGACAAATTTGTTCTGTTTGTGACAATGTGCAACATTAACAGACAACCTAAAACACACCTTACATAATTTGCATGAATGCTGGATTGTATGTAGCAAAACGTTGTGCTTGTTTTCTTTATTTTGAACATGCTATTGCTATATAACCTTTTCATGCATTTGTACATGTAGAATGCATACTTACATACATTTAAATCTATTTGTAGGAAGGAAAGGACTGGTTTTGGAAGAAACCTCCACCTCCAAGCAGGAGACAACTGGATCATGCAAATGGTGAAGGTAACTGCAAAACTAGGAAGGCAAATTGTGGCAATAAACGTAGCAAGCTCCCTCCAGGTAAGGTCTCAGCTGTTTTTATAGTTCATGGAAAGCCTTTTTGATGTGAAAGGGGAATAGTTTCAGTATGTAAATATTAGCTTCTAGAATTCACTTTTTATTTTATGTTATGCTTTTTTTTAAGTTGAGTTCTTCGGAATTAGCTTGAACATGCCATTTCAGATCTGATATGTTCTTCACTTCTCCTCTATTGACAAAATTCAATTTATTTATCTTTTGTTGCCTTCAATTTTTTTTGCTGCACGTTCTTATCCTTTACTGACCTAAGTATGGATTTTCCTTTTTATTCTGTGAAAAGTTTTAGCTGATTTGATGCATAAAGAGCCATCATTTGTCAAACTAATCTCAATCTATACTTCATGGGATTATTTTCTTCTTTTCACCTGCCCTTTCTTTTTTTGAATATTTTCACAATTTTGAAACTGCTAACTTGTTCCTTTGAATGTAGAAATTCTCTGTGATCATTGCCGGAAAGTTATGACTCTTCCTGTTACCACTCCCTGTGGTCATAGCTTCTGCAAGGCCTGTCTGCAGGCTGCTTTTCCGCCAATCAGAGAGAGAAGTGTTGTTGGTGGGCGGAGCCTGAGAACGCAGAAAGTCATCAGGAATTGCCCTACATGCAAGCAAGGCATAGAAGAATTCTTTCAAGATCCCAAGGTACTACAGTAACAGAAAACTTGCAGTATGATGATCAACTGGAACATATTGGGTCAAGTGTTTGATATGACCCATGAACATAATTTTCTTTCCAGAAGTATGCTTGATTAGGGTCCTTTTATGCACTATCTCGGCCATTTTAGACTTCTCTATTTTACCAATTACAACCTACTGTTTAGATTTTCGTTTTAGCTGGCCAAATCTTTGGATCTTAGGTTGATGAGGAGTGGTTGTATAACTAATTAATTATCTGCAACTTTTCAGGTTAACCTGGATCTGCAAACCATGATTGAGAATATTCAAAAGGAGGCAAGGGAGAAATCGGTAGAATCAAGCAAAGTTGATACAGAAAAGGGAATGGATGATACTGAAGAATCTGGTCCAAATGATGAGTCTCAGGAAAAGGCCGAAGTTGAGACAGCTGATGTTGGTGCTGAAACTCTGGAGAGGACAGTTGTAGATACAGTAAAACTCAAACGAAAGGGATCCAATTGTGCACGTTTGACAAGGGCCCAACACAAGAGGGCAAAGGAAGGAAAGACTGAAGAGAAAGAAAAGATGGAAGAAAACCAGGGTTCTCCTTCAAGCCCTCTTTTTGTCCAGTCTGATGGGGATTTTGAGTAATTGATTTTCTTTCCAATAGGTCCAAGGGCAGCAAGATTGAAGAGAGAAAAGATTAAGGAAAACCAGGGTTCTCCATCAAGCCCTCTGCTTGTTCAGTCTGATGGGGACTTTTTGTAATTGGTTTTCCTTCCAATAGTTTTCAATTTTTGTATACAGGATTGTATGCGTAGCACAAAAGTATTGGAATTCTTGTTCAAAATAGTTTGAATCAATGACTTATATATGAAGCAAACTGCTTAATCTGATTTTTGAAAAGAAAAAGTGTAAGTCTTATTTCTTTGTGGAATGCCTACCTTTTTGGTGTAGAACTTCTAATGTGTGTAGGTGTATCAGGCAAGCAATAGTCTTGCATATTTACATCAGATAGCAAGAAAGGAAAGAGAAGAAACATAAACAGTAGAATGTGTTTTATTCAGTGCTGTCATGGCTGTTAATGTGGAGCCACTGTTCATTATGGATAGCACATCTTCATTGGTTTCTTGCCAAGTCAGTGCTAGTACGTGCAAGTTAGACATCAGATGTGAGTTGCTAACACTGCTCTTAAACCTTGGCTACATATTTTAGGATAAAGTGTGTTAATATGAATTATGAACTTGTATATTGTGTTGGCGGGACTTCATTTCTTTTCAAATCTGATATATAGATGTGTACGTGGTGAGTTTTATGGGATCTGGGTCTTGGACCATCCGATTATGGCACTTGAACAGGTTTTTGAATGGCTTAAAAGAAAAATCAATGGCTCACAAGTTTTGTTATTTTTAAGCCTCTAAAAAATGTATTTTTTTGTCGAAAACATAATCTAGATGTTGGTTTCTCGTAAATGCATCATGCATATACTTGCTAAACAATTTTCAGAAAATGGAATTCCAGCTGTCTTTAAGTCCCATACATGTGTTACCTACTTCTTATCCTATATATTAGCAGCTTTAGCCTTTGTCAATTCTATCATACCCCAGTACTACTTGTGAGGAGAATTGGAGATGAATGTGCTACATGAACTGCTTATGATGTATATTTTCAAAATCTGTACTTTTTTTAAAGGCAAGCGGGGGTTAGGCAGACCACTACCAGTATTCATTATATAATTGAATTGATTACAGTTTCTATAAATCGTCCTTTGAGTGACTCCAATCTGGGGGTGATCCTTCCAAATTTTCTGAATCCCCCCTTGCTATTTTAGCTAGATTTTTAGCTATCTGGTTAGATCCATTTCTAGCTTTTTGTACAAAAATCCTATCAAAACTGTACAAAGAAGATATGATGCTTCCAGGAATATCCAATCCTTCCAAAAATTGGTTTAGTTTGCTGACCAAATCAAATCTACTCGGTTTTTGAAGGAAATGACAAGGGTTATGAAGCAAAAGAGTCAACTCCTGCAGGTCAGGGTGGCCGTGTGAGCTTAGACCAGTAAGGATCGACCGTCGTCTCTGAAGAGTTGACCCCTGCTGTGTTATACAACAACAACAACAACTACGCCTTCATCCCAAAACAATTGGGGTCAGCGATATGAACCAATAAAGAAATTCATTTTGGGTCTTCCACATGAATCCTTTTCCTCCAATCATTTCTATCCAATGCCATGTCCTCGGTGAGGTTCAAAGCATTCATATCCTTTCCTATCATCTTCATCCAAGTCTTCCTAGGCCCACCCCTGCTGTGTTATACTTGGGTGAAATAACCTGTGAGGGTTGACCCTTACAGTTATCTTAGGGCCTCCCTTGACGAGGGCCAGTATGTCAGGCCATCCACTCCATTCCATGTAACCTGAGAGGAAGATATTTGGAAAAACATCCTGCCTGAGTGAAGTGGCCTGTTGAGGTTCTGATGGTAAAACCAAAGTGCCACTGCTTCTGTGAGATGCCACAGATTTGTATGAGTAACCATCCTGGTTTTGGGGGGACTCCAGAAAACCAAGGCTCTCCAGCTGATGTCTACTCTGTTAACCTGGTTTTTATGAATCCTGAGGACATGTTCTCTGATCGTGGTAACACCTTCTCTTAATAGCTGCGAGGAGTTCTTCCTAACTTTCCCAATCTCGGACATGGCATGTTTGGCTAAGCAAAGCTGGAAAGTGTTACAAAATCTGGACTCGGCCGAGAGGCAGCAGGTGGTATGGCCATCAACCGCGTCAACTGTTAGCCTTTTTATCATGCCTTCACCTGTCCTGCGTTTGGTAATCCTTTGTCTGGAACAATTTATTCATTTAATTTGAAGCAGATTGGGGTTTGACAACAAAGACAGGATTTGAGCCATGATACTCATATTTGGTTTGAAATTTGAATGCTATGGTTTTGGACAATGAAAACTGGATCTATTCCTCTTCGTACAGCTAGAATGCGTTGATTCTGACCATGGAGTCCTTTACCCAACCTGATCTAAATCTGTCAAAAGTAATCAGATCAAGGAGTATCTATGCACTGAACTAAGTTCACCTTTCGCAAGTTTCCTGATAGGAGGAAAGCTATGATATGAGCCCCCTTGGCCACTGCTCCTTTTGTGGAGGACAATCTTCTAGTTAAGCTAGTAACTGTTCAAGTTTCAGAGGTTGAATGATATAGCTGGATGAGTAGGTTGCATTTTTATAATGGAGGGGTCTCGAGTTTGAATCCCATTGCGTGCGTGTGCATATATATATATATATATATATAGTAGTTCATAGGTGCATGACCACTTTCGAACATGACCAAAATGAACTTGCGGTGAGTGTCCATCGTGCACGTGATGTACGCTCAATGGTACTGTTTTCGCAAAAAGACTTAGCGATGACAAAAGTTGCTGCTAAATGTGTTACTTGATGTAAACTTGCACTGAGCATCCATCGCATGCACGCATGATGGATGATGAGCGCGAGTTCATGCTGGTCATGTTTGAAAGTGATCACACACCTACACATTTTGTTTATATATATAGTTACTAGAGTATGAAAACTGGAAATATGAGACAACCACAATTTTTATGGATTTTTTTTTTTTATTTTCTCTTGAATCTAACCATACGGATGTGATATACATGTTTGATTTTATAAGAACCCACTCTTGAATCATCTTATTTTTGCCCTTCGCACATGTGAGCCTGATAAGGTTTGCGTATTATATAGTGACGTTATATGAAGTTCACAGATTTTCAATAAAAAGGAAATTCTACCGTAAATACAATACCATATTTGCAAATATGGTACGACCTTAGCGAATATAACTTACAAATCTCACTTAAGTAAATACTTCTCATGGAGCTTCATAAATGTGTGACATTCATAAATACATGTTTTGAATGTCTTCTATTTTGGCACTTTGATGAGACCTCTACAAATATAGTACACTTTTGTGAATATAACTTGTGAACCTCTCTTAAGTAATACTTTTTGAGGAGCTCCCCAAATGTGTATGGCATTCTATATGAAAATCTTATGCCTCATTTGAGGACTTTTTGAACATTCACACAATATTGAACATGAGATTCACAATTTTTCTTGAGACTTAAATGTGAATGATCATATTTTTATAATTGTTTGTATGAATATTAAATGCAATATTTTGTTATTTAAAAAATGATAGTTTTTGTATTTTAGGGCTTTGTTTATAGTCTCTAACTCCTCTTCTACACTATATTTCATGCGGCTAAAAATATGCTTTATATGTATATGATAAATTAATCAATAAATTACTTAATGAAAATAATTATTATATATATATATAATATTTTATGAATGTCACACATTTATGAATGCCTAAGGACATGCTTCGTACCCACGATCATGCAAGAATCTGCAATGTTAGGAAACAATAAAATTAATAAAAAATAGTAAAGAAAACAAGTGTAAAGCTGGCCCTTGTTCGACAAAAACAGTTCGCTTTATTGAGGAACTGCCGAACTTCATGGTCAAAAAGAGAGAGCGAGAGGCCGCAAAATTTGGCGTGCAGCCGAAAGATAGTGTCCAGTCATCGATAAAAGGACAGAAAAGAGTGGAGAGGTGTCCCCCCGTCCATTCCTTCTGCACCATTTTTTGTGAATGGCAGACGGGAAAAGGCTGTCCATGGAGGGCCCCACGATGTTATCTTGTAACTTGTAAGTGCGAGGCCACGCTTTCTTCGGTTCCTGAGACAGCGCGTTAGCGTCCATTATGGCACATTGGCAAGCGTGCACTAGAATGATGCACGTGGCAGCTCTCTATTGAACGCAGAAAAACTCCCCTCCACATTGAACGGATGCAATCATATTGCACACTTTCGCTGCCCGATCTGCCATCGTTCTTATGTTGGACCCAACAGCTGACAGGCTGTTTCAGACAGATACTGAAAATGGGCTATTTTTTTAATAAATATAAAATAGTTTGGATTAAATTTTTAATATTATTTTAATAGTTTTAGCACGTGTTACATTCTGATTGACACTGAATAAATTTTATTTTATTTTATTTTTTGGCTGATTCAGAGTATGGGAATCGACTGATACACCTGAATCGGTGGCCAAACGATACAGTCCAATGGAGGGCAGTCATGTGCAGCGGCACACTCAAAATGTACAATGTGATGGGTTCTCTCTCTTCATTGAATATGGGTCTTTCGGGATGAGTTTGAATGCTTGGATCTCAAACTAAGATTTGATATGATGGTTTTTCTTTAGGACAATGAAAAACCATTATTGAGAACTGGGTATTTATTAAGTCGAGTTTGTCAATGACTATCATGTTTGAAGTTAATGACTGTTTAAAATCAATTTTTATTTTAAAAATGTTAAATTAAATTATTAAATATGTTTTACTATATTTGTGTGTTTAGCATCTTCTATCCATAATTTATACAAGTATAGTTATTTCATATTAAATTTGTTCTTATTAAATGTTGTTGCAGGCTTCTTTTTGTTGATATTGAAGATACTCTCTTTCCTACGATGTAAAACTCTAAGGTTGAATTAAGAAACAACCACCCAACAAGAAATATGAATCTTAGAACTTATTTTCTGGGGAATATTAATCAAGTGTTTCTTTAGTGCCCCCTTGCCAGATTCAATATATCGGTCCGAAGCCACTATAGTCTAGACTGATCAAGTCAAGCTGCGCTAGACTCATTTGAACCAATGTTGTCAAAATCGTATTGGCTATGGATTGGTTTGGCCAACCATTCAGGTGAATCAGCTGATATCGAATCTCAAGTGAACCATTTTGAATCTACTAAAAAATAATCAAAAAATATTTCATGTCAATCAAAATATGACACATGTTAAAACCATTAAAATAATATTAAAACATCTATTTTATGTATTTTTTTTATGTTTATTAAAAAATAGCCGATTCAGGTTAATATCGTATCGGTTTTGTGTCGATACCATAAGAACTAGGCGAAATTTTGCTTCACGCCGAGTCGAGCATGATCAGTATACTTCCCCACATATATGAGCGTGGGTATGTGTGTGTAGGATGAGGTTTTGTAGCATTTCTTAGTCATCCTCATCCTCAGTATTTTGAGCTGTTGATTTTCCACTATCGTGAGTTTTGAATATTGTGACATATTAGAAATGATTAAACCAACCAACATAGCAAATAATCTATATTAAGCACATTTGCGTGGCTATATTCAAGATTTGGTAGCCAGATTCACACACACACACACAAAACCGATCAGACTTTAATTTTTATTATTTATTTAATAAGTAATATATAGATGAAGTTTTTAAAGTGCTAAAAATCAACAGCGCACAATACTTTGTATGGTAAAGTTTTAAAAGCATTATGAGCCATCGATTTTTCACATTTTGAAAAACATGTCTAGATGTCATAGTCTTCTTATAAAACATATTTCTCACTAAATAAATTATTATGAACAAATATATAAGGTCCTATTGATGGGAACACTCTAACTTTGAAGAAGGGGAGTCATCCGATTGTCATTGGTAGTAGATTTTTAACCTTTCTTTTGGTATATATATATATATATAAGTAATGCGCTCCTCCTGTCCACCTTCTGGTTCAGACCCATTCTGACCCCTAAAAAAATTATCGTTTTTGGGTTTTTTTCTTACATCTAACACCATATATGTGAGCTATAGGTTTTGTTGAGGGGGAACTGACTTTTGGATCACCGAAATCTGATCTATATATAAGTTTTTCCGGTGATCCAAAATCAATGGTTATGAAGGTACCAGTTTTTTCCTGCTCATAAATCATGTTTTTTCTTAAAAAAATATGATCCAAGAAACAATTTCTACTGAATCGAGCATGCTAAACGCATCTATCGATTCAGATCTATCATAGCGCACTTCAAAACTATGGAGCAGAACTAAAAATGGAGCCTAATATGTTCAGTCAAAACTATATATATATATATATATATATATATATAGAGAGAGAGAGAGAGAGAGAGAGAGAGAGAGTAATGGGCTGGTTCTGCCCCACTTTCTCGTTCTGCCTCATTAGGCCCCTTAAAAAAATCATAGTTTTTGTGTTTTTATTCACATCTAACACCATAGATGTAATTTAAGTTTTGTTTAATGGAACCTGCTTTTGGATCATCAAAATTGACTTGTATACAGGTTTTTCCAGTGATCCAAAATCAATGGCTATGAAGGTATCCGTTTTTCCTAGCTCATAAAAATATATTTTTTTGTCAAAAAACATGATCCAAGAGTCCATTCCCACTAAATTGAGCATGCTAAATACATCTAAGGGTTAAGATCTATCATAAAACACTTCAAAACTTCAGGGCTTAACAGGACAGAACGAGAAAAGTGAGCCTAATATGTTCAGTTCTTATATATATATATATATATATATATATATATATAGAGAGAGAGAGAGAGAGAGAGAGTTACACGTTTTAACACAGAATAGATTCTTGATTTTGAGTATGCCGGAGGGAGTATTGATGAAAATTGGATGGATTGTGAGAAGGTTGGCAGATCCCGTTCCACAAAGCTCAAGTCTGCCTAGAGAAAGAAGCTCGAAAATATAAAAGGCAAGTTAGGCAGTCTGGAATCTTGTCTTTCAATCCAGGGAATAGGAAACCATATTCCATTTCTTGTGTCATCCCATATTATTCTTCGGTTATGTGGAATCTAACCCAGATTCCACAGAATGGAATTCCTGATTTATCCCACTGAACCAATGTGAAGCTTTACGATTAGGATAGGAGACCAACTGAGGTTGGTGCATAGTTGAATTGTTCTGTACAAATGAAATAATCCGAAAGGATAATGCAATGTTGAGTTCATGATCTATGGTTAGTTCTTTCACAACTTTTAAGTAATTAATTTCAGATATGTTAAATATAGCGATGCAATTGGGTCGGATTCAAAAATACATATTAGAGAGTTGGGTCGGTTTGGATCTGGGAGAACTATATTTGACAAATTCATCTTCTTGGAACCAATCCATTTGCAACACTAGTTAGATGTCTCCATACCCCGGTCCACATTTGGGATGGCAATGGACCGGGGCAGGTGTGGGGGACAACTACAAGAATTGCACCTCTGCCTGTCTCAATTTTTTTTCGTCCATTCCCATCTTCATCCTGCATGGGTTTTGATTTTAACCTCCATCCCCGGCCCATTCTCCATTTCATGACCTCCATCCCCAATTCAAACGGGGTGAGGTGGGGAGGGGGGCCGTTTTCTATCAGTCCACTGCCGTCCCTACTCCACATACCCCAACTTGGGGAGGCTGAGTTCATTAATTTGGTCATGTTACAAATGATGCTTGAACTCGCCTTATTACTTATGAAAATAATGTACTTCATGAACTTGGTCACTCCTAGTTATGAAAATAATGGACTTCATGAACTTTGGTCAAATTTTGCAAGATTTGCTCTGTTCGACCTAGGGCTTGGGGTGTTGGACAGATGCTGCATTTACATCACATAATAGCTAGAGACCAAAACTGTAATTTTTTTTTTAGATTGTATTTGTCAAATAACGCCAGATAAAAGTGTTAATTAAGTTTACCTTACCCTACAAGAAAAATGCGGATTAGCGACGGACGCTATCTGTCGCTAAATGTGTTTAGCGATGGATTGGTGATGGCTGAACAACGGATCGCGTCCGTCGCATAATCCTAGTCGCTAAATAGCAACAGAATTGATCTGTCGTTAATCCATCGCTAATTAGCAACAAATGTAATCCATCCCTAATTCATCGCTAAACAAGCACAAATTTGGTTTTGCGATGGAATGTAATATGTCGCTAATTAGCAACGATGAATTAGCGACAGATTACATTATGTCACAAAACCAAATATTAGCGACAGATTACATTATGTCACAAAACCAAATATTAGCGACAGATATTATCCGTCGCTAATCCCTCACAAATTTTTTTAAAAAAAATTAAAAAAATTTCTTGAAATATAACTATCAAGAAAAAATTTCAGTTTACCGCAGTTATTCAATATAATCAAATTTAACACATTGCGAAAAACAACAATGTTTATTTCCCAAAAATAACTTAAAGGCAAATATTAGTTTGAAAATAAATCGTTTTGCAGTTTACCGCAGTTATTCAATATAATCAAATCAATATGGCTTCTTCCAAAAGAGTAATTGTAACTATGAAAGGAAATTAATTAACATGGCTCATAATGTGACCAAACAATGACTCACCAACCAACTTAGAATAGACAAATTTCTTGAAAAGAAAAGAGATTGCTCCCTGCTAAAAGAATGCTGCTGAACATGGATCACCTTCTTCTCCAAAACTGCGTACAATGTCCTTAAATCAATAGAGTGTTCCACAAAGAAAAGCTAGCTTCTGTTAGGAAACGTTCAGGCTTCACAACTCATCACTTGTATCCACCACCATTAGCGCCACCAGTACTAAGTAAGATGATCACTTGAACCAATTGTGCAAGTGAAAAATCAACACTGGCAGTGACTTCCCACTACAACCAGAAACATGAATTAGAAATGTCATTACTCATGAGAACCAATTAATGAGAGAGAGCATCGGGTAAAGTAGGA
This sequence comes from Nuphar pumila, assembly GCF_984573655.1. Taxonomy (NCBI): domain Eukaryota; kingdom Viridiplantae; phylum Streptophyta; class Magnoliopsida; order Nymphaeales; family Nymphaeaceae; genus Nuphar; species Nuphar pumila. The sequence continues at coordinate 181,000,879 of NC_143249.1, read as the reverse complement.
ATTACCTGTCCAACAATGTTGAACCTACAGATAAAGCATAAAATACAATCAGGAAATTCTAGCCAACCAATGAAATTGAGAATATGATATATTAGTTCAGATTAATAAGGTCCACTATTTGCTAGAGAACTATATAGGTCAAAATGTGACACTGAATTGATTTGCCTTTTATTTGTTTCTATAATCTGAAGCTATACAAGAGGATGTGCTGGAATGAGAATGCAAGGATACTAAAAGTTAGTAGACATTACCAAAATTCATATAATAGGTTCCCTTTTGCTTTCCCTTTTTTCTGAAGAATATTTCCTTTTCACTTTCTTATCAATAATGTATTACAGAAATTATAGCTGCGTAGAAAAGAATGGATGACGGTCATTTAAGAACTATAAAATAAGAAGTTTTATCTCTATATGTTTTATGACATATTTCGTTGACTTTGTTGTGTCAAGCGGTAATGGGATGGGACTATGACACAAATGGTCTTTTTCACAATTGAAACTGCTGAAATTAGGCGAACTTAAAAAACTGAAGCAAGTGGAAGAAGGTATACCTTTATATGCAAAAGTTTTATGACCACCAGAAGTTACCATACATTCCAAAGAAGACCAATGATTCACTAAACTTTAATCTTATAATACTATGATCTTTTTTTCTCAAAAAAATAAAAGGATGACATAATCTCATTTTTGCTGACGAGACTTACTGTAGCATATTCAGAACAAGTTGCAGAGTTCAAGCATGTCATGAATCTATTACTAGCCTATAGATAGCTAATATCTATGTGATGTCTCTCTAGCATATGATTTCTTCATCTTGTAAAATAATTAAGTTCAAATGAACAGAATGATAGGTAGAGCATCAAATCAAGGAAGATGAAATTGTGGATAAAAATTTCTGTTAAGATCTTGTAAACGAGCCAATCCTAATCACTGGTCATTGTTTAACTCTGCAAAGAGGCAAGGACTTCTAATCCACTGTTTACAAAAGTCATTTCTGCTAAAATTGCAATGAGGAAACTCATGAATTCCATCAAGAAGAGCTAGTTTTTTTTTTTTGAGAATTCAACAAGAAGATTTTTGAAGACAGGCTTGTCTTTGAATAATTAATCACCTCTCATATAGTGACCATTTTCTCTTAGTTTCTCTCATTTTTCACTGGAAAAATCTAGACTAAGGATCAACACTAGAGAAGAAAGACACCAAGAAGAAGGTCATGTGATGAACTGAAAACATCAACCTCTGAATAAACCAAGAAGCACTGCAAGCTTCAAAGAGAACAAGCAAAAAAGGATACCAAAGTGATACATTTCCCTTCAAGAACCTATGCAAGTTATTCAAAGCTTACCATCCAGTCATCCATGAAGCAAATGGTGCCCATTCTTTTCCAGAGAGCCTAGCACTCCAATAGTAAAGACCCCAAAAAGTTGGATAAGAAGAGCAAATTTCAGCCATTGGCAACCCAACAAACATGTACATTGTTTAGCCTCTTTGGTGGAAATGAATGGTCTATCATAAAAATCCAACTGCCTATGATGCTGAAATTTTGGTTTTCGTTATTTATGAAAAAAAATGCTTGTATATCTCTCCTCTATTCGATGAAATAAATATGCTTAGCAACTCCAAATGTCAAAACTGGTTGCATTATCTGAACATAGGCCTACTTGGTTTACCAAACAATGTTGTAGAATTATTATTAGAGTGATCTGATCAAGGTAACGGTACCTGAAGATATCTTTCTTGGGCAGAGACCAAAGCTTTGCGAGATTCTTCAAAATTATCCATGTGATAAGCCACAACGCCTTCCAAGAGCTCGAGCCTTAAGTATCTACATACATAAGATACAAGTGCTAAAATGGAGTATCCTTGTGATATAGTGCTAGATATGCATTATGCTAAGTAATCATAAGATACCAACCATGTTAAAAATGTACAAATATGAAATTGTGAATAGGACCGTCTTACTTGATGCGCTTTAGGTATTGACCGGTGATGGAGGAAATTAAATTCTTTCCTCCACTGTTGATAAAGCCCTTGGGATGTCTTTTCATATTCTTGATTTAAAAAATAAATGCAACATACTACGGGTTTTTGCCATCTTCTTACAAGGATAAGATGAATACTCCCTAATAAGCATGTTTCCAAGGAAAAATGTCCATGTTTCCAATAAATAGACTAATAATAATCCTTTAGTTAGAAACAATATAACCTTGATATCAATAGATCACAATTTAACAAATCAAATATTTAGTCAAAGCACTCAATTACTAAACTGGAAGTGTTAAGTGATACAAGGAAATGATATGTACCTGAAAGAGAAGTATTAGAATGACGAGCAACATTCCAAGGAACATTGAAGTGCTATAGTAAAAGGGCACCCAATTGCTGACAACTGGTGCTAAAAATATTATGACAAACCCAAGACCAAGAAAAATCAAGCGCCATTGTTGAAAAACTGCAATGACATACATCAAATTCGTTAACAGAACAAGAAAATAGATCCTGCAGTAAATTCTTTTCAGTAAAATGAACTCCTTCCCACCTTCTTCAAGAGAAATGGTAACAAAGCATGTTAGTCCATCCATGAATTTGACATCTATATAGCTTTCTCCATAAGGTGATGTAAAATGCTCCAAAAACCATTTTGGATAGTCCCCCATTCATTTTCTGGGCATGGACAAGGACCAATAGAAGCATTCCTTTGCATATTTATGCAACTAGATTTAGTTTTCCATTGTCAGAAAAATTCTCTATAGAAATTTCATAAAACAATTTTAGAAAATATCTCATAATTCAAGGTATTTTGATAAGAACAACCTATCAAAACATAAACAAAAAAGGAACACAAAAACCAGATCCCAAATCCACAAAATAGAACAAAAGAAAGAGATGAATGATGCAGAAATAATGAAAATCCCCACTTATCATGCATTAAAAAGAACAACATAATAAAATTTGGAAAACTACTTTTTTTTTTCTCCAAATCAAAAGATTCTGCTTAATGTGATCCAGAATAGTCGCTACAGTACCTTTTAAATAAACAGTCAAATCTTACATTAAAACTAAATGTAATTTTTTTCTTTTTATAGCCAAAGTGGAGAATTGCCAAAATGGTTTGTATCTAATTAAGGCAAATAACTTCGCTTACCTGTGAAAACATATACCGATTTTGCCATGAAACATTTTTGGTATTTCTTCTGAAGGCTTCAGGATGATGTGGAAGGTATTGGCATAGCTTCTGACATTCAATCTTGACAGTACAGAGACTCGGGCACGCTTACATGGAAAAGCACCAGCTTTGCCACCAAGCAGCAATTTTAGCTGACCGGTTGGAACCAAGTGAATGGCGGAATTCTTGAGGCTAATGTCTACAAATTAATTAATTAAAATCCATTTTCACCATTAACACAACTTAGTTTCATGAATTCACAAGATGCTAAACCTAACCATTTCTATGACCACAACAAGTGAACGTTATCATGTATTCAGTCTCAATAGCAACAAACATAGCCTTGATGAAAAGAAATGAAAAACCAATTCTCAATTGAATAACAAGAAAACAAATAAAGAAATGGGATACCACAGGTGGCACCCGAAAAAGGATCATAACCAACATGACGGAAAATTCATTGCAGAAAATTCTATCCCAAATGAAGGGTGAGATGACACAATTCTAAACCTTCTCATGTAATTTTAAGATAACCAATAATGCACTTGGATATTACTTGCATTTAAGCAGTTGCACATCTATGCTAAGCAAGCAAAATTCAGTTTTCTTGGCTTAGTGTCAAAAAGTAGCACCCATCTTTGGAAATGAACGAACTCTTATGCTGCGAAAATCACCAATTGCATTCCAACAACAACGAAAAGCCCTAAGTCACCAAGAAACTTTAACCTAATACCCTCTGTTTCGAACAAAACGTGAGAACAATATGGAAAATCAAATTATATGAGTCCGACGAACGCATTAAAACCCTAGCCACCATGCTAGGGTTTAACGATGGGAGTGAATGATGGAGAAAAGAAAATTCTAGTCGGCAACGAACTTGTGGCCGCATTATCCTTCTCCATTTGTCTAGAGGCAGAGGCGGTGGTGGTGGTTATGGCGATATATAGCATCCGGCTCTGGCAGACTGTGCCCCTCCTCATCTCGCTCTTCACTCGTGCCGCGGACGATGATCTTCCACCGACAATGATTGGCGACGATGGTGCAGGCCGATCTCTTCCCCGTCAGGTAGCCGATTTGGGGGTAATCAGAGAGAGAGAGAGGGGGGGGGGGAGAATTTCACGGTTTAAATCGAAAAGTAGCAACGAAATTCGCAACAAAATTTTTTCGTCGCAAAATCCATCGCAAAGTTGCGACAGAGTTTGAGACGGATTTTTTCTGTTGTGAATCCGTCGCTAATTCTCGATGAATTTTGCAATGAAAAAATTCCATTGCGAATTCCAATTTTGATAACGACTAGTTTTCTCTAGCTAATCTGTCGTAAATTTGTGACAAAAATAATCCGTCACAAATTTCTGTCGCTAATTAACATTTTTCTTGTAGTGTTATACCCAATTGGATCAATTACCCAATAAAACTCCAAAAATCTATTCATCAATTTGTCAGACCTGAACAAGAGCAATCTCATAAGCAATTTCTTAACAGAACACAGATCCCATCATTTTAAATAGGATGGATTTCATAGTACATTCAATTGTAGTCATCCAATCAACGATTAGATGGTTAGGATTTAATGTATGATGAAACCATTATGAAGAACACAGATATGCATTCTTCGTAGTAGCAATCACAAGGTGTAGATTTAGAGTGGGACCCATGTCATACTGGCAGGTCTTATGATTGCATCCTCGTCACCTTATATATATATATAAAGAAAAATATTTCATTTCAGCAGATGCATAACCTGTTTCTGATATGTTAAAGCAAAAGAGTCATATCTTAAAAAAAGTGCCAGAACAATCACCTTGGTGTGGTCAACGGGGTAGGCCCAGGATCGAATCCCTCTGAAGCAAGAAGGCTGCGGTTTGCTTTACGTAAGGCTGGGTAGTCGTGTCTTTAACTTGGCTTGGAGTTTTACCTAGCAGGGAGGCAGGCCCATTAAGGGACCAGTTCTCGGAAAGGGTTTTCCTTCATCATCCAAAAAAAAAAAAAGTGTCAAACAGAATATACCGCATCAAAACGTGAAATTCTAGAGTGTTTGTGTTATATCTTTTTTATTTGACAGAGAAAGCTGGGGTTAAACAGACCCCTATCAGTTATACAACTATACCACAGGGATTCGAACTTGCAACATCCCAACACAAGGTGACTTGCACTAACTACTCCAGTCACGCAAGCTGAGCACCCGTTGGTGTTTTTGTTTGTATCATATCTAGAGGCAACTAGAAGACAACGAAAATCAGAATCAATGAAATTCTAGTGTGTATCATATCTCTCTGCGCTTGTCTTCACTCGCTAGCTCTTCATGCAATGAAAAACTAGGAGGGTAGACGACGTGATCCTCTACAGTTTTTCTCGTGAGGAGCTTGTCCAGTAGAGAGAGTTTTCCCCTTCCACTCCACTCCGGTGATTTGACCCAGAAGAAGGGTAGTGTCCTTTGTCATCTGATGTTGGGGATAATGTGTCGATCTTAACAGTCGAATCGAATACAACCAATCTCATATCGTCATAAGATAGAATCCTTTGTCTTGCTTAGGGCTTAGATTTTTTTATTTTGGGAAATGGTTGTGCTGTCTTGTAAAAATGACATATTTTTGCAAAAACCCACAACTATGCCAAAATCCTTTGAATGTCCAAATCCATTGACTTTCAAAATTTTTTGAACCATTTTACCCTTTATAGCATGCACATTTACACGACGTTCACACAAATATGTTGTGAACCTTCAAATATAGTTAAAATTACTGAGGAGATTCACGATATATTTGCGTGAACCTTCTGTAGTTCGCATAAACATGGTGTGAACCTCCGAATATGGTTAAAGTTGTTAGAAAATGATGCTTCCACCAACTGATGGATCAAAGAAAAAAAGATGAAAAAATAAAAGAAAAAAAAAACCACACTTGAAAACAATAATTTTATGTGATTCGAACCGAACGACCTACGTCCACGATCACACTGAGCCTTATTCTCTATTCGATTTAGATGCAATGCAGAGAAATATGTCTCCTTAAATATGAGTAGTCTATAAATTTTACATGGAATCTACTAGTGTTGTTGGATACAAAGACGAGTTGTAGTTTGATCAAACAAGGAGTCGAGGATAAAATTATAAAAATACCCTGCAAACTTATCAAAAAAATTATCAAGAAAATTCATAATATATTTGTGCGAACCTCCTTACATTCACACAAATATTTTGCAAACCTCTTAATATAGTTAAAAATACTGAGAAGATTCACAACATATTTGTGAGAACCTCCTAACTTTCACACAAATATGTTGTGAACCTTTGAATATGGTTAAAATCACCGGCAAAATTCATAATATATTTGTGAGAACCTTCTCACATTCGCACAAACATGTTGCAAACCTCTTAATATAGTTAAAATTGTTAAGAAGATTCACAACATATTTTCATGGACCTCCTGACGTTCACACCAATATTTTGTGAACATTCGAATATGGTTAAATTCATTGAGGAGATTCGTAATATATTTACGTGGACCTCCTCATGTTTGCACAAATATGTTGCAAACTTTCGAATATAGTTAAAACCATCGAGAAGATTCATAATATATTTTTGTAGACATCCTCACATTCCCATAAATGTCATAAATAACCAAAGTGATTCACAACATATTTGTGTGGATGTCAGGAGGTCCATGCATGATATTTACATGATTTTTTGGCATTCACACAAATATCTTACGAACCTAAGAAAGATTAGAATCAATCAAAGAAGTTTCACATGATATTTGTACGGACCAAATGATATTCACACAAATATATTACAAACTTTTGAAAGATTAAAATCAAATTAAGGATATTCACGTGATATTTACATGAACCGTTTGACATTCTCATAAAACATCTTGAAATCTTATAAGCTCATGATTTCATACTCATATAAATACTTGTATTTATTTTTTTTGTAATTGTTGCGAATCTTTTTATTGATTTTAACCATAATCAAAGGTTGATAGTATATTTGTGTGAATATGAAGTTATCCACGCAAATATATTGTCAATCTTCTTGGTGATTTTAATTATATTTGGAGGTTCACAACATGTTTGTGCAAATGTGAAGAGATTCGTACAAATATGTTGTGAAGCCCTTCCATGATTTTAACTATAGTCAAAGGTTTACAACATATTTGTGTGGATGATAAAATGATCATAAAAAGTCTAGAATAAGTGATTTTGGACATGCAGAAAATTTTGACATATTTGTAGGTTTTTGAAAGAATGTGCTATTTTTATAGGACAATATGATCATTTTATATTCGGTTTTGCAACTCTCTCTCTCTCTCATTAAAACACCATTAAGATGTGTTCGGACCCAAGCATATACCCAACAAGAAAATTGCAGGATTCAAGTTGGCCATGTCTTGCCTGATTTGAAGTGCCAGGCCTATTTAAATCATATTTTCCCTGTGTTTTGTGAATTGCAATATTATTTTTGTAAATTACTTTTTGTTTTGTTATGATGAGGAATCTTATAGCCGAGAATCAGGACATTAATGAGCCTGCCCCTCTGCATGGTAAACCTCGGGTGGGGTCAACACCCAAGCCCTTACGAAGCCCACCAGTTAAAAGCACCCAGACACCTAGCCAGAGTCGAACCTAATTAAGACGAAGAGGCCAGCACCTTCTCCCTAGGCCAGCCACCACTTGGGCGACATGAGCAAGTGTTTTTTGTGAATTACATGAATTATGGGATTCTTACTCAGAAAAAATTAAGAGAGGGAAGGTATCTTAATCTAGCTCTCAAATTCCATGAACTAAAAATTCAATTTTTCCCGTTGGAGAGGAAAGGTAGCATTCATTTTGTTTGAATTTCGATTCCTCCAAATACAAAATTTATCTAGGAAGAACCTCAGCGGCCGTTCCGGTGAAATTATGATATACAGAATTACACCAAGTTTGCAGCACTTCAATGAAGGATACACTTTTACCGGTTAATTTTGTTCAACTTCAACCCTCGATGAGCATTTTCATAAACTCTCAAGATTCCACAGAAGAACATCACACGTAATCAAAATCAACCAACTTTTCTGTAAAAAAAATGAAAGAAGTTGGTGTTGCATGGATGCATGTTGCATGCACCCAGGCAAGCATCTTCACACGTATGGTCTTTCCCACCACTCGTGCGCCGAAATAAGCGTAAAAAATGATCGGGGTTTCAGACTAGAAGGTCTGAACCGGACCAGCAGATCTTTGGCTGTATTTTTCTCAGTCGGCAAAAAGAAGGTGCATATGTACCTCACTGCCTCCACTGTCACAGCCGAATCAAATCGCCGACTTCGATGACCGAAGAAAAGGAAGGAGACAACTCCATAACGCAACCAGAACCAGCCGTGTTTTCCTTGCCAAAGTGTTGCACCACCGACTACAATGACCCTACAAAACGGCATCCCTCCACCTCAAGTACACCATCCCCAATAACCCTACAGAGATGATTTAGAGGGATGATGGGGATCCATCCTATGTCTATTCCAGCCGTTTAACCAACGGATATCCTCATATCCTAGCCGTCCAGATGCATCAATTGGATGGCTATGGTCGATATAGGACTGCGGCATCATATGTCGTTGCATAGGATCTTTTCCAGAAAGTACCACACAAAACAGAGAGAGAGAGAGTTCTTGACAAAACCAACCGAGTTTTTCATAGTTTTCTTGCCCAAAAAGGTTGCACCACCGAGTCTGATGACCAACAAAGTTCTATCGCTCAATTACAAAACCAGTCTGAGGTTTTCCATCGTCTATTATGCCAAAGAACAGCTCCACCACCGACTCTAATGACCAACAAAGTTGTATCGCGCTAGCCCTTAAACAAAGCCTCAAAAAAACCCATATAAAACCCTAGAAAATACCCCAAAAACTATCTGAACTTGAAAATCAAGAAAGAGAGAGAGAACCGTGATACTGCAGAATGGTCGTTTCACCTCTTACCTCTATCTTCAGACGTGCCACACCCACTCTTGGACGAGGAAGACGAAGAGGAGAGGTGGGGAGCAGTGGCCATGAGCAGGCTTGATGCGAACAACGGGAATTCCTCGTCCTTAAATGGCTGGGCGTACTGGAGTAGGTGAGGGTAGGACGAGGTTGGGTGCAACCGAGCAGGAGAGGGCGAGGGGGGTCCGATGGGCACGGTACCATGGGGGTGCAAGAGCAGGCCTAGGTCCGCTCTGCCCTGGACCCTCTCCGGGAAGTTGAGCTTGGCCTTGCTACCCTTGAACCTCAGTGCGGCCTCATCGTACGCCTGCGCGGCATCCTCCGCGGTGTTGAACGTTCCGAGCCACACCCTCGCCGCCTTCTTCGGGTCCCGGATCTCGGCTGCCCACTTCCCCCATGGCCGCTGCCTCACCCCTCTGTAGTGCTTCCTCCCTGAGCTCCCTTCACCACCACCACCATTGTCACAAAAAGTGAAAACAAAGGCAATTTATCAGATCATATTTCAAGCTTTACATTTACTAAACTTCGTATGCCAAACTAGATGAGATAAACATGATTTATGGTCACCAACTTAATCTAAAGAGAATAAAAGACGACGATGAATGAGACGCAATTAACATGATTAAATTCAATAAAAGAACTCTTATTTATATATTTTGATAAAGATATGTTAAGAAGGAGATAAATTGAATCTAACTGAGTTGTGAACAACCATGTTCACACGTACCATTTAGTGCAAGAAGAGGAAGAAGGACACAATGGTAAGTAAAGGAAAAAAATAGCTACCAGATTCTTCCGGCCTCTCGGGGACGACGGTGGGGGCGGAGCTCGGTGGGTGATCTTGGCCCCCAGGGGTGGCATCGCATGTGCCGATCACGTGGGCGAGGGCCGAGACCATAACAGACATGTCCTCCTGAGAGCGTGCGGTGGTGTAGGTTGGGAGGAAGGGAGAGGGAGAGGTGGTGGAGGAGGAGGAGGACAACGATAACGTACGGATGGCTTCTTCTCTCTTCGTTTGGTGGTGTTGTGCAGAATCGAGAGGGAGGGGCCTCTTGCCATGCCTACGATCCAGATTCTCCTACCTGCCGATGCCCTCAACCCACTTTCTTGGTGCAGTTCCTTCTTTTCTGAAGAAGCAGAAGAAGCTAAGGTGGGGGATTGCTATCAGTTTTGGTGAGAGAGAGAGAGATGATAAGGATATAGAGGAGGAAGAATGCAAGACAAGATAGGGATCGGCGATTTAGGGTTTGTAGATGATGAGTGTTGGTTGCATCTGCTTTAATTTACTCCAATCTAGCCCTTGATCTCCACGGTTTTTTGTCTTTTTTCACCTTCTTTTTTTCTTTGGTTTATAGAGAGTTGGGGTTTGCCGGTTTCATGATATCTTGAGTGGTGACTAAGTTTCTGTTCTTCAAAATCTTCTCTGACACACATTTTGACTACTTGGGTTGCATTTACCTTACGTGATTGACTTCTCTCTCTCTCTCCACTAAGAATTTGCTGTATTTTTGCAAATATTGTTTATTTTGTCTGCACAAAGTAATTAAAAAAATTGATACACAATTCTCATCTTTTGGCTGTTAAGATCCATGTACTAACCTATTATTGGCCTGCTTCTCTCTTTCACTAGTAACACAATCTTGAAATCAACTGAGAAACATGCTAGGGAGAGTAGGGACTACGGAAACTATGCTTTTGTGTGTTCCTTCTCGGTCCTCTCGTATTCGGGGGAGGTCTTTTTTTTTTCAAGTAAAAATATAATTATGAATTAACTCTCAAGATGGAAAGGATTACATAGAAGATTTAAAGTGATGAGATATCAGAGGGAGGTCTTTTCAGTGCTCTTTAAGACACACACAGAGTAATCTATTGTGGAATCAATACATGACTTGTTATCATGCTTTGTTTGAATTCTAAATAATTAAATTTGTAAATTTGATAGTTGGAAGGTAGACTAAAAAATATTAGCCCTTAACCACCGATTTGACCGTATCTTAGTTATCCATGTACCACCTGAACCCGTTTTGTTGTGTAAGAACTGGTCCACGATGATTTCACCTGACCAAGAATGAACTCTTGTGCATTAAATATATCACATACGATTAACTTCAAGCACGTATATCCACATACATACACACACGAATTGACAAAAACTATGTACTTCACATGCAACATATATAGTAAAAAAATAGCAATATACTGTGAAGAAGTGGAGAACGGGGATCATCCTGCCCCTTTTTTTGTTAGGTCACTGTTAGGACCCTCCTAAATCATGGTTTTTTGTGTTTTATGCTCGATCTCAACAGTTAGATAAGTTTATTATTACTTATTTATTCAGAAATAAGCTTTCTTTCAAATTGATTTAATGTAAAAATGTGAATTCTTTGTCATGAAATTTTAGTGCAATAACAACCGTTGATTTTTTGCTGCTTTAAAACACGCATCTGAGCATAAAGATGCTTAATCAAATACATGTTCTCTATTGAGTAAACAATGATAAACTCATCTATGTATTTTACACTCTACTTCTGGTTGTGTTGTCTAACGGTTCAGATCGAGCATAAAACATCTAAACCTATAATTTTTGGAGGGTCCTAAAGGTACCATTCTTGAAGAAGTGATGACTTTCAACATTTTAAACAATTAATATATCAACATACTTGAAAATATCAAAATATTACCATTTAAATGAATATGTTATCATATCTATAATTTTTAGAAAGAAAATCTATAAAAAGTTTTATCTTTTTTTTGCATTTTGTTGCTATTTTAAAAATTTTATTTTTTGAAGAGAATTTTGATAAAATAACAAATTTTAAAAATCTCAACTGAATTTCAGGGTAATATACTGTTTTTATAAACATTTGTGACTATGCACTATAACGTGACTATGCAGCTAAAAATTGCAGTTTAATTAACTAGTATAGCTCGATAAGAAAGAACTTGAATGATTAGATAACCATTTTGAATACTAATAACTCATGCTACATTTTTAAGTCCTTAAAAAAATAAATCATAATAATCTCAATCGCTCAATGAAAAGAATTTTATGTACTAAATTAATCTTAAACATCACATCCTACTTGTTTGATCTACCTTTTAGCATACGAACCATAAAAAAAAGGCAATTACTTCTTTTGTTATTTATTTTGTACATTTCTTTATAGCAAATCATCCATTGTTACCCAATAGAAGCCGTACATGTATTCCAATTTCCTATGTTAGTATATTCCTTAATTTGGCTCTTGTTTATATATATATATAGGAAAATGAAAACCTACCAAACCTACCCACTAAGAAACATTTTATCTGATTTTTTGGTGGTTTTTCGAAATTCTGTCCTTACATATGTGATCTGTGAGCTTGTTTTATATAGGAATCAGTTCTTGGAGCATTTGATTCCAATGCATGGATAGGCTTTTATAAGGTTTCAAAAATCAATGACCTACAATTTTCATAATTTTTTTAGGCTCTAAATACCATTTTTTTCATCCAAATGCATGATCCCAGTGTCAATTTCTAGTAAGTCAAATGTTGAACACATCCGTAAGGTTAGAATTCTGAAAAAATAGTAAAAATTCAATAAAATATTTTTTAGTGGGTAAGTTTGGCAGGTTTTCTAGTGTGTTAGGCTTTCATTCCCCTAACTTTGGTAGCTCGATCGTTTATTTCTTTCTCTAAAAAAATACTGGTATGCTTAAATTTTAAATATAAAAATAAAACATCATATATATGACGTTAATGATGAAGTAATGATGTGATAATAACATGATATATACTTTTAAAATAGGTGATATTTTTAAAATGTCTAATTTTATGGTGACTATATCAGTTTTTTAAAATCTCACTTTAAAATTGCGATATTTTCAAGGAATGGCCAATATTTGTGACTATGCTTTGCTTTCCTCTTTTCTACTTGCCATTTTTCTGTCTCATGATCTATTCCCCATGCAACATGTCCCTTTTGCTGGTCAATCGGTTGGGTTTGTTTTTGTGCCATGTATCTGGGTATGGACATAAAAATACTAATCCAAATATTATTTGGGTCAACCTAAACTAGGTCAGTTAACATGCGGGTCAGGTTTGGACTATGATTTTTGCCGGATATCGGACATGTTGTGACTGACCCAAGTTTTTTTTATATATTCTTTTAAAAGATATGTTCTAAATGCCATACAAATTATGTAGTCCAAAGCTTGGAATTTCATTTTGTTTACTCAACATAACCAAACCCGAGTGCTTGTCATTTGAGCGGGCTCAGGTGCACCCTAATGGGTTGGATACCCCACCCGTGTAGTAACATAAAATATCATACCCCTGTTACCCTCTCTCTCTCTCTATATATATATATAGATATAGATATAGATATATATATATATATATATATAGAGAGAGAGAGAGAGAGAAAGAGAGAGAGAGAGAGAGAGAGAGAGAAGGGAGGACCTTTCAATTAAAGGAAGGTCTAATGGGTCCAAGCTAAATGAAATATGCTAAACCAAATGTGCTTTCATATTTATATTTACCATCATATTAAGTTGTTTGTCTTCTCGAGAAATAATTAAGTGTGAAATCATATTACCTAGTTTTAAAATAGAACTGATTTTATAAATACTCTTATTTATTTATTTTTATAGCATTCTTGTGCAGCTGGTAAATGATTTGTTTCAGGGCATATTCAACTTCGACTACAAGGTAAGCCTTTATCAACTGTTTTGTTGGTATATCTTAAATTCTTATTAATGTATAATAAGTGGATAATATTTTGGTGTATTTTCTTTTTTCCTTAGCACCACAAAATTCATCTTTTAGATGGTAAAACAACTAAGCCTCACATTTACTTGAGTGTATATGATTTTGAGCATTATGTTCTTAATAGTTGTCATAGGTACTACCATAATGTTTTATTTTTTTATGACAAAGAAGCATAGAGAAGTAGGATTAGTTCATCAACACATAAAGTTGATTAATTTACAATTGAGTGATTCCATTGGGCCACTGATAAAAGAGATTCCAGCCAATTATGTCAATGATTGGGCAACTTGAACTTATGTTTCTGTTAATGAATAGTAAATGCTATAGTATACTTTCATTTGACTATATAACTGTTATTGTTTGAGCGATTTTATTTTTATTGTTATTAAATTTTGTTGAATATAATGTTTGAAGTTGAATGTATGTTTAATATCTAAATTCTGTAAAAAGTATTTTTTTAAACTAATATAAAAATTTATTTTTGCAGGTTTAAGATGTATAATGACAACACCCTATGTCACCGTTATAGGTCTTAAACTTGTTAAAGCTTATAACGATGACTTCATGCTCATCGTTATAGGCTATAACGGAATTTAATTCTTGTTATTATCTCCTATGACGGTGACTATGAAAGTCATCATTATAGGGACATCGCTGCCATTGAGATGTATCCTTTAACGACAACCTATAATTGTTGCCATTATTACTCAATGTTAGCCAAAACTAGACGGTCAATTTTTGCGGTTGTTATAAGTCCATAATGGTGACAAAGAGAGCAATAGCGGTGACAAAAGTCACTGCTATTGACCCTCATCCTATCCTTGTAGTGATAGAAGAAGTGTGAGGAATCTAGATTCTCATGAAGTTTCGGAAGTGAGGTGTATCGTGATTCCGAAGCGAGTTTCTAGGAAGTGTGCTTCCCACCAACCCAAGAAGCTTGAGGTAACTGTGGGGAAAACTCATTTTTCGTGCTCCAGGCTGCCTATTAATTATTCAAAATTGTTGGCAAAATGACGTTGGAAAGTGGCCAGTTGATCCATTATAAAATAAATATGAAACAATGGCTTGCTCTAGTTTAATCATGGTGCTATGTCACAAGAATACAGTATATAAGGTCCTGTCTTGGGACATGACATGCGTCGTGATGCGACTATGACCAATGTTCTCAATATCGGTGTGTATAGGTCGTATCGGCAGAAAGTCGATATTCTTCACCCAGAATCAGCTATTTTTTGAATAAATGCAAAAAATAATAAAAATTATTATTATTTTAATATTATTTTGATGGTTTTAACATGTGTTGCTTTATGATTGACACATAATATTTTTATTATTATTTTCTGACCAATACAGAACGATTCACTTGAGTTTCGGTATCTGTCGATACATCTGAATCGGTTGATTATACCTGTTACTCATTTTCAAGATTTTCAAAAAAAAAAAATGGGCATTCATGCCTTGTGTCCAGTTCGTGCCAATGTGTCCTTGTGACAAATTCTTGGTCATTCTTGGGTAATTCACTTTGGGTAAATACTAAGCAGAATTCACCCTCCTTTTTTCTCACATGGGATCATGCAATTACACAGTGTAAGTAGTTTTTTCAAGAGCGTAAAAATTACTCAAAAAGACAATTATTAGACGTTGAAATTATGCAGGTAGCACTAACAAACAACCCATAATGAATTCATCTGTAAGGTCAGATTGACTAAAGAAACCACATCCGTTTACTTTGCAAGTTGGTCTTGTTAATAAAGATGTATTGTAACGTAGGACAAGATGTTGACTGCACTAAATAACAAGATGTTGATTTCACTAAATAAGGACATGGGATCTAATTTGGAAGGCCGAACTTTCAAAATAATTCATGCAACCATAATTTGATGACAACTCTTTCAGATTTTGACCTTTTCTTCTTAGACAGAATACACTCAAGTAGGACAATGGTGTGTGTGTGTGTGTGAGAGAGAGAGAGAGAGGCTGGGTGGTCACTCAAGATTCGATTCTCATGGGTGTCTCCCCTCTGTGCAAGCTGATGCCCTGCTTAAACCCTGACCGCGGGAGTTTTAGCCATGGAGTTTTATGCAAACTGACATGATGACTGTAGGTATGGCAGGCTGAGCCAGTGCGATCAGGTCTTCGTGCCGGGTGTGGTTTTTTCGGGTTATACAACAACAACTACGCCTTCATCCCAAAACAATTGGGGTCGGCGATATGAACCAACAAAGAAAATCATTCTGGGTCTTCCACATGAATCCTTCTCCTCCATTCATTTCTATCCAATGCCATGTCCTCGGTGAGGTTCAAAGCATTCATATCCTTTCCTATCACCTCCATCCATGTCTTCGTGGGCCTACCCCGACCTCTTTTAACTAATATATTTTCCCATTTCTCCATCCTTCTAACTAGATCATTCTGTTTCTTCGGGTTATAAATCGGGAAAAAATAGTAGGGCAACAGGCCAGGCACTCACGGGCTATCCAATGTGGTAAGACTGCAAGGATACAAGGATTATCATTTTTACCATCGCTGTGTTTATAGGCAGGTCCTGTGTCAAGCTGAAGGCCCTAATAGAATCCTCCTGGCCCATGGGGGCTGTGGTTGCTTTATTAATAAGTATATAATCATCTTTTTGTATGTAATATATATGTATCTATATATAGAGTAATGGGTACTTGCTAAATGAAATATATTAAATGGGTTTTCCTGCTTTTCTGGTATTTTTTTTGCAGTTTCGACCCCATAAATGTGTTAGGCATGGTTGATTTAAGAGGAATCCACACCCGGATCAAGTGTTTTGGATGAAAAAATGATATTTGGATCTTAAAAAAATTTACAAAAAATTTAGAGCATTGATTTTTTTAACCTTATAAAAACCCACCAATATGTCAGAACCGAATACTTCAAGAGCTGATTCCTATAAAATCAAGTACATATATCACGTCTGTACGGTCAGAATTTAAAAATAAATTGAAAAAACCTGAAAAACTCATTTAGCACGTATTCAATAATATACATATGTATATCAAATAGATGCACGACTCAACCAAATTAACCTACGAACTAGGCCCGAGTCATGCCAAAACTCAGCTGACTCGACTGGGTTCTGTGAATTCCCGAGTCATTCATTGGGTTGACCCAGTGAGGGAACTAGTTGGGTCGAGTCAACTGAGTCACTGGATTGACTTGGGTGGGTTCTTTAACACTGGGGTGAATACAATTGTCCCGTGTCCATTTCTACGGGTGAGCACCCTGCAAATAAGTGATGGGGGCAGGTACCATGGGTGGGTTCAGGGTCCAAGCAACAGGGTTTTTCACCTTGATGGGAATGGTTTTGGGAGTGGGAACCTGAGGTGTCTATGGGGACATGCCCATGAATCCATCCAGCCAAGGTATCCTGCTCAAGCCATTGCCCTGTTACCTAAGAAAACTACGACCTGGAACACGGGGGTCGAGTCAGGTAGCTAGACGGTTAGGTCGCACTATCATAACTGAGGGGTCTTTAGTTATCCCCAAGTTTGACACATTTGAGAGCTCCTCAGTCCTCACCCTCTCAAAAACATTTTGGAGCACTTGGTATTACCAATACTCGCATCTGTAATACCAATGGGGGCTCGGTGTGGTTGGTAGGAGCTGTCAGTGCACGTCTCCTTACGAAGACGTTACAGGTTCAAAACCCAATGGTACTTTCTGCCTAACCCCATCTTGCTTTTCAAAAAACAAAAAAATACTCACATCTGTAATGCAGTTTAGAGTGAGAAAGATGCAATCCACTTTCATGACAAACCAGGTGCATCCCAAATAGTAGGGGTGTCAACGGGTCAGCTTTGGTTCGGACCCAGGTGGAACCAGACTTGGACCAAATTTCCGGGTATGGTATCGAGTCTGGACCCAGGTTTAATAGGGTCCACTATAAGAAAAACCATACCCAAACCCGATAAGAACTACATGAACCAAACCCGGACCATACCAGGTAAAACCATATTTTTATCATTTTTACATTGAAAAATTGCGGGTCTTAATCGAAACTTGGATCGGATCCGGGTCTCGTAAAAAATTTCACAAACTATACTTGGGTCCATGTATTAATCGGACCTTTGGGTCCGGACCCGGGTTTTCTTATTTATCACCATACCCAGACCCTATAAGGTTTGGTTCGGATCTAGTCTGGGTAAACCAGGCCCATTGACGCACTTACCAAATAGAAGTTACGACTTACAACTAAGGGTGATTGTGCTCCATATGGTGGTCTAGCTTCATTCGTGCTTTGATGTGAAGCGATTTTCTTTGCTTCATCGATCTTGATGGTGCTTGATATTTTTCAGAAATAACCCTCCAAATTTTAAGATCCATGGATTGTAGGAATATTATCATTATTACTTTTCAGTATCCATAGTTTGTTTCGTCGAAAAAAGGAGGATGAACTGAGGAGCTTCCTTCTTTGTGTTGTGAAGATGATGTTGTCATGCTAGTTGATGGCAAAATCAAAATATAGCAAACCTTGCTCTGATACCAATTGTTAGGACTGTAGGATCGAAGCAACCAACACTAGAGGGGGTGAGTAGTTCTTTTAAACTTTGTTTGTAGAATTTGGATGATTCTAAATTTTGCAAAGCAATCACATACAAAAAACACAGAGATTTTATCCTGGTTCGGTCTTCCAGACTTACATTCAGTCCCCAAGCAAAACTCTTTTGAGATTTTTACTATCAAACTTATATCACCACAAGATCAATCAGACCAAAATCGGTTTCACTTTCAACAACAACTCTGCTAAAAACAAACTTCTCCTTTAAACCAAGGAGACTATGTTCTTTTATAGAAAAAATGAAGTATACAACTTATAACCAGCTTATGAGTCTTTCTTATGAATGCAAAGGAAGTTGAATAGATTTGCAGAGGCTTCTAAGGCTTTAGAAATATTCTACTCACGATTTCACTGACTCACAAAAAAAAATTAGAGTGAAGAACAAAAAATTTGATGTTTTTCTTGGTGATTTTGAGTATAAATCTCATTCTTATTTATAGCTAAAGAATTCTAGACGTTGGTGGTACGAAGGGGTGTCAAAGAGAGGATTTTGAAAGTTCAAAAAAATGGTCATTAATCGACTTGATTAGTCGACTAAAAAGGTGTCAGTCGACTGAAAACAAGTATCATTAGACTAATTTTTAAATCAGTCGACTACTGTGTCTAGCCGAAAGGATATTTAAAAAAATTGAATTCAAAATTTTGAAAATTAGTTAACTAAAGAAAAATTAGTCGACTGATGAAAATTATCAGTAGACTGAAAATTTTTAGTCGACTTCTGTGAAATTTTTCAAAAATCGAACATTTGGGTCAGTCAACTAAAAATAGATTAGTCGACTGATCAGAAAATAGACATTTGGTTTTGAAAAACATGTGAGATAAAATCGGTCGACTAATAAGAGTATTGGTCGACTGATAAAACTAAAAATATAGGTAAAGAGCTTTCTAAGCTGATTTTTGCTAAAGGTTCTTTTAGGAAAGTTTTATTAAGTATTTTTAGGTGTAATGCAAGTGAGATATGCAATCAAAATAAGGCTTTTTTACAAGAATCTAACAATTTAAAGAAATTTATATTTGTAAAATTTTCTTCACGAAATCTTTTCTTGTAATCTGAAGTGAATCCCTCGCTTATGTTACCTGACTAGAGACTGCACAAAAAACCAACATAGCAAGCTCATCGTCTTCATCCCCATGGAAAATCAGCAGAGGAGATCATGATGATGGCCCTGGTTGAGTCCCATAGTGCACATCTCACACGCAAAAGTTCCTTAAAATGATTCGTACTGCACTAGCAGTTAATAAAAAAACAATTATGGTGCTCATCTGCTGAGAATTTCCAATCAAGATTTTATCCTTTAGCTGTCAGCCTTGGGACTGTGCAAGCTGTTTCAAAAGGAAGATCTAATAACTGATCTTGATGAAAGAAGGAAGCAAAAGAAAAATAGATCCTTACTTCTGCGTCACTGAATGATTTATCTCCTCATTCCCTTTCTTTGTTTAAATAATTTTATTTTTTACCTGAAAACAAAGATCCTTCTCACTCCCCCATCGACTTAGTGATGGTTTCAATGTATCACCAACCACGTGTCATCCAAAGAGCACGTTTGGAAGCAAGAAAAACTTTCATAGGAAAAGTAAATTTTGGCTATAAGAAGTTTTAATATGATAATTCTTTTAAATGAAAATTTTATACTTGTTTGAGTAGCATGAGAGAAATAACATGAAATTTTTTAAAATGAGAGAAAGGAGTGGTGATGGTGGTGGAGCTTCTCCGGTACAGTTTTCCAGAAGGTGGGTGGTAATGGTAGCGGTGAGATGGATGGTGAAAAATCATTATGGAGAGACAGCTTTCCGAGAGGTGGGTGATGGTGAATGATAGTAGTGGTAGTGAGCTGGATAGTGAAAAAACATAGGGAGTAAGTTTTTTCAGGAAGTGAGTGATGGTGAGATGGATGGTGAAAAATCAGGGGTGGTAAACTCTTTCGGCACGGATTTTCAGAAAGTGAGTGATGGTGGGTGGTAGTGGTGATGGCGAGATGAATGGTGAAAAATCATGCAAAAGGCTTTCTGGGAAGTGGTGGTGGTGGGAAGTGTAAATCATCATTCTCTCTTGGTAAAAAAAACATTTCTCCACCTTTAGAGGAATGTTTCCTATCAAAAAATGTAATTTTTAGAAAAACTCTCTTGAAAAAAAACCCTCATTTAGAAGGGTCAAAAAAACCATAGGATTTTTGTACCTTGAATCACTTTTCCTACATCTTTGGCACTCACAAATGTGAGTCAAAGGGATCTTAAAAATCAAGCACTAGGCTCAAGGTGTCCTATCGATGCTCATGAGTTCATATGATTTGTTTGATCCATCAACAGCTCGTTTATATCATTAATTGGTAAATTGTTCATATCATTAATTGGTAAATTGTTCTATACATCATTATCATCAAGCTTTACCTAAACTATATGAAAGCTTTGTAAGTCTTGTTTTTCCATTCATGTCTATCCAAAGCTTCACTTTATGAACCTTCCTGTCATCTCCAACTCCTTCCAAATCTTTCAGTGGTCTTCCTCCTTTTCTAATTCATTCTATTTGTATCATGTTAACCTTTCTCACAGGAGTCATACAACATGGGAATAAAAAGTCAAGTTTCAGCCCTTCATGTTAGAAACAAGTCAAATTCTGTAGTATCAACATTTCATCAGGTTGTCTTTTGTTGTCTAATCATTTTGAATTTTCCTTTTATACTTTTGTACTGGTAAGGGTCTGCCTAACCCCATCTAGTGTATCCCCCCCAAAGAAGCATTAGTATAGGCATCTTAGAATCTGCTTTGGATCAAGCATAATTACCAAACTTCAGAATCCATATTATTTTCCTTCCTTAAATCTCGGTTCCTACAGAAATAAAAATGCTAAAAATGGAGGACATTCACAGGGATAACATAACATATTCAAATCAATCTTGAGGACAAGTGAAAAGAGAAACGAAAGATAAAAACAATGACAGACGCACAAATGGACAGTGCCCAAAAAAATATAACGTGGTCTGTTGCATCACTATCACTATATACAATCTAGTTGGTTTCATTCACGCCATGGGGCTGGATGTTCCTGCTCCTCATGTAGCTAAGAAACTGTGTTGGCAATTCTGCCAGCAATGACTGAAGTATTGAGGTCTCTCCACCTACAAGATGAGGCCACAAAGGAAGAAACGATCCCAGTAAAAAATATTTTCAGGTTTAAGAAATCAAGTCCGATAAGAAGTTTTTTTATGATCAGTCAGAACTAAGAATGCCAAACATTGTATGTGAAAAAACTCACCGTGTACATCCCGTAGTGGAACAAACTGAACAATGTCTCGTGTAGCTATGCGTCCGGTAGAACTCTCAAGTCTCTCCCCTTTATCTGCGTCTAGGATCTGCAAAGAACATCATGTCATAAGAGTGCTGACAAAGAAGCTAAACCATTGATCTGATAGATAATCTATTGCATTGAGTTTCAAAGGTAGATTTGGACTCTGAACTCGAACCTAGAACCATGAGACACCTGAGGCCACATCACCAAGTTAGTTCACATAAGAAGCCAGGTTCCACATGTCCAAGTTAGACCCAGCAGACCAGATTCAAGTAACTGACTGAAGTAACCATAGCCGAACTTGGCACAAGTCATTTGGGTTAGTTCGCATCACAAGTCTATGCCCCCCGGTGGGTTGGATCATGGATGAGTCTCAAGCCGGATTGTCCAGACAGTCCCAGCCAACTAAATTTAACCTGGGTTGACAATAGATTTGTGTCTTCCAGAGGCCAATACGAGTCTTCAGGGTTGGTTCACAGCTGAACACATTCAAATTGTTATAGAAGTCTCAAGTCAGGTGTAAAGAGAGGGTCCCAAATAGCCAAGTTAGATTCATAATTCACATTCAATTCAACAATTTGCAACTTATGTCCAAATACCAGCTAGCTAAGCTAACACTCTAAACTCTGGTAGATGGTCTAAAAAAAGCCACATTGAGTTACAGAAGTTTCAAGCCAAGTGTTAGGAGAGGGGCCCAAATAGCCAGATTAGATTCATAATCCATGCCCAGTTCCTCAGCTCATAATTCAAGTCCAAAAACCAGCAACCTAACACTGAACTCTGGCAGATGGTCTTCCTTTGTTTCCAGAAAACAAAAACATACACCATGCAAAAGATGGAAGGAGAAAAAAAATAACTGCTAACCCCTGATACTAAAAAAAATAATGAAAATACAAGTCATACCTCCATTTCCTTGAAATCAGCACCACCTACTCCAACTATAAGAATTGACAAAGGCAAATCAGATGCTTTGACAACAGCATCCTTAGTTTCCTGGAGGTCCGTGATGACTCCATCCTGGACAGATTTGCAACTTAAGATCAGAACAAAGAAACAGACTGACTAGAGTAGAGTAATTTATTATAAGCCATACCGTTATTATAAGCAAAACAAAGTACTTCTGTCTGTCGCTTGTCAAAGATTGACTGGCTATTAGCGCTGCTTTGTTGATAATGGGACCAAAAAGTGTTGGCCCAGCAAGTGATACATTGTGAAGTGCACTTGTATATGCAGACATGATGCCATGTATTCCTTCCACCTATCATATTAAAATCATAACAATGACCACTTATCAGAAGAATATGACAAACAGTCTTGCCACACTAACTTTTTTGATGAAATAATAGGCATTCAATTTGAATGGAGAATCAAGGCCCTACCCAAGTCTCACGATTTAATGTGCTGTCTTGCCTATACTTTTTGTTAGTAATCAACATAAAAAATAAATAAATTCACAATATAAAGTATACATTTATTATATTGCAAAAATGTTCATAGAACAAGGCACTGCTATACATACATGATTCATAATTGCCTAAAATGCTCCTGAGGAAACGTAGGATCTGCAAGCATTAAGAAGACCTCTCTCTCTCTCTCTCCATTTAAAAAAAAAAAAAGAGAACCAGTGTGTTTTACCCATTATATTTCCTAATGTTCCATGACAGTAGACGTCTACCAACAAGCTTGAACAAGGATTTCATGGAAAACTTTCATAATGATATGCATATCCTAAAGTTAAGGCAGGCAGGTGCTTATCATGGTCAGTTTTATAGTAGAGGTATACTGTTCCAAACCTCACCTCAGAATGGTGCGTGCTTCCATTCAAATTGAAGCAGTGAGACACTGGACCGTCAATTGGCCTGGCTCCAAAACCCCAGGCAGGAAAGCGCTTATCAGTATCATAGAACTGCAACACCTCTCCAACCTCTAATATTGCCTTCCAAAAAGTACCCGGTGAACATGTTATGAGGATGCTGAATAACTAGTTGAAACCTAAAATTTAGAGATAATTCTTACTCGCTGATAAGCATTCGGCCTCCCATTATGGTCAATATAATGTAAAGAATCTGGAAGCTGAGGATTACCATTTGAAGCTGACAAGAAAATAATTCCAAAATCACAATATGCAAACTTGAAGACTAAGATCCAACAGTCATGAATATACTATTTATCAAGCAAGTAGAATCATTTCAAAGACAGCAGAATAATAGTATCTACCTGTGAAGTCAATAGCCACCATGAAATTTAGCTCACATCCACCAGTAATATAATCCAAAAAACTATGTTGCACACTCTCATGAAACTTATCAACAAACAACTTTCCCTTTAGTACCTGATAAAGGGTTATTACAAAATTGGTAAACAAGATTCTTGGGATAAATTTAATAGAAAAGACTTTCCCGAGCTCATGATCAACAAAAACCTTGTTGTTGTGGCCATCAGTAGCAGGTAGGAAAAAATTCTCCCCAGCGTGCTCATTGTAAATCCTTTCCAAGTCTGCCAGTGATTTCAGCATTTTCCTATCAATTATAGAATTAATGAAGATTATATGCACCATACGAACAATGACAAAAGCTTATAGAAACAGATGAAAGACAAAAAGGTATTTGAGCCTTTCATTACCCAATCAAGCTATGCCTGCCAGTGGAATTGAAGTCATAGCATTCTATAATTAACGGGTTATCCTGTAAGAAATAATACTGAGTTAGGTGGTCAAAAGTTTGAATTAACATGAAAACTAAGTACAGAAAAGTAGAGTATGTTTGCCTTGCTTCCAATTTGTTGTAGATTCAAAAACACTGGTTTCCATGTAGGATTCAGATCATTCTTTTTCACCTCTGTCTTGCAAATTGGAACAGATGATCCACTTTCCACAATTTTTGATATTAACAAAAAGGGATCCTGTCAGGGAGAATGTTCAAGGTTCTTTTTTATTATCAAAGTTAACACAATCATAGAATTTCTATTTTTAAGTTTTCTGAATATGCATACACTCTTTGAAAGAAGATCCTTATTTTCAAGATCAGAACATCGCAATATCAACTCAACTACTGTCTTTGAGCTGATACATTCTTCAGCATGGATAGTAAGCTGCCCTAAGCTTTTGGAATCAGTTCCTTTGTGTTCTTCAGCAGGTTCAAGCTTTGCTGTGAATGACCTCGGAGATTTAGTCACTATCTGGAAAATAAAAGGAATAAAGAAACTTGATCATGTAAAGGTATCAAACAGTAAGAAAACACCTGCAAATTCTTTATGTAACTATTTTGGGCAGCGTAAGGCTCAGGCTTTGAGGACACAAATCAAATCCCAGTCTGCCATGTCACAGGGAAAAAACTAAAGAGTAGAAGATAAAGAACCACCATCTACCACTTCAATGCTTATATTTGTGCACTGTGTGGTAGTGCATACGTGTATTCGTGTATGTGTTTTATGATTCTGAGTCACAGTACAATATGGTTATGACAACAAATGATGTATATGTCAGGAAGATAAAGGTGAATTAGAAATAACACAAGTCATCATTTTCAAGTTAACCTTAGCACATAAAAATGGTAAATATACATGTCAAACACATTCTAAGTGTTAGTTTTGGCTTTTAAGTTTGCATCACTGCAATCAAAGAGTTTACCAAGATAACAAATTATGTTGCAATACCAATATTAATAATTTATACAGGCACTCGACTACTGGCTGACTATGTTTGGCTGGCCAAGGCTTCAGCACACACCATTTGGCAAAGGCCTCCAGGTCAGTCCATTCTCACCAGGGTAATAGGTTACTTGTCATTAGTACCAAGTGCCAAAAGAACCTGGTGAATTGCAGTAGGATCACTTGCATTAAAACAAACAAAAACAATTTCAATCAGTGGATTACGGATTTCAGGTTACAGCACAAGTAGAGAAGTTTGTAACTATGCAGCCAGAGAGTAAACCTATCAGGCCTGCACAGCTTGATGACCAGCCTTATTTAAACAAATAGTGAGGGTCACAATACAAAAGACTATCTCAAATATGGAAAGTAAAAGTAAGCTTCATATGCTCAGTACTATGATAATTCAAGCAAAACTTCATTCAAGCATATAAAAATAATAATAATCCAGGAAGTCACAAGCCAAAAATGCAGTGCCTGACCTTAGATCATGTGGTCATAGCAACTCTGAAAAAAGAAGAGAAGTTAAAGAAACTCATCTATTTTACCCTTCAACAAAGAAGGATCTGATGAATCCAAAAGGTGAATAGTAAGAATGAAATATGCAACTCATTGTCTGATAATTAAAGCATTTTCATGACATTCAAAATTCTGTTTTTATAGAAATCCATCTGAATCCAGATATTAAACACATTTTTTAGACCATTTATAATGACCCCCATTCTAAGGACTACAAACAAAGGCTGACCTCAGATAGAATGCAAGTAGCCTGTCCAAGAAACTGCTGATCCTCCAGTTGAAGTGTCTGCTTGAAGCCATAAAACCAAGGCCAAGTTAAAATTTTGGGAATTATGTGTGTGTGTGTGTGTGTGTGTGCAGATAGTTTAACTCGCCATAAAGAAAACCTACTCTCAGAAAAAAAATAGAATAAAATTAAAGACATGCCAAGTACTATCTGTTAAATAATGTAACATAATTCAATATGTAATCTCATAGTTGTAGTTTACTTTTAAGTTTAGTTAGGATTAGGTTAGTTTATTTAACTAGGTTAGGTTTCTTTTTCTTTTTTAGTTTAGCTTTTGGACTTATTTGGCTTTATGCTTTTTTGACCAAAGTCAAAAAGCATAAAGTAGAGAGAGTTGTTGGACTCCCAACAGCTCTATTTAGAGCCGTTGGGAGCCCAACACTCCCTCATTCCCTCTCTCCCTTGTATTATAAATATGGGGTGTTACCCCCTTATAACTTACACTTTTGTAAAGCCCTCTTTTGGGACCCAACATATTGAAGTTGATATTTTTTTACGTTTGTGCATTTGTATCCGTGCCTTTGTGCACTTGTGAGAGTTCTCCTTTTATGCCTTTGTGCATTTGTATCCGTGCCTTTGTGCACTTGTGAGAGTTCTCCTTTTATGCCTTTATGCACACTTTGTGTTTCTAGTATTGTGTTTATACAGAAAATCCTTTTTTTATAGAGATTTTCACATAGTATCAGAGCAAGGTTGTTTGAGAAGGAAAGTCTTGTGATTCTTCACAATATTGAGTGCCTCGAAAAGCATGCCTTCAATTTTTTCGAGATTGGCGTGAAGACTTCTCTTCATCAAATATTTTGGAAGATTACTACAACAAGTAAGAGTTAAAATCTCTTTGTGGTACGCATTTTTCTCATTCATCTTATCTCTCTAATGGGTGAAAAAGACTCTCATTTCTCTCTTGGCTTTAAGCTCAATGGTTCCAATTATCATGTATGGGCCGGAAATATGGAAGCTCATATTAAAGGAAATGGGCTTTGGGGATATGTTCAAGGTTCCATAACGGAACCCGAACCAAAAATTACGATGGTTGAAAGAGGAGAAATCAAAATTCTTGAAGGAGAAGAAAGACAAAAAGCTCTTGAAGAATATTCAAAGAAACATGAGGAAGGGGAAATGAGAAACTTCAAGATCCTATCTTGGATCTTCTCATCCGTTGAAACCAAGATCAATGCCAATATCATCAAATTCAAGAAAGCCTCCGAAGCTTGGCATTATCTTGAAAAGATGTATACTTCACGAGACTTATCTCACAAGTACTATCTTCAAAAGAGGGCCTTGACCTTACAACAAAATGAGATGTCTATTCGTGAGTACTTTGCTGAATTATCCTCTATTTGGGATGAGTTTGCCATGCTTGAGCCCAAGTGGAGTGGCGAAGCTATTGAACTTAGATACAAGCAATTAGAGGAAGATCACTTCTTTAACTTCCTAAATGGTCTTCGACCCGAATTTGAACAAATTCGGTCCTCTCTTCTATCTTCTTTCACATCTCCTTCCATTGAAGATGTTATTACCAAGTTAAGTGGAGAGGAAACTCGTATGGGCATTAGCAAGCAAAATCCAAGTGTTCTTGCAATGCCCACAAATCAAGATGAATGTGATGGAGCTAATGTCGTGTCTAGGCCTGGCAACAACTTGAGGACATATAAACCTCCTCACTTTAAAAACCAAAATCAAGGATACAATGGTGGTCAAGGCGGAAGAAGGGACAATAGCAAAATTGTGTGCCACTTTTGCAAGGAACCCAGTCACATCAAACCGGTTTGTCCTAAATGGAAGAAACTACTTGCAATGGCAACCACATCTTAATCACAAAAAGAGGAATCTACAAGTGGAGCTCTCTCTCTAAATCAAATTATGGAAGCTCTTCAACCTCTTCTTAAGGGAGCTATTTCCGGTGCCGCCGTATCCACTCCTTCTCCTCCAGGTAAAACTTCTTGGCTTTTAGATTCGGGTGCATCTTTTCATATGTCTTCAAACATCTCTTCTCTTTCTGAATATTCTAAAAGTTTATCACCATCTTTTGTTTCAACTGCGGATGGCACTTCTCTTGAAATTAAGGGGATTGGAAACTTTGAAACTCAAAATTTTTTTATTCCCAAAATTAGATTTATACCTAAATTGAATTTGAACTTACTTTCCGTCTCTCAACTCTCGGACCTTGGATGTGACATTCAATTTTCATCTAATAAGTGTTTAATACAGGATCACCGGTCCGAGAAGTTGATTAGGGAAGGCTCTAGGAAGGGAGACTTGTACTATGTGGATTCTCTCCAAATCCCTAAAACCCCTTTTTGTAATGTGGCCCAACATAAAGACATAAATGTTTGGCACAAAAGACTTGGTCATCCCAACATCACCAAGTTATCCTATTTGCATTTTATTAAAAATCTTTGTAAAAATACTTTCTCTTGTAATGATTGTATTCTTGGAAAAATGAGAAGTATGCCTTTTGAACAAAGATCTATGTTTACCACAAAACCTTTTGAAATTGTTCATTCGGATGTTTGGGGACCAGCACCCGTCATATCCAAGGGAGGCTTTGCCTATTATGTGATTTTTGTAGATGATTTTTCTCGATATTGTTGGATATATTTCCTTAAACATAAGCACAAAGTGTTTTCATGTTTTAAATCATATCATATGATAATTAAGAATCAATTTAATAGTAATTTAAAGATTTTTAGGACCGATTCCGGAGTCGAATATCTTTCCAATGAATTTAAGAAATATCTTGAAGACTATGGTATTGTCCATCAAAGATCGTGTCCTAAGACCCCACAACAAAATGGGTTAGCCGAAAGGAAGCATAGGCATATCATTGAAACCACTAGAACCCTTCTTATTTCCCAAAGTATTCCAAAAAAAATTTGGGCCGAAGCGGCTCTTGCTTCAGTTTATCTTATTAATCGTCTTTCATCCAAAAATTTAGATAAAATCTCTCCTTTCGAAACTCTATATGAAAAAGAACCCGATTATAATAGATTGAGAGTTTTTGGTTGTAAGTGCTTTGTCCTTACAGATAAGAATGATAAACTCTCACCTAAAGCCATTCCTTGTGCTTTTCTTGGCTACTCCGAAACCCAAAAAGGGTTTCGATGTTATGATACTAAAAATGATAAGTTATATGTCTCAAGGAATGTAACATTTTTAGAAAATGATAGTGGTTTTGAAAAGAATGAATCTCATTTAGAAATTGCTGACTATTCCTTTCTCTTTGATATTTTATCTAAAGATGATGATATCTCTAGTGATGATGAATCAACATATAACAGTGACAATGAAGTGGTTGAAATCAACAATAACTCTAACCCTACTACCTCTCAAGAAGAAAATATAACTAGAGACCCTATCACCTATACTCATAGAGATAGACTCCCCTTTAGAAGTGCTATTGAGCAATATAGTGAACCTAGCGAATCTATCCCCTCACATGATTCAAATCCTAGAAGAACCGAGAGAACTAGAAGAACTCCCTCTAGATTCGTATCTTTTGATTCTTTCTCTCCTAAATATCGGGCTTGCTTAAGTGCCATTCACTCATATTTTGAACCAAAAAATTTTGAAGATGTCAAACGATGTATTGAATGGAGAGAAGCCATGGAGAATGAACTCAAAGCGCTTAGGAAAGCAAACACTTGGGAATTTCAAACGCTTCCCAGTGGAAAGAAAACTATAGGATGCCGATGGGTGTTCAAAGTCAAAACAAAGAGTGATGGTTCTCTTGAGAGGTATAAAGCTCGTCTTGTAGCTAAAGGGTATAGTCAAGAATATGGGATTGACTATGAAGAGACATTTGCTTCAGTAGCTCGTATGGTTACTGTTAGATGTCTCGTCACCATTGCTTCCATTAGAAAATGGAATATTTACCAAATGGATGTCAAAAATGCATTTCTAAATGATGATCTTAATGAAGAAATCTACATGGATGCTCCACCTGGAATGGAAATTCCTAAAAATAAAGTTCTTCGTCTTCGTAAAGCTCTTTATGGATTGAAACAAGCTCCCAAGGCTTGGCACGATAGGTTTAACAATGTAATGACTGAAAATGGTTTTACTTCATGCTATACTGACACTGCATTGTTTGTTAAGAAATCTGATGCAGGGATTGTTATATTACTGTTATATGTTGATGATATGTTAATAACAAGTGATGATGTCAAAGGAATCAAGAGCATTAAATCTATCCTGACTTCAAGATTTGAAATGTCAGACTTAGGATTTCTGACATATTTTTTGGGAATTGAGGTTGCTTATTCTCACATAGGCTATTTTTTGTCTCAAACTAAACTTGCTTGTGAGATTCTTGACAGATCAGGAATCACAGATGACAAGGTCTGTGAAACTCCTGAAATAGTAGGTTCAAAGATGAAGATTGATGATGGGATTCTCCTAAAAGATCCCCACACCTTACCGGCAACTGGTTTGATCTTTAACGTATCTCAGCATTACGAGGCCTGATATTTCTCATGTTGTACATGTTGCTAGTCAGTTTCAACATGCACCTACTTCAGTTCATATGAGTGTCATTCTCCGCATCATCAGATACATAAAGGGTACAGTAAACAATGGGGTATTTCTATCTTCTTCTTCTGAATTGAATTTAATTGCTTATACTGACTCTGATTGGGGAGGTGACCCAAATAATCGTCACTCCACCACTGGTTTTTGTATTTTTTTAGG
Organism: Nuphar pumila; assembly: GCF_984573655.1. Taxonomy (NCBI): domain Eukaryota; kingdom Viridiplantae; phylum Streptophyta; class Magnoliopsida; order Nymphaeales; family Nymphaeaceae; genus Nuphar; species Nuphar pumila. Next base: position 180,969,992 of record NC_143249.1, on the reverse strand, counting down.
GGAATCTTTAATTTCTTGGAGATGCAAGAAACAACATAAGGTCTCACTTTCATCCACAGAAGCCGAATATAGAGTCATGGCATCTACTACCATGGAGATTGTTTGGATTCGCAACTTGCTGGAAGATGTGAATATTCAAGTTCAAGGGCCCACAAAACTATGTTGTGATAATAAAAGTGCAATTTATATTGCAAAAAATCACACATTTCATGAGCGCACGAAGCACATTGAGATGGATTGCCACTATGTTCGTGAAGAATACTTAAGAAGAACTATAGACCTTCCATATGTTACATCAGAATACCAACTAGCAGACTTCTTCACCAAAGCGTTGTGCTCTCCAAGATTTAACTTCCTTCTTGGCAAACTTTCGGTTATGTCACCCTAAGTTTGAGGGGGGGTGTTAAATAATGTAACATAATTCAATATGTAATCTCATAGTTTTAGTTTACTTTTAAGTTTAGTTAGGATTAGGTTAGTTTATTTAACTAGGTTAGGTTTCTTTTTCTTTTTTAGTTTAGTTTTTGGACTTATTTGGCTTTATGCTTTTTTGACCAAAGTCAAAAAGCATAAAGTAGAGAGAGTTGTTGGACTCCCAACAGCTCTATTTAGAGCCGTTGGGAGCCCAACACTCCCTCATTCCCTCTCTCCCTTGTATTATAAATATGGGGTGTTACCCCCTTGTAACTTACACTTTTGTAAAGCCCTCTTTTGGGACCCAACATATTGAAGTTGATATTTTTTTACGTTTGTGCATTTGTATCCGTGCCTTTGTGCACTTGTGAGAGTTCTCCTTTTATGCCTTTGTGCATTTGTATCCGTGCCTTTATGCACTTGTGAGAGTTCTCCTTTTATGCCTTTGTGCACACTTTGTGTTTCTAGTATTGTGTTTATACACAAATTCCTTTTTTTATAGAGATTTTCACACTATCATCTCGCTAAATTCTTGCAGATGTTTTCTGGTTGAGTATTTTATTCATGGTTAAATAAGAGGAGTGGTGCAAGATTTCAGACATGTAAGAGGGTTACAAACATGCATAAAACCCACCAAGGACTAACAATTCAAATAAACCTTCAGGGTGTCCATTTCACATCCAGACATCATAAAAACCCGTCTGCTATTATAAAAGGAAAAATAATAAGAACTTATTTGCATATACATTCACTTCAAATAGCCATAATGGCAAATCATGAACCACGCCAGCCCAGTACTCAACCAAACATCTGATTTTATATGATAAAGGTAAAAAGCCAAGCAAAGAAGAGTTCAATGAAAGAAGTCGCAAAATCAATGCCGCATCACATCAGAAGTTCCGAAACGTATTTAGAAAAGTTAAAAATATTAATTGAACTTCTTGACTGATCAAATTGAAATGCCAATAGAATAGCAATATTTAATATGGACATCCGTTTCCAAAAGCATATGTATGAAAAAGAAAAAGGAAGTCTAATTACCTTCACAGGAACGTTATGAAAGTTTGAGTCGATGTCATACACTTGAAACCTATTACAAAAAAATAAACACAATATTTTGAAGTATTAACAGCAAAAACAGCATAAGATTATAAGTTAAAGATAAAAATATTAAAGGGAACACCAAACACTAGGAATAAAATGAACATAAAAGTGCAGTTGGTTCAATGATGCTTACACCAAAGGTTGGACAACCTCAAAAAGGTAAGTAACAAAAATTTTTGCAACCCAGACTGGATCCAGTGAATTTAATATTACTTCTGTACGACCAAGTTCTTCAAGCTTGCCATCTCTTCTCTTTGAATAGACAACTGCAATAGGATCACTCTACAAAAGTTTTGGAGCAAGAAACATGACGCAACAGAAAGTTGAACATCAATTGGGAGTTCTGGTTTAAGAAGTTCAAGTATATCAAACATACCATAAAAGTTAAATTCATCCAGGATCAAAACAATATAATCAGACTTTTAATTGCAAAAGAGCCAAGGCATTACAAGTGTATCAAATACCAAAATTTCTGCTTATGCTAGAAGCTAACCGCGGCAATAACAGGAAAAGTGCCAAAAGCTGGGCAAGAACAAAAAACGGTTGTACGACATTCATACAAAAACAAACTTCATTGACCTTGTCCAACCGGCCTTGACAAATTTTGACTTAGATAATGTTCTGTAAGAAGTAGAAAGGATGGAAAGAAATTATGTCATCACTCCATTATCAGCTATGAAACTCTTTTTCATTATCATCAAAATGTCCGAGCAAAGTAGAAAAAGCTAGAGAGCCGGATAAAGCAAGCAAACTCCTCACCTTGAGTAATCCTATAGTGAAAAAACAATGCACTCATGACTCAACTGCTTAGAATCAGCGATTTGCTTTTGTTTTGATGGCTTAACCAAATCTAACTATGCTGAATGCTAGTAAAGACAGTGAACCCTTATAAGAAGGGCCTCAATCTCAAGATTCTTTACATTCACAATAGTGAAACATGTGCCCTACAGTTTAGGGTCATGGAATCTTATACTTTCATAAAACTGTGAGTGGGTTATTTGGTTTTTTCATGATGCTTTAGAGTTATATGTTTTATGAGGCAACAGCTAGCAGTCATAACTTTGTTTTAGTCAAGAATAAGATTCATAAATGCATCCTTGTAGCTCAAGAAAGAAAAACAAAATAACACTGCATGCCATGTCCAACACCAATGGTGATAACCCTTTCTTGGTAAATATGGCTAACCTATCATGAACCTTCCTCAGGAAGATGACCATTATATGTGAAAGCAGGTTAGAGTGGACCCGAATAATATGAATTATGAAGCACTTTCACCACTATCACGCCCTTCTTTTTAACCAATATGGTTTTCATCAACAAGTGATGAATAGAGTCTTCACAAATCCAACATTAAAAAGGCATAAGAACGTACAAAATGCTAAAACTCTACAAGTAACATGTTGATGATAGTATACAAACAACTTGATGTACAAAGCAGTTCCACATGATGTGTAAATGACAGGAAGAATAATCAGTCAGTATCTATCATTCTCATAACCCCTCCTCTGAATCCCATCCAAGACTGAGATGGGCCGGACATACACAATTTCTACAGTTTCATAACGATAGATTACATGCAAGACAGTCTGGACTATTTTGGCACTGGCTTAAGCTTTTTTGCTACCAGAAAAACAAAAAGTTACAGAATAAATACAGGAGTATAATATTGATCTTGTCTCCTATGCTACAAAAAGAAATCAATAACTGGTGAATGAAGACAGACAACAACTGCCACACCTCATTGCATGAATGTATGAACCATATCTTACTTCATTGCATGCATCTCGATAACATAGATTAGAACAAAATTAGAACAGACATCACATGCCTCAAAAAAAGGGAAATTTTGAAAATCACACCTAAGTTATTGTTAAAAGCACACCTAAATTTATGTTCAGTCAATCAGAAACAAATTCCCTTCAATTTAAGTTGGGTTATCGTTAAGTTGTTAACCCAAGTTGAGTTAATATGATAAAATCACTGATTTACCAGACCCTCAAAACAATAAACTTTTTTTTAAATAAAAATAAAAAACACACCTAAAGTTTTGGCAACGATCAAAACACACCCAACTTTTGGTAGTTACAACAAGCATTTAATGGCAACTTTGGCAGAAGTAAGCCCTAAGATTTTTTTTATTAAATATGAAAAAGCTTAGGTGTGTTTTTTGTTATTGCCCAAAATTTAGGTCTGTTTTAGAAAATTTTCCACAAAAAAGAAAAAGGATAACTAATCGGGTCTTCTTAATGGCAACGGATCGGGTTTAGTTCGGACCCAGGTGGAACCAGACCTATGGTATCGGGTCCGGAGCCATGTCTAATTAGATCCAACGTAACAGAAACAATACCCAGACCCGATAAGAACTACAAGAACCAGACCCGGTAAAATAATATTTTTTATCATTTTTACAATGAAAATTGCAGGTCTTAATCGAAACTCGGGTCGGGCCAGGGTCTGGTAAAATATTTCACAAACTATACCTGGCTCCATGTATTAACCGGACCTTCAGGTCCAGACCCGGGTCTTAATCGGGTCTTCTTATTTATCACCATACCCGGATCCTATAGGGTTTGGTACATGTCAGGTCGGGTCCAAGTAAACCCAACCCGTTGACACCCATACTTCATGCAAAAACAAAACAACAACCAAGCAAAATGCAGTAGAAAATCAAACTAATAAAGTCAATAGTCATGTTACATGTCATAACAATGACATCTAATAACAAACACAACCACCAGTTTGTAAGTAGGGAAATCCCAAAGTTTCATTATTCAAGGAGACTGATGCAGGAAGCATAAAAGTCGATGCATGCATTCTATTGTACACAAACACAAAGATGTGATGAAATATTTATAATGTATTTCGAGAGACAATACAGACCTTGGAAAGCACATCACGATCTCGTAAATTTGACGCAGACAGAGATAACTGCATCCAAGTTTAGAACAAGTGAAATCAAAATCCCATCTAAACAAACACCAAACTTAAACAACAGAAAAAACAAATAACAAAAGTTCAAATGTTGTCAACTTGAGATTTTATTTCAGAGCTAGTGGATCAATAGCTACACGGTTAATCTCCTCTTATGCTGTGCACATCTTGTTTCCCAGTCATGTTGTCAACAACAAACTCCAATTTCCAACTGCATCAACCTGCTCATAAGAATGTTTCTAACACCTACATGAATTCCGAAGCCCTTTAATCGCTAAGTTCTAACTTCCAGCTGATAGAGTGACCATTGAACACATTAGTTCATCTCCCATCAGCATAACTGAAACTGTTTAGTGCCTCTTGCTTGTGGAAGTGGATACAGACCCCATGGAATCCAAATTTTCTTTTGACACCATAGCAGTCCCAATAAACATGAAATGGAGAAATGGCATCCTTCACCAATATTCGAGGACAAATACCGCAATATTCATTTTTTACAGAATACAGGTTGACATTTCAAGTAAGAAAACAAAATCCTTTATTCATGCTACAGGCTTCCCATCTCACCACAAATACAACACACTATCGCTCTCAAAAACATGCGCTTAGATAATCATGATCCTAACCCAATTCCAACGTTGAGTGCATCCCAAGACCAAAATAAGAAATCGTGAAACTAACAATTCATCCAACATGGGTCAAAATTGAAAGCAGATAATACATACTGAACTCCACCTCAGCAACTTCCTTGCCGATTCTTCCCATATGTTTGCAACCATTCGACCTTCTAGTCACACCATGTCGACCAGGCCGTCGAGTTCAGATTGCGACAGGCGAGCTGCTGCAGAATCCTCCAACAGCGGGTAATCCATAGATTCATTCACCAAATCCAATGAACTCTGGGATGGAAAACCCGTTTCCGTACATGCATCAAAAACGTGCCATCCTAATCTTTCTTGTAACATGATTCCTTCATGAATCTTCCGCACGAGTCACATTTTAAACAAGCACCCAGTCCCATACACGAATCCCAACATGCAACCTGCAACAGCACCCCTGATCGCAATTCTCCAGCAAATTTATTCTCCGAACCCAGATAATCACATGTAATGCAGATATCCCCAAAGCACTCTTTCAATCAAGCTTGATTCCACAAGGAACACCGCTCCGCGCGAACAAGAGACGAAAACCACCTCTTTAATGTCCTACTTCGATCACCAAACGCATATCGACATCGAGAGAGAAATAGTTCTTATCACGGTGGGCCATAAGCATCATATTTGAAGATCAAATCATCAAAGCGCCTCAAACAACAAATAAGAACAACAAAAGAGTAGAAGATAAAACCTGAATCCTTACGAAATCGAAAAAGAAAACTCGAAACCAAGGGCGCGAAAAGCCAATTTCAAATCCACAGAGAGGGAAGATCATAAAAAGCCGAACGGGGAAAACGCAGAGACTATCGGAATTCTCGGGGCTCACCTCGATCTGCGATAAGAGGCCATGGGCGCCGCGCGCCCTGAAGAAGTATTCGACGGCGTCGTTGGAGTCGGCTCCGCTACCGGCGGCCTCGCTCCGGCCAGCGCCCACCGCCTGAGTCCCGGCGGCACCATCGGAGCAGCAATTCCCCATCGTCTTCGCCTCCGCCCCCCCCCCCGCTTCCTTCCCTACTCCCAATCCACCACGCAACACCACCAACCACAGAGGAAGAGGACGCTTCCGAGGGAAGCAAGCAATCCCCCGAGAGTGGAAGGAAACTCCGAATTCCCCGAATCCTCACTCTCACTCACCGCCTTCCTTAAATGGAGGACGGCTTCCTTCACCGGAACGCGCTTTCAAAAACCGATGTGGGCCCATCGCCATAACGCTTTTACTGGAATACCCTTCGGAATTCTCAAAAGTGACAGGGAACGGAAACGGGTCGGATCGATATTGGAGAGGATGGGGGTTGATCCGTAGCCAGATGCCTTTAATGTGGATCAGATGTAGATGGGAGTGGATTATGGATCGGATATAGGTAGGTGCCATGCCGGTTCAATGGACTTCACTTATGGGGCTGTGAGCTACCAGGCCGGTTCAATGGGCTTCACTTATTTATTAATTTTTAATAAAAAAAATTTAAAAAATAACTGTCGCATAGCAACTTGGTAACTATTACTATTTACCTAATGGGTAAATATTTGGCTACTAATGAAGGTACAAACTAATGAGTAGAAATCACTTTTTTTATTTAAATAAATACTGATTTTTTTTTGTAAATAAAATTTTATGAATGTGATCTAAATGGTTTGTTCAGTAGGAAACTTGTTTTGAACCATGCTATTATGTTAAGTAACCAGGTTTTTAAAAGGGTTCAAAAATCAACGGCCTACAATGTGTCAAAATTTCATAACTCAAAAGATCGAGCTAGCAAACAAGCCATGTTAGAACACATCTGGGTGGTTAGATTGAATTGATGCAACTTGCACCTATGATTTCTAGCTCATTAGTTTCATACCTTCATTAGTAGCCAATATTTATCCTTAATTAGTTAATGTAATTTTATGAAAACTAAAAAGATAATTAATTGGGTTCATAAGAAGTTGAGAACTTGTAAATTATTTTGTGTCCATCTTCAATCATCAAAAGGCTGAGACATCAACATCTGCCTAGAATAATATTACTCCACACCCCCAAAAGGGCTCTGTAGAGCAGCCTAGGTAGGCTTGCAATTGGCATCAAGGTATTCAAGCTAAAAGACGTCGAGAGTTGGATACCTGGAATGTGTGCGCTGCTGCAAGGGCAAAGCAGCAAGCTCCCTAGTGGGCAAGGAACATAACCCTGTCAACTGGCTGGTCCAGGCTTCCATAAAAACTCAAACCTGGGTGTGATTCATGAGTAAATTATTAAGCTGATGCACTTAAACTGGGCCGGAACACATAGGAGTGGACGTCAGGCCCAGCCTGACCAATAGGGAGCTGACAGGACAGAGCTCTGCCCGACTCAGTTAAAATTGAGATCAAGTCCAGCTCGGGTCAAGCCTTGTCAATTTTGCACATGGGCCCAATACGACTTTGTTTAAAACTGGGCTGCAAAGTGCAGCCCGAACCCTATCCAATTTATGCTGGCTACCCGCCGGACGGATGGCACAGCCTCATAGACACAAGAGCGAATCCGGTAAAACGTTGGGTGAGATTAGCAATCTTACCCAGCATTTACAACCACAAAACCCACAGTGGGGTGGGTTTTGTTGTTGTAAACACTGCGTGAGATTGCCAACCTTTAAAAGGAACCATTGTCCTAATGTTGATAAGGGTATTAAGGTCATTTTGATATGCCCTTACACGTTTCTGTCTCCCATACAATTTTCACCACTCAAAAACATAATACTAAATTAGGGATGGCAGTGGACCGGGGGAAAGCGGGGCCCCGCCCCATTTGGACTGGATATGAAGGGCATGAAACGGGGATGGACGTACTCTTTTCCCCACCTCATCCCGTCCCTGCCACTCATCCCCGCCCCGCCACGCCCCACCTCATCCCCGTTTGAACTGGGGATGGAGGACATGAAACGGTGATGAAGGCAGGGGTGGAGGTTAAAATCCATGCCTGCCTGGAGGCGGGGATGGAGGTTCTAATCTTGAGGCGGGGCGAGGGTGGAGACCTTGTCCCCCGCCCCGCCCCGCCCCACTGCCACCCCTATACTAAATCCACCACTCGTCAACTTTGGCTCCCTTGATGGTATAAAGAGGATTTCCCTTTCAGTTTGAGGTCAATAGCATCGCTGTGAATCAGAAATTGCAAGACTTTTCATTGCACTTCCAAAGAAACAGCTTTTGCAGTGCATTGGAAAGAGCACCTTTTCAGCCTTTGGAGTGATCCCACGGCTACGGTTGTGAACAGGTCACCACGGCCGTGGTTGCCCATGAGGTCAACGGGTTCCTTTATCAAGCTGAGGGCCCAGAATCCAATCTCACTGGCTTATGGGATTGCTGTAGATTTATCAAAATTGGGGCATGTAAGTGGCCGAGTCATCAACCGGGAGTTTTTTTTTTCTGAACTATATTGTCCCAATACGAGGTGACGTGCACTGGCAGCTCCAAACAGACGAGGAGTTTTACTCGGCAGGAAAGAGGCCCATTAAGTGACCCAGTTCTCGGTGCTGATTCTTTAGTCAAAAAAAAAGGGAGTTATGAAAAAGTTCAGTTTGATTCAGATATCAGACCGACCCAAAAAACATTATTCCGATTTCATATCGCATGCCAGACTCGATTAACTACATGATTGGACTTGGTTTCTGAAATTTACATCCAGACAATTCAAGAGTCGGTTTCTATAAAATCTAGTATGTAAAACACATCAAGATTTAAAGAAAACATGTAAAAAAATCAGAAAAAGCCAGACAGGCCAATAGTAGGCTGGAAAAGTAGTAGGCTAGAAGAGTGAAACCCGACAAGCATATAACAATCGCTCATATCCAGCCTACAGGGTGAGGACTAGTTAGAAAAACTTGTGATGGCTTTCAAGATCGCTTCACAAAATAATACGACTCCAGCCTATCAACATCCATCTGAACCACCATATAATAGAGGTTTGGCACCGAAACATGACCTTATAGTAGAGGTTTGGCGACCAAACATGCTCTCTCTCTCTCTCTCTCTCTCTCTCTCTCTCTCTGGCACCGAACATGACCTCATATAACAGAGGTTTGGCGACCAACCAGCCTGTGATGACTCTAGAAGCAAGAAACAGACTCAGCCACCCTCTAAAAATAATAGTAAAGCATCAGTACCGCCCCCACAAATTACGCAATTAACAATCTACCAGGATGAAATGATCCATTGGTTTTTACCCCTTTCTCTTCATAGAGCCACAAGAGCAGACAATGATAGTGAAACACGGGATAGCCGTGAACACAAAATGCTCAAAGAGAGATGGCAAGAATCACAAGGCTCCACACGCTCTGCCTACAGAAAGCTGGGCAAATGGACATCACTCATTTGCTACATTTGCATGGTTCTTGTCCAAATATCATTTCCAAAAGTTTAATCAGTACCATGTTCAAACCAGTCAGGGAACCAAACTTTAAAGTGGATGAGGGAACCAAAATGGAGCCCATTATCCTCCTCCAGTCCAAACACCCTGTTCATTGCTATTGGTACCATGCCACAGGCATGACCTTAAGATAACATGTGAACTACAGAACTAATCTACTGCAATCTAATCAGCCAACATAATGATTCGACAGAGCGAACAGACTTAAGGGTAAATCCTGGTGTGCAAAGTCTAGATGAAATGCAGAAAACAACGACATGTTCAAACAGTATCAAAGTTCAAAGCAGCATCCCAATCTCATACACTGTATACCCACCTTTGGTTGTGGCTGCAGCATGTCAGCGGTAGACAGGAACAGATCCCGCAAAGGAGTACCTAGATGAAACCGGGAGAGATGAAGCTTCAGATCTAGCATCAATATATGCCTGGTTTAACTCTCCATAAGAAGCCCCAACATAGACGGGCCTCTCATATGCTACAGGCTGCTGAGTGATTACTTCTCCATAAGTTGACCCATAGTAGACAGGCCGCTCATATGCTACAGGCAACTGTGCCTCAACAGGAAGCCTGGAACCATACAAATTGTCTACATGTCCCAGACGAGGTGCCACCTCCCCCTCCATGGGAAGCACCCGGTACTCTCTCTCATGCAGAACACGATCACGAGAAGCCATCCCTGGGGCAGGAATGGAGGCCGCATACCTGGGATCTTGCACAACAGACCGGTATGGATCGCCTTCAGGTGCTCGTGCAACTCGGATCACTTGACGAGCTTCAACAGGATAATGGGAGTTGTGTGGAGGTGGATGTGGTGGCATATAACCAAGCAGCTGTTGTTGCCTTGCCACAGGATACTGCCGGTCCATTGGAGGCGGCACAGGGACCATTGGTCGAACAACCTGCTGATTTTCTACGTGATAGTGGGTAGCACTTGGTCGAACAACCTGCTGATTTTCCACATGATAGTGGGGAGCATTTGCAGCAGGATTAATGGCAAATAAAGCCCTAGGCCCCCTAACAGGCGGCGCTGGTGCGGCGGATGGCACCACCATAGGTGGCACTGCTTCTGGTGCCGGCACATGCTGTTTTGATTCAACAGATTGGAATAATTTACGAAGATTTTCAACCTGCAAATGCAATTTGGACAATTGAATTTAGTCAGAGCATGCAGCAACAAGATTTGGCCGATGCACACTAAAGATCATGGCCTACATCATAAGAGGGGAGCTAGTAATTATCAACACATAATGGTGGTAAACCACCATGTTACTGTGATCATTATGCAATACCATGCAAATACATGCTCTTCCACAATCCATTGGTATTGGTGGCTTATAGTGGTTCAAAATCTAAACAAAAAACAGTTTCAAAGACTGATTTATATCTGAAAGCAGGATAAATACCCTATATCCTATACCCTATTTAATTTGGTCAACTTCTCACAACCTATACACAATACCCAATAGTTGCAACATGATAATTTAAACAAATAAACTGCAATTTAACACTAGACTGGCAGAACCAGGTACACTATAGGGTATTCATTCACTCCGCTGAAAATTTAAAGGTTCTGCAAAATGTGGCATTATAACTCACCGCAGCATTTTAGCGCTAATTAAAGGCAAGTCAATATAACAGTGAAAATAACAATAACAGAAGACGGATGTGCATATGACGTTTAGTCAATCTTGCACACAAACTTACCTGCTCGGCATTGAGCTCGGGATTAAATTTGAATGGTGTGTCATAGTTATCCTTGATAGCATGTTTGAACGTACTTTCTGGCAGAGGTGGATAATCCTTGTGTAATTTAAACTTCACCTGTTGACACAGTGAAGCTCCATTTATAACCAGCATGGCAAATATATATTATCCCATTCCATCCTTCAATATTAACACTTGAAAGAGAAACAACAGATTTAAAATGAGAATTTTCTGAACACAGTTATCCCATTCCATCCTTCAATATTATCATATAATAGGACCTGCAATTATGTAAATCTTTCATAACACTAGTATTACAAGATTTTTCAGTTGCTGAATCATTTACAAATTGCACATACCAGCATGCATGCATACAACGCTTGCAATCTTTAATGTTCAGAGAGATCAAAACATAATGCACAAACAGTAAATGGGGTAAGGTAGACAGCACAAGTATCCATTTGATGGGGCGCACTACAGGCAAGACTACACCTAAAAGCTTCATGAATATAGAGATCATGATATGACGATGAAAAATTCCAGCTCCAGGAAGCTTTGCACCACAGGGAAAAGCCTAATTTGAAAGGCAACCACTGACACTGCGAACCTCAAAATGTTGAGGTTTGAAAGGCAACCACTGACACTGCGAACCTCAAAATGTTGAGGTTACAGCCTCACTCTGCCCCACGCAGAAAGCGAAACATCACTTGACCACTTTGATAAAGTCAGTTACCACATTGTTTACACAAAAGCAAGTTGTAAGATATACACCCAAGAACGAGTCACATTATGGTCCATAAAAGTACATTTCAACATTATGGAAAAGATGCCCAACCTACATTTGAACCAAACAATCATGTCATGTGGATATCCCAGCTCATGGACATGTGTCCCTTTATATAATGAACTCTTCATTATCGATTACATAGCAGACCTCATTTTGACCCTCTACTAGGAGATTTTCTGCTTGAGAGTTTTATGTTATGGATCCTTTTTACAAAATTTCAAGTCCTAATAGCAACAATTCAGCAAGTAGTTGAGCCCAAATCCAAGAAAGAGGACAAGGGCAACCTGCAATGGTTTGATGACACAAATAAGAAATAGATGTATATAGAACACGAGAGTGCAGATTGACCACATGGCAAGAAGTTATTGGTTCAAAGGTAAGCTCATAAAAGCAACCATAAATTTAATGGAAGCATAGGCCAATCAAACATTGGCAAGGACTATGCTGAGAGATTTAACCATTTGTGAAGATGAAAAACATGTCTGTCACGGGCTTATTTTGGAAGCCCCGTGCGGCACCTGGCAACCCAACCAGGTCAGCCTTCCTAGTTCAGAAAGCACGCAAACACCCCTCACAAGGGTGTCTAATCACATCCGAGCATACACAATCTCAAAGAGGGCAGCAAAGAGAGAGAGAGAGAGATAGCAGCATAGGCAACGAAAGCAACTTCCATTCATAAGTTGGCAATTACAAAAGGGGGGGGGAGAGCAAGAGAGAGAGAGAGGGGGGAGGGACCCGTTACTTTTCTTGGTTAACGGGGGATCTTAGGCCAAAGGCCATTTATAGAGCACTCGCAGGGGTCCAAAGAGGTATTTACATCAAGTAAGCAGGAATCAACATGGCAGGGTGGAACACACTCCCCCACCCAAACTGGCGCCGTCCTCGGCGCCATCTTTTTTCTGATAGTCTTCGATTGCTTGCTGAAACTGACGAATATTTCGTGGAGTCTCCCAACTGGCATCACTCACTGGTAGACCTTTCCATTTCACTAGATACTTCTTCACTTCTCCAAGATAGTTATGAACATGAGGCAGTTGTCACGGGCTAACTTTCCAAGGCTAAATTTTTCGCATTTTAAGCCAAGGAAGCCCCGTGCGGCACTAGGCCTCACGACCTAGTCAGCCTCACAGCACGTGTTTCCCACACGTAACTTTCTTACCCAGCGGAAAGTCAACTTAACAAGCTCTTCTTTTCAAGAGATCCTTCCGAACATGGTCCATCGTGCATCTGATAGCCACTTACGTGCATAGCCGTCCCATACCGGCTAGCACCTTCAACCACCAAGCCAAGCGTGCCTTACCACTCCCACAAGCAAGCGCACGTTGACAAGGGCTGAAACGTGCCTTCGCAGCACTACCGACTTAACCAACATCCAACACGGGTTATGGGAGCATAACGCATCCCAAAGCCTTTACCGATGCATGTCATGCCTCCAACCATCATTGCAAGCCACCTTTCCTCAAGCCCAACCATCCGAGCCAACAACGTATGGATGCCTTAGCCTCGCGTGCCATGGAGCAGATAGCAGCCCCATGGGCACGCCCCCAACATAACCTCACCATAGAAGGGACAAGATCTTTCGACCCCCAGTCCGCAGACCAGTTGATGATTTCATGCCATAGCGATAAGCACCACCCAAACTCATTCGCTGGCGCTGTGCACTCACTTGCACAACCCCGTGCCACCATGCACGGTTGGGACCGCACCGCCGCACCAAGAGTCGCCTACCTGCGCACCCAAGGCCTTTGCCTACGTCCCATGGGGGATTTGCACTACACACGGACACCCCCATGCACTCCTAGTGCTGCCCGTGCGATATAGGGGGTGCCTATGCCAAACTGCTGCAACATGTGCCAGACAGCTCAAACAGGAGGTCCCCTATATAGGTATTTTAGGAGCCAGGCCCCTGCCAGCAAGAGGAACCCGAATAACACTTGGGGAACCATAAATTTCTCAACTTCAGAATTCTTCAAATCCGCCTTCACCCACGTGTTCCCCATAGTCCATTTACACGGTGAATCTTCGATCTTGGCCCCAAACAACTTCAAATGCTCATTGGATTATCACCTCAAAGATTGTGCACGCAACTGTGCCCACACTGCGCACATTGCTGCACATGCCAAGCTCTGACCATGCTCACCGCAACTATGTGCCCACTGCATGATGTGCTTCGCACGCCACATGCACAATGCATGACAATGGTCTGTGCAACACACGACACCACTGTTATGCATGTGCACCAAACTCTACACACATGGGCAAGGTCTGTTTGCCACGGGGTTGGCCCGACTGCCTCATGCACGCCGCAACCAACCAATCCATCACTCTTGGGGCACTTCCACCGCACTTCACACACATCCATGCATCTGTTGCCGCATCTGCACTGCACCACACCAGGCACATGCCACACTCCTTGCACAGCCCTGTGCCCCACTCTAGCACACGACACCATCTGTGGCATGCACGTGCCTCTTATGAATGTGCACTGCACCTTGCAAGTGCACATGTCACACACTCCTTCCACTGTCTAGTGCCAAGCTCAGGCACATGACGCAATCAGTGACATGCACACACCTTTTTCAGCACCTGCATTGCACCAACCCGTGCACACGCCAACTCCTTTGCACAGCCCAGTGCCAAGCTCAGGCACACGGCACTATCAGTGGCATGCATACGTCTCTTCAACCCCATGCACCGCACCAAGTCCCATACCTATGGCACGTTGCAAGGCTCTCCGAGATTTCAGGTGCAACATTCTCCCCCACTCAAGCCATCGTCGTCCTCGACGATCTCTTCGCTTAACATTTATGGAGTTCCGTTCGACAACGCAATTCATCCGGATGATGTGCACCTTACCATTTAGTTCCTTTTCTCTTTTCATAATCACGGGACCCCAGCGTAGTCCCCATTCTCAAGCGGGTCTCCCATGCCCGCACGACATCTTGTCGTCTCAGCACGCTTCACACGTGTGCCCTCATTGCACACCACCAAGTTCACACTCGGGCGCCCCCATTCACCCCAACTTCACCACTCGACCATGCGGTTCACACACAGACCGCCAAAACAAGATGAAGCCCATTCTGGAGGTTACACTCACTTGGCTCCCCCGTAAGCCCTCATTGCCCACTCATTGGCTCGGTCACTTCAGGTTGCGCCACTTCGGCCATACTCGGTCTGCACACCACCTGTCATCCTGACTGTGGTCCGTGGAGAGTATGCCGGCACACACGAGCGACAACCGAGGCACTCCCTCTCGCGTTGCCCTCAACCAACTCACTTGACTCCCCTGTAAGCCCTCATTGCCCACTCATTGGCTCGGTCACTTCAGGTTGCATCACTTCGGCCATACTCGGTCTGCACACCACCTGTCATCCTGACTGTGGTCCGTGGAGAGTATGCCGGCACACACGAGCGACAACCGAGGCACTCCCTCTCGCGTTGCCCTCAACACAGAGCGCCAGTCGAGCTTCTCCTCGCACTGCACTCACCAAACACAGAGCGACAGTCGAGCTCCTCCTCGCACTGCCCTCACCAAACAAGGCACCCTTGAACCCAAAGGCGTGCCTACACTGTGGCTTCAACCCGCACTTGTCGCAACTTTCGAACACACTGAGTCCCATACCTCAGCGTGTCTCTAGCAACTCCAACAACGGTCCACCGCAATCCACTGCGACCTTCTGTCGCGCATAAGCCCTCATTCATAGGGCACTTTCTTGGTGGTTGGTGAGCTCGCAATAAGCAAACACTGCCCTTTCAGTGTTGACTTGACCCAAAGGATTCATTCCTTTTTAAACACACATTTTATACGCCACTGTGCCTCGTAAAGCTTTCGAGGCATGAAGGAAAACAACGATCTTTCTTGCCCACACAGAAACTGCACATTGTTGTTCTGAGCTGACTATATAGTTGGCCTTCCACATAGTCAATCCCACTCCAACAAACCAGCCTTCATGTTAACTCCACCATGAAGCATCACAATCCGACTTCGGTGCTCCGAACATGCTTTGGCAACATGAAGAGAAACCCGGCCAAAGGCTCTCCAGCACATCAACCACTTAGGCACTCGTATGCTCTGCTCTGATACCAGTTGTCACGGGCTAACTTTCCAAGGCTAAATTTTTCGCATTTTAAGCCAAGGAAGCCCCGTGCGGCACTAGGCCTCACGACCTAGTCAGCCTCACAGCACGTGTTTCCCACACGTAACTTTCTTACCCAGCGGAACGTCAACTTAACAAGCTCTTCTTTTCAAGAGATCCTTCCGAACATGGTCCATCGTGCATCTGATAGCCACTTACGTGCATAGCCGTCCCATACCGGCTAGCACCTTCAACCACCAAGCCAAGCGTGCCTTACCACTCCCACAAGCAAGCGCACGTTGACAAGGGCTGAAACGTGCCTTCGCAGCACTACCGACTTAACCAACATCCAACACGGGTTATGGGAGCATAACGCATCCCAAAGCCTTTACCGATGCATGTCATGCCTCCAACCATCATTGCAAGCCACCTTTCCTCAAGCCCAACCATCCGAGCCAACAACGTATGGATGCCTTAGCCTCGCGTGCCATGGAGCAGATAGCAGCCCCATGGGCACGCCCCCAACATAACCTCACCATAGAAGGGACAAGATCTTTCGACCCCCAGTCCGCAGACCAGTTGATGATTTCATGCCATAGCGATAAGCACCACCCAAACTCATTCGCTGGCGCTGTGCACTCACTTGCACAACCCCGTGCCACCATGCACGGTTGGGACCGCACCGCCGCACCAAGAGTCGCCTACCTGCGCACCCAAGGCCTTTGCCTACGTCCCATGGGGGATTTGCACTACACACGGACACCCCCATGCACTCCCAGTGCTGCCCGTGCGATATAGGGGGTGCCTATGCCAAACTGCTGCAACATGTGCCAGACAGCTCAAACAGGAGGTCCCCTATATAGGTATTTTAGGAGCCAGGCCCCTGCCAGCAAGAGGAACCCGAATAACACTTGGGGAACCATAAATTTCTCAACTTCAGAATTCTTCAAATCCGCCTTCACCCACGTGTTCCCCATAGTCCATTTACACGGTGAATCTTCGATCTTGGCCCCAAACAACTTCAAATGCTCATTGGATTATCACCTCAAAGATTGTGCACGCAACTGTGCCCACACTGCGCACATTGCTGCACATGCCAAGCTCTGACCATGCTCACCGCAACTATGTGCCCACCGCATGATGTGCTTCGCACGCCACATGCACAATGCATGACAATGGTCTGTGCAACACACGACACCACTGTTATGCATGTGCACCAAACTCTACACACATGGGCAAGGTCTGTTTGCCACGGGGTTGGCCCGACTGCCTCATGCACGCCGCAACCAACCAATCCATCACTCTTGGGGCACTTCCACCGCACTTCACACACATCCATGCATCTGTTGCCGCATCTGCACTGCACCACACCAGGCACATGCCACACTCCTTGCACAGCCCTGTGCCCCACTCTAGCACACGACACCATCTGTGGCATGCACGTGCCTCTTATGAATGTGCACTGCACCTTGCCAGTGCACATGTCACACACTCCTTCCACTGTCTAGTGCCAAGCTCAGGCACATGACGCAATCAGTGACATGCACACACCTTTTTCAGCACCTGCATTGCACCAACCCGTGCACACGCCAACTCCTTTGCACAGCCCAGTGCAAAGCTCAGGCACACGGCACTATCAGTGGCATGCATACGTCTCTTCAACCCCATGCACCGCACCAAGTCCCATACCTATGGCACGTTGCAAGGCTCTCCGAGATTTCAGACAAGCAAAGTTGCATGAGTTTCAATTCCAAAAGCTGGGTTCATTGCACTATTTTCAGCATATTGGGTGGACTATTAATTGTGTTGTCTCAAAGCAAACAAGCATATGAACGTTGGGATTTAGACCCCTGTTGAACGAATAAGCACTTGATCAATAATGGACATTACGTATCACATGCATGGTTATGTAGCATTGGCAAAGAAAAGCCAATAAATGGGTAATTAGGCAGTTAATTGGTACTTATAAGATGGGTTTTGTACATCCAACATTGGACATTCATTCTGTAAATGCACTAAGAATTGCTGCTTATTCATATACAAAATTGGCTAGAAAGCAAACTAATTGGAGATTCAACAACTGAGAAACATCCGATTTCTTGGAGCAACAAGAAGCAATCTATTTTTGCAAAGTCAAGCATTGGAGCAAACTATCGAGTAATGTCTGCTGCTATGGTAAAAATTTCATGGCAGTATCATCTGCTAAACATACCTAGTCAACCAATACTCTTTGCATCCTATATCGTGACAACAAAAGTGCAATTGTTATTTCCTTCAATCCGTTTCAGCACAACAAAACAAAACATCTATAATTGGAGTAGCAGTTTGTGCATATGAAGATTGAAGATCAAGAGCCTGAAACACAATTCATCTTTGGCACAAACCAAGAGGCAGATTTATTCATTAAGGTCTTGCCCAAAGATCAGTAATGGAGTTTGAAGATGTCCACGACTTACTGCAAGTTGTTAGTCAATGATATGGTGCAACATTTGTATTTCCAAGTATTATGTAACCAGAATACCTAATTTATAAAATTTTAATGGCTCAAAACAGTTGGATACCTCCCAAACGATGTCAGCACTCTTCTCGCTGTACCAAAATAACTTGCTTTCATGTATAACTTTATTGATAAATTCACTTGGTCAATTCATTGACAAATATTAATGAATATGCATGCAATAGGTAAGGTATAGAAGTTTGATCTATAAGTGGAGCTCCTCAAAGACAAGATGGAAGCACACTTCTACAGTGCACATGAAGGAAACCAACCAAATGCATCTTTATTGAATATTGTCTAAGATGCATGTACTTTTGTTTAATAATACCATAACATGTTTTAGTCAGCTCGTCTAAAAACAATTGTTAATAATAGCTTATATGCTATGATAATCTTTTAACGGGGTTAGATAAAAATACCTAACAAAACATTGACCAGGTATTTGTTCAATAAACAATCTGTCCCTTACCTCAAATACCATCATTACAGACAATCACCTTTTATGAGATAGTTCTCGTCATCATCATCATCACAAATAGAACATCCTTACACAACCATCACAGTCATCAAGTGCCTTGATGATCATGATAACTACTAATTTCATTATCATCGGCAGCAGATTTTGCAAACTAAAACAAAAACACCACAATTATCAACACCATCAGACCATCGTCATAGTCATTATTAATGTCTTCATGGTCATGAAAATCACCAAAAACATCATAATCATATTTATCATTGTTGTTTAGCATCATCACAAACGCCTTCTGCCCGTTTATCACCAACACATTGAACATGATGCCCATAATCATCATCATCGTCATCATGTCCATCATAACAATCACATCACCACAATTTATCAGCACTACATCAAACCCTGATCACCACCATGACCAAGAACGCCACATAACTAATAGCCATAATCATCTACTTGATTTCTGCCAAATCACAATCACCGACATCATTAATAGTAATCATTATCGCGTCCTTCAGGCTCATAAAGAAAAGGGGGAAAATAACTGTGATCCGTGCCATTGTCCACAAAACCCAGTATTAACACCACCAACTCTCTCTCTCTCTCTCTCTCTCTCTCTCTCTCTGACAATTGAAATCAACAACCCACACATTTTATTTTTCGTTGCCCGGCTAATGAACAACAAAATAAGGAGTAAAAAGGTCTTAAATGTCAAACCAACATTCAATTTGGAGGAATCACATGAGAAGTGGTTGTAAAACAAGAGAGGAATCACATGGAAATAATGTGCAAAAATGCAAAAAAAAGGCTTGTGGAAAACATGTAGGGAAGCATAGCATACTGTTAGCATATGCTTTTGGCAACTCCAATTCACCATACAAATTTCCAAAAACACCATTGCTAGAAAATACTAAAACCTATGTCACACGGACTCGGCTAAGGAGGTGCCGCACCCGAGTCGACACGCCCCGACACGGGTGCGGACACATGTGCGGCCTCGGACACGGCCTGGACTCGGTCAACGCCGAGTCGGACTCGGTCAACGAGTCCAGGCAGAGTCCGTCTTAATTTTGGACTCGGTCAACATTGACCGAGTCCAAAAATGTCCATTTTTAGTACAAAAAATAAAAAAAATATCTTTTTATATATTTTTTAAAAATATATATATAGCATGAGTCTTAAACATTAGGCCCAGAAAAAAAATTATTCTTAAATATTATCATTTAATTCTCTCTCTCAATCTTAAAAGCTAATAAATTCTCATCCACGAGTACCAACACTTTTCATCCACCAAGTTCTCTCTCTTATAAAAGCTAATAAATTCTCATCCACGAGTAGCAACACTTTCTCATCCACCGAGATCTCTCTCTCTCTCTCTCTCTTTTTCAAATCTAGCTTTGAAAAATTAAAAGCTTTTAATGCTTTTAATTAATGTTATGAATTTTAGCAAAAGATATTTAATGCATTTACCAGAACATGCTTTTAGTTAATGCTTTTAATTAATACCTTGACGAATTTTTATTCCCATGGTAGCTAAGACTCGGCTGAGTCAATGATAAACTCAGCCTAGTTTGTTCTAACCCAGTTATACTACTATTTTAACTCAGTTAGTTCAGGATCTGAGACAACTTGGAAGAGTCACGAGCCGAGTCCAAAATTTATATAGACATATGCACACACTGGATATATATATATATATATATATATTTTTTTTAAATATATATATATATAGCCGAGTCCCCGTGTCCAAAATTTTTAAAATTGCGCCGCACCCGTGTCGCACCTGCACCCATGTGACATAGACTAAAACACACATTTCCACACAAGCCACTTCATCCTCATCTTGTCTTATAATTTTTCATTCATGGGATGCCTACAAAATAGTGAGAAGGATGGCAACACTTTTCAACAAATCCAAGATCGGGCATCCAAAAAAAGGTGAAAAGGGCAAATCAAGAACAGCTTGTAGTGAGAATAGAGCACTAAATTATCAACGATTGTAAAGAGATGGTCCACTTACTTTTCATGAGAATATGTCTTAGCCTATATTATAAAAGGAAATTTTTCAAATACCCGCCAAACGGTTCACCCTAATTCATGAACATACCAAACTTTTCAGTGTTTGCAAATGTCCACCAAAGTTTTTGCTTAGGATACTCAACTGACCTGAATTATAAACTAACGTTGGATTGATCTTGGATTAATCTAACTCATTTTGAAGTTACCATTTTAGCCCTATAACTGGAAAAATAAAATTAATAGTTTGACCTTATTCTAGAAGTATGAACAAAGTATGTCTGATCATTTGTAGGGCTATCAACCGAATGTTTTGAGTAAAAAATTTATTGACTACAATGGCACTTGAACCCTTAACCTCCCCAATAAGAAACAAGACAATTACCACTACACCATGAAACTCATTGTTTATTATTTTAAAAAATCATTATATAAAGCTTAAATTGCAATAACTTAATCAACCCAACAATCACTCAAACCACCAATAGCACAACTGGGTCTGTTTGGTTCCTCAATAGCTGACCTGATAAATATTTGAACTGATACTAAATGCATTTTCATTTAACCCAAAAGTCATTCTGGTTATAGTTGACAAAAGTTTTACTATTTCAAGAAACAAAATCAATCAGATATTGTCATGATGGTGACTATGCGAGCTCTAAGAGCAGCGGGGTCTGTTCGGCTCCTCAAGAGATAGAGTAGACTTTTTGTAGGTGGGAGAGAGAGATAGACTCAAGACTTGTGATAAGTGAAAAAAAATGAAATTTCCTAAAAACTAGGCTTTTTCATGTGGCAAGACATATGGGTAGCATGGTCGTTTTAAAAAATTATAACTGAATTAAATAGACGTAATTAAATTGGGGTCTTTTGATTAACCCATGTAAAAACTTTGGTGGGCATTTGCAAACTTGGAAAAGTTTGGTGTGCGCATGAATTAGAACAAATAGTTTGGATGTATTTGAAAATTTCCCTTACAAACTGGCAATCAAAGATTTTCTACCATAGCCCACATCTTGGTGTGGGCATGAATTAGGCCGAAAAGGATGATCAGAAGTTGGTCTTCTGGTTTTATGAGTTCATGAATACTGTTAACTGTTTTTCATTTATGGGATAGAGTTAGCATTTTGATGTAGTTCCTATGACTTTGGCTTCTACATTAATTTTGGATATGATCATTGTTCTCAAATAGAAAATTTATGATTTCTTATTTATTTGATGATTGTCTTTTCTTCTGAGTGAGACAGTTTTGTTAGAATTGTAGCGGGTTGCATATTGTTATTGGATTCTTGTCTGCTTGTGAGCTACACTTTTCCTGAATCTTCATTTGGTCATTTCTTTATGTTGGACCAAGCAAATATTTGTTAAAAGTAAGCCTGTTCCTGAGATCTTGCTAGTGGTATGCCCTTCCCTTCATTTTTGTTTTCTGGTTTGGCAATGAGTTCAGTGGTTATGAACTCCTACCCATCTGGATTTGGCATATCATCCTCAGCCTAGCTCTGATGGAGCTTGTACAACATCATACATTGGAACAAGCATTGTCCAATCACTGGGTTGAGCTTTGTAGTAGCTACCTGAGGTTTTGTTTCAGTGACATTCCAAAACACTACATGATGGAAACAGTTTGCCCCATCTTGTAATTCAAGCTATCCTATTTCAATACACAGTAACAACCTGGTCACACCTTGTAAGATTATGTTTCTTGAGGAGCGCTGGGGTGAGCCTCACCTTACAAGTTGAGTGTAGCCTCCCTAGGCCTGGATCTTATTGGGTGTGGCATAAGTTTGGGAGTATTGTGAGCTGCATTGACTTGCTAGGCCAAGTAATCAGGCTGGTGCAGCTGAAGCTGAACTAACTTTTACGCTACTGGTCGTGGCTCACTCCTTAGTCATCCCATCAAACATAGCAAGGTTTTAAAACCCGTGACTCGGAACTCAACTCGCTCTTTATTGACTCGTGACTCGGACCGGGTTTTGTTAACTTTTGATTTTAAAAGAAAAACAATATATAATTTGTCTGAAACCATGTTTTTGAGTAAACATAGTCTCCAAATGTCTGTAAGAATATAAAAACTGCAAAGAGCTATAGAGGTTTGCTTGAATAATTGAATTTGATATCTATACAAGCACTTTGACTAATTCATGACTTGAATTAGAGGATTTGGTCACCATGAGTTCAGTCTGCTACTACCTAAGGTTCCTAAAATGGCCAATCATATATGATAGCTTGTTTTAAAAGTTTTAATTCCGTCTCTAACAAATCCATAAATGTAAAACAGGGATATATGTGCATGCATATTGAAAGTTTACAGAATGCCCAATATCAACATAAATAAGCAATTTTCTCTCATGTATAAAACTATGCAGGAAATATATTAATGGCACAACTATAAAAAGACTACTAATATTTGAATATGTACAATGCTTGTTCACATAACAAATGGATGATGAAACCTAAATGTGACTTCCCATAGGCACATTTGACCCGCCATATATAGTGAGAATCATTTCTTTAAAATATTTTGCTAGAATAAGTTGATAACACAGGGTGAACAATAGTTCGAACAACATGGCGATTTTATTCTATGGATTTAAGTGCTTTTTTATCTTTAAATGATTTTTATTTCTTTTTTATACAAAATCTGGGGGTAACCCTTGTTAAAATATATGTACTTATATATTTCGAAATTGTAATTTGAAACTCAAAAAACAAATTTCAAACATCCCAAAACTCGCCCGAGAAAGACCGAGTCAAGCCCGAGTTTTGGCAAACCGAGTTTGCCTTGCCGGGTTGACTCGCTGGAGGGGCGAGCCGAGCCGAGCCAGCCGAGTCAACAAGTTGACTCGGCGAGTTTTAAAAAACTGAAACATAGAGTGTGATTTTTTATTGGATGCTCAATGTTGTGTTTGGGTTTTGTAATTAATCACAAGTTTGGTGTTTGTCATATCCTTTTCACTTCTCTTTTCTGGATTGCTCGACAGCATTCTATAATCTCACGTCCTTGTAGTTGTTTCCAAACATTTAGTTTTCATGTTGTGGAAATTTAAAAATTATTTGTTTATATCACTAGCAATCCATGAATACAATATAAACTAGGAATCAATGATGCATATATGTTAAGGCCGATGATCCAACCAGAAATTTTTTAATTAAGAAAATTGCTTAGATGTTACAACTCCTTATAGTTGCAGATGTGATTTGTTTAAAATGTATAGATTTGGGGTTGCTTCTTTACACAATCGCATAGATATTTGTTTGCTTTGTGTGGTTCACCATCATTTGGAGTGACTAAAAGTAATCATGCACTGATGAAACTATGAAAATGAGGGCTACTACCACAAAAAAATTGTTCTATCAAAAGAATATTGGGATTATGTTCATTAAGCATTATTGATCACAAAACTCATCTATAGAATGATCAAATTTACGAATCAAGAATGTCGTATAATTGGTGAAGTGTATGAAGACATGGGCAATATGATGGGGTGATCATAGACAATCTAAAAGGACAACTGAATTTGTATGAAAAGATTCCTAAGATTGTCTCAAATAGATGGCATAAAAAGAAAGTGCATGTCCATAGTTTAGCCGGCATGCTTACTCCGAAATATTATGAGCCAGAGTATCTTAAGATCTCGACACCAAGAAGAGTCAAACAAGTTTTGCCTGGTGAAGATTATATTATATCCATTGGATAAAGTTTAAGCTTTAATGATTTAATTATTTTATTTGTATTTTCTTGTTATAGCCTAACAATCTTTTTGTTTTCTGCAAAAAAAAAAAGACAACGATAATTTAGATGGTGCAATGCTGGCACTCAATATCACATTTGGTGAAAATGAAGAAGTTGCTTTAGTTTATAAGTCACAATTATGGCTTTTACATCAAGAAGTGGAAGATTTAGCAAGAATGTATGCATTGAATCCTACCGTGTCAGTCCTTAATTGATGATGTTTTTATGGTGGTGATACACCCGAGTTGAGAGCATTCATCATTAAGGGTTTTATCTCAACCTATCAACATGTCTTCTGTCGAAAGAGTGTGGAGCGCCTATAGCTACATTCATAATGATAAAAACCTTAGGCTCAATTAAGATCATGTTGATACCTTAGAGTATATCCATTAAAATCTTTGATTGCTTGACAGGTATTATTAAAGTGTTTTGTTCTTTTGTTTAATATCTTATAAAATATTTATGTATCATTGATTATTTATTAGCATTTTTATTTTATATTCTTATCCTAAAAAGGTAAAAAAATTGCTACAAATAAATACCTTCTCAAAATGGGACATCAATCCATAGCTTTTTGTTGCAGAAGAAAATACATTGAGATTGGAGGATATGAGTGGGAGAGACTTGATGATAGTGCACAAAAATTAAGAACTATTTTCAAAACCAAAAATGCGCAATCAAAAGCTCAATTGCCTTCGATAATCACAAGTAGAAATGAGGTTGATGAAGATTCAAATCAATCAAATAGAGCTAGGGGTAGGACAAGTAATGTAGAAGAGCGCCAGTCAGTTCCCCAAGGCTAAATTGATTGTTTCTTTAGATGCAGACCTAGGCAAGGAAAGCATTATGCATCTTATGTTTTTATATTTTTTCACTTTCTTCTTCATATGTATTGCTTATATTTTAAATTAAGATTTTTTAACATTTTAAGTTTTTGACATATTCATTAAAAAAGTAGAAGGAATGGATGGTGTGGAGGATGTGGAGAGGCAAGAAGTTCCTCCAAATTTATTGTTGACCTAAAGGGGAAGAAAAAGATGACAGGTTATTAATTATTGATTATGAAATAAACTCTTGATTATTTATTTTGATGTAGTTGGAGTGTTGGACTTTAGAAACTCTTATGTTGCTATGGTTGTTTTGCGGTGACTTTTTGTCATGGACTTCTAATATTTTGGTGGTTTGGTTTTGGTGGTTTGAAGTTTGAAATTTGGAGGTTGAAGTGAAGTAGTGAATTATGTTAATTTTAAAGTTCATACTTTACACTTTAAATGCTTGAAATTAAATTAGGTTTTTAGTGCTTAAATGCACAATTTGTTTTGCGCATTTAAATAATTAACCATATCTCCATGTAATCTTTTAGTTTATTGATTTTTCCATCTTGCAAAGATCACAACCTCAAATAAAATGTCATTTGATTCATTTCTTGACAAATGTACGCTTCTTAATCAAATTTATTAGTTTTCATGTGAAATGAGTAAATAAAACATCAACAAGGAACCACAAAAGTTAAATTTGCAAATCAAGACTTCAAAAGTTCCTAATGAAGGAAAATACAAGTTTCATATACATTTTGCCAAGCTAAGCACATATTTCATATGATAAACAATGTAGAACATTTTCACAACAAACATTTTTAAGTAATTTCATTGCAAATGGATTTAGAGCAAATTATTGTCTAAAACAAGATATCATCATAGTACCCTTGCACAAATACAAAGTGAGATAATAAATGATGATGGATAAGTAGCAATCTCACCTGAGCAGGGTATCTCCCACCAAAAGCATTCGGCTCCAAACGCATCCCACCATCGGATGAAGCCTTGTATATTCCATACAAAAGCCTCAAATCAAAATCATACAGGAACAACCTTGCACCACGCTTAACATTCATGACAGTTTGTTCCCTATTTGGAGGAAGACCAAAGACACTGTATCGAAAACACTCGGGCTTTGTTTGAGTATTACACATGAAGATTAAACCAGCAATTTTCCCGTCAGTGCTAGCACCATTACTTTGGTCATCTGTCATTTCTTTCTTATCACTAGTTGTGCTAGCTTCATTTTTTGTCTTTGGTGATTGTTCAAGTGACTCTTTCTTAATGAGTTTTCCTGTCTTACGTAGAGAAACTCCGCTCACCTTGCTCTTGTTCTTCTTTGGCTTTCCCATTGTGTAGGCTGCTTATAGAAAAAACAAGTACCTTCTTAGGATACCAACTTATGTCAAAGTTATCACATTCATCCAAAATCACAATCATTATATATGTTAAAAAGGAAATACTAGCATTGAAAACAAGCATGCATTATGGATGAATGACAAGTAAAACACAAATCTCCAATGCTAAGGAATAGTCACAAACATCATTCTCTAGTATTCCTATCAAGGGAAATCTTAAGACATATTTTTTTTAAAAAAAAATATTAGCAAGAAAATATGAGTTTTTGGCAAAGGAATATCTTAAGATATTTTTAAAAAATTTATCTCAAGATATTTTTAAAAATTTTACATAATTAAGGGAATCTCAAAGTTCTAAATATTACAAAAGCATTGGAATAGAACATGTGAAACTTCATAACTACATCAAACCGAACCATCAAATTACTGACTTGGTGACAATCTATGTAGTCAAAATCAATAGGCTCAGTGGACCCCTAAAAAGACTAGTCGAGGACTAGTCGAACTAGTTTGTAACCCAATTAAATATAAAAAAAGGTACACAAAATATACATAAAAATATGGCTAATTCTTTTACTAATAAGATGATTTCATTATACAAGTACAAAAGTATACATGCCTTCACAATATACACATAAAAATATGTTAAATTCTTTTACTAATAAGATGATTTCATTACAAGTACAAAAGTACACATGCCTTCACAATATATATATATATAACCAGAATATACATATATATAATTTCACACACACACACATTCAATTATTCATAACATATTCAGTATGATCAACAAAATATGTTTTCAACCTTTCACAAAAGCACAACAACACCTACATATATACATAGCATTACATAATTCAAAATGCTAAACATGCTTTTAGGATCATAAACAAAGTAACACACACATATATAAAAAACATAATCAATTAAAATTAATTGTGCATGCTTTCAATGTTTCATAGACGAAATTCCAAAAGCAAAGTAACACACACATATATATAAATATAATAACTAAGCATGTTTTCATGATTTCATAGAACAAATCACACACACACACATATATATATACACACGCACAAAAAAAATAACAAAATATATATATATATATATATGAATAATAAATAACTAAACTGCCATCATGCCTAGACAGAGGCAGCTTAGTCGCCGACTAGGTGCCTCAATAAGTGCATAGTCGGCAAAATTGATACCCCTTAAGGTACCCACCTAGGAATTACAAAGCCTAGGTGTTTTACTTAGCCTAAACAAACTAGGCAGACTAGTTGGTTCCTAGTCGTGGCTTTTGACTACATAGTTGGCAATCCATGGAACTTTCCAATATTAAAAAAAACACTTTTTAAATTTGAGGAAATAATCTCAAAACTATATTCTTTGTGTAATGCATGGATCTCTTTGGTTTATGTTAAGACCCATCCCTAAATTGGATAGTTTTCATTTTGGACAAGGGCATGTGCCTTGGCCTATTCATGGACTTTATCAAGGTGGACAAAACCCAACAACTGCATAAGTAGAACTATATAGAGCAAGTAAAAGAGCGGCTAAAGAAGATCTAGGACATCCTCATTCTTGAGCTTAAGTTCAATGAGTTCACGACAAAAAAGTGAAGAGGCAAATATAGTGCATTACCATATTTTACACCTTAATCCCATCAATTAAAAAAAAGGAACTTTAGATTATGCAACAATATAGCTAAAAAAACTTGAGGATAGACAATAAAAAGAAACCAAAGAGACAACCAAAGGCAAAGGCAGAAAAGATAGAGATGCTGCATTAACGAGCAAAGATGGGCATTCTTCTCCCCAGTTGTTGCGATGGTTATTAGTAAAGGGATATGTTTTATTGTTTTTGTATTTTTGTTAATACATATTTTTGTATGACTCAAACAACGATAGAATAAAAACATGGGGATAAGTTCAGACCAGCAGGAGAAGAAATGTAGGTCCCTCCATTAGAGAAAGTAGGGTTTGAATCTACCCTTTTCAAAAAATCAAATACCCACTTAAAAATATTTAACTTTTGGGGTGTGTTTCTTAGTCAAGAAACTGATATCCTTGGGCTACACACAAAGATCCACGGTTCATCAACGCATCTCAAATTTGCTTGCTAAAAGACTTGAGATCATCACTCTACCGAGAATAAAAATGGAGAGAGGGGGATCTGAGATCACCCTCCGATGAAACCCCAAATTCTAAAAACCCTCAATTTCATATATTGGGATCCCAAGGCAAACCACTAGGATCTAAAATCCAAGGATATCATAAAAGTGATGGACTCGTAATTAAATATTTTTTCTTATCAATTATTCGTTTTTACCTTTGATTTTAAAGATGACAACAGACTTACATTTTATACACACATTTTGATATAAAAACTTTCATCCTAGGAAATAAAAGCCTAAACATGGCAAAATCGGACTTATGCCTCACTTCAAATCAATGTTATTATCTCAACTTGTTTTTTCTATTTCAAAAACTTGATCATAAGCGAAGATAATAATCCTAGCGGAGCAGGTCCTAAGAAAGGGGTTGCAAAGTCAAAAGCCTCCAATAAAAGCCTACCAAAGAGATAAAAAGAATGGTAGGGCTATGAAAGAGGTAAAAAGGAAGATAGGGTTTGCTAAAATGGGTCTATTTGGGTCTATAACAAGAAGATAATATTGTTTTCTTGTACAAGGGTAAGACAAAAAAAAACATTGTCAACCTCGATTGTCTACTTGTGCCACTAGAAATAGTTAAAACCACCTTACTGTGACATTAAACGAACACCAATGTCAAACACCAATCTGAATAGTTGAACATAGCAAACCATAAAAATTTAAATATGGATATATATATATATACACATATATATATAAGGAAAATATTGGATATACTTGTGAGTTTTGAGCTCCCTAGTTGAAATTAGTTGAGGCTCATTTTGACCAAATCCTGACCATCTAGTTGTGTCCAGCATGGCCAAAATAGTAGGAATCAATTCTTTTTTTACATGAAAAAAAGAACTTTTGTGCATTGAAACTTCAAGCATAGGCCATTGAAACTTCAAGCACGTTCATCTTCGTGTCAGTCACCAACATTGACACTCTCAAACTCCTATAGTGACCACTTAAAATACATTGAAATGTTTGGTGTTGTTTTGGTTATACATTGCAAAAAACAACTTGTAAAAGAGGCATAGAACAAGAATTTTATGACAATATGTTACTAGACGATTTATACAAAATAAAAAGTTTACAAAACCAGTCTATGTCTACATAGATGCAGGTATTCAGAGTTCAAATGCTATGGGAAATTTTGGAAGGAAATGCTCTCAAAGATATGGGACTTAAAAGATTAAATGTTTTCTCATAGTCCACTATCTTTCTCCATTTCATGGTACAATCACGGTAAAACCCAAGTGCAACGCCAAGGTTTGGAACAGTTAGCCATCAAAATCTTCATTGTCCCTGTAAAACATACTTATTGCTCAAGTTCCAACCTGTATACTGACAAAGGAATCCCAACACCAGGTTCTCCCAATTAGTGGACAAAATCAGATTAGTAGACATCAACAAGATCCAACAGCTGCAAAATGACAAGAACTTCCCACCCTACTTAACATATACAAGCAATTTTGCAAATAAACACCTTCAATCACCATATCATTATCATGTATTTTACTACAGGAATCTAACAATAATGATTCAAACGATAGGAACCATTTTTCTCCCAGCAGTCGGCATAGCACATCTCAAATCACCAAAACCAAGATCGATGTTACAGCATCAATCCTCATTATACTGTCCCAGTAATAAACTCGAACCAGCAAAAGTCACGAACATTCCACATCTTCATGCAAATCAAGATTGACTGTGACTTCAAGTCACCGCGGTATTGTTTTGTTTCATTCCACAACAAAGCAATAAGCAACCACTATCACCAGCAATACTAGAAAACCCACTCGTTGCCACAGATCAGCATGACCAGAGCTAATAACTAATAGAATCTACAAAAATCCAAAATGATGCACGGATTTCTTCAATAAGAACAGTAAACAGAAACTAAATCAAGTCCATAAAATGCATCAAAACCCTACAATGCACCAAAAATTAAGAAAGGAACCAAAATCTTGAGAAATGAGGAAGCCAGTAATGTTAGAAAACCTACTCGTCGTTACAGATATGCATGACCAGAGATAATAACTAATGGAAACTTCAAATTTCCAAGATAGTGCACGGGTTTCTCGAATAAGAACAATCCAGATAATCTAAATCAAGCCGATAAAAAGCAGCAAAAAACCTAAACCGCATCAAAAATTAAAAAAAAACACCAAAATCTTGAGAAACGAAGAATCGGCAGATGAGAAAAAAAATGAAACCCTAGAAATCATACCCATCGAACAAAACTAGGGTAAGCATTTTCCACATTCATAGAAATGTAGACAGAGAGGAACGAGCAGAATACCAGAGATGGAACCACAGCTGTACGGCGGAAATCCGACGACTGATCGCCCTTCGTGCAAAAAGCGCGAGGGAGGGGGGTGGGAGAGGGAGGGAGGAAGGAAATGGGAGGAGGAAAACCAAAAAAGTGAAATTGAAACCCTAAAAATGGGAGAGGGTAAGGCGGGAGGCGGCCCTTTATAGACGGGCCTCTTAGTAAATCGACGGCTCAGATCGAAGTTGGGATCATCGGG
This sequence comes from Nuphar pumila, assembly GCF_984573655.1. Lineage (NCBI taxonomy): Eukaryota > Viridiplantae > Streptophyta > Magnoliopsida > Nymphaeales > Nymphaeaceae > Nuphar > Nuphar pumila. The sequence goes on along the minus strand of NC_143249.1, from coordinate 180,938,359 downwards.
CAATAGATACGAGACATGTGTCCGGTCTGATTTCGCATGGCCGGGTCCGCTTCCCTACACGGTGCGGGTCAACTTTGCTGATACGTTTGCTCTGCAGACCAAGCCCAGGCCTAGCAAGACTTAGCCCATTATGCGAGACCGTAGTTAAACGTTGAAGACGATCGTGGCTTCCAAAATGGGAAGAATTAGCACTAAACACATATGAAAGATGATCAAAAAAATATTTTATAAGACAACAATGCAGCTGCAATGTACAAGCTACCAGGGTAAAAGTGAATCATATAACACGGACTGCCCAATTAAAAATAAGAACATAAACAAACAAACAAACAAGAAGGCAAACCACAACACAAGATTTACCAACATAGGACTGTAAGATTTTACTATCAATAAAGATATCACAAAGACAATACAAGATTAAAGATAGGGATGGCAGTGGACCGGGGGGAAAGCGGGGCCCCGCCCCATCTCGCCCCGTTTGGACCGGGGATGAAGGGTATGAAATGGGGATGGAGGCGGGGACGAAGGTTAAAATCCATCCCCGTTCAGGGATGGAAGCGGGGATGGACGTACCATTTTCCCCACCCTGTCCCTGCCACTTTTCCCCACCTAGTCCCGGTTTGAACTGGGGATGGAGGATATGAAACAGGGATGAAGGCGGGGGTGGAGTGGTTGGTTGTGAGGTGTTTGTTGATCTTTAATTAAGGATGGCAGTGGGGTGGGGGACAAGGTCTCCACCCCCGCCCCGTCTCAAGATTAGAACCTCAAAAATGCCTTAGGCCTTAGGATACGGGAAGCTTCTAAAAGAAAAACTCTATATTTTTAGCTATTGCAATTAGAAAAAAATACCATTATCCATAAGGACAGCTCATTGTTAAATATTTTATGGGGACCTACGTATGTAATTAATCATCAATTATAAAGTGTGTAAGGTGATGGCTCATATAAAATGATTTTATACAGTAAAAGCATAGTTACAATAACGAGTAGATACTTTATGTGTTCTCATATGTCACATTTTGATTTTACGATGAGCTGAATTAAAAAAAAATAATATAGGATGGTTATAATTAGGTTATACCTTCAAAACCATATATAGTGGTTATTATCTTTTGCTTCTTCATAAAAAATAAAAGTGTTTCTCTCTCAATGAGTTTTAGAAAATAAGAAAATGCCATCTACTTATGTTTTAAAAAGTTTAACTCATCAAGATTTACCGATGTAACAATGGATTTGACTAGGCTTTGGCATTATGTTTTATTTGTTTGTTTTTATCTTGTCAATGATTTAGCATAAACAAATTTAAAAATCAAGAAATATGATTTACCTAATCAACATTTCAACACCCGCATTTGTTAATAAAGCTACCCTCTAATAAAGTGTTTGTTATCATTTAACCCAATAATTTGACAGGTATTGAACCGGCCAGTATGGATATGCAACCGGTAGCCATTCATCTCTAAGCACCGTCAGCAAAAAATCATCTAAAATGCTCAGTTGTTGATGAGATCAAACTGGTGTGGTAGCTACCAAATGATGGTATGGTCAGGGGCGTAGCTAGGATTCATGTGGGGGCGGGGGGGGGGGGGGGGCAAACATTGGTGTAGCAAAAAAAAATGGTGTGATAGTCGGGGGTTCAGGGCAGTGCCTCTGGGTTTTTTTTTTATAGATAAAAAAAAATGGCTATAATTATTAATAAAAATCTATTTCATATGGACAAATCAAACTATCTGATGCAGTCTTTCTCAACCTCAACGGAATGTTCTTAAACATTATTTAATGGCAATATATAACACTGGTGCGATAATTTGAAGTTCATAACAACGCATAAATTTTCTTTATACAAAATAAATCAAAATACAAAAGTACCAATTAAAATGGACCCTGATGGTTACCCGCAATATAAAATTCATCTATAAGAGAATCTATAACTAAAGTCATAGTATATTCTCGTTCGATGTACAATGTCATGCAATCAGCAAGAAAATCGTCATCCATTTTGTTACGAATTTCTGTCTTCACATGCTTTATCACTGAAAATGTTCGTTCTATAGTGGTCGTAGAAACTAGTAATGTCAATACAAGATGAAATAATCTAGTTAACATGACATAACTTTCTAACCTTCCACTTGCAACCAACTTTTGATACAAATCAGGTAGAGTAGGTACTTGAAAATGAAGTTTAGAAACCACATCAATCTGATAATGTTGTAACTCTACTTTCAAGTAAAATATATCTTGTGGTGTAAAATCTTGAAGATAGAACTTCTCTGCAAGCTTGCAAGTATCAGCTATATTAAAGGATTCAAATGAGTTTCTAGGATCCAATGCCGCACTGAGAGAAAGAAACTCGATCGATGTGTCATTAAATATAGTATTTAACTCCACCAACAAGAAATCTATAACTTTATTAAAAATATCAAAAGGATAGTGATGCTCAACTGAGGGTCACTCACGACCACGGGATCGACCAAACATATATGAACCACTGAAGTCAGGTAGGAAAATGTCATTTGTTGAATAAAATGATGTCACATCTTGAAGGAATTCTTTTAAACCATCTTCTCTCAAAGCTTGAAGCACAATCTTTGTAGTATATACAAATCTCATAGCAGTCAAGATATCTTGATTTTTCTTTTGAAGTGCCTGACATAGAATATTAGTAATTGCAAATATTTGATTTATCAAATGCAAGAAAAATACAAATTTGAAACTTGTAATGCAAGTATATGCACCATTTACTTTAGCCTAAGATCTAGCACTTGGAGAATTTTCAATCAGGCACTCAAATACTTTATATGTTGCAATGTACATATCCATCAAGTTCTTTATAAATTCATAATGAGAACTCCAACGAGTAGCTTTAACTCTATGCAAGTTCTCAATCTGATTAGCCATACTTCCTGTTGACCGTTCCCCAGTTTCTAACAACTGCTCAAATCTTTTTCTAGGTGCAACTTTCAACTCAGCAACACGCTTAGGCGAAGAAGTAATAATGTTAACAACATTATCCAAGTGAGAAAAGAATTGCCAAATGCCACAAACATCCTTAGCTGCTGAAACCAATGTTAATTGCAAACAATGCGCAAAACAATGAACATAATATGCATAAGGACATTCCTTCATAAATAAAACTTGGAGCCCATTCCAAGCACCCCGCATATTACTAGCACCATCGTACCCTTGTTCTCGCATATTCTGAATTTGAAGGTTGTGACTACTAAGAATATCAAAATTTTGATTTTTCAAATTCAATGAGGTAGTATCACTAACGCTTTTAATTGCAAAAAAAATGTTCTCTTAAAATTCCCTCTTCATTGTCAAACCTCAATACAATGCACAGTTTTTCTTGTTTAGATGCATCTTGTGCTTCATCAACATGGATGCAATACAGTGCATCTCCAACTTCATCACGAATCATACCTTATACTCGGTTTGCCATAATGTGCAAAATCTTTCTCTGGATATCTGAAGAAGTGTATGTGGCATTTCTTGGAGCATTAGCCAAAACAACTTTACCAACATCTGCATTCTTTTTTCCAGAATAATCAACCAGTTCAATAAAATTTTCATGATTCAATTAAGATAAAGATTCATTATGGTCCTTAAATGCGCAACCTTTGAGCGCTAACCACTGAAGAGCTAACATTGAGGTTCTTACTGTCAAACGAGCTTTCTGACGTTCCTCTTGGGACACAACATTCATTACTCTGTCAATGTGATGACCCGATCTCATCAAAATCTCTGCATTTCTTACACATATATTATGATATGAAGACGTTAAAGAACTAACATGGGTAAGAAAAGCACAATTTTCTCCTTGACTAGCTCTCTTCCAATTATTAAACACAACCGTTGCCAATGCTGAGAGATTCAAATAAGGGCTATTATCATGAAAAAAAAAACAATAAAAACAATATGTGTTATCTTCTGACAGAGAATACTCTAGCCAACGAAACTTATCATACCAATGTTCTTGACATCGACGCACTTGTTTACCACATTATCTACTTGGGTATTGTGCAAGTTTTGGTTGAAAAGGTCCCGCCCTCAGATAAGCCTGTCTAATTTGATCTATTTCATTAACATGGTGATCACACATATGCTTTCTTTTACCCAGATCTATTTTAATATAAAAATCAGATTCCGAAGTTGGATTCGGAGATGAAATATGCTTAGGTGATGAATGAATGGTTGAAGTAGGGCTTGGAGTTTCCTCGACTTGTCCATCTGAAGAGTTGTCTAACTTTGAAAAAAATGTTAACAAGTTTTTTCTTTTCTTAGTGCTCGAAGATTGTTATCTTTTCATTTCAATTTCTATAAATAAATAAGTTACTCCATGAGCATAATTTTGACCATTTCAACTTATAAAAGTATTATTTTAACTGTTTAACATAACAATTATGCATAAAAATACCGAATCAGATACAATTACTGATTTGTGATAAATAATAAAAAAATAATTGAATGACATCATGTTAAGGTAGTGAAAAAAACTAGAAAAAACAATTATAAAATTTTCACCGAATCAGATACAATTACTGACTGGTGATAAAATTATTAATCAAACACGTAAACTATCAATAATCTACATAGTTAATCATTACAATTCTACACAAGTACAATGAATCAGATACAATTACTGATTGGTGATAAAAAATTTAATCAAACACATAAACTATCATTAATCTACACAATTAATCATTATAATTCTACACAAGTACACTGAATCAGATACAATTATTGATTGATGATGAAATTGTTAATCAAACACGTAAACTATCAATAATCTATATAATTAATCATTACAATTCTACACAAGTACACTGAATCAGATATAGTTATTGATTGGTGATAAATGACAGAAAAATACCAATATAACACTATAATTCAATACCAAATAATAAATTAACACTACAATAATTAACACTTAACATCTATAACAAATTAATAATCGTGCATAGGGTATGAATCAGGACAAACAACAACAATAAATTTATAAATTGCAACTGGAAAAGAGTTAAGCATATACTCACAAGTCACTAGGAGAGCAACTAGATAAGAGTTAGCACCACTGAAACGATATTCACTAATTCACAACCTTCAAATATATCTTCTTGTCCTTCAAATAAATCCACTGATTCACAACATTCTCCTACTGTCCAAAGATAATTAATTTGGATATAAGAACATTAAAACACAAGTTAGAAGTCAGGACTTTTCTATAATTCTATATAATTTGAGTAGATAAAGTAGATAATTGATTTTATAATTCGAAAATCAAGACTTATTCTAAATTTCAGAAGTCATTGGTTCACAGCCTTCTCCTAGCTTTATTCCAACTAAAATGAGTAGATAAAGTATAATTATTGCACCAAAAAACATAAATTATCACCACCAGTCAACATTCATCTTCTACTTTAATTTAATTTGTGAGTCAAATAATTAACATGAGATAAAAGAGTGAGAGACATCTACATATATGTATATAATATATACATATATACACAGGAGCTTATACAAGAACAAAAAAATTGGATTTATCCCCAAAATGGGCAAATTATTTTTTTATTTTAAATAAAATTTGATAAAAAATAAATGCAGTAAATTGTTTCAGGTCAGGATCAACCATACTTCGGAGTTGATTTGATTAAATCCACTCCAATCTACCTATAGTTTGATTATATCAAATTAGCACATATTTGATTAGTCAAATTGCCCAAAAGATCGGTGTCTCATCATCTAGCTCACTCAGGAGCACGGGAGCAGCAACAGAGGCTTGGAGGAGAAGCGTGGGTGGCCGACGTTGGAGGGGAAGCATGACTGACGTCGGAGAAAAAGCTGAACGATGGTGGATCGATCGTCGGTCATCGGGGGATTTGGGGAAGACGAGGGCAAGGGCTAGGTCACTCAAAATCAAGATCGAAGAAGAAGAGGGGCTGAGGGGTAATAAGTTAAACAGGTCAGATCCAGCACGAGTGGGTGCCCATCCTCGCCAGGTGCTGGATCCGACCCGGGAATCAGGGCTGAGCTAAGACTGGGCTTTTATTTTTTTATTTTTTAACTGGGCCGGGAGGCAGGACTGGGCTACAGTCCAATCCTGCCCCCCCCAGCTTCGCCTTTGGGTACAGTGGAAGATGAAATAAAACACACATGTTCGTGGTCATGCCCCCTGCTAAGAGCAGTAAAAACCAACACACAGATACACCTGTACTGTCACCCACATGAGGGGCCCACCATGACCCTCACCATTACTATTGAGACTCACTTTTGAAGAACAGGAGGTAATACCATAGTGGCAAAAGTTAAAAACGGCAAAATCTAGAGAGTAAAAAACTCAAAGTTTTTGAATTTTTTCATAAATCTTGCATTTTTGTTGGCAAAATCTTGGCAATAAAAAATCAATTAAAATATATATAAAATACTTTTTTTATAGAAAAATATAAACAAAACACATTTAAAAATGAAAATCTTGCCATAAATATATGCTAAAATGGTAAATATCACAATATTTGTCACGGATTGAAAATCTCATGAGAAATTACCGTTTTAAACTTTCAGGCAATTTCTCGCGGCAATTTCTCGCGATATTATTGTGAGATTTTTATAAATCTCATGATATTTGTTACAGAGGGTAATACCATGTCTCCTCCTTTCATCACAAACTTGCTATTTTTTTAGACAAATAAAGTTGGGGTTAGGGCAGACCCTTACCAGTTATACAAGTATACCATTTAGGGTTCGAACTTGCAATGTCCCAACACAAGGTGATGTGCACTGACTGCTCTTGCCGGACAAGCGGAGCCCTAGTTGGTATCACAAACTTGTTATTACTTCTGTTAAACATTCTACCAACACTTGGTGTGCAGAACTTACTAAATTGGAACACTTTACCTGCCAAATAACATTTTGAGTATCAATTTAGCTGGTGGCTTGCTACCATATGATGTGCTAGACAAGGGTCGGCAGCTGAAGTCTCTCTACACAGAGGATCAGGTGCCATATACTCTTACGTAGTCAGAGTGAGTCAGTCCCATTTTGGCCCTAATTCAGGCCCAACACTCGGACCCAATGAACCATAAACTGTCCAATCAAGAATTTCTTACGTTGCATTGGCTCAAAGCTGCAAGAATGTAGTTAACCTTTACAATTGGCCAAAGAAACGATTCATTGGCCAACAGGCTGCTCCGCTTGTCTGGCAAGAGCAGTTAGTGCATGTCACCTTGTGTTGGGACATTGCAAGTTCGAACCCCAAATGGTATGGTTGTACAACTGGTAGGGGTCTGACTAACCCCAGCTTTCTCCGTCAAAAAGAAGATTCATTGACTTCATTCTCTTGCTATCACCTGGCTCTTTGAGCGAGTGGGACACAACTTTTAACTTCATATAAACAAAGCTTATGGATCTCACACGAGTCACACCCATAGTGACAAAAGTTTAAAACCCGCTTTTTTGGCAGTAAAAAAACTCACTAAGATTTTGAATTTTTTTTTTAAATCTCACATTTTTAGCAAAATCTCAGCAATAAAAGATAATTGTTTACAAGAAAACATAAATAAAAATATTAAAAATAAAAAACACATGACTTTTTCACGATAAATAACCGCTTCAAATGTAAATATCGTTTAAATCACGATAATTATGTTTTGCCAAAAAAAAATCATGATATTTTGAAAATATCACAAAAAATTGCAGTTTTTAACTTCCAGGTAATTTCTGACAATATTATCGAGATTTTCATAAATCTAGCCATATTTGTCACTATCATCACACCCGCATGGGAGCATGCACAGCAATCAAAAAAATGATCACCAAAATAATACATTTATCCGACTGACACTCAAGCAATTAGAACGGACGAATCAAATCCACGATACAATAAGGAAAGAGTATCAAGTGATTCGAAGGGGAGAATTTCTGAGGCCCCAAACATTTCATCACTTTTCCAGATGTCATACAAATACAACAGCCATCTCATTCGCTCAGTTAGGATGGCTCTCACTAAAAAAAAGGAACAAATGGCTCCACACTGGAACTCCTGTACATTTATCACGCCCACTTAAAAAACACAGGCTCCACCTGACCTCATACACTTGCACTGTTACACAGCCTCAATTACAAAAGTTATAATAGAAAGAATGAAAGAAAACTCGAGAGGGGTAAATAAGCAACCATTGAGACTCCTCTAGTTTCCAAAACTTCTGGTTCCGCACCACTATCCACAAGAACCCTATCAGCTACCAATATGCAAGTGATGAACACTTTTTTTTGTATGAGAAGTGAGGAGAGAGTGAACCAGTTTCGACTAAGCTGGTTTTCATTTTTAAGTAGGTGCTACAATTGCACATTCTCTGTCCTTGGATGAACCAGGAGAAGAGTTGGTTGCATTGGACGTTTCCTCTCTAGGTGGAGAGGTTGATGGGCTTTCTTGGTTATCTTCACTCCCACTGGTATGAGGTTTGCTAGGCCTGGTCCGAACGTAAGAACCCATTGGAAACGGTTCCTGAAGAGATGAAGGATAGCTATAAACTTCTCATGCAAAGAGAAAAGTACAAAATAGAACAGAAAAAGAAGAAATTAATGAGAAGATGAATCATGACCCAACATAGGAACTCTAAGACATAGGAGGACATAAGATCATGGATGCAAGGCGTTAAATAATTTTTCTCCTAGCTATGGCACCTAAAATAACTAACAAAATGAATAGCGTAAAAATGCCAAAGTAGTTTATGACTATAAATAAAAAAGCAGACTCCATTGTCCTCTAAGTCTTGTTGATCGGCTTGGCCATTGCCTTTTTTTTCATAGGGAGATGATTAATAGGTGCTGGGTTATGCCATAACACTCTTGGGAAGAACAGGCTACAGGATATATTGGGCAAGCTTGGCATGAATGAAATCTATGCTCCAGCTTGAGGGGGAGTATTGTCAAGTAAAAGTCTTCTAAATGAAGGGCGCAAGCCACACAGTTTCTCGCTTCCGCTTCCTAGTCTGGCAACCTTGGGATGGACTAGCCACTCGAGTTCTTAAATATGCCTTGATTCAAATCTTTTGGTTCCTTTGGGGGAAGCAACAAAAGGTACACAATTTACGAGCACAAAACCACAAGTGAATACCTGATCACCTGCGTTTGGACCATCAGTGTGAAAAAGAATAGGCCTACACCGTTTATCCTCATTCATCAAGCTTGAATTCTGGAAATGAGCAATAAGAGCTGTTTTTCCTTGAATCCGAGCATATGCAAGAGAAGCTACCTTCTCACTATTAAATTTCTCCCACTTTTTGCCGTTAAATGCCTGTAGAGGAGAGCTGTCTCATCAGAGAGCAAAAGGGAAAATGAACCTCAAGCCAATCCATAGACACGGTAGAGGAATTATACCTCATAAAATGGAACAATGTGTAAAGCATCAATCATATTGATGAATGCATAACCAACATTGCATTTGTTCTGCACAAAAGCAGACAAGAAGCCAAGCATAAGAAAGAACTTTAATAAGGGCCTATAAATCAAGAGCATGTTAGGCTAAACTAAAGCAGAAAATCACCTTAAAATCAATGGGCAAATAGATGAAGTCATAAGTTCCTCGATGGTGTTCATCAATTGCAGCCAACAGCATTTTAGAAGTATACCTACAACAACAGCACAATCACTATCAACGGAAACGGAAATGGCACTCACAGAAACATAGACCTACAATAAATTAGCCCACATACTTGTTAGGGATGTTCTTGATCATAAGGGTTGTTCTTGTGTCTTCACCACTTAATATGTGGTCAATATCCAGTTCATACTGTTTCTTGTTGTCAATTTGATTACTTGAGTCACTCCTCCATCCCCTCATCCGTTCATTAGGACTTTCAAATGGAGGTAGCACAGAGATCATGGGGTTTCCATTAGGAAACATTTGGCATCTATGCTGTGGAGAGGGTAATCCCACATTACCAGCAGAAATCGAAGTGTCTAAACCATTTCTCCCAACATGGGAGAACATGTTAGGGACAGCAATTTCCAATGGATGCAGCCCATTACTTCCAGAGTAACCCATACTTCCAACAGAACCAGGGATAAAAGCTGCAGGTTCAACTGAGTTCCCAGCAAAGGCACGTCGTCTGTCCCAAAGGGCAGTTGGAGCAGAGCCCACATGATGGTGACGTGAAGGTAACACTGCATTGGCTAAATGGGCTTGGGCTCTTGGAAAGCCATGCAGTTGTGGTTGGTGATGACCTGGCACACCATTAACAAATGATGGAGAATTCGCCCACATCATGTGGTTTGGAATATGTGGTTGATAAGAGTTGGGATTGCTCCACATAAAAGTGTGTCCATGCATAGGGCAGCTACCATTCCCTGAAACACCATAAACTATGAAAACATCCAATTAGACAAGAACTAAATGCTCTGTCAACCCAAAAGATTTATCAGGAAATTTTTTTTGAGATAACTGCTTCACAGCTCAACTCCTTGGACATTAAGTGGAAATTCAACTAAATGACAGGTAAAATGGCGGCATTGAAATGGAGATAAAACTTGAAACTAATCTCAACACAAATTGCTTAGTCAAATTACAACAAAACTAACAAGAACTAAAATGCACAAAAACTAAAAAAAAGGCAACACTTATTTCAATCGTATGGAGATATAAAACTACATCTATGTCACACAATCGACATCATAGTCAGCCATGCCAATCTTGCTCGACAATTCAAGTTCATGAGGCAATTTTCTATTATAGATCACAGGAAATCTTAGCATTTCCAACAAAAGAAAAGACTATAATACACAAAAAACAAATCACAATAATCTAGAAAGGTTGAAATTTTTTCAAAATATGGAAATAATAAGGAAAATTTTCTATTATAGATCACTATGATTCTTTCTCTTTTCCTTATTATTTCCACATTTTGAAAAATTTTCAACCTTTCTAGATTATTGTGATTTGTTTTTGGTGCATTGTAGTCTTTTCTTTTGTTGGAAATGCTAAGATTTCCTGTGATCTATAATAGAAAACTGCCTCATGAACTTGAATTGTCGAGCAAGATTGGCATGGCTGACTATAATGTCGATTGTGTGACATAGATGTAGTTTTATATTTCCATACGATTGAAATAAGTGTTGACATTTGGTGCTATTGAAGGCACCAAACTATTGAGCATAAATCACAATATTTTTATATTTTTATATTTCTTTTTGTAGATCGGACCTTATGGATTTGATCTACAAGGCTTGTTTAGTAGAAAATGAATTTCAAATCATGTGACTGTGACATGTAAGCAAGTTTTCTAAGGGCTTCAAAGTTAAACAGCCCACGATGCACTAAAATTTCACGACTCAAAAAGCCACAGTTTTAGATCAAAATAACACAATCCACGTTTTGATACTCAGCAAACAAACCATGCTGAACACATCTATGTTGTCAGATTCAGTCGATAAAGCCTGATCGTGTGATTTCCAGCTCAATAGTTCTGAGCCTTCAATAGCACCAAACATTATCACTATGTGTGTGTGTATACAAACTGTGATATAGCATAGACAAGCTAGATGATTTCTGATTGATGATTCCTTTATCATGGGAAGGAACCAGAAGAAACCTATATATTTCAAAGCATGTATTGAATAGATGAATGATGATGGAGAAAATATATCTTATTCCTTTAACTTACCACTTTCAAATGAATGACTTTGAAATCCATTAGGTCCAACCCTAGGAACGTGCCTGCCATGAATATCTTCAGTACGTCTTGGAATAATATTCGTAGTCATGGCTGACATGGTGCCAGGAGAGTTGTATGCAATAGAGTTGTTCATGATATCGTACTCAGGAAGTGAATGAGGATGAAATGCTGGCATGACCTGGAAACCAGAGTTCATCTGTCCCGGGCAGTGATTAGGCTCCCCTAAGCTAGACTGGTTGCCATTATTACCAATAGATGCAACTCTGACTGGTGGAGATAGCCCTGGGGCTATCATAGAAGAAGAAAACCCTTGGAATGATGAGTCAGCGAACTGATTATCAGTTGGACAGGTGGCTGAATTATGACCCTGGACAGCTCCACTATCAGAACAGCTTATTGGTATTGCCCTGTTTGAGTGTGGTCCTGGAAGAGAGAGAGAGAGAGAGAGAGAGAGAGAGAGAGAGAGAGAGAGAGAGAGAGAGAGAGAGAGAGAGAGAGAGAGGTTCATAAATGCATTCACCAGACTATCTCGGAGGAGAAAAACATTCAAAGTTAACATTTTACCATAGCAACATAGAGGCGAGTTATTTGAAGGGCTTCCCTGTGGTCTAAGAAAATTAGCTTCCTCAAGTTCCAAGTCCTGAGATAACTGTTGCATCAAACTGCACAAAAAAGTGATTTCCTCCATAAGAAATTATAACTACCTAGAAATATATATGTACAACTACATTAAGTCATGACCCAATACTGCATTTTCACACAAACACAAGCGAGCACGTGCACATACACACACATACATAGAGAGAGAATCCACTGCAGCATCCATGCATGATATCTCGATATTATATCTTGCACCAACAATCAATTTGTGTTGATCTGATTATCAAATGTCACATCTAGCCTTTTGGACACTGACATAAATCAGTTTACTATTTTGGTAGATCCAATGGCAACAAGGGCATGTGATCAAAATTCGAGGAGATGCGTTGCAATAGTATGGCCCCTCTATAAAATAACTCCCAAGCAACTCATTCCTACAGTACCTAATAATAAATAGTTGATACTGAACACATCCCAAGGAGTAGGCCTAACATGATGATTAGATCAATCCATGCATGGATGAAGACATACATTATGCATGTGCAAGTTTGTGAGAAGAGAAAAAAACTAAATCGTTAAAAATGAAGATGTCTCTGATACACAATTATATATGAAATTATGATCTGCTTAGGACAACACCAAGCAAGCAAATGCTCGTATATTGTGTAATAAAGCCGATGAACACTATGCAAAAAAATAACTTCTCTATGATAATTAATCATATCCTATTTTCTTAACAGATCTGCAAACCTCAAGCTCGAACATGTACACTTAATAACAATTACATACACATGTAAACCAAAGTTTCACTAAGCAAAATTAATTATCCTAGGTAAGTAGCAAAATCTTGATCACAACTACCATGCTGTGACCAAATTAACCAGAAGAAGACCTTCATCCTGAATAACTTAAATCCAGAGAAGCTAAATGCAGCTGGCTTTGTTGAGCTGTTAAAAACTTACCAACCAATTGACTTAAAACTTACAAATGGTAAATAATAATGTGTCAAAAACCTACATTTGCAAATGTAAAGAATAATATTGTTCTATCTGTCTAGGGATTCTATGAATGGCCTACAACTACAAGGCAATAATGATGTTAAACAACTCATTCAGTTAGGATCAGTCATAGCTGAATCAGTCATGCTAGCATCTTCAAGGATTCTGATCTTCATTAGACATATGATGATGAGAACACATTGAATATTCATTTCATCGAATGATACAATATAAATTCAGATTCCAGAAAGGACAGTGCTTCAATGGAGGTTAGAAAATTATAACAGTGTCAATGGCTTCAAGTACGACAAAAGTTAGTTTTGAATCCTTCCCAACAGTCAACGAGTGAAATGATGAAAAAAGCAAGCCGTCAGCCAATTTTCATCTTCCAGATATGAAGGTTTCTAACAAATGAAAAGTAACAGAACACGGTTATCATTTAAAAAAATTTAACTCATGAAATGGAGCAGAATTCGGGTCTTTTTGTCAACTGACAGTTCAAAACTTCAAATCCATCATATCCTCTGAGAACATAAGATAGCAACTTTATCATCAAAAGAGAAAAGGAAAATTAACAAAAACAAGGGGAAAAGAACGTTATTATCCCTTATCAGAATCATGAAAAGCTTGAAGCAAATAGTGAAACAGTAACTCACTGGCCTATCTATTCACACAGAACTCTATGCAAGAGGAAAGACAGTCAATAAAATAAAGAGTCTGAGCATGTATCAACAATACCACCGTCTTGCACCCCCAGGACGGCTTGGCTCAAGCTTTATCCGCTTCCCTGCAATGTCACTCCTATTTAATGCTCTAAGAGCTACTTCAGCTGCTCTAGCATCATAAAATTCTATAAACTTGTGATGATGCTTGTGAGGTGTTTCACGAATCTGGTATCATGATAAGAAACAATATAATGAATGCCAATTTATATAACTGTCTATAGCAAGTGTTCTAACATGTAAAACCAGTGAGCCAAACCTCTTTAATTTCTCCATAAGCACCAAAGATCTGGCGAAGATCATCATTTGAGACAGAAGAATCAAGGTTGAACACCACAAGAGTACCCTGATTTATGTCTTTCTCTGAAGGATTGTCCTGTGAATGATAATAACAAACAGAAAAAGTGTTCACACGTGCTATAAATGTAAACAGCAATGCAATAATAGAATGAAAATAAGAATGCACATGTGTGTTCATATCTTTGTGTGGGTTCATGTATGCGAGTGCATCTTTGTGTGTTCATGTGTGGTGTGCGTGCATGTGTTGAATTTTGGAGAAAATTTAAGGAACCAAAAAAGGAGCGCAAAGCAAACAAAAAATATGCAGAGATCAACAACAAGAGTGAGCCACAACTGGACGTCTTTCCATGCTGCAGCCGCTGTATATCCGGAGTGGAAGTTGATGAGTGACCTCACCAAAAAATGACTGCAAGAAAAATCACTTATAACACATAGGATCAAGAAAGAACAACTCAAACAAAAGATCGAATACATATCTACAGCCAATTTTGGATATAATCATATTAACAAATAAGAAATTGTTCAGGTTCAATAAGCATTATATACTAAATCTTAGATGAAGTAATTGATAACTGAGTGTAAGCAATGGCTAGTCGTAAAATGCTCTTAATAGGTGACACTACCTTTATGAAGCAAAACTGAAACATTTGTATATATCAGGCAGCAGCAGATAATGTGATTTCATTTTTACATTTTAGGTGCCATTTGACAATGGCACATTGTAATTCTTTTGAAAAGTTAATGTAAGTTATTACTAAGCCTGATAGGGTTATTATATAAATAAGAGATCAATGTGAACATGCCCACATATTGAGTGCACTTGGTGCCAAGGATAGGATTCTCATGAGAAACGTGTTGGGAAATGGAAATTGGAAACGTAACATACATATATATATATATATAGGGTTAATATTTGGTGCTATCGAAAGCACCGAATTATATGGAACTATTGAGCTGGAAATCATAGGTTCAAGCTTTATAAACTCAATCTGACCGCATAGACGTTTTCAGGAAGGTTTGTTTGCTAAGGATCAAACCTTGGAGCATCTTATTTCAATCCAAAAATATGATTTTGAGTCATGAAATTTTAGTTCATTGTGGATCGTTAATTTTTGAAACCCTTAAAAACCTGCCTTATGAGTCACAATCATATGATTCAAAACTCATTTCCCACTAAACAAACATTGTAGATCACATCCACAAGATTTAATTTAAATCTAAAACCTATGACTTTCAGCTCAATAGTTCCATATAATTTGGTGCCTTCAATAGCAACAAATATCAACCCATATATATATATATATATATATATATATA
Organism: Nuphar pumila; assembly: GCF_984573655.1. Taxonomy (NCBI): domain Eukaryota; kingdom Viridiplantae; phylum Streptophyta; class Magnoliopsida; order Nymphaeales; family Nymphaeaceae; genus Nuphar; species Nuphar pumila. The sequence goes on along the minus strand of NC_143249.1, from coordinate 180,922,750 downwards.
TATATATAGTGTGTGTGTGTGTGTGTGTGTGTGTGTGTGTGTGTGTGCATGTGAGTGTTTATGGAGCAAAAGTGCAAATGTCAACAATATGCATTAAGAATACTATAAATTTACATTACTTTTTTTTCTAATATTATGATAAGTAGTAAGAATTAATTTATTTTTTGTAAAATATATGATTACATAGATTACAACTAAAATATGTAATTTAAATTTTGAATAACACATATACCTCAAATTTTCATTGAAAAAGAAATTTCTTATTTAAGAAAAACTTGCAAGAATTGTACGGAAACATATTTCCCAAATAAGGGAAACGGGTTGCCCAGATAAAATAAGTAGGTTTCTCGCATGATGTGAAATGGGTTTATCACTTTATGGGAAACAAGTTTTTCATGTATTTTTAGAAGTTTCCCACAAGTTTCGGAAATGCAAGGTTTTTGGTTACAAAAACGAGCTTCCCACATGCAAGTTGAATTTCTGGTAACCCTGGTTCTCATATAAATAAGAGATCGATGTGGACATGCCCACATATTGAGTGCACTTGGGGCCAAGGATTCCAACTTGACATCACCCTCTTCACTGCTACATTTCTCTCACTCTCCATCTTCTTCACCTATTTGCAGCATAGTTGGCAAACCCAGCAAGTCGACTCGGGATAGGACCGCAACTGGGTCACAATTCAGGACCGCCAATCCACCCCACTAAATAAATTTGTTTAACATGCATTTTATTATTTTAATGCATAATTCTTATATAAAGTCACTTGTTATAAAGAATCTAATATTGTTCAATGAAAAAAGTTAATAATCATGTATAATTATATGTTTTTGCAACTTATCTATTGACATATTAGCTTGAAGTTTAGTTATTTCCATGTCTTATTCATATGCTTACACTATAAAATATAGAGTCCCGACTCGTCCGAGTCACCGAGTCAACCCGTTGGCTCGGTGACCCAGTAGGGGTCCCATCCAAGCCCGAGTCACAAGTTTGCTAACTATGATTTGCAGTTTTAACTAATACCATCATACAGTACAACTATGACTCTTGATTTATGCTTGGTAATCCCCTTTGTTTCTTGCCACTGCTGTCCACTTCTGCATTTCATAAATACTTACAAACCCCTCATTTCTTACCTTTGCTTTTAATTCTCAATTATATTTCCTTCTTTGGCAACCTTGGTTTTGAAAATCAAACACCACCATACATCAAAACAAAGTATTACAACAGTATGCAAAGAAAATCACTTAATATCTAGAATATCAAATAAATAATAATTTAAATCAAAAGAAATAAATACTTTAATGATGTTGCTAAAGAGGTGAACTTTATAAAAAATCAAAACAGCCAGAAAACAGAAGAAAAGACTTAAGACGTAACTTCACAAATATACCTTTGGAATAGAAAAGTGTATGTCAAGATTCCGACGCCTTAATGGTTTGTTCTGAAGTGCTCTCATAGCGTTACATGCAGATCTTATATCATAATAAGAAATCATAACAAATCCACGATGCTTGCATGCAGTATAAAGTGCACGAATATCTCCGTATTGCTGAGAACAAATACAACATGTCAATCACAAAATTCAATCACCAACAAGTAGGCCGAAGCCAAAGCCACATGAAAATCAATGTGGAAGAAAAGCACAAATACCTCGAACAGAACCCGTAATTCAGCATCTTCTACATTGCTGTTAATGTTCCTTACAAATAACGTTCGAGAAGGATGCTCTCCATGAGGATGTTCTCCAGCACATGAACCATTTGATCCTACCTGCTGACCGTTTGGAATACTAGTAACAAGATCAGAACTCCTACCGCCCCCATAGCAACTTAGTCCGTCATCAGCTTCTAATTCCATCCCACCTACACTGCTAAATAGATCAAAATCTTCCATCTCATCACTGTTGTTGGATTGAGCAATACAATCAATCTCATCAATAACTCCAGAAAACAGTTCATCATCATCAGGGAGGAGATTTCCAATAGTTTGTGCCTCTATCTCTTCAAGGGACTCCAAAAATTCATCTTCCTCAAAATGGGAGATAGCAGTATCAATAGAGTGGCTAAATGCATCATCACAAGATGATATTCTTACTGCAAGTTTTTAAAAAAAATGTAGTTTAGAAGAAAAACATAATGTGTAACATTCAGATATCGTGATCTCGGTAATTGACAACGGGAAGCAGCAAAAAACAAGTTAGTTGGAACTAACAGATATCAAGTTATCCACAAAGGACAAACATCACCGAGTGACAAAAATTGTGCATTTCAAATAAAGAAGTATTCGAGACGAAAATTGCATCAAACAGGGGTAGTAAATATTACTCACAATTCTTTTCAAATGTCGCTGAAAAAGAGTTGGAGAAGAGACCATTCTCATACTGAGACCTGTTCATGTTAACTTTTCCTTCCATGCATACAGTTTCAGGCTTTAGGCAGACATTTCTTTGGGTACCCAAGTCCTGGTCCATAATTCTCCAAGAAGCACTTGACAAGATAGCAGATCTTTCACAGCCAATAGCATTTGTTTGAAGGATAGGCTTGACTTTCTGCTCTTTGACAGAGTTTTCTAAACAGTCTAATGTTTGTGCTCCAATAAGTCCAAATCTTTCAAGAGGTGCAGAAGCAACAGCATTGTTGGTCGAAATTAGTGATATATCATCAATTCCTACATTCAGATGAGCATAGCTTTCATGTTAGGTAAATATAGCTAGATAAAAATAGAAATAACTAAAAAACAAAAAATTTCGCTCCAAAAAAGATGTTTTCCATCAAACTCTTCAATTATGACAACAACTGAACAAGCACCAAAAACAACTGTGTGTTGCTGTATAGTAAATTCACTGTACATAACATAATGGCAGACAAAGATAAGAGTAAAAAAGGTCTTTCCAAATAAAAATTGACAAAGAATCATGGCATAAACATTCTATGGCGACATCAAAGCCCTGCAGTTCTAAACAAAAAGTCAAACAAATGATCACCTCGATTTAGCATTAGATTAGAATGAATGGAGAAAGGGGCTTGCAAAAGCATTTTATGTGCAGATGGCAGAAAGGTTGATGATGATTAAGACAAACACATATCCCAAAATAATCGGTGATGCCAATTCAGGATCGCTAATGCCAAAGATATAACTAGAAAATCAAGTGCCAATTGTGCCTTAGAGAATATAGCGAACTTATACATGTATTAGAGCTCAAACGCATCTTGAATTTCACATTTCACTCCGAAAATTTTTCAATTTGGAAGAATTTCAATTGGCATCAAGTCATCAACCTTGTACTTTGAGGACATCTGCTATATACTATACATTTTTTTTATCATAATCTCATAATATCAAGAGATAAGAAACCCCAAGAGAAATAGATGAGAAACAATTGCTTAGACCACTAAGTCATCTCTCTCTCTCTCTCTCTCTGATGAAACCTGTCAGGGTGTCAGACCATTCTAGGGTGGACTGCAAAGCCATGATGACCAGTGCTCCAAGTGCTTTAACATGGGTGCACACATGGAAAACCATGCATCACTCTAACCGTGTGAGCGGGCCTGCAGTGGAGAGCAGATCAGGTGATCTGCCAAATCACTTTAAGGAAACTGATTTGGCATCCTCACTGTCCACAATTTCATAAAGACCGTAGGGTTCTCATGGGATAAAGCAATGGGCAGTGAAGATGTCAAATCACTTTCTTAAAAATGATTTGACGGATCGGCTGATCTGCTCTTCCTGCAGTGGGCCACCAAGTGATAAATTATCAATTGAGACCACTGGCAATTTAAACAAATCACCAGTGCTAGATGAAATTAAAATATCAACCAGTGAACCATATGAAAATTCACTGATGATAAAACTATTCAAGTCGTGACTGAGAGTGACCACATGATGCTTATACTTAGCCATTGCAAGTATGGTGATTAATTTGAAAGGTAATCCAGTTTGATGGTCACCAACTATTCAGTGTATCAGCAAATAATTTGCCTGCATTTACTAATGTAACCAATGGGGGCTCTTACTGCTCCCAGCCTCCCACAAGCACAACTAATGGTAACTAGAAGAACCATCTGTCCAAAAGGTTGAGCTCTCTTTAAGTTTGATATCTATTGAAAAGATAAGTATCTGACATTCTTTTGTTAAAATATGCACCTGAATACAATTTGTTACGGAAAGTAGGAAGCATACACGCATGTGCACACACACATACACACACACAGATCATCTGTGGTCAAGTTCTCAAATACTTGAGGAAAAATCCCACTTGGAAAGACTCTAACTCCAAAGAGGATGTTTAATTCAAAGACTCTCAAGTCAGAGGGAGGAGGGACTGATAATTCCAAAGCATCCTATTCTGAATCAGGTATGACTAGGATCTGGCCCATTCTCCTGTGTCATGCATCGCCTGAGCCAGCTTCAATATAAACATAAAATCCAGACCTATATCTGACAACTGTTAATACACTACTTATTATTGGTTGTTGTCAACCAATGTTTACTCTAGTGTTGTAACTTGCAACTAGGTAATAACATACCATGGTTCAAACTTCAAACAACTGACAGGACCAACAAAATTTCCTGATTTTTCCAGTAAGACAAGGAACCAGTAGCAATGTTCACATCATGCATAATGCTTCTTGAACACCTCTGCTGCTAATGCTATTTTTTCACCTAGTTACTCATATCTGGTGATGATATAGAAATTGTAATCCCCATACTTAATTATCATCATTTATATCTCTAATTTTCAACATGTGCAAAAGTCTCTACTAATCTGCCTCTTCAACCTCACATGATCAAATAAGGTTTTGATGCCCGCTTGTTACTCACTAATTTACACTAACTAGAGCACTTATCTGGTTGTTAGCCATGCTCTCATCAAGCAGTAGTCAGTAGGCTTACAAGCTATCATGGATATGCTACACCACCTGACAATATATGAGTGTGTCTGTGTGTGTCTGTGTGTTGTCCTTTAGAGGTTAACACATCATCTAGGATCTGACATTGTTGCATTTTGTTGTCCCATTTAGTCTCTTCATTTTGAACTTGATAATGAATTTCATCCCATAGCTGTGGTCTTATCTCATGTCGTTCCAAAGAAAATCCTGATGTCTTTCTCCTTTTTGACCACGGTATTCATCCCCACTTTTCTGTTCTAGTACTTTCACTCCACAAAGATACAGAGGAGGAGCCTCAGAAGAATATATTCTCTATCAATGTTGTGGGCCACATCAAGGTAAATCATATTAAAAAAGAGTGAACCCCTGCAGATCATTAATATTCCCTGTACGTAATTTTGATTATTTTAGAAGCATATGAGTTCACAGAACTAGCTGTTTCAGCAATGCAGGAGACAGATAAATGTGAAGATATACAAGTGATCTCATTAAATGAAGAAACTATAAGCCTGCAATTAAACGATAAAGGCAAATTCCAATACAGGTATCAAAAGCATATCTTCCTATAAACAAACTGAGAAAACTCATACAAAATCAAGCGCACTCACCACGGCGATCAGCTACTGGCTCATGCTTCCAGAAACCAACTTGTCTCTGCACAATCAACCAAATCAAATTCTTTTATCCAGGAAAAAAGTAATATAGGGTACCACGCAGAGACAGGCATCTAGTTGAAAACTAAAATGTTTGATTAACCAAAAACAGCTTTTCATCATCCAGAAACAAAAAGAATTTCAAAAATAACTCCAAGATAAGCATACATCTGCTGGGAAGTGGATTTCTGCAGAAAAGAAGGATGATGCCTTGGACAAAACAAACGGAGATGATGCAGTCTTTTGCTCCATTTTCTGCTTAGAATCGCAATGATTAAGAAATAAATTCCACTCGCTGACTTCAGATGGCATTCTGCATTTGTGAAAATCCGAAACTAAGACTCAAAATAACCCTTTCTTCAATTTTTTGATCCAACACTTTCAACCTTCAAGGAACACATAACATTTATGATCAGCGAATAAATCCTGGTCCATGAAGACAAAATCAGAACAGAATCTCAAAAAACAAACCAAAACTTTTCAAGATCAAGCACCAAAATCACAAATTTATGCACAACATTCAAACAGAGTCGGTTCTGGGACGATCGAACACCAATCACGTCAACCTTCTGCCAGATATCAACAAAAACCTTACACAGAAACACCTAAGACAAGACAGGGGCGACAGTTGACTTCCTTTAATAAAAACGCGAAATTCAAAAAGTGGATTATTAATGAAACTGACTCCTGGAGCGAACTTTTCAAAAGAAGAAGTCAGATCACTCGGGAATGAGAGGATACCCTTTCCAGGAAATTTTAAAAAAAAACTAAAATTGACAAAATTGAAGATTAACAATGTCAAAATAAGCCAAATCTGCCATACTGATCACGATCAGCAACAGATAAAGGCAAGAAACCGCAAAATTCAATCAGGAGAACAGTCGGGAAAAAAGAATATCCCCTCGGAAAACGCCTAATGTAGGCCTAAAAGCCAATGATCGTCCACAATCCCGTCCAATAACGAGAAACCGGCCAGAGAAAACAAATAAAGAAGAGGAAAAATGCAGATATACCTCAGGCGATCGGAACTTCCAGAGATCCGAGACGCCTTTCAGACTGCGATCCCTCCCTCCGGTCGCCAGAAAACTCCGTCTCGTCCGTGTGGCACGCAGAATTCAGAAACGAGGGCAAACCCGCTCATTTAAACCCAAAATTCGGATTTCGAATGGATTACGGCATAAGGCAAGGGACTTACGAAACCTCGGCATCTGTGCCGTGAAGAACCACCAAGGCATCACCTTTTCCCCTCATCGCAAGGAAAATGCGAATATCTCGCCCCTTAAAAAAAATCAAATTAAGGGAAAAAAGCAAATCCTAGCCTACCTCCCCCTCTTTATACCAGTCGCGGTGGACTACCAACGAGGCGACGATCGGGACTGCCGGAGCCGCGAGCGATCGGCCGGAAAACCCTGCAATTCCCCGGGGAACGAAGGCAAAGAGGATCAATCGAACTGCCGGAAAACTCTCCCTCTCAAACCCTCGCTCCCGCGGCCCGGCGACGCCCTCTCCTTCCCTCTCTCCCTCCCTCTCTCTCTAAACTACGAAAGAGAGAAAAAGAGAGGGAGAGAATAACCGGCCTTTTTAAGGATAAACGTCCGAACCAAACTTTTTCCTACAGACAGGAAGATGCGACCGAGAGAGGAGGGAAGTAAAAAAAGGAAAAAAAATTGAAAACGTCAGCACTGGTTAACCGGCGATAAGCGGTCAACTTGTCAGACTTCTCAGGTCACCTTAACCCCGTCGAACCCGTCCCGCCCGAATTACTTGACCCTATCCAAGCTCTTTTTCCCTTTTGTATTTTTTTACCTTTCTTTTTACCTCAATTTACCGTGCGAAGTCTTCTCGATCTCGATCGGACGTGGCACGATAAAAAGGGTATGTCCGAATTAGATCAAATCACAAGCGGGACCCACCAAACCATCCATATTTCAGAAATGATGAAAGTGTCCTTATCGGGAGAGCTAATCGGGTTGGATGCCGACCGGGTCATACTAGACCGGATGTAAAATCCAAATAATTGGCAGCGAGAGCGGATCCATTTCACGAGCCGAACTCCACCCAATGTAGCAAAATTGGATCAGAATCTAAATTTGCAATAGCAATTCTGGATCAAATTTATAAAAAAGAAAAAGAATTGAAAATAAGGGTTTTACACGTAAAAAGTGTAAACAGATCTGATTTGATCTAGATACCAACGTATATGTTACCAATTCAACATTGAATCTGAATCTGGATATACACTTGAACCATATTTTTAAGATCCACTGTGTAGAATAATGTGTGGGATTCAGTTTAGAGGTCTAATATGAATCTGATTCATTTGCACCTGTACACTAAAGTTAACTATTCTCTTCTTGGTCTTGTACATTATACATAACAAATGTATATTATCTATACAAGTTCTTTCCAGCCGAAGACTCTATGTTTGGGCTTGACTCATTTTTGTGGCTAGGCTCGCCAGCTATACAAACCAATCACGAACAAGTTCATGACGAGCCGAACCCAAGCTCAGTCGCGAGCTGCTCAGTTTGTTTATCAGCCCTATGTGTGATAGCTGGTTTTGTAAACGTTACTTCATCTTTAATGTAGAAATCTCATGGTTCAAAACTAGCCTACTTTACATTTTGAAGAACACAAATTAAAGCCACATATTGAACAAGAAACTGCAATATATATAAGGGAAAGAGGGATTAAGGAAAGTCCAAAATCTCAAATTATCAAGTTTTTCATCAATCAGACTTTACATATTGGATTTGTATCATTCATTTAGTTTGCAACATGTTTTGGATTATGAATTTTCTATGTTTATATGTGTTGTCGAAAGCCCTAAAAATCAATAGCATCCAATACTTTGTATTGTAAAGTTAAATGCATTACGAGCCATGAGTTTTCACATTTCTAAAAACATGTTTGTATGTTGTAAAGTCTTGGTGTAAAAAATATTTCTTATTAAATAAATTAATTATAAAGAACAAATCAACTAGATGCTCAAGCATTAGAGAAAAAATGTCTAATTGGTTGTAGATTTTGGACCATCCCTTGCGGTCCCCCTTCCCTATACACACACAAGGGAAAATATTAGTTGTACCTGTGGGCCTATGAGTGATTTTTTTTTATTGGGCATACAAACATGATCAGCATGCTTGGGTGGGTATGTGCCAGTCCTTGAATAGTGCTTTTTCAATATATATATATATATATATATATATATATATATATATATACTGGTTTCTTATGGAAATAAAAAATCAACAGACTATAATGTGCCAACATTTTATTCATAAAAGAAAATGTGTTTTTAGGTCTCAAAAGCAAAATCAGAGGTTCCCTACAAAATAAACCATTTCCAGTACATTTATAGGGCTAGATTTCAACATGACCTGACTTGTGAGATTTAGATAGAAAGTTCAAGCCAAATGTTGTGAAAACAGTAGGAATCAACTCTTGGATTGTAATTTTATGACATAAAAATGTGATTTTATGAGAGTTGGAAATTTTGTACATTGTATGCCGTTGATTTTTCAACTCCCATAAAATCTTACATACAAGTTGGAATGACATGATTCAAACGCCAATTTCTCCTAACACAAACATGTATATCACATATGGATGGTCGTATGAGCAAAAAAAGTGGTAAATTTTTTAAAATAGTACTAATTTTTTTCAAGGGGGTTCCTTACCAGGGTAGCAATTTGCTAAGGAACCCCATATATATATATATATAATCACTATAATTTGAGAACTAATGTGTGAACAGTGATTTTCATAAAATTTTTGTTCTTTTCTCTTGAATCTAACCACACGGATGTGATCTACATGCTTGGTTTTATAAGAACCCACTCTTGAATCATCCGATTTTGATGCATAAACAATATTTTTTTAAGGCTTTAAAATCAATGACTCACAATCTTCATAAATATTCAAGCATTTAAAAATCATAAATTTTCACCAAAAATACATGATCCAATGATTGATCTCTAGCAAATGTGGGTACAAGGCATGGACTTCGCTAGCTTATGGTATCACAATAGTTGGAGGACCATAGAGTATATAAGTCTGCCTATATACACCAGTGCATAGAATCAACCTCTTGTGTGAGTCTCTCTCTCTCTCTCTCTCTCTCTCTCTCTCTCTATATATATATATATATATATATATATATATATATATATATATATATATATATATATATATGAGCCCCTAATATGAGAACTAGAGTATGAACTAAGCATTTTCATTACTTTTACTGCAAATTTGGCCTTGTATATGTGTTCAGCATATTCCATTTGTTGGAAATCTAATACTGGATCCTAATTTTGGATGCTTGAATATTTATAAAAATTCTGAACAATCGATCTTGGAGCCTTAAAGAATCTTATTTATGTATCATAATTCAAAGATTAAAGAGCCGGGCCTATTAAAACCAAACATGTGGAACACATTCTTATGGTCAAATTTAAGAAAAAAAACTCATTAAATCCTTGATTCACACTCTAGTTTTCAATTCTCATATTCCTAAATCTTACCACTCATATGTGTTCTGCATGATCGATTTGGTAGGAAATGATAGGTTTCGATAAAAAAAAATGTAAACCTTAAATATTTATGATACTTATAAAAATTTTACACTATCAATTTTCAAACCTTATAAAAACCTACATGTGCATCTAAATTATGCAAGAGTTCATTCCTATAAAATTAAATATGTATAACACATCTGCACGGTGAGATTAGAGAAAAACATATAAAAAAATCATTCAAAAGCCCCTTAGACAGCAATAAACATGGCCCAATGTGGGCAGCTACTCTCTACTATATATATATATATATATATCCCAAACTTGAAGAGCTTCTTAATTTGGCTAAGTTAACTGAAAAACTGGCCACTTAAGCAACCGGTTTGCAATGGATGGTTGTTTAGATGAGGGTAGTTTGGTAAATTGATAAATCAAAGAATCTTGCACACAGTTCAAGTAAATGAGGGTGGCTCCAATCATTTGAAGGACCAGATACCAAATCCACCATGGAAATGACAAATATGTCCTTGTAACTTCAAGTCGCGTGCACGCATCGGAGTGTGGCAAGAAAAAGGCCCCCATTAGATTAATTAATGTTATCAGAAAGCTGCCAGCCCATGATAATGATCGGACATTCGTTCAAGGAGCGTTGGATCAAATAGATGGACGGCACCAAAGGCTCATCTAAGTAAAAAGATCAGGTATAATATGATAGCATAAATATTTAAGCATTAAGCGCCTGATCACCCTCCATCTCAAGGACACGCTTATCAGTTATGGAGCCCAAGGCCTGATGGAGGGCGATCAAGTAGTTAATGCACACAATTTGTGTCATGTGATTGCACCCGATCAGGACTCTTCATCAAGACGGTCTTTACCTAGATGGGCCCAGAAGAATTTGTGATGCCTTTGATGAACCGTATCAAAAGATGGACGGTTACAAATTGTCTAGAATACACCTTGCCCTAGGTGGCCCATGACCACCCTGCCTTACATGGCCCACCTCTGAAAGCTGCGAATACACTCGTGCATCTGCAGGGTTTAATCCGGCGTCTTCACGAAAAGCTTCAATTTTCTGTGACATGCATAAATTGTTGGACATTATGGGTTATGGGTCCAACCCGCAGTCTGACCCGGTTTGACACCATGTTAGTGGGTCACGTAAGTGACTGGATAATGGAGGTAGTGGGTGGGAGTTACGTGAATGTGGAGAGACCACATTCACGTAACTGCCCAATTCTCCATTATATAAAGAGGTTTGGGGTTACGAAAATGATGAGATTTCGTAACAATTCCCTGCCAAAATATTGTTCTACATTCAGGCGCAGCAGAACGGGTCCTGCTCACCGTCAACATTAGGCCTGGGCTCATTGTAGGCGTCGACCGGCTGAGGAGAACGCCAAGCTACCTACACGGACAATGGCAAATCCAGGTACGCTCCCTGTCTTGTTGTTTTTTTACAGGGTTTCGCCCAACAATGGGTTATGGGCCCACGTGCCACACATTTCCGCTGCGTGTGGCTGCGTAGGCCGTTTCGGCGTTTTGGCGTCGGTGGAGTCGCCGTGGGGTGACAACCACCGGTAAGCGGTAGACTGTCGTTGTGGGGCGACAGTCATCACCGACAAATGTCACCGTAATGGGCGACATCTTTTTTTCCCAGTTCTGGCAAACCTCAAAAAAAAAAATTGCGTTTTATACCTGTGGCCGTTGGGCTGCAGGGAGGTTTTGCTGTCGCCGGGATCATAGTCGGAGCTGTCGGGTTGGCCGGCGTCTGGATATTTTGCCAGAAAGCTGCAGGTGACAACGACGGTCTTGTCGGTGCCACGGAACACCCACCCCATCGCCGGAGGAACCTGCAAAACCGGCGATGACAATATATATATATATATATATATATATATATATATATATATATATATATATATATATATATATATATAACCCTTACCTGTCGCCGGGGATGGGGTGGGTTTTCGCAGTGGAGGGGCAGCCACTGGCCGACGGCATCCTTGCTGATGTCGTCGGGGCTGCCGCCGGACTGGCAGGCACTGCCATGCCCTTCAGCCATCTCGTCGCCGTGGGGCAACGTCGTCTGACGAGCAGGGGGGCTGTCGCCGGACCGACGTCACCGTGGGATGACGCAGGTCGCCTGCAGCTGCGCCGGTCGCCGTGACGGCGACGTGGGTCGCCATGAAACCGAAAAAGGGGGAAACCGAAAACCCCCTTTTCGGTTTCCCTAAAACTGAAACAGAAACCATCGGGTTTCTGTTTAGGTTTTAAAATCGGACCGGATCGGGTCCGGCGAGGCGACCCGTGGACAGACCCGATCCAAACCCTTTTGGGTGGATCGGGTCTGCACTTTTTCCTTTTGGATCTGACCCGGACCCATAAAGGTATCGGGTCTGGGTCTGATCCGAAAAGGATCGGGTCCGATTCGGACCCATTTTGGATCGGGTCCGATCCGGGACCATTAAGGACCGGGGCAGACCCGGATCTGGTTTAATCCGGGTTGTACCCGGTATCCGGTTTGGACCGGGTCATACCCGGATCCATGTAGGACCGGGTCATACCCGAATCCATGTAGGACCGGGTCATACCCAGGTCCATGTTGTACCGGGTAGAACCCGGTATCCGGTTTGGACCGGGTCATACCCGGATCCATGTAGAACCAGGTCTTACCGGGATCCATGTAGGACCGGGTCGTACCCGGGTCCATGTTGAACCGGGTCGAACCCGGGTCCATGTTGAACCGGGTCGAACCCGGTATTCGGTTTGGACCGGGTCATACCCGGGTCCATTTTGGACCGGGTCATACCCGGGTCCATTTTGGACCGGGTCGAACCCGGTATTCATTTTGGACCGGGTCCGACCTGGGTCTGTTTTGGACCGGGGCCGACCCGGACCTGTTTAAGACCGGGTCTAACCCGGGTTCTGTTCGGGCCGGGTCTGATCCGTATTAAGTATGGGTCGGGTCAGACCCGGATCCCATTTAAAATTGGGTTGGATCCATAAAAACAGGATCCAAACACTATTGAGACTGAATCGGATCAGGAACCTGATCCGACCCCTTCCGGAACCGGTTCAGAGCCGTTTTTGACTGGTTCTTTCCAGTTTTTCACCGGTTTCGAGATGCTGAGACCCTGTTTTCATAAATATAAAGAACTACAGGGATTTTGGCATACGGTTATAGGGTTTTATGAATTTTTGTTCATATTAAGTATCGGTTTATAAGGTTCAGAACCGGTTCGGACCCTTAGATGACCGGTTCAGGGTGGTTTCAGACCGGTTCAGAGTGTTTTTAGACCGGTTCCTACATGTGGACCCTGGGTTTTACCCATATAAGCATGCTTTTATTATTTTTCATGCTTTATAAAGTATTTATTTTTGAATAATGCATGACTTATGCATGTTAATTCAAGTTTTTAGCGTTGGTTAAGTTATGCATGATAATTTTTATGCATGAATTGTAACTAAATTCATGAAAATTAGTTTATATATATTTGTTGAAGTATGAACTGATATTAAGTCATGAATATACATGCATTAAAATGTGTGCATGGGCGTGCTCCATAATACGAATAGGTTTTTCGGTAAAAGATTTTGATTAACTGATTCATGTAATCACCAAAGTGATCTGAGTCGTGTTAATTAAAGATTCTTTGGACCGTATTAAGATTTGTAATTATGATTGTGTGTGAATTTATGAAACATAGATTCTACCCAAAGGTAGGTCGTTGTGTTCCAAATTTACACAGGGTGTGATAGTAGATGTGCATTCCAGCCCATGAAGCATGTTCGTACCCAAAGGTACAGTGCTGAATTGCCTCTGGATTCATGATCTACTAGTTTCACCAATTGTAGTCAATTTCTTGAGAATTGAAGAGACGAAGCAATTATGAGTATTATCGTTTTCACCAAAGTGAAACGATAATGACTCAACTATGCTTGTCTCAGAAAATGTGAAAATAAAGGGTTTCACTTTTACCTTTTCAACACGAGTCTCGTTTGAGCAATAATAGTAACATCTTTCTGTTTTTCATTCCTTTGATTTATCAAGTTCCTTCCATATCGACGGTTCTAGTAGTATCCCTATCTTAGACGGATCGAATTTTTCTGATTGAAAAGAAATTGTGTTATTCACTTTGGGCTATATGGATTTAGATCTGGCTCTTAGAATTGACGAACCTCCCGCTCTTAATGAGCAGAGCACAGCCGATCAGAAGGCTGCCTCTGAGAAGTGGGAGCGCTCGAACAGACTTAGCCTATTGCTTTTGCAATCTCGGGTGGCTAAAAACATTCGAGGTGCAATTCCTCACTGTAGGACTGTGAAGGAATTTCTGGGAGCCATTGAGGCTCAGTTCGTCACTTCTAATAAGGCAAGGGCTAGTACTCTCATGTCCAAATTAGTGTCTATGAAATATGCTGGTGACAGTCACATCCGACAGCACATTTTGGAAATGAGGAATATTGCGACTCAACTGAATGACATGAAGTTCGCCATCTCTGACTCGTTTTTAGTCCATCTGATCTTAACCTCATTACCTATTGAGTATGGACCCTTTAAAATCTCATACAACACACATAATGATGAGTGGTCTTTTAATGACCTCTTGAGTAAGTGTGTTAAGGAAGATGAGAGATTGAAGGGAGAGAGGGTGTCAAGTGCACATATGGCCTCTCATAAGGATAAACAGAGGTTGAGGCCAAAGAAAAGCTCCTTCAAAAAGAAGAATCAGAAGAGAGCCAGTGGGGAGAGTTCAAACTCTCAGGCGAAAGCCAAATCCCAGTTTGGTGGCCCTTCTATAAAGTGTTTCTTCTGCAAAAAGAAAGGGCATAAGAAGGTGAACTGTTTGAAGTTCAAGAAGTGGCTCAAAAATAAAGGTAATAAGTCATTCGTTTCTCATGAGTGCAATCTAATTCATGTTCCATTGCATAGTTGGTGGATTGATTCTGGTGCCACGGTGCACATTGCCAACTCTTTGCAGGCATTTCTGAACAAAAGGGAACCAACAGAGCATGAAAGAAGCATCTTCTCAGGAAATAAGATGCGTTCGCATGTCAAGAGCGTTGGGACCTGCAGAATTGTGTTGGAGTCGGGATTCATGTTGGATTTGGTCGATACATTTTATGTTCCATCTTATAGTCGGAGCCTAATTTCAATTTCAAAACTTGATAAGTTTGATTTTGTGTTTAAATTTGAAAAATCTGAACTTATTATTATGAAAAATTCAATGAATATAGGTTCTGCATATATGTGTGATGGTTTATATCGATTAAGAACCAAACTCCAAATTCAGGAATCTCACTCCGTTGAGAACACAATGATTGGCAATAAACGTGGTCTAAAGAATGATCAATCCTATTTGCTTTGGCATCGGAGATTAGGACATATCTCGAAAGAGAGAGTCCAAAGACTCGTAAAAGAGGGAATCCTTGGATCCCTTGATTTTACAAATATAGAGCCATGTGTTGACTGCATAAAGGCTAAGCAGTCTAACACATATAAGAAAGATGCCAAACGCAACAATGGAAAGTTAGAAATAGTGCATACGGATGTCTGCGGCCCTTTTTCACCGTGTTATACGGGTGAAAAGTATTTTGTCACCTTTATAGACGATTACTCACGGTATATGTATCTCTACTTATTATCTGAAAAATCTGAAGTCTTTCAGGTTTTTAAGGACTTCAAGAAAGAGGTAGAGAAACAAACCGATGAAGTTATTAAGGTTGTCAGGTCAGATAGAGGTGGCGAATATTATGGTCGTTTCACTGAGATGAGACAAAAGAAAGGTCCATTAGCGCGGTTTCTAAAAGAGGAAGGCATTGTACCTCAGTATACCATGCCTGGTAGTGCTTACCAGAATGGTGTAGCTGAAAGGAGAAACCGTACGTTTAAAGAAATGGTTTGAGCGATGTTGAATCACTCAAACCTTCCTTTGACCTTGTGGGGTGAAGCTCTTAGGACTGCAGTGCATATTTTGAATAAGGTTCCTACGAAGGCTGTTCAAAAGACTCCTTACGAGTTATGGACAGGTAGAAAACCTTCTTTGTCATATATGCACATATGGGGATGTCCAGCAGAAGCTAAATTGTATAACCCACATATAAAAGCTTTTGATCCTAGGACAACTAATGGTTTCTTCATTGGTTATCCAGAAAGATAGAAAGGCTTTAGGTTTTATTGTCCATCTCATACACCACAGATAGTGGAAACAGATAAAGCAAGATTTCTTGAAAATGGTTCTGTTGGGATAGATGCATCTCAAAATATTGATTTTGAGGAAATGCAGGATTCAGGTTCTACACCTGCTGAGGATAATAACCCGATTTTCTCTATCATTGTTTCTTTGAGTAATGTAAGAGAAAGTTCAGTCAATGAACATCAATCTCAACTAGATCCGGTTGTTGATGAGGATATACAACAACAACAGGATACAAAGGCTCATTTTAAACCACCTGTAGCACCTGTATGAAGGTCCACCAGAATTAGGAAATCTGCTATCCATCCGGACTATGTGGTGTATTTACAAGAGTCAAATGATTTCATAGACATTGATGAAGATCCCTTCACATTTGCAGAAGCCATTGAAAGTGAAAGATCAACACATTGGATCAATGCCATGAAAGAAGAGCTTGACTTTATGGCAAAGAACCAAGTGTGGGATCTTGTACCTAGACCTGATGGAGTTAGACCTGTTGGTTGTAAATGGGTTTACAAAACCAAAACAGACTCTAAAGGTCATGTGGAGAGGTACAAGGCTAGGCTTGTTGCAAAAGGTTTCACACAGATAGAGGGCATTGATTATAATGAGACTTTTTCTCCTGTCTCAACTAAAGATTCATTAAGGATAATCATGACCCTCGTAGCTCATTTTGATTTAGAGCTGCATCAGATGGATGTGAAAACCGCCTTCCTGAATGAGGATCTGGATGAGGAGGTATACATGCAACAACCTCCTGGTTTCAATATAGATGACTCAAATAACTTAGTTTGCAAATTGAATAAGTCAATTTATGGACTTAAACAGGCCTCCCGCCAGTGGTATAAGAAGTTCAATCAGGTAATAATGAACTTTGGATTCACTGAAAACATTGTTGATCAGTGTATTTACATTAAGACTAGTGGGAGTAAGTTCATAATTTTGGTTTTATATGTTGACGATATTCTTCTTACAACGGATGACTTGAGTCTTTTACATGAAACACAAGATTTTCTTTTCTCTCATTTCGATATGAAAGACATGGGTGAGGCCACTTATGTCCTTGGAATCGAGATCCGTCGTAACAGAACTAAGGGTGTCCTTGGCCTATCTCAGAAATCCTATATCCTTAAGGTTCTTAAAAGATATGAGATGGAGAATTGTTCTCCCAGTTCGGCACCTATAGTAAAAGGGGATAAATTGAGTTTGAAGGACTGTCCTCAGGATGATATTGCGAAGGCTCAGATGGATGCTGTCCCATATGCATCAGCAGTTGGGAGTTTAGAGTACGCGCAAACCTGCACTCGACCTGATATAGCATTTGCTGTGGGAATGCTTGGTAGATATCAGTCAAATCCAGGCATTGCGCACTGGAAAGCAGCGAAGAAGGTCATGCGCTATTTACAAGGAACAAAAGACTATATGTTGACCTACAGGAAAGCTGACCATCTAGAGGTCGTTGGATTCTCTGATGCGGACTTAGGAGAATGTATTGACAGTAGAAAATCCACTACTGGATACATTTTCCTTCTAGCGGGTGGTGCTGTCTCATGGAGAAGCGGAAACAGTCTACCACTGCTGCTCATACCATGGAGGCAGAATTTATTGCTCTATACGAGACTTCGTCACAGGCCATTTGGATAAGGAACTTCAATATGGGTCTTGGTATAGTGGACTCTATTGAGAGACCACTAAAGATCTTTTGTGATAATGAAGCAGCCGTGTCCTTTTCAAATAACAACAAGAGCTCAACATCGTGTCGACACATGGAGTTAAAATATTTTGTTGTTAAAGAAAGGACTGAGAATCATCTGGTATGTATTGATACAATTGGGACGAAGGAAATGACTGCGGATCCCCTTACTAAAGGGCTAGCACCGGGATTGTATTCCCAACATGTAAAGGGGATGGGTCTTTTTGATTCCTTCTGATGTATGACAATACATTATGTAATCACATTTGTGTTTATGTTTTGATTCTCTAAGGTTTTGTGTTATTGTTGATTTTGCATAAAGAATCTCTCATATGGTTAGAGAGAATAGCAGAATAACAATATTAAAGGACCAATAGAATAGGTGAGAGACCAACCTATTCATAAAGGCAATTTCTTTACATGCCTAAGCACTGAAGGTGAATTGTAGTGTAGTACAAGGAAATATGACATTTCATAAAGGGGTGTTCATATCCTTGAATCATACGATTCATCCTTGTGATAAAGGGTGGCATGTGAACCCACACGAAGAATTAAATCGAGATAACGGTATACACCTCGATTTAGTACACTTTTGGTGTCAATGGGTCAAGTGGGAGAATGTTGGACATTATGGGTTACGGGTCCAACCCGCAGTCTGACCCGGTTTGACACCATGTTAGTGGGTCACGTAAGTGACTGGATAATGGAGGTAGTGGGTGGGAGTTACGTGAATGTGAAGAGACCACATTCACGTAACTGCCCAATTCTCCATTATATAAAGAGGTTTGGGGTTACGAAAATGATGAGATTTCGTAACAATTCTCTGCCAAAATATTGTTATGCATTCAGGTGCAGCATAACGGGTCCTGCTCACCGTCGACATTAGGCCTGGGCTCATTGTGGGCGTCGACCGGCTGAGGAGAACGCCGAACTACCTACACGGACAATGGCGAATCCAGGTACGCTCCCTGTCTTGTTGTTTTTTTACAGGGTTTCGCCCAACATAAATACCTTAATAGCAAGCACATCTTGTGCATGAACACCATCCTTCCAAGCACCAAAAGCAGAACAACAATTGCATGATCAGTCTGCTTTTGGTGGTATATCTACATGAAAACTGCATCTTCGTGTAGATTATGGAAGCCATGTACATGAACTTGCATTTTTTTAATGATAAGAAACCCTCATCGAGAATTGAGCCACTCAAAGGGTGGAGACCACCAACCACCCTGTCTTATATGACCACCTTGAAAGCTAAAGACACTCATGGGCCAACGGAGTTTGATCCGATGCCTTCATCTCAAGGCCTTCACTACGGCCCTAAACATGATTTTTAGGTCATCAAATTAACCGTGTTTCCAAGTAGAATTTTTTTTCGACAGAGAAACCTGGGGTTAGGCAGACCCCTACCAGTTATACCACCATATACCATTGGGATTCAAACTTTCAACATCCCAACACAAGGTTAGGGATGGCAGTGGGGCGGGGCGGGGGACAAGGTCTCCACCCCCGCCTCCATCCCCGGCGGGGATGGATTTTATCCTCCACCCCCGCCTTCATCCCCGTTCCATGTCCTCCATGCCCGGTTCAAACGGGGATGAGGCAGGGCAGGGCAGGGATATTGCGGGGAAAAGTGGTCGGGGCGGGGCGGGGATCGTGGCGGGGCGGAGAAAAGTGCACGTCCATCCCCGCCTCCACCCCCGGACGAGGATGGATTTTAACCTTCGTCCCCACCTCCATCCCAGTTTCATACCCTTTATCCCCGGTCCAAACGGGGCGAGGCGGGGCCCCACTTTCCCTCGGTCCACTGCCATCCCTACACAAGGTGACAAGCACTAATTAACTGCTCCTGCTAGACAAGCAAAGCCCTGTTTGTTGATTCGAAGTATATATATATATATATATATATATATATATATATATATATATATATATATATATATATATATATATATATATATATATATGTGTGTGTGTGTGTGTGTGTGTGTGTGTGTGTGTGTGTGTGTGTGTGTGTGTGCACGCGCGCGTGCCTGCGGACCCCTGCAGGTGAAATATACATGCATGCACTCAACGAGATGCTCCCAACCCCATTCCCCCTCTAAAATTTGGATGAATCCAAATAGATTGCTTATGCTTTTCCACTTGTTAACACCTCCCAACCGAGGGATGTTCCAGTGATCGGGCCCCAATACTTTACTCTGGCCAGACGGAACAAAGAAATTTGCTTTATTTAAAACATACAAAATCAGTGTGAAAGACGGAGAAGATGGATGCATATATGCACAACAATTTCCTGTGTTTTTAACCACCGAGGTGGTATCCCATGTGGTAAGAAGGGTCCTGTGCCAAGCTGAAGGCCCTCAGCCACATGGGGCTTAAGAGATATCTAGTAGGGGTTTGCTTAACCCCAACTTGCTTTTCAAGAAAAATACTTTTCTGTGTTTTGTGGGGCTTGAGTACTTTGTAAAGTACTCGGGCCCAATCAATGGATCTGACTTGACTCCAAAGTCCAAACCACATGGAAAAAGGATATAATTGCTTAAAAATTCTAAAACCACTTTAACAGCCCCCCACACTCTTGCCACGATGAAAGGTAGTAAGAGAGTGGGGAACCTGTAGTAAGAAACTCTTTCTCCTGAGGAACAGTTCCTCACTATCACCCCAACTTCTCGTGAGCTTATAAAGAGCTGCAAGCTCTCTCACCCGCCCCATTTTTGAGAGAAGGAACGAGAGATAGAGAGAGCTTTAGCGAGAGAGAGAAAGCAGAAGAGGCTACCGTCCGGAGAGAGAGAGAGAGAGAGAGAGAGAGAGAGAGAGAGAGAGAGAGAGAGAGAGAGAGAGAGAGAGAGAGAGAGAGAGAGAGAGAGTATAGGTCAACCACCCTACCCTTTCTTGTTTCGTTTTAACAGCCATGCCAGCAACCATGGAAGTTGACAGAAGAGGGGTGCATCCATAGGGCGGGGGGGGCAGAACTGGGTTGTAGCCCAGTCCTGCCTCCCGACCCAGTTAAAATTTTTATTTTTATTTTAAAAGCCCAGTCCTAACCCACCCCTGATTCCATATGAAATAGATTTTCATCCATTTTTGTATCCCAGTCCTAACTGCAGCAAATAGTTTGATTTGTCCATATGAAATAGGTTTTTATTAATAATTGTAGCCATTTTTTATTTTATCACAAAATTTTTTTTCGGGGGCGCTGCCCTCGAACCCCAGACTATCACACCATTTTTTTTTGCTACACCCGTGTCCCCCCCCCCCCCCTCACATGAATCCTAGCTATGCCCTTGGGTGCATCCTTTGTCTCAGATTTTCTTGAGAAACAGAGGAGAGGGCGGGCAGAACCATCATCTCCAACATGAAACTCTATTGCATACAGATGAGAATACAATAGGTTGCCAACACCACAGTTGTTGCCACCGCTCTAACGCAAAGGGTGAGGCACTTTTACATGATTCACCGGCAATCAAAGAGAAGAGATCGAAGAATGTGTGGGACAGGGGACACTTCGTGTGTCTCAACCACCTACAAGCAGAGTATTGCCGGCAACATCGTTGTTACAACAGTGAGAAGGGCAGAAGTGTTGGGGCCCTTGACACTATCGCCGACAATCGAGTGGTTGTTGGCGAAGCAAGTTATATGTCCCCCCCCCGAACACGCAGGTGCATCTTCGGCAGTCCGAATGAGCACGACGTATGTAAGCACGTGGGGCTCGTATTCCTGTGTGTGTCGGCATCAATTAACATCGGAGTCTGGAGCAGTTGCAAAGACTTAAGTACCCTTTCTCGCCATGAAACAATGATTCTAAAAAAAGATAAAAATATCCTTTATTCAGAAAAGGGTTCTGGATCACCCTTTGACAATGCACAATCTATTATAACAGGAGCTCCCTTTGACGACACACCTTTTGTCATTGTCTGTTATCTCTGGAACACCCTTTGTCATCGTCTGTTGTCGCCGGAGCACTCTTTATCGTTGCCTACTCATGAGAAATAGTTGAACTACCAGAGAAATCCGTATTATGTCTATTGTTCATCATAATACCAAGGTGCAAACATCGAACTGAATAGATAGAGAATAGCGATTTATAGAAGTGATAATGGTGGTAGCATCGAATTGAGTAGACAAAGAGCATCAATTTACAACAACAATCATATTAGATAGTAGCAATTTACAACAGAAATCAGATAAGAGAGTAGCGATTTACAGTAGAAATCAAATCAAAGAGTAGCTATTTACAATAGAAATCAGATCAGAGAGTAGCGATTTACAGTATAAATTAAATTAGAGAATAGTGATTTACAATAAAAATCAGATCAGAGAGTAGCGATTTACAGTAGAAATCAAATCAGAGAGTAGCGATTTACAGTAGAAATCAAATCAGAGAGTAGCGATTTACAGTAAAAATCAAATCAGAGAGTAACAATTTACAGTAGAAATCAGATTAGAGAGTAGCGATTTACAGTAGAAATAATATGAGAGTAGCAATTTACAACAGAGAGTAGCAATTTACAGTGGAAATCAGATCAGAGAATAGCGATTTATAGTAGAAATCATATCAGAGAATAGCGATTTACAGTAGAAATCAGATCGACGCTGCCACCATTATCTCTGTTGTAAATGGTTATTCTCTATCTACTCAGTTCGACGCTTGTACCCTGGTATCATGATAAACAATAGACAAAATGCTGATTCCTCTGGTAGTTCAACTATTTCTCACAAGCAGACGTCGATAAAGGGTGCTTCGACAGCAATAGACGACGACAAAGTGTGCTTCAACAACAGCAAACGACAACAAAGGGTGTCCCATCAAAGGGAGCTCATGTTATAGTAGATGGTGTATTGTCAAAGGGTGATCCAGAACGTAGACTTGCGAGAATGTGGACTCGCGGGAATATGAAAAGCTATTTATGAGATGACATTTCCTTCAAACACATATCTATCTTTTAGACTCATTTTTACAGAAGAGGTCACCAAAACATCCATATTGTTCATCATCGAGTTCATTTACTCTTGCAAAATGATTCTATGTGCAGCTGAGGATACTTCCTCTCCAAGTAAACAAGCTCATTAGTAATGACAACCCACTGCACCATTTTCCTCAGACTGAGGCTAATTCTTACAGACTCTAACAATGGTGCACTCTTGAAAATATACTTCACAAACTTCAGCTCAGGCACTGTCCCCTTGAAGGAGTCGATGGGCTCCAACTCAGGCAATGATAAGAGTCGCGGGAATGTGCAAAGCTATTTACGAGAGAACATTTCCGTCATACGAATATCTATTTTATGAAAGGACATGTTCGTCAAACTTATATCTACCTTTTTTATATGTTATTTTATTATAAAATCATCATAGGTAACATTGACTTATGAATTATCGCAGGTCCCAAGATATTCCTCCATACACACCGGAACACACAAATTTGTCTTAGGGGGAGAACACACAACACACTCTCGGTTGTTGGCGTTGTCTAACTCAAAGGAGAGAGACGAAATGGGGCATGCCCCTTTATCGCGAGTTTTAAAACAAACTCTGATCGACTTAGTCTAGGATTAAACTAGACCGAGTTGACAAAGACTGGGTCTGGTGGGTATGCACCAGACCAACTTGGTCGAGGTATGGTCAGACCGAGTGTGGTCAAGAAAAGAAACAAAAAAGAAGAAGAAAAACTCAGACAAGGACCCTCTCAATTTTCCTATCATGAACCAGATCCAGACAAAATGGGTCTAGTTCCAATTTTACAGATCGAGAGAAGACCTAGGTCTAGTTAAGTTTGGGTCTAGTTCGGACTAAATCCAGACTTGGCAAGGTCTAGATCTTGTTGGTACCAAATAAGGACCGAATCAATCAGGTTAGGTTGTACCATATAAGGATTGAACTGGGTCTGATTCAGTTTGTATTAAACTGGATCTAGATCCAGTTTGCTAGAAAAAGGTTTTATAATTGAATCCTTTTAAGATCATTATGGACCAAACCTAGATGAAGTTGGGTCTGGAAAAGATTCAGTAAATTTGAGAATAAGCGAATAAGATTGAAAAAAATAAGAATACGGTTTGGACCAACTTGGGGTGGGTCAAACTCAATTCACATATATACTTGTATGAATGTATGAATATATATATATATATATATATATATATAGAGAGAGAGAGAGAGAGAGAGAGAGAGAGAGAATTTGGTAGTTGCTTAGACGTTAGGTACTTAATAAACGTGCTCAATGAGATTTTTGGCTTCTTTAGTGTTTTTATGCAGTTTTGGCCATATAAATGTGTTGGGCATGGAAGATTTACTAAGAATCTACACCTGGATCATGTATTTTTTATGAAAAAATGATGTTTGGAGTATAAAAATTTTATAAAGATTTTGGATCATTAATTTTTAGAGCCTTATAAAAACCCACCCATGTATATGAATAGAACGCTTCAAGAGATGATCCCTATAAAATCAAATACATAAATCACATCTATGTGTTCAAAAATTATAAAAAAAAAGGCTGAAAAACCCATCGAGCAAGTTCATTAAGCACCTAATGTCTAAGCAGTATATATATTAGAAGAATGAGCGTTGGGACAACCAAACCTGTATTCAATAAGTCAAGTATGTATTGATCTTAGGCCGAGCTATATTCTGACCTAGACTCAATAAAAGACCAAATTACCCTCATGACATGTGGTCGATATGAAATTGGTAAAACGATCATAACTTTACACCTCAAACTCAGAATCGGTTTAGGTTTGGTGTATTAAAATTAGGATGTAGAGGGGAATTTGTTTGTCTTAATTTCATGACCAAACACACAAGATAGAAGATGAGGTTCAACATACCATTATTGAGAGGAAAAGTTTGGTAATTTTATAAATGTATGAGAAATATTTGTTCAGCAATTACATGAGTCTTTATGTACTGAACATATTCTAAAACTATTACGAGAGACTGAATTGCAGGTTAGAGTAGAAGACTTGCATTCGTGGTAAGAGATATTATATACATGTTTAGTTAATAAGATACAATTTGTTTGTTACTTGTACGAGTTAGCTTAAATAAAATATATTTTTCGACATAGTTGTACTTTGTATATGATGCAGTTGCATTGTAGAAATATTTTTATGTTGCATAAGAGATACAATGAATGCATATGTGTTAGCTGTAATGTCAAGAATAATTTATTGTATTTATGAGTTTTAACATAATTTGTATGTTAAATAGATATTGTATTTTAGACAAAAATGTATAAAGAGAATGTAGAACTATATGCATGAGAACAAAATTGAGTATTTGAGTAAAGTTCTTTGAGTCATTTCTTTTAGTAAGGTTACTGAAAGCTTAAGTTATCTTAGTGTGCTAGAATTAACACCATAAGTTCTAGAAGAGGCGGCAGATAGAAATGGCTACCTAATGAATGTTAGGGTGAGTGTTGTCATAAGCGTGGGTCATTGGTGATTTATTGATGTAGAGACGCTACATCTTCTGCATGCTTAAATTTTTGGTCAATATCATAACCCTAGAAAGTAATTCAAGAAACTTAGTTAAGTTAAAGAGAAAATAGTGAACTTGAGGTAGTTCACGTGAGAAAGTAAGAGTTACATAAAAATATCCTAGGGGTTATTTATCATAGCGATTGAGACTCTAGGCAGACCAGGATATAGCATGAACCCTAAACTTTAGGGGCAGGTATAACTCCTCAATCTGACTTTTCGGCTTGCTATCGATGAGTCATCTTTCACTGCAATGCCTCGTGATTCATGTGAGATCATAAATAGTAGTTTATAGCCTGACTAATATCATAGAATTTGGGTATTCAACACGAGTTACTATGCACATAATAGGTTATTACTGATATAGTCAATCTAGACTAAATAGTTAGCATTGAGTAAGTGCTAACTTATGAGTATTGAGAGAAATTAAAAGAGAGAAACATAGGTGTTGTTTGATGTAAAACTAAACTAAGAATAAGAGCTCATTAAAGTTGTAACTCAAAGTCTTTAGTTGCTTATAAATATTTTTTACTGAGTTGTAGACTCATTTCCTTTTAATAAATACAACTGTAGTTTTCAGAATATCTCTAAGAGATTGATTGAAGTAGTCGTTGTTCCAACAGGTATCCATAGGTGGCGAGATGGAGATGATAAATTTTTTTTTTAGGATTTTATTTTATTGAACTCTTGACATGAATGAATGTTTTAGCCTGCGAAGGCTTTTTTTTATTATGAAATTATGATTTTTTAAAGAAAAACAATTATATCATAGTTTCAATGTGCTCACTTTGTATTCTTTTCACTAAAAAGTAATACCTACAAACCCAGACTCGAGATGTTCCTCATTAGGGTGTTAAAAAAATAATTTAAGCCAAACAAACTATGCTTAGAAGTTTGAACTTTGAACCACTTAAAAATGTACAAATAAATCAGTGTCGCACATTGGAACAACTGACTGCACATATTATATAGTTTCATTATTTGATATGATACACAGGGAGAACCACCTTACACACTGGGCATCTTATACAATTTTTTTGGCATGAAATTTCAAATACGACCTCTACTCATTCTCCAAATTTTGAACTCCCTTTTCTTTAATTAGAACCAAATCCCTCAGATTCCACTAACTTCGATGCCTTTTGAAAATTTCCAAAGATTAGGTGAAATGTTAAATTATTTAAAAAGTGAGATGCCTATTTGACAACTACTCGAAAATGTATGAGCTCAGCCACAGAAATTTTACCAATGCCAATCTTCCACGTGGGACAAAACTACTGGTCGCCATTGAAGAGGGTCAGGGTTGGGACCACGAGGAAGGGCTGTGTGTGTCACTCTTTGAGTACACGGCAAGCACAGGCTTCGTCACCCGTGTACGCTTGTGAAGAGAAGACCCTTCACGGTTCACGCCACTAATTGTTGCCCTGTCAACGGGTCGAACCTGCGGGTTCGGACAGGTCCAGGATCCGAATTGAGGCACTGCTGTCTGGACCGGATCCGGCCAGACCTAAATTACTCAGGTTCAGACGTTAACTTGAGTCTGATGTGAAAATTTACCAAAACTGGTCTATATCATACAAAATGAAAAGGAAGCACATAGAAAGCAATATGAAGCATGGGCCAAGCAAATTAGAAATTAGATGAAGAAGTATAAACCCATATAAATCCAACATGCAATACTGTTATAATTAATTTTTTAAATATGAAAGATATATGAAGTAAGGAGGAACCTAGTGAGAAATGACAAGCGAGAGAAATGTTAAGGAAGCAAAAGAGAATCGATTTGAAAAATAAAGAGGAAGCGAGTTTCCCTTTAAACAGAAGTGAGTTTTCCAAAGCTTCCCTTCCTTTCGGGTAAGTGAGTAGTTTCCCGCTTTCTAAGGGAGCTTCCCCATACAGCAGTAAGCTTTTGGTAGCTATGGTCCATATGTAGGGATGGCAGTGGACCGGGGGAGAGCGGGGCCCCACCCCGCCTCGCCCCATTTGGACCAGGGATGAAGGGTATGAAACGGGGATGGAGGCGGGGACGAAGGTTAAAATCCATCCCCGTCCGGGGGTGGAAGCGGGGATGGACGTGTACTTTTCCCCGCCCGACCACTTTTCCCCGCCCCACCCCACCTCATTCCCGTTTGAACCGGGGATGGAGGACATGAAACAGGGATGAAGGCGGGGGTGGAGGATAAAATCCATCCCCGGCGGGGATGGAGGCTGGGGTGGAGGATAAAATCTTGAGGCGGGGCGGGGGTGGAGGCCTTGTCCCCCGCCTCGCCTCGCCCCGCCCCACTGCCATCCCTATCCATATATACTACTCGTATTGTATGGGCCTGACTCACTAATGATAACTAATTCATTGGTTCCAGAGAAGGTCAAATTTATTGGTCGAAATTGAGGAAACACTATATAATCAGATAATAGACCCTTTGCTCTAACACTAATTGCTCAATATTCAAAATTCCTTGTTGATTATGCCAAATATGATATCGGGATGTCAATACTCTGGCAGCCCACATCATTGACTACTGAGCTTGAGCTTGGGTGCACCATGGCCACTGTGAGCATTGATATAAGCCGTGCAAGTCACTTTAGGCTGGGATTTTTTCCTTTTTTTTGAAAGGCAAGTTGTGTTAGGCAGACCCCACTAGTTATTATTCAATGTACCACTAGGGTTTGAACCCCACCACAAGGAGACATGCACCGACAGCTCCTACCAACCACGGGGAGCCCCGTTGGTAATTATTAATTCAGCTGTTTTTAGAGTTTTTTTTTTATGACATGAAAAAACCACCCTGGGAATGAAGACCTAGTCGCTAGGGGTGGCAAAATCTGACCCAACCCGCCAACCCGCTTCTTTGTCGGGTTTGGGTTTGGCTTAAACGGGTTCGTGTTGTAAACGGGTCGACCTGCCTAACCCGTTTATTAAACGGGTCGGGTTTGTGTTAAGGGTATGCCAACCCGCCAACCTGGCTGACCCGTTTAATAAACGGGTTAGGCAGACAGGTCAACCCGACCCAACCCGCCAACTTGTTTACCCGACCCGACCCGTTTATTAAACGGGTTAACCGTGTTGTGTCGGGTCACCCATTTAATAAATGGGTCGGGTTCGTGTTTGCCACAGCCGACCCATTTAATAAACGGGTCGGGTTTGTGTTGAGGTATGTTGACCCGCCAACCCAACCCGAGTGCCACCCCTACTAGTCGCACTGGACTTATAGCTTTAGAGTAAATTATGGTTAGGGTAACCTATTTTTTAACGTTGAAATACGACACATGGTTAATGTAGCACATAGATCAGTGTCATTGAGAAATTTTGGGAACAGCCAACACTTTTTTATGGACAAGAAATGCTGTTAACTTTAGTAAGAGGTGTTTGTGCCAGGCCCGTGTGTGTATATATATATATATATATATATATATATATAGAGAGAGAGAGAGAGAGAGAGAGAGAGAGATGCCTAAAAGATTGTTTGTGCCTAACGCTTGGAGGGTAAGCACATTGGATTAACATTAGCAAGAAATCTATTTTTATGTTTTTTAATGGATTAAATTAGAGAAAATTTTTTATTTGGCCCCAAAGTTTTCAGCATAATTCCCAAAAATGCACCTAGTCTTTCTCATAGTTAATTAAAGGACCATGGGATAGACCACATATTAAATTTATAAGAAAAAACTCAAATATGCCCCTCAATATTTTACTGCTCATTTTTTCTCCGTTCCCTTACCAAACACAGTATCCCTTTTTGAAGTTCAAACAATTTGTAAGGTGAACATCAAAAGTATATTTCTAATTCTTAAAAGGTAAAGAAGTAATATTTTTGTACCAACCCCAGATTTACATTTTGTCCAATTCTGCAATTTTCAACCTTGCCTAGCATTTTCCTGATAAGAGGCTACAATGGCACATGCAAACATCTTTCACCTGGACCAATGGGGGCTCCGCTTGTCCGGTAGGAGCAGACCGAGCACGTCACCTTGGGGTGGGACGTTGCATGTTGAAAACCCTATTGTTGTATAACTGGTAGGGGTCTGCCTAACACCTTGCCTTTAAAAAAAACTCTAATAGTTTTTTTTCTTTTGAAAGGCAAGCTGGGGTTGCGCGGATCACTACCAAAACAACAGCTGCCCCATATGGCAGAAGGATTAGATCCTTGGCCTTCAACTTGACATAGGACCCTGCTTACCACATGGGATACCACCTCGGTGGTATGGACCACAAAAAATATATATATATAATAATTGGCTTGCAATTTTTATATTGAAAGTTTGAAAGAATTTTTATTCGAACTATAAATCAAGTGTTTCGCTGAGATTTTGAATAGCTGTCCCGAATTCAAATTGAATATGTTTCACTTTTTTCTCGAAGAAACACAATCAAACAATTCACAACCATAGTCCTTGTGGATCGGATCATCCATATACAATACAAAAAGAAACTCTAGGTATTTGATATCTTTCTCTTTGAACAAGATCTCAATTAGAGCTATCATTTCATTAGATATCTTACAAATAGAATCTTTCTTCTTTTTATCCCGTTCCTCCACTACCATGATGGCATAATACACTTTTTAGTTATTGAGAGGACCCAATTACTCACTTTCGGATCCATGAAACAACTATCTCAAAACATGCCTAGAGACCAAAAGTGATGTGGATTCGGCAAGAAGCCGATCCACAATTCAAGATCCAAATGGATTCTGATGCACAAAAGTTAAACTAGATAACTTAAAAATTGACAGTTTTCAATACGGAGGTATTTGAACCCGTCTGCACTCCAAATAGAAGGATAGCGTCAAAATAGATTCTATAGATAATAGATTCCTCTTTTCAACAAATCTAAAAACACATAAATCCGACATTGATGGTCAAGATACAGACCAAACATAAGACCAATGGATCGATGTTCACAGGTGGGTTTATTGTAACTGTCCAGTTTGGACAGGTCAAGATATGATTGTTCTCTATAGATTCAATCAATGACCCAAAAACAAAAGTTATAGAAAATTTAGTTTTGAAACTAGAAAAACTGAAATCACTCAAATCGGACGTTGTATGACTCCGATACAATCCAAGCAAGACGGGAGACTAGTAAAGTCTTGTACAGTCACTCGTGCGACTCTTTCGTCTACGTCAAGACACTTTTGACCATGAAGACAATTGATTCAACAAATTTGTTTAACATGAAATTTGTAGATAATTTAATTATCAAATCAGATCAATAAAAATCACTTGAATCGGAGTCTAAATGGCTTCGCTACAAACCAAACAATGGGTCAGATTCCTACCATCATGACAGTCACCAGAATGACTATTTTCTCAGTTCTAGACTAGTTTTGATAGCCAAAATGAATGAATCAGAAAATGTTTTAAACGTATAAGTTTTAGCCACAGATATTAGCTTTTTAACAAACTATCATACGCTAATTTTCATGAAGCATATTAAGAGTTATGCTTTGATTAATGCAATTATGTCTGATACACAAAAAGTCACAGAACCGAATGGTGTTACATGATTCAACAACACATTTAGTTTAATCTAAATTTTAATGTTAAGGGTTTATTATTCAAGCTGCACACACAAACACTTTTAAAGTATATTCTCTAATGCTAAATCCCATCTACCTTATCCCAGCTTCGGTTAGACCAAGTAAGGATTAAAAACAAGTCACAAATATCAAACAAGCTAGCAGAAAAAATTCTATTCAAGATCCAATGCATAGAAGATAACCTTTTAGATAAAAAAAGATATATAACTAGTTCAAACTAAATCAAGTTTAATCAAACCCGTTTTAAAAGTCACAAGATAAAGTTTCAGCAATAATATCAAGATTCACGCAAACATGAACAACATGGAATCTACGCCTTTCTAACTCGGCAAGGGTACCACAGTCATGGAACTAACTGCAAGAGTAGATACAGATTTTTGACAGCAACTACGGATACACGAACGATTCACTTGTGGCTCCAGATCATACCCAGCTGGAGCTATGGTCTCCACCATAGTCTCGTTGTAGTAAGCTTTAACAAAAATGTCCCAATATAAGCGATGACTAAGGAAGATCCACCATGACTTTTTTTCTTCAACAAAATTTTTCAATAAAGAGAGAGAAGACCCGTCCTCCTTTTTCTGGACACTTTTAAGAGAGGAAGAAAGATGGCATAACATCTCATTTGCCATGTTGGAAGCCAACACCTTAGTGGCAAATGAGAAGGCCAAATTTGAAATACTTTCTTTTGGATTGTCAAGAAGGACGTGTCCACCTATTGGCCACCTTAAAGGTGACTTGGGCTTAAAGAGACTTTAAGTTCACTTCCATCTACACCAATAGGAAGTCAAACTACACTCCTTTTGACTTTGGTCAAACAAGTTCAAATACGGTCTATATTGGTCCAGCCAAGGGGGGCCAATATGGATCTATTTAAGATGAATTGGATCTAGTCTAAGATCCAATTCATGCAAATAGATCTCAAACCATTTTAGAGCAAAATAAAATTGCTAAAAAATAAAAATCAACCTTGATACCCCATATACCCTCTAGTGCCCTAAAATAATCCTATCAAACACCAGAACTATCCGCATCTGTAAGATCCGACACCTAAAACAAAACAAAAAAATACAGAATAAATTTTAATATTCACAAAAATGAAATCACCACATAAAGTAATTTTTGAGAAGCTAAAAACAAAATTCTCAGAAATTGAGATGTGTCAAAATGAAGGAGTTATTTCGAAGATCCATTTGGTCCTGAATGGGTTTGAAAGAAATAGGATCTTCTAGGGTATCATATCCCGGATCAGGTCTGAAGGGTTGGATTCGCATCCAACTCATATTCAATGCTCTGCTTCATCCCCTTTAGGGTCAAAAGGATTCAGCCTCAGAGCCTTGTCCTTTTTATGCGAAGCTCCAAAATTCTTGCAAAAATTCAATATAAAATCTATGCAGAATCTGTTTTCAGGAATAAGAAATGAACTATGCAATGCAAAAAAAATCATATATATATAACGATAATTATGTATACAATGTAAATTTTGCAAAATTCTTTTGATTATCAATACATCAAAATTTTGATGAGATAAAGCAAAAATAATTTGATATGCACAAAAATATTCAAATTTGTGCTTTCAAATATTTATGGTATGATCAACAACATACGAGTCAATATTCTTTTCAAAATATAATTCATAAAGACTTTCTTTAAGCACAAAATTATCTAAGACATGATATTTATTAAGTTTGCCTTGAATGAATGCTCTAATGATTTTAACAAAATTTGGATCATATACATATAAAATTTTGATATATCGTGTCATACAAATGATAAAATTTTATGAGGAGACCATGACAATTAAATGTAAATATTTTTTTTATCATGGGCAATAAAGCACAATAGCAAATTCAACAATTCAAACCTATTGCCTGAATGTTCCCAAGATATCAAAGCAGTATACATGTCATTTTCAACCTCAATTAATTCTTGATAAGCCAAAAAAAAATTGGGATTTTGCACTAAAAATGCCTAATATGTTCAATTTGCATTTAGGACTATGATGACTTTCTAATGACTCAACTTGAGAATTTTTAATTCCTAATTGCTTAATGACACACATCTTGAGTGAATTTTCAGTATTAAGATTGAGTTTTCTAATTTTCACATTTTCATCAAAGATGGACTCAATATAGACATGCGTGAGGCTATTGTTGAAATCTTCACATCCATATGAGACTTCTTCTTTGATGCCCTTATTGGATTCTTTGAAGATTGGGTTGTCATAGATAAGTTTGCCATTGCATAAGGATAGACAATCTTCATGATTCTCATTGAAGATAGCTTTGCCAACAATCTCTCACATTGGAACATCCTCAATTTGAGATGAGAGTTCTTTATTATCATCCTCATCGACCTCGTAGAATATTAGATCTCTAATAATTTCAAAAAAAAACCCTTCTAATTGTTCTTTCGTGAACATATCCAATGCACAGTCAACCACTTTACACTGGGACTCCTCTTTGAGATTAAAATCAATTTTTAAATCCTCATTCTCTAGTATGACCTTTTTAATTTTATAAAAATTGGTATTTTCTTCAAGCTCATAACTTGCATAAGAGGTATCCTCAAATCTAACCATATAATTAGCGGACCTAACTGAGGTGAGTTTGGGTTAGAGACTGAAAGATAAGAAGATCAAATAAGTGCTATGTTTTGCTCCCTTAGGTGAAGGATTCAGATAACTTGACTTCAGATATGAAAAAATAGGCTCCCATTTGAATCCTCCAAGGGGATCCAAAATTCTACCTGGACACGAATGTAAATATGAATCTGACTCAAGATCGGAGTCATACTGATTATAAGATCTTCAGGATCCATGCACATCGTGCTTGGATTGACGCTCCCCTTCTAAAAAGGCATCATAAATTTTTAGATTCAATTCCACGATTGATTTTGCAAGTTGTGATCCTCATACCTATGATTATGGTTTTCATTTTTAAGGTTGGACTTACCTCGACCATGTTCATTCATTCCCCTAAACATGGCAAACATACCCAAGAATATCCTAGAATCAAAATAGATCCTACTACGAGGCTCTGATACCAAAATGATGTGGATCTAACAAGAAGTTGATCCACAATCCAAGATCCAAATAGATCCTTATGCAGAGAAGCTAAACTGGATAACTTGAAAACTGATAGTTTTTAATATAGGAGTGTTTGGACCCTATTGCACTCTAAATGGAAGGATAACGCTAAAATAGATTTTGTAGATAATAGATTTGTCTTTTCAATGAATCCAAAAACTTGCAAATCTGACCACTAATGATTAAGATATGGACCGAACACCAGACCAATGGATCGATGTTCACAGGTGGGTTTGTTGTAATTGTTCACTTTGGCCAAGTCAAAACATGATTGCTTTCTATGGATTCAGTCGATGACCCGAAAATAAAAGTTTTAAAAAATTTAATTTTGAAACCAGAAAAACTGAAATGATTCAAATCGAACCTTATATAACTTTGTTGCGACCCAAGCAAGACGACAGACTCATATAGTCTTGTACACTCACTCGTGGGACTATTCTGTCTATTCCAAGACACTTTTGATCATGAAGACAATTGATTCATAAAATTTGTTTAACATAAAAATTATAGAGAATTTAATTATCAAATCAGATCAACAAAAATCACTTGAATCAAAGTTCATATGACTCTACTATGAACCAAATAATGGGTCGGATAGTTACAATTCTGACAGTCACCCGAATGACTATTTTCTCAGTTCTAGACTAATTTTGACAGCCAAAATAAATGAATCAAAAAATTTTAGGAACATATAAGTTGTATCTACAAATATTAGCTTTCCAAAAAACTGTCATATGCTAATTTTTATGAAGTAGATTAAGAGTAATGATTTGATTAGTGCAATTATATCTAATACACAAACAATCACAGAACCGAATGGTGTTACATGATTCAACAACACATTTAGTTTAATTCAAATTTTGATGTTAGGGGTTTATTGTTAAACCTGTACACACAAACACTTCTAAAGTATATTCTTTAATGCTAAATCCCTTCTACCTTATCCCAACTTTGATTAGACTAAGCAAGGATTAAAAACAAGTTACAAACATCAAACAAGCTATCTAAATTTTTTTTATTCAAGATCCAATGCATAGAAGATAACCTCTCAGATCAAACAATATATATAACTAGTTCAAACTAAGGCAAGTTTACTCAAACCTGTTTTAAAAGTTGCAAAATAAAGTTCCAACAATAATATCAAGATTCACGCAAACACGAACAACATGAACAACATGGAATCTACTCCCTTCTAACTTAGCAAGGGCACCACGACCAAAGAACTAGTTGCAACAGTTGGTACAGTTTTTTGACAATAACTATGGACACACGAACGATTCACTTGTAGCTCCGGTTCATGCCCAATTGTAGCTATGGTCTGCACCACGATCTCGCTGCAATAAGCTTCAACAAAAAAATTCCAATATAGGAGACGACTAGGGAAGATCCACCATGACTTTTTTTCTTCAACAAAATTTTTGAACAAAGAGAAAAAAGACCCCTCCTTTTTTTGGACTCTTTTAAGAGAGGAAGAAATGTGGCATAACCTCTCATTGACCATATTGGAGGCCACCTCCTCAGTGGCTAATGAGAAGGACAAATTTGAAATACTTTCTTTTAGATGGTCAAGAAGGAGGTGTCCTCCTATTGGCCACCTTAGAGGTGACTTGAGCATAGAGAGACTTTAAGTCCACCTCCATCTGCACCAATAGGAAGTCAAGCTACACTCCTCTTGATTTTAGTCAAATAAGTTCAAATGGGGTCTATATTGGTCCAGCCATGAGAGGCCAAACAAGATTCACTATATTTTTTTTTAATGAATGGTTTTGTTAGTGGACGATGCAAGCCATGCAGGGCCTCTATCAATTCTTGTTTAGGACGTTTGCTTTTGGAGTTTTAGGTCAGTGGACAATCATCCTATTGTTTGACCTAGAATGAGTGTAGGTTTTGACTTTTGTTATTCGTTTCTTTTGGGCACCTTGTGAATGTCATCAAGTTGATGGAACAATCACAAGTTCGAAACTCACGGGTGGCGTCTCTTGCCACAATGTTGAAGCTGGGTGTACTCTTCGATGGGGAGGAGCAACCTCAAGAGTTAAGGCCAACCAATGTACCGTCTGTGATGGAGAGGGAGAATTTCTTTGCAGTGTTGTGAGAGGCGTACGCCTCAGTAGTTGAAGTGTATGCCTCACAGGTGAGGCGCACACTCAGTACCTGAAGTGTTGCCTCCTCAACCAAGGTATAAGTTTTAATTAAAACTTACATGCATCCAGGCTTACATGTATAAGTTTTAAATAAAAAAAACTATCCTTTCAAAAGAAGCTTTTCACCATTTCAAAGGAAGTTTTTCCTTCTATCAAAACTTTATCCTGCGTTTGCCTACAAGGTTTTGGCTTATCTGGTAAGGGCTACTTGTGAAGACCATCAGGTTGACCAGACATCACAAGTTCAAAACCCACATATGGTGTCCCTTGCCGCAAGGTTGAAACTGAGTATACTCCTTAGTATGCCGACAACGAGGACTTCAAGGGTTTTACGAACCAGAGGCCCACCAACTGGCAGGGTGGTTGTGGGTGCTGAGATAAAGGCATCAGACCAAACTGTGTTGGTGCATGGGTGTGTCCATAGCATTCAGAGGTGAGCCACTTAAGACAGGGTGATCTTGGGGGCAGTGTTGTGAGAGGCGTACACCTCAATACTTGAAGCGTACGCCTTACAGGCGAGGCGCACACTCAGTACCTGAAGTGTTGCCTCCTCAACCAATGTATAAGTTTTAATTAAAACTTATATGCGTTCAGGCTTACATGTATAAGTTTTAATTTTCAAAAAAAACTTCTGAGGGGTAGAGCGGGTCTATTGGCGGCCACATGGGTCTGCTGACGGCCTTTTATATATACATATATGGAAAAACCGCTCTCAAGATCAGATGTAGCCAGTAAGGGTATGCTGGCGGCCTCATGGTACAAACTACAGATGGTCGTCCTCCAATACATAATTTATTACACTCTCATCCTCTTCCTCTTTGATTACCGCAGTGCACGGCTTCTCATCGGCGAGCAGTTCTCGGAAAACGCTGCAAGCATTGTCTCATTCAAGGTCGATTCTGATGTCGCCTCCATATTCGACCCCGATCAGTTAATGGCAGACGCAGAGTTATCGCATGAATATATGGATGGTGTTGAAAGTTTTATTGAATTTGCAACGACAAGTGTCAGTACAATGGATCCTATAGATCAGATTAAGTGTCCCTGCAAGATTTGTAAGAATAATCGATTTGTAGAACCTCATGGCATTAGACATCACCTATACAGGAAGGGTTTTGTGAGCGATTATCTGAATTAGATGTTTCATGGTGAAGAATTTAGAAACAATTTTGATCCACGGGTGAATGTGGTGCACGATAATCCATATATGGATTTGATATTTGATGTCGCAGGAACAAAACTGGATTCTGTTATGGGTCCTAATGATGTAACAACTGCAGTAGATGAAGAATCACCAAACGATGCAGCTAGTAGATTTTATGATTTACTTAGAGATGTTGATGAGCCACTTTAGAACAGTTGCGTGAGTCACACTATCTTGTTTGTAGTTCTTCAACTAATGAATTTGTAGTCCGAGTATAATTTGAGTCAATCATGTTTTGACCGTTTGTGTATGATTGTGAAGAGTATGTTGCCCAAAGATGAGAAATTGCCACAAAATTTCTATCATGCGAAAGTTATGGTAAATGCTCTAGGTATGGAGTATAAAAAGACAGATGCTTGTCCAAATCACTGCATGTTGTATTTCAAGCATCAGGAAAACAACATATCATGTCAGTCATGTGGGCATCCTCGGTTCAAGCCAAAGACAAGAGGCAATGATAGCACGAGATCAAAAGAAGTTTCATACAAGTCGCTTCGCTACTTTTCTATCACTCCTAGATTGCAACGATTGTATATGTCTTCAAGGACAGCTAAACACATTAAATGACATGTAAATAAAGTTTGACATGATGAAGACAAGATCACGCATCCTGTTGACGTGGAAGCTTGAAAGCACTTTAAGCGTACTCATCAGAATTTCGCAATGAAAGTAAGAAATGTTAGACTCGGTCGATGTACAGATGGATTTAATCCATTTGGGGGTAGATCAACTCCATACTTATGATAGTGAGTATTTGTAATTTCATACAACCTTCCACCAAGCTTGTGTATAAAGCATCCAATTTTTTCTTGTCTCTATTGATCCTTGGTCCGACCTCACATGGCCAAAATCTTGATGTATATTTAAGGTCATTGATTGATGAACTAAAAGTACAGTGGGATAACGATGTTACTACGTATGATGCCCACAAAAAACAAAATTTCAATATGAAGGTCGTTGTTCTATGAACAATCAATGACTTCCCTGCATATGGTATGTTATTTGGTTGGAGCACACATGGGAGGTTGGCATGTCCGTACTGCATGGAGGATACAAAAACTTTTAGATTGACGCATGGAAGGAAGCCTTGCTGGTTTGAGTGTCATCGTCGATTTTTACCCAACGACCATCTGTTCTGATGACAAAGGAATGTGTTTCGAGCAGGTATAACTGAAATGGAAGGTCCACCCACAAGATTGTCTGGCATAGAGATTTTATGAAGATTGTAATACTTTCCAGATGTATTAACAGATGCCTGTAGTCTGACGCCCTTCCTTGGATTTGGAAAGGATCACAATTGGATAAAGAAATCTTTTTTTTGAAAACTACCATATTGGTTGACCCTATTGATATGACATAATTTGGATATTATGTATGTGGAGAAAAATGTGTTTGATAATGTGTTCAATATAGTAATAAATGTTAAAGGGAAAACAAAAGATAATCTAAAGGCCTGTATGGATTTAAAAGTAATATGTAAAAGACCAGAATTGAAACTCAAAGAGTATAATGACAAAGTACTGAAACCAAAGGCAAGGTATGTGCTTGGACCTGATCAAATAAAGCAGGTATGTCAATGGTTGAGACAATTGAGATTTCCAGATAGATATGTCTCTAACATTGCTCGGGTTGTGAAGATTGATGATGGACAGTTATATGGGTTGAAGAGTCACGATTGTCATATATTTATGCAATGATTGATACCCCTAGCATTCCATGATATGTTAGACAACCCTATATGGAAGGTATTGTATGAGTTGAGTGAATTTTTTAGAACATTGTGCGCATCGGAAGTCGTAGTATCTGATGTAAAGAATCTCGAGGACTCTGTCATCACTATTGTTTGTCAGGTATAAAAGATTTTTCTGCTAGCATTTTTTATGTTATGGAACATTTAATCATACATTTGCCATATAAACTAAGGGTTGGTGGTCTTGTGTAATATCGATGGATGTACCCATTTGAAAGGTATATGTTTTCTTATATTTGTCTCTTCAATGACAGATATTTCAAATTTGAAATGTATATTTTTGACAAATGCATGTTTGACCTCAAAAAAAAGGTTTGTAATAAAGCAAGAGTAGAAGGCTCTATTTGTGAGGCGTACACTTTAAAAGAGATTTCAAATTTCTCATTTATGTACTTTGAACCTCACATTCCAACATGTTACACAGGCCCGCCTCGTAACGATGATGGAGAACAAGTAACTGTAGCTGACAAGCTATCGACATTTTAACCACTTGGGCATGCATTTGGTAATTGCCGATCAAGACTCTTGACAGATCGAGAGCAACACGCAACACACATCTATATTCTTTTTAATTGCTCAGCGATCGACACATACATCGAGTAAATATATATAGACGCAACACAATTCTAAATCCTTTTATGTTCTATACGTGCATACATGGTTCAGTAATATAAGTATTTGTGGTTTGCAAACGATTTGATCTAGAGTTGAGAAGAGAAGTTTCACATCTCACTGATGCAGAAGTACAAAAAGAACGTGAAACAAAGTTTATGGAGTGGTTGAAATAGTTGGTAAGGACGCTCACATAAATTGTGTACTTATAAAAAATACTAAGTTACTTAATTGGTCGTTATCATAATCGTTGTTTATGTTTGTATGTAGGTCCGCCATGGTGATGTTAAAGATCAAGAAATATGTGATTTACAAAATGATCCGACCAAAGTTGTGCAATGTTACAATGGGTATACCGTAAATGGTTATGGATTCCATACAAAAGATTACGGTATAAACAAATCAACGATGAATATTGGTGTGTGTGTCAAGGGTAGCAGCTACGGTGAAAATGAACATGATTACTACAGTGTTATAGAAGAAATAATGGAATTGACTTACTTAGGCATAAATAATAGGGTAACTTTATTCAAGTGTCATTGGTTTGATCCAACTGCAACAAGAGTCGACAAAGCCTCAAGCATTATGGAGGTGAATCATAAATCAAGGTTTGGAACATATGAACCATTTATATTAGCCTCGCAAGCTCAACAAGTTTATTATACTTCATATCCGAGTACAAAAAAGTCAGATAGAAATGAATGGTGGGCAGTTTGCAAGGTGAAGTCCAAACTATACCCTGAGTATGATCAGTTGCAGGAAGACAAGTTAGCTGAAGAGAGTGATTACTATCAATCAGATGATATCTATGACTTCTCTTATGGTCACGATGTTGCGCATGATATGCATGTCATATCTTCATTGGTCGTTGAATCATTCATAGAAGAATGTGATCCAAATGATATATCAAGTGAATGGGCAAATAATGAAAAAGATGATAAAGAAGAAGAAAAAGAAGAATATGAAAGTCAAATAAGTGATGAGGAAGAATTCTCAAGCTAGTGAGCAAAATCTTGTAATACAAACCTCTACTTGAATGTATTGCAATACTTGATGTAAATGATTTGAATTATTTGAATGTATTGTAATACTTGATGTGAATGATTTAAATGTATTGCAATGATGTAAATGATTTGCAGAAAATACTTGATGTGAATTATTTGAATGTATTGCATTACTTGATTTGAATGATTTGAATGTATTGCAATGATGTTAATGATTTGCAGGTATTCTAAAGATTTGAATGATTTGAATGTATTGCAATACTTGATGTGAATGATTTGAATGTATTGCAATACTTGATGTGAATGATTTGAATGCATTGCAATGATGTGAATGATTTGCAGGTATTCCAATGATTTGAATGATTTAAATGTATAGCAATACTTGATTTGAATTATTTAAATGTATTTAAACATATTACATTGATGTGAATGATTTGAAACAATTTGAATGTATTGCATGACATTTTTTATTTGTTAGAATATGGTTCATGGAGCTTAAAGTGGTCGTTCATCCAGTAGTAGTCAGGCTTAACCTTCATCTTCACAGGCTCCTTTGATAGGTATATCATTTAACTAATTGGATGCTTGATTAGTTGAAATGTGCATTCTGAGAATTTTTAACGTATTTTTTTACAGATGATGTTTCACATGTACATGACCCACCTACACCAGTTGATCATACAAGTCAAGAGCCAACACAGGTTGCAGAGTCTTCTCAGTCTGGCAGAAGAAGACTCATTCAAATAGTGTATATCGATAATCGACCGTAAGTATTTCATTTTCACTTATTGCATATCTTATAAATATTATATATTGATATTTACTGTGTACCAATTTATGTGCAGCACAAGGTTTGAGCCACAAGAAATAGTACGCAATATTAGGAATTCACTTCTTTAACATCTACTAGGACCGGTCGCTTAATGGAAAGAGTATTCAAAAGAGGTGATAGACAGATTGTGGTCCTCATTCACGATATACAATCATTCATCATACTTAATGTGTTTCATATTTAATTTTTTGTTATAGTCATGTGTGATCATCACAAAAATTTTCCTCTCTTGGTGTTTCTCTCTCTTTCTTCTCTTCCTTCTCTTCCTTCGCTTCTTCCTTTCCAGCCTTTATTTTCTCCTTTTTAAAGGGAGAAGATAAAAGACAGAAAAGAAGAGAAAAGAGAAAAGAAAAGAAAAGGAAGAGAAGATGAACTCTTTTTGCGGGGTCTCACTTGACCTTAATTTGAAGATATTTGAGAAAATAACTCGCCTCCATTTTGAAATATTTGCGGGAAAACTGGGAGACGAGATTTGTTCGTCGATATGAGGTTTGACCGTTCCTGGCGCCTTTACCAAGGGTAATCAAACCAAGGGTCGAATTCATGTCTTTTGCTTTGCCTTAATATTATCTAAGAATTTATCCTAAGTCTAAATGCACAAAGAATCATGCTTGTGCAATGCATAGATGTATGCTCTTTATGAAAATGATTTGAAAATTCCCAAGTGTTTCTGAGATGAATCTGATAATGGAGTGAAGAAATGGTTTTTAACTTAGAACTTAAGATTTAAAGTTCTAAGTTTTTGGAATAAT
Source organism: Nuphar pumila (assembly GCF_984573655.1). NCBI lineage: Eukaryota > Viridiplantae > Streptophyta > Magnoliopsida > Nymphaeales > Nymphaeaceae > Nuphar > Nuphar pumila. Next base: position 180,880,388 of record NC_143249.1, on the reverse strand, counting down.
CAGAGCTTGGGAATAAATCTTGACTTTGAAAAGAAAAGATTCTGAAGTTGAGATAAAATGAGAAGAAAGGAAATTTCAAAGTCATAAATGGACTTTGAATCAGAATAGAGATGAAATGGAATTGAATTCTATCTTTGAAGTTTGAAATCAGAATGAAATATGGGAAATAGAATTGATTTGAAAGTTTGGAATTCAAGGTGGAATTTAAATCCAAAGTCTGAATTTTAAATTGAGATCAAAAATTGAATTCTGGATTTAGAATCCGAAAATGGGAATTGGTTCTGAATCTGGGATGAAAAATGAAATTGGTTTTAAGAATTGGAATCCAAGATGGAATTTGGATCTGAAATTTTGAATAAAATCGAATCCAAGATTTGGAATCCAAGATGGAATTTGGATCTGAAGTCTGAGATCCAAGATAGAGTTGGACTCTGGACCCTAAGATGGGTTTTGGATCTAAAGTCTGAGACCCAAAGTGAAGTTGGATTCTGGATCCTAAAATGAAATTGGGTCTGAAGTCTGAGATCCAAAGTGAAGCTGGATTCTGGACCCTAAAATGGAATCGGATCTGAAGTTCAAGATCCAAAGTAGAGATTGTACTTGGAAATCTGGATCCAAGTTGGGATTAGGATTTAACTTTGGATTTGGATTCTGAAAAGTTAAAATAGGATATTTAAAGATGGATTTGGGTTTTGAAAACCCTTATTGAATTTAAAACTTTAGAAAGATTGAGATTCAGAATCAATCTCATCTTTGAAATTTGAAGAGAACTCGATTTTGAATTAGAAGATAAATCAGAAACTTCAAAGTTTAAATCGAACTTTGAATTTAGAATTTGAATTGGAATTTTGGAGTTTGGATATAAAATGGTTTTGAAAATCCAAAGTGAATTTGGACTTTGAAATTGAGGTAGAATTGGAATTTGAAATAGAAGTTTGAAGAAATATGTTCAAAATCACTTGGGTTTTTGAAAAAGAATTTTGAAAATATGATGCAATTCTATCCTAAATGATGAATGAATTTGAATGATTTTGAAATAGGACTTTAAAGAGCTATTCCATTCTTTAAGTGAATTAAGAATGAGGTTGAAGATATAATATATCTCTGACTATGGTCATTGAATATATTATATAATAACCACATTTAAATTCAAATGAAGAATAAAATATATTTTTTTTTGTGCTTTTATAGAATTTAAAATGAAATTAACTCTCAATATACCCTGACTATGGCCATTGGTATATGTATTGAATTAATTTTAAATTAAATTCTGACAAAAGAGGAAAATATTTAAAGAAAATATGATGATTTTTTAAAAGGATCCAGTGTTATTTTATAAAAGATAAAAATACTAAGTCTTGTTTACATCCTGACTATGGCCATTGATGTAAATCATCAACTTAGAATTAATTACCTCTTACGAAATGATGCGCGTGCCATTAGTGTTTCACCATTGTGAGAATTTGAGAAATAAAGGCAAAAAGCATGAAAATGAGCCATTTATGACATTTACAATGCTCATACATTCTATCTAAAGCAAGAAATATAAATTCTCATTAAGATCTAATTTATTACAATATACAAAATTGAATTTACAACTCAAAGCAATGACTTTATCCACATATTCCCTGCAAAACAACCGGGTTAGTATGAAAAGAGAAGGAAAATCACACATATTATATGGAAATCAATAGTGAAAATGCTCATATGCCAAGATATATATGACAAAAAGGATGGAAAATGATATATATATATATATATATATACACCTTCGGTGACATACATGCAACATAGATAGATGAGAGTGATATTGGCATCAACAGGCAGGGAAGAAGTGCTATTGATATGTTGCTATGCTATTTACAGGTGTTTGGGAAAAGGAATACAGCAGAGGAAAGTTGTTGTGGAGAAGCCGAGTTCATATCAGACCCTTCCCCACCAGTGACTATTGTAATGGGGCCTTAGTTGATTGGCAGTCGTTGGCTAGGGCCTTGCATGAACCAGATAAAGCAAATTCACAACATGTTTTGCTGTTTAAGCTATGCAGGAAAAGGCTGCAACAAATGGAATTACTGATGTCCTAGCTTTTCGGCTATCATGGCTGAGATTAAAGACAGGGTCTGACTGTCATTGGAGGCTTGATAGGGCTGGAGGGACAATGGTGTGTTGGTAGTGCAGTGAATATACACAGTTATAGGAAAATAAGTGCAAAAATGTGAAGGTATGGGTATAGCCACAGTTGGCTATATGAGATTCCTATGTTCTCAGGATGGAACATGTACAATGAGGGGGAGTCAACTCTAGTGCTTTTGATAGCAGAGTATATGCTTTTAATACCTTGATTGATATGTTGACGACATGTCCCATGACAGGATAAAAGCATGTCAAATAATATGCTATAAGTGCAAAAGGCTGTGCAAAAGTGGTGGTTCTGCTGGGCTGTAGATGGATGACAGGTCAAGGCATTGCCGGAGGCTATGTTGTGGATTATGAAGTGATAAGAGACACACAAATGTTGTGAGACAGGGTGCATAGCAAAATGTGATGTGTGGTGAACACAACGTGCAATAGTGAGGTAAGGATAAAAATGCAGTGGGAAGATGGGATATGGTGTGCAGGGGATGGCTGCAGATATCAGCTGAAAATTTCGAAATACCCTATGATGGCATGGGCGGGTTGCTATGCTATATGATAATTGCTAAGTGGATCACGGCAACTGTGAAATGGTATGAGTGGAAATTCGATTTGGCAAACGCAGTGACAAATGGCACAATAAATGTGGACCATCATCAAGAAAGGCTTCTTTGCAGCAACTAACTTACTTGCAGGGGCTTTGTGAAAGTGCACCTATATGACAGGGGAAGGAATATGGCAGCGAAGAGGTATATGCAAGTGGAGCTGTAGCTGGGAGTGTGTGTAATGCAGTAAATCAACAAATGTGCATGCAATGAAAGAAGGATTGTTGTAATGAAATGTGAGTTACTGCAGTGAACTGAGAATTGAAAATTCATATGTACTGAAACATGATTTGTTATAACATAACAGAAATTTGATATAATAACAGAACCCAATGCCCCCAAAAAATATAAAGAGAATACATACATGTAGATATCTTCTTTCAAGAAAAGAGGGGTAACCAGCCTAAAGTGAAGACGTATATACAGTTTATCAAATAATGCGGTTGATGAAATTCAAGAAACCCATGAAGACACCGTGAAGCCTTGTTCTTATATGATCTGACCTAGTAAATGACTCTGATTTCCTGAACATATTGACTAGTTATTCTGAGAGATTGATTAGTAGTTTACTCCAAGTCAAGTAATTAATCTCTCTTTCTTCTTAATGTGCACTTTTCGTAACTCATCAAGAAGCTTGGTATCTTCTTCTTTACACAAAACAAAAACAGAAACTACAAATCATAGAAACAGAAGAGTGAGTTGATCTGTTATACAAACCAAATTGAAGCAGAAGACGAAATCGTAATAACCAGAAATGCTGATAAGATAAATTTAGGCAAATGGCTCTACAATAGTAACGCCATGACTGGAGAACAAAACATGCGTGAGTTGAGGAATGAACACATGATTTCAAACAAGGAAAATTTAGTGCATAAAAAAAAAGAGATTCTATATACTACAGAATCGGATATCACTGATGTTATATTAAGACGCCCCTCCCTGACTGTGGTTTTAACAGAGTGTATTGCATGTAATGTATTGAATACATTTTGTAGTAAATCATAAGGAGATGATAAACCAAAATGAGAGATAGTGTATGTGAATGAAATGTGTAATAGAAGATGATTCATGAATGCACAGAAAAAAAAAAAAGAGACAGAGGGTGCATCGATCATGAACTGATATTTTTATTTGTATAGACCGTAGAATTTCAACAAAATAGACTAAAATAATAAAAAAATATATATACAAAATATAGATACTCGATGTTATGACTTGAGCAAGCTGTATGGGTAATAATTGTGTACGCCATTGACGCAGGAGGCTGGAGATATAAACAAAAAAGAGATCAAAGCATGCAGCAGTGCTTCAGATGAAATGAATAATAGGCATTTGGTAAAACACGAACGAGAGACCACAACCAAGAAAATCTGATCTGATACTGGATCAGATCGGACATCACTTGGGGAGGTCATCTCTTCCTTTAGATATGATTGAGGCCAAAACAATGATACGATTGGGAGGCATCATTGATTTCCATCAAAAGAGAATTTAAGGATCTAATGTAAATCTCATGATCGAAATGAAAATAATAAAATAAAATAAAATAAGAGACTGCAATGCTAATGAGGGGCTGAATATAAACAGATAGTACATCTAAAATTTGAGGGAAATCGATAAACATGAGAAAAAATTATGGGAACAAATGTCCCTTTATTATTGCACAGAGGTAGGTTGATGTTGCTCGAGCAACTCAACATTGCCATGGGTGCGTTAAAACGAAATGGAGAAAGAAGAAACAAAAAGAAGATAAAGAAGAGAGGGAAGAAAAATAATAAAAAATAAAAATAAAAGAAGCTAAACAGGAATTTCAGGTAAGACAACGGAGATGGGGGGTATAGATGGCTTACCCGATTTGCTTGTGGGAGTCAAGAAGGGCCTTTCTTAGTCTCTTTTTCTGATTGAGAGGGGAAGGTGGATCAACCTTCCTGTTCGCAAGATTTCTGAAGGAAAGGAGATGGCTTCTTCTCCTTTCTACTGAATTTTCAGAAAACCAGGAAAGGAAGGAGGGTCGCTGTGTGATGGAAATGGAAGATGTTGATAATAGATCTGTATTCTTGCTGCAGAGATCTGGAGGGAGGGAATTCTTCAGTGGCCTGGAGGGGAAGCTTGTTGGATGGAGAATGGATTGAAATCCTTCGTTCTGAAGAAAAATCGATGAAGTTGTTGGATTGTAATGGGTATGTGAAAGTTAAATGATCGACACCAGAGGAAAAAATGGATGATCCTCAACAGAAGAACGATGTCTCTTCTTAAAGAGATCATAGAGGCTTCGGGAGAGGAAATGGTTGAAGATTAAGGGTGGAGAGAAGAAGGTTTGTTAAGGATCGGACAATGGAGAGAGGAGGGGAAAACGCGTGGAAAGGAATCTGTTAGAATTTTCCCCTTTTTCCATAAAGGAGGTCCCCTTTTTAGGAATTTTTTGTAAAATGGTTAAAAAGTGAGGTTTTTAGAAAAAATCAACTTAAAAAGTTTCAAAACCATTTGTTTTCTTCGTAGTTTTTCTAATTTTTTTGGTTTTTGTGTTTATTTTTCATTTTTTTGTATCTTTTGGAATAAAATCCTAAAGTCTTACGGAAAAACAAAGATTAAAACTAATTTTTTTGTGTTTTTGTAAAATATTTACACAAGGGGGTTTTTCTGAGAACTCAAAGCGATTTCCGAGAAAATTTCTTCAGAAAGTGGATTTATGTCCGGATTTTAGGAAATATTCGAGGTTTACAACCTCGAACTGAGAAATATAGGGTTAGGGATTCAACAGAGTGCCAGATGAATTGCCCGAGCCATTTAGAACCATTTTTGGTATTTTTGTAATTTTAATTTGAAAATCGGACAACGAGGCTCAGATTTGGATTCAAAACACTGGGTTCGGATTCGGAATTGAATTTTGAGTATATCAATATGGAATTCATTCCAAAAATCCGAAGAATGACTGAAATTTAGCTTTGAAATCGCTTTGATTTTCTCAGAAGATGGAGTCAGGGGCAAAAAAGTTATTTTTACAAAACTTTGAAAATTTTGGGGTGTTCACATCATGTCTACTAACTTTCTGAAAATATATATAGGTTTTGAATCGCTTTGCGACTATGATGGAGGAACATGATGCAAGGAAGGTGTGATAGAAGGTGGTTGTAAATCGATTTGCAGGCATACTGCACAACATGAAGGCTGCAGCAAAAAAAACATCCGGTGGAATATAAGATCCACTACAGTGGAAGGGCCATGACCCTATTACTGTCAGGAGAGATTATTGGGAGGGAATGTGCGACAAGTGAGCGGGGAAGGCATTTCAAAATCGCTCAACGAAGCTTGCACAAAATCGAGCAAAAATGACCAAAGCCCATCTACACACAGGTGGATCTAGGACTTTTGGGAGTCACCTGAAGAAAATGGTAACTCATCAATATATATATTGTCAATTTTATAAGTATTGTTACAAACCTGTTAACTAAATCTTTTATCATTTCACTTCGCAAGAAGCATAAAAAAGAGGCATTGTACCATACAAGGATGTATTTGTTGAAACACATAAGCGTAAGACCACGGGAGAGTTCGTATCAGAGAAGGCGAGAACAACAACGGTATATATTTATTGTATTAATAATCATTATAATATATAAGTTATCATAAATATTGTAATTCTTAATTATTAATGCATATTATAAACATTATTTCGTAGGAGGCATATGAGCAACAGATGGTAGAGCGATATGACAATGACTCTACTCAGCATCCATCATTTGATCCTGCAGCATGGGTGACTGCAGTAGGTGAACCCAAAAAGGGTTGTGTGTTCGGGTTTGAGAGTAATATGAACACCTCATCAGTCGTTGCTTCCTCCAGTCACGACTCACAGACTTCTCCCGTCGACATCAGCTCCAAGCATCCTATTTTTTACGATGATGATGTACGCCAGATCGTCAAGGACACAATGTGTGACTACTTCCATGAAACAATTGCCGACGTTCTCCAGAATGAGTTCAACAGTTTTTTGCAGATTAGGGGAGCTTCGATTGCAGGTGCCTCTTAGGTATGAAAGTTTCATGCGATATATTCCATGTCATTAGATTTCATATAACTTTGATTGCCTTAACTTAGGTGCATTGGATATAACTTATTTCAGTATATTTTGTTTATTAATACTTACCTTTTATATAACATTTCATTATAATATTTTTACTGCCTTTGAACACATATAAGCACGATAGAATCACATATACAGCTTTTTTACTGCCTTAGAACACATATGAGCATGATAGAATCACAAAAACAATTATTTTATTGCCTTTAGAATACATATGAGCATGATTGAATCACATATAAAGTTTTTTAACTGCCTTAGAACACATATGAGCATGGTAGAATCACATATACAGTTTTTTGACTGCCTTAGAGCACATATGAGCATTGTAGAATCACATATAGAGTTTTTTTGACTGCCTTAGAACACATATGAGCATGATATAATCACATATAGAGTTTTTTGTCTCCCTTAGCACACATATGAGCATAATAAAATCACATATAAAGTTTTTTTACTGCCTTAGAGCACATATGAGCATGATAGAATCACATATACAGTTTTTTGGACTGCCTTACAACACATATAAGCATGATAGAATCACATATACAGTTTTTTGCTTGCCTTAGAATACATATAAGCATGATAGAATCACATATAAAGCTTTTTTGACTGCCTTAGAGCACATATGAGCATGATTGAATCACATATAAGTTTTTTTTACTGCCTTAAGAACACATATGAGCATGATAGAATCACATATAAAGTTTTTTTACTGCCTTAGAACACATATGAGCATGATTGAATCACATATAAAGTTTTTTTACTGCTTTAGAACACATATGAGCATGGTAGAATCACATATACATTTTTTTGACTGCCTTAGAGCACATATGAGCATGATTGAATCACATATAAGTTTTTTTACTACCTTAAGGGCACATATGAGCATGATAGAATCACATATACAGTTTTTTACTGTCTTAGAACACATATGAGTATGATAGAATCACATATACAGATTTTTTACTGCCTTAGAACACATATGAGGATGATAGGATCACATATAAAGTATAATTTATTTTAATATATTTTGTTTATCAATACTGACCTTTCTTTTCTTGTGTAGGTTGTTAGCGATAATCAACGTAGTGGAGCTGAATGGACAGATCAAGACAATGAACAAGAGGACGCACAAAATCTTGGCGATGATTAGATTCATGTGTTGAATTTGTTCTACCTTCTTTTTGTTTAAAAAATGTAAATGTTGAATTGTAAATAATTAGAACTTGCGAATTTTAAAGTGGATCGATTAATTGTTTTAGTTTCCTTTTATATGTATTTTAATGTGTACTTTGTTTGTTATTCACAGGAAGTATAAATTGTATCACAAGAATTTTTTTCTTGATATTTAATTTTCAAATATTTTTTTTAAAATTTTTTCCTTGTTTGCGACGGATTAGCGACGGATATATCTGTCGCTAATTACTATTAACGTTGAATGTAGCGACGGATTAGCGACGACTATAAATCCGTCGCAAAACCAAAGTTATCGTATAGTAACGATGGCCTTGCGATGGATGTTGACATTCGTTATTCTGTCGCAACTTAGCGACGAAACTGGCGACAAATATATTTTGTCACTACTTAGCGACGAAAGGGGCGACAAATATATTTCGTCGCTAATTAGCGTCAAAAAATTTGTGATGAAAGTTATTTGTCGCTAAGCTGTTTAGCGACGGATTTAGGTCGTCGCTAATCCACAGGTTTCTTGTGGTGTCTATATCATCGTGAGATTTTTCTAAATCTCACGATATTTGTCACAGAGCTTGGTGATCAAGTACTTAATGCATAAATTTTGTGTCATATGATTGCACGGGATCCGGACTCGAGGAGAACTGTTATCAAATTTTAAAGATCAAGACTATATTACTATTTCCAAGGGAGTCTGTATCAAGTGAGAGTCAGTGTTTGCTCTGATGTTGTTCATCCATGTGATGAACGACATCCCAAATACCATGGATGAACAACACTTAGGATTTTGAAAATGAACGGCTGAAAAAATAGTTCCTTCAAGTTAGTTGGGATTTCGTTCATCGCATGGATGAACGGCATCGAAGCAAGCACTGTCGGATGACCATTATAAAATTTTTGTGACAGTAGAGCTCAAGACCAATGTTGCCATTATCGGCTCATATGTATCGTATCAGCAGAAAATCAATATGCATCACTCCTGAATCAATTGTCCTTTAATAAATATAAGAAATACTAAAGTTATTTTTTTTTAACTATTTTAATGATTTTAACACATGTCACGTTGTGATTAATACATAATAATTTTTTTGTCCTATACAAAATGATTCACTTGAGTATCGGTCTCGACCCATATAGTTGAATCGTCGGCTAAACTATTCAGGGTCGATACTGATACTGGCAATATTGCTCAAGACTCAAGAGTATTTGAGATTTATAAAAGTAAAAGATAAAGACTCAAGAATATTAGAGGACTTGAATTTCATTCTACTAAGGGAAATTTATAATTAATTCAAATAAAATTCTATAAAAATTCAAATATCAAATTACATGAAATGACAATAAATAAAATTTGAATTAGACTTAAATGTAAATAGATTTCATTAATAAAATGTTTAACTTTCCCGTATTTTAATTGTTTATTCTCTTTTCTAAAAATGTCATTTTCTCAAAAAATGCATTTTAAAAACGATTTCTCTTACGGTCGGTAGGACCCATTGTCATTTGAATATTTTATTTTATATATTTTTTTGTAGATTAGGTTTTAAACTAAATTCAAATGTACTGAATTCACATTACATACATATCATGTTATCCTAAATTTGTCTCAAATCCCATTCGACTTTATTTCGATAAAATTTATCGATTATATTATTAAATTCTATCTTTTTCATAAATTTGATTCTTAATGCAAATTTTACTTAAATCAACTCGAGTCAACTTTATTTTTTTATAAGATATTTTTTTATAATTTATTTTAGGCTAATTTATATTTTTATACTTCTTTTTGGTAAAATTTATTATTAATTATTATTTTATTTATTAAAAATATTCTAATGAATCACATGTATTACTTCTAAATTAGATTTAAAATTATAAATTCAATTTCAACAAAAATATAATTTATTGTATTTTTCAAACTTGAATTAAAATTCAATTAAGTTTTTTATTTAGATATGAATCAAACTCAAATCTAATTGCAATATTTGAGACATATTTATTAAATCTAAATTTAAATCCAAATTTGAATTTTCAAATTGATAAAACTTTCAAAATTGAAATCAAAATGTAATAAGACTTCAAATCAAAGTATACATTTAGATCAAATCCTGAATAATATTAAAACTCAAATTAAGTTCTAGTTAAGTTCAACTTAAATTTAGATTAAATTAGATAAAAATCAAAACTCTGATTTAAAATAAATTTTCAACCTGCAATTTATTTTGAATCTCAATTAATATTTGAATTATAATTAAATTTTTAACTTAATTTTGAATAATATTTTAGCTTTAAGTTTATTGTTGTTTCTCGTAAAATATCAAAAAATTGCGGGTTATGCATTCAGTGTTACAAACTAGTATGGTTCACCTACCTAGTTTTGATGGATACTTAACCCACTCTATAAAATTGGCCCCCTTTCATCCCCTCCAATGATGTTAATTACAAACTTAACACTTTGTTTTGGATGATACCAATCTCATATTCTTTTATTGTCCTTAGGTTAAAACTATTTGGTCTTCTCTTCCCAAATTGCTGGAAATCACTCATGCGCCCATTCCTATGTGGCTGAGTGGCTGCAAGCTTACTTATCAAGTCATGATAATTGACTTTTTTATTTTTAAAGGCAAGCTGGGGTTAAGCAGACCCCTACCAGTTATACAACTATACCATTGGCTTTTGAACCTGCAACATCCCAACAGGAACATGTACTAGCCGCTCCTACCAGACAAACAGAGCCCCCTAGATAAGAAGCCATGAAAGTTACCACACGCATAAATCTAAGGAAGCAAGCAGGGCTGCAAAATTCCATTATCTTCCTCGCCTTGACCATCAAATCAACATGGAACCACCTCAAATAAAACCGTCCCTAGCACGCTTATTTTTGCCAAAGCTTCACACTTAGAAAACATTTCACCCCACGCTCTCCTGTCATCTCAACACCACATTTCGACAACACATGGAAATGGTGTTTTCATCTCAACGCAAGGCTCTCAAACAGAGCCTAAAAATGAAAGGCTAGGATCTAGAACCATGATATCATGCAACGGTAACAGGATAGTATAGATGCCTTCTTATTGATAGGATTCACAAAAACCTATATGTAATTAATCTTGAAGCAAAACTTATAATAATAATTATGTCAATCAAACTGGTTAATCTCTAAAAAATGGAAATCTATATGTTTAAATACATTTACAGTGAGGGTAGCATTCCAATGTGATTTGAAATCTAATGCAAATGAGAGAATGAATCTCATTTTCACAGCTAGCATGTGATTTGAAATCTCATGCAAATGAGAGAATGAATCTCATTATCAAGCTAGCAAAGCATGTGATTTGGAACCTCATGCAAACAAGAGAATGAATCTTATTTGCCCAGAAAACAAACATGTGATTTGGAATCTCATAAAGATAAGAAACAGAATGAGATTTGAAATCACATTTGAAGCGGCTCTCATGTGATTCCAACTCACATGGTGGAATATGTGATTTAAAATCATACTACTTCAAATCACATTTCATTCCATCTCATGTGACAACCAAACTTACCCTAACTGTGCGCTAGAAGGAAAAATATGTGAATAAATGGAACCGTGCAAAGCCAGACCCTTATAAATGGGATAAAAATAGGGAGTTCCTTGATGACTGCAATTTTTATTTCATGCATCAAGGAAACCACATTATGCCAATAATAAAACCAGCCGTAGAGAAAATACCACACAAACTAGAAGAGAAATTTTGGCAACACATACCATGAGAATACACAAAAAGCAGATTATAACAAGCACCAATAAACACCGCACCTTTAGCCCTGAAAATAATAAATAAGATAGCCCATGAAGGCTCCACTCATCTGGTAGGGCAGCTCACGAACATCACCAAGCTGAAAAAACGCCATGAGTTGGACACCTGTGGGTCTCTTGCCGCAGTGCCGAAGCCTAGTGTAGACCCTGGTGGATAGGGCTAGTAAACGAGCCAAGCAAATCAATCACAAGATGTTCGGCCTCACCTGTGGGTCTCTCCCTCACCTCGTTCACAGCCAGGCACTGCTCGGCCTCAGCTCGTTTAGCTTGTGCATGCCGACGCAAGTTCGTACGAGCCCAAGCTAGATGAGCCAAGAAATGGTGGGCTCATCTGTGGTGAGAATGGAACCCCAAACACATTGGTTACAAGCCAACTTCAACTAACTAGATGAGCTACTACACCTTGTGTACATTATGATACAAAAATACCATGCAAGTCCACCTAAACAAGTTTATACGAGCTGAAGACCCATTGTTCATGCTCAGCTTGCACTCAGTAGACGAGCTGCTCATAGCTAGGCTGACCGAACTCATTTGACAAGTCCTAACGACCTCTATGTAAACCAAAATGTGGGCAGCTATATCATTTACCAGCCTTGCTGGTGGGCAAGGAGGATCTGGACTTTCCGGGTTATCCCAGAAAAGAAAAGATGAAAGAGGATATGTGGGGAACGGAAGACAGATATGCATTGTTATATTAATCAACAACCACACTCAACAGACAATCCAGATGAGGCTGGTAAATAACGCAAATGGAAAGCAAACTACACAGAATTTCTGTGGCCAACTTATCAAAGAACATTCGGGGATGCTACGATAGCAGATATCAAGTAACAAATTTCAATGGACAGTAGTTGGTTAATTACTCACTACTTCCAACCAAAATTGGTTAAACCTACAGAATTCTAAAGGGTGGGCATCCATTGTCGCACTAGCCTGTTCAACTTTCAACATCGAAGACATAGTTACTCATCACAGTTCCAAGAGAAAAATATTAACAAAGATTCATCTAATCCTTCTGCAGGACTCAAACAACAAATCGGTAGGTGACATATCTTCCTGCTGTTTCACTGGGTCGGATAATCTTCACAACCTCTCCACGCTTCAGCCCAAAGTACCGAGCTATCGGGTCCGTAATTTGTATCCGAGGAAGCTGACATAAAATCACAAGCATAAGGGATTATTCAGATAAGTAAATCTTTATATGTATACACATCAATATATAGGGAAAATATAAGGTGGTTTTGTATACCATATGATGGTACACACTCTTGTTTCTATGGGGCTACTAGCCACCAAATGGTAGATCTAACCACGCACATATGATTAGCATATTTTATTTACTATGTTAGAAGGCATAAAATCCTATTTTCGAGATAGTAAAAAATCAGTAGCTTATAATTCACGAAAATAAGGGTGGTATAGAAATGGTATAAAACATCATATTTGAGTCAACACATGAAAATAGTAAACAAAACATGTTAAACATGATCCAAAGGTTAGATTTTGCATTTGAAGCTTAGATCTATGTAAATCAAGTGTGTGTGTCATTGTCACAGATATCGGAGATATTTTTAAAATATCACGATATTGATGTATATTCAGCGAACAATACTATAGGTAAAATATCACAATATTTTGAAAATATCACCGATTTGATTATATGATGATATTATTAATTATTTTTACTGTTTTTTTATTTTTTACATCTTAAATATGTTTTTCTTCTTTCTTTTATATTATTTACATATTTCTTTTATCATACACGTATTTTATTGTTTAAATATGATATTTTCTTACTTATTTTCGTTAATTTTACTTATTTAAAAAAAAATGTAAGCCCGATATTTTCCCTAGAATTATCATTGAACCTATAATATCGCGAGAAATAGCCACGCTGAGATATAGCCGATACCTATATTGTGACTATGGTGTTTATATATATATATATATATATATATATATATATATATATAAAGAGAGAGAAGAGAGAGAGAGAGAGAGAGAGAGAGAGAGAGAGTATTGTCTTTAAGGATGCCACATTAAACACCAACAGCTTCAAAATATAGATGAGGTGATGCATCCTAGGCACTGTAAGGCAAAAAAGGATAAGAAAACTGTGGTGGGTGGGTGGAATGTCTGGGCAGCGTGGGGGCATGTATTTGTCAGTTAGGATCTATATATTTCAGATATAAATTTTTGTACAAAAGTGCTAATTCCTTCCAATATTCACAAATCGCTAAGACTTCTTGTGTTCAAGATTCAAATCAGCAGCACATTGGCAACAAGATAGAACACATAGATTCATGAGTTGTTGACAATTACGAAAATAGCCATCTACTAACTCCATAAAACCGAAAAATAGAATAAACAAATCTAACAAATCATGAATCAATAAAACACATAAGTTGATCAAATACCTGTGTCTCTTTGAGTGTATATCGCTCAAGCAACGTTTTCTTCTCTTCGGGTGTAAGCAGTTGGTGCTCTGGTATAAGAACATGCTCCTTAATATTGACAAGCAACTCAGCCTCCTGAAACGAAGAAAATCAAGAAAACAATTGCCCATTGTGATCTCTGCATTATCACTGAGTAGAGGAATCATGATATCTTAATCTCACATGTCTACATACCCATCGATATATATATATATATATATATATATATATATATATATATATATATATATAAGGAAGGGTGACCGTCAAACCAAAGGAAGGTCCAAAATCTACAACTGATGATAATCGACAGCATTCCTTCTCTAAGGATCGAGTTTTTCATAGAACGGACTTTACCTATTGAATTTTTATCATTCAATTAGTGAGAAACATGTTTTGGAATATGAATTTTCGATGTTTAGATGTGTTTTTGAAAGTACTAAAAATCAACCGCCCACAACACAATGCTTTGTATTGTAAAGTTTAAAATGCATCATGAGCCGTCGATTTTTCATGTTTTGAAAACATGTCTATATGTCTAAGAGTCTTCATGTAAAGCGTGTTTTTTACTAAATAAATTATAAAGAACAAATACATGAGGTCCGGTCGATGAGATGCTCAAGCATTGGAGAAGGGAAATTGTCCGATCGTCGTTAGTTGTACATTTTGGACCTTCTTTTGGTTGGACGGTCATATATATATATATATATATATATATATATATATATATATATATATATATATATATATATATATATATATATATATATATACACACACACACACACACACACACACACACACACACAATCGGCAGGAAAAGTTCTTTCATCCCCTTACAGCAAACCAAACACCACAGCCTCTGGTCAAGGTTACTGCAAATCAGAAGAATCCACTCCACAAGACTTACAGAAAGAAGTAAGACAAGAAAAAATATGCAATAAAGTAAAAAAATCTCTTAAAAGTATAAATTAGGTTTTCTAAATTTCAAAGAAGAAGAAAAAAACAGCTTAAACCCACAGGTGGGTACTCTAACAAAAAAAATCCCTAAATCTCAAGGAACCCTAAACTTTGCACCACCACCAACTTCTAACACAGATACAGCAAAAAGAGCAAAGAAAAGATTTAAAACACACCCAAAAAAAGTCTTAGATTTACGGAAAATGTGTTATACGGGGCAGAGATTCTGTGAACCTACTTGAAATACATCCAGATGAAACTTGACAGAGATCTCCTGAACACATTGCCTCGCGAACGGTGTTAAGCTTTGCTGAACAACAAGTATGGCTTGGAATACATTCTCCGACTTCATGCGCTCCGTGTAAGTCTTGATTGTCTTGACACCAACTTTGGCCTCCTCTGGGAAGAAAACATAAATCTGAAACCAAGATTTCAACAAGAAGCAAAACCCATATCATCAAACATGGTATCAAGCAAGAATTCATCATAGAAAATGTTACCCATTGAAGAATTTTGGAATTATTTATCCTTTTCCTGTGGTTAGGGTTTTGGTACCTGTTCAGAGGGGTCATTCCGCTTGGTCTTGTTAATGACGAGATCATCTCTCTTGATGTCTTCCCCAAACTTAGCAATGAATTCAGCTTTGGTCATGTTAATATCGAAGTCACCCACCAGGTAGCCCCGATCACGAAGCATCTGCATTACAGTCCGCCGGATTCTGAAGAGCCTGTTTGTCTGTTCATCCATTGACATTGCTTCTCCCTCTCTTTTTCCACTGTGTTTGCTACTGAAACAGCAAACAAACATTCTAAAGCGGATAAACACAACACACACACAGTCAACATTATAAGTACTGCTGTTAAACAAACCAAGCATGCAGTGTTCAAGATCAGCTCGAGTTGGCTCGTTTGGCTGGAGGAAAGATTGTTTGATAGCTGTAAGCAATAAGATTTGAACTCTAATCCCAAAGTCGCAAGCCAAACATTTCAGACATTTGTGCTACACTGCACTATGTGAAGTAAAATATATATTATCACTACTTGATGAGCCAATACTAGTCAAAATGAGTTTGAACCCACTCTTTACGAGGCAAGCTCAAGGAGAGCCAAAGGGGCTCGTCTCATTTCCCAGATTTCTATATATTCTCAATTGGGTAATAGGCTGGAAGACACAGTTGTCAATGGATTAACTAGGATCCTATGCAAGCACAGTATGACCCAGACCGAGGCCCGCTTTGTGTCAGGATGGAGAGGAAACCGTTATCGCAAACCAGTACTTGGCCGTCCCTGGCTAATACTGATTAGTGATGTAAATGGTTTAGCTTTTGTTCAGATGTTCAGATAACCAAATCTAAATCTAAGCAATATGTGCAGCATAATCTGACTCAGACTTGCGTAAAGGCATCTTCTATCAATAGCTTGTTACCATTGAAGGATCTAAATTTATCATGTGAAACACTTAATTGCATTTGGATCTTAGTTGGAATTCGAACATACCAATCATGACATTGATCATATTGGATATAGAGTTGGCTCACATACCCAGTCCATGCGAAGAGGTGCATGCCTAATTATTTGGGTTTAGGAGGCAAAGGAGGTTTTAGCCCATAAGGTTGCCCCAAAACAGGAATGTATTCCAATCTCCAAGACCAATTATTGCCCAAATCTGGATTTGGTATGCATGCCTTAAAGATCAAACCCAAACATTTCATAAGCATCCAAAAGGAATTCAATGTTTTCATATTGTCACCTGATCAGGTGTAAAAAAGAAAGGATTTCTTTTGGGTTTTGGCTAATATGCAGACAATAACTGCTTCTCTTTATCAGTGTGTGGATTCTACCTTTAACTGGTAACAATGGCAAAGAAGGAGACAAAATAAAGTAGTGGCTTTCTGGTGATTATGCGACTGGAGACACTACCTGGTGGTTGTAATAGTGTTTGGTTTTTTTAAACAAACTTTTAACCAAGCTTAAACTATGAAAACCTATTAAAATAAAACTCCATCTTACAAATGGAAGCTCAGCAAGTTAACCGCAACTAAAGGCAATAACTGAGAAAGGAAAAAAGAAACTGAAACAGATGTACAAACAACAAACAACAACTACGCCTTCATCCCAAAACAATTGAGGTCAGCGATATGAACCAAAAAAGAAATTCATTTTGGGTCTTCCACATGAATCCTTTTCCTCCAATCATTTCTATCTAATGCCATGTCCTCGGTGAGGTTCAAAGCATTCATATCCTTTCCTATCATCTCCATCCAAGTCTTCCTAGGCCTACCCCGACCTCTTTTAACTAATATATTTTCCCATTTCTCCAACCTTCTAACTGGAGCATCATTAGGCCTTCGCCGAATATGTCCAAACCACCGTAAACGATTCTCTCGCATCTTATTTTCAATGGGTGCAACACCTACCTTCTTACGTATCTCCTCGTTCCGAATCTTATCTTTTATTGTATTTCCACACATCCATCTAAGCATCCGCATCTCAGCTACACTCATTTTTTGAATATGATGTCTTTTGGCAGCCCAACATTCCGTACCATATAGTAAAGCGGGTTTAATAGTCGTCCTATAAAACTTTCCCTTCAACCGCAATGGCATTCTACGATCGCACAGCACTCCCGTTGCACTTTTCCATTTCATCCACCCAACCTTTATCCTATGATTTACATCGCCATCAATTTCTCCATACTTATGAATGATGGATCCCAAATATTTGAAATAATCATTCACCGGTATTTCTTGCTCACCAAGCTTCACTACACTCCCATCACTACTTCGTTGCTTACTAAACCGACATTCCATATATTCAGTCTTAATCTTACTCAACTTAAAACCTCTAGCTTCCAATGTCTGTCTCCATAATTCTAACTTAGCATTAACCCCAGCTCTAGACTCATCAATCAAAACAATATCATCAGCAAACAACATACACCACGGTACATTTTCTTGAATTGATCTCGTAAGCTCATCCATCACAATAGCAAATAGGAAAGGGCTTAGAGCAGATCCTTGATGTAACCCAACCGTTATCGGAAAATTGGTTGTCACTCCTCCACAAGTGCGGACATTGGTTACTACTCCTTCATACATATCTTTAATTATACTAATGTACTTGAGAGAAACACCTTTCTTCATCATTGTCCACCAGAGAACGTCCCTAGGTACTCTATCGTATGCCTTCTCTAAATCAATAAAAACCATATGCAAATCTTTGTTCCTCTCTCTATATCTTTCAATAAGTTGTCTAAGAAGATGTATAGCTTCCATAGTTGATCTTCCAGGCATAAAACCAAATTGATTCTCCGATATCATGACAACCTTCCTCAACCTAGACTCAATCACCCTCTCCCACAGTTTCATAGTATGACTCATGAGTTTTATACCACGATAGTTTGTGCAATCTTGTATATCACCCTTATTCTTATATAAAGGCACCAAAGTACTCTTCCTCCACTCATTAGGCATCTTATTTGTTCGCCAAATCAAGTTAAAAAGATTTGTCAACCATTCTAAACCTTTCTCTCCCAAGCATTTCCAAGCCTCGATAGGTATACCATCTGGGCCAACTGCCCTTCTTGATTTCATTTTCTTCAAAGCCTCTGCAATTTCTTTCTTTTGAATCTTGCGCATGAAGTCACGATTTATCTCATGAAAAGGAATGGAGAAGTCTCCAAGATCTTGAGCATGACTATCATTAAATAGCTTATCAAAATAATCTTTCCATCTCTCCTTAATCTCCTCATCTTTGACTAAAACCCTTTGCGTTTCATCTTTGATACATCTAACCATACCCAAATCCTTCGATTTCCTATCTCTCATCTTTGCAAGCCTATAAATATCCTTCTCGTCTTCTTTGGTATCCAACTTGTCATTAACCACTTTATATACCTTAGCCCTCGCGTTTCGAACAACTTTTTTAGCTTCCTTCTTTGCTAACATATACTTCTCCAAATTCTCATTATCACGACTCTTACTTAGATTTCTATAACACTCTCTTTTAACCTTAATAGCTAATTTGACATCCTCGTTCCACCATGATGTATCCTTACCTAGTGGTGCACCGCCTTTAGACTCACCCAATACCTCCTTAGCCACTTTTCTCATGCCACCCGCTATCTTATTCCACATTGATTCTGAATCCTCCTCGAGACACCAATCAGCTTCCTTAACTATCTGCTCTACAAACATTCCTTGTTTAGCTCCTTTCAGTGCCCACCACTTAATTCTAGGATTTATCCTATGTCTATCCCTTTTGCGGCATTGTCTAATTCTAAGATCTAAAATTAAGACTCTATGTTGTGTAGCTACACTTTCTCCTGGTATAACCTTACAATCGATGCAACAACCCCTATCTCTCTTTCTAAGTAGGAAAAAATCTATCTGACTCGTATTAACCCCACTTTTAAATGTTACTAGGTGAGACTCTCTCTTCCTAAACCAAGTGTTAGCTAAGATCATATCATAGGACAAACAAAAATCTAAAATCCTTTCTCCACTTTCATTTATTTCTCCTATGCCATAGCCTTCATGGATACTCTCAAATCCATCCCTACTAATGCCTATATGTCCATTAAGGTCACCGTCGATGAAAAGCTTTTCTCCATAAGATATCCCTTGTACTACTTCATCTAAATCTTCCCAAAATTGATGCTTAATGGAATCATCTAAACCTACTTGAGGTGCATAAACACTAATAATATTAATAATATCCGTACCTAATACTAATTTAATAAGTAAAATTCTATCACCCTTCCTACGGACCTCAACTACATAATCTATAAACTGACGACTCATAACAATCCCTACTCCATTCCTATTCTTATTTATTCCTGTATACCAAATCTTATATCCCCAAGGTTCTATCACTTTTGCTTTCTCACCTACCCATTTGGTCTCTTGAAGACATAAAATATCAATCTTTCTCCTACACATAACATCTACTAACTCTACCAACTTACCAGTTAAAGACCCTATGTTCCAAGTGGCTAACCTAATTTTATGGTCTTGGACTAACTTCTTTACCCCCACCCGTCCAACAAAGTGAGGGAACCCTTGCCTATTTGACACCACACCCGGGCGCCGATGTGAAGCGTCGCTTCTGGGCGACGACCTAGCAACCCTTGCCCATTTATCACTGCCTTCGGGCCTAGAGAGTACAGCGCGTCGCTCAGTAGGGAACGCCCCAACGAAATTCTCATATTGGTTCATTTTCATAGGGTATGACAAAGTTTTTATGCTGGCTGTCACAGGCCTACCGCAACCCTCCTCCTTTATCCGGGCTTGGGACCGACAGTGTATAACTAAACAGTTATACATAGGCGGAGTTAAACTGAAACATATGTATTATACAAAAATGTATTGAGTGCATCAGCAATGCTTAGAAGAAGCAACAAGCTTCCAACACAATCAAGAGAGCATATACATATCCACCACCATAGACCATCATTGTTCACCACATTAATGGACGCTCAAACTGATATTATAGAAAATCTAAAATCTAAAATAAAATCCCAGTTTAGTTATTTAAACTTCACCATTTTTTCAAAAGATCCTTTCAAGTTTTATAGTATCAAAACACACTAACACAGACTTATTAATTTCAATGAACACATAAAACTTTGTTATCACATTCTAATACATGACAAATAAATATGAACAAATTTGCACTATGATAACCAAGGGGTCCAACCCCAAATGATTGGAATGCCCTAAAGCGAGTGACCTAAAAGGATTTCAAGTATGGCCAAAGCACTTTTTTCACTTCTATCGACTATTTAACCAATGCCAGATCTGGGCCAAGATGAACTATTGTAGGTAATTATTAAAACCTACACCAGTGGAGTTTCTTCTTTTTGCAAGTGTACACTCCAGCCCTTTGTCAGACGCCATTTCAGAAGTAGAGGAGAAGTTCGGCCCTCTGTGAGTGAGCCTACCACTGTGGACTACGCGTATGGGGAAGGCAAGTAATTTCTTCCACTAGTAGTGTTTGTGTATCATGTGACGAGAATACATGTTGGTGTGGACCAACCATAAGGGCTAACCACTAGATTGGCCATCAGAAAACACATAAAAAATAATAATAAAATTTGTCACCTAACTTTATGAAAAGTAAAAAAAAAAGTGCCGTATAGATTTACCTGGTTAACGAGAAAAAAATGTGGCTTTTTTGCATCCATGTGATGAGAGAGAGAGAGAGAGATCTGAGGTTCGTCATCTTATATCATGAGCACTATTTTCAAAGTTTTGTGTTTGTACACCCCAAGGCGCATGCCACAAGGCAAGTTGAAAGCAAAAATCCTTGCCTCTATCAATTAAAAGCTATGGGCATAAGACATACATCTTTATGGAGAACCATTGTTCGTCAAGCAAACGGCAGGGTACATCTCAAAGCACCAAAACTAAGACCAATGTTAGTGGGCACGGAAGAGATGAGCCGCTCATGTTTCGCTCATAAAGAGCACATTCTAACTTGTGAAATAAGTTCAGCAAGCCAAACACAAACAACCAGTATTCAGCACCACTTGGCTCATATAAGCTCGTTGATTAATATCAAATATACTTTACATATATCTTATATCATAAACAGTATATGGTTGAAATGTTGGGTTGCAAAGCAGGTCTAGAGCCCAAATTCTATTGTTTTCAATTCTGAAAAAAATATATGTGTTTTTCTATAAACGAGATGAACGGGCACGCCATGAGCTCAAGCTCGGGCTCCACTAGACACACAATAAAAGAAAAACAAGCTTGAACACCCTCTGTTCGGTTCGCTCGGCTCGTTTACCAACCGTAGTTACAGCACCAAATCCTCATTGTTCTGCTTCAGCTAGAAACTCAGACCAGCAAAAGTCACCAACATGCCACATCTTCATGCAAATCAAGATCGATGGCCATTTAAGGGCACAGCATGGTTTCATTTCATTCCACAACAAAAACAATGGGGAACCACTGCCTCCGGCTATACTAGATGACCTAATCATCGTTATAGGTATGCGCGACTGGAGCAAACAACCATTAAAATCCCCAACCTTCCAAAAATAGCGCATAGATTTGTCTAGCAAGAAATCACAAAACAAAAAACAACTGAATCACGCTGATAAATTCAGTACATTCCAGACAATGCATAGAATGTGATGACAACAAAAGTCTTGAGAATCGAAAAAAAAAACAGCAGATGACATACAGATGAAACCCTAGAGATCATCCAATCGAACAAAACGAAGCATAACATTTCCCGAAACCATTGAGAAAGAGAGAGACAGGCAGCGTACCAGAGATAGTCTACCTTCCCAAAGAGGGAGAGAGAGAGAGAGAGAGAGAGATGGGCGGGAGAAAGACCATTTAATAAGCAGGTCAGGTCACGTGGCATTTGACAAGAGAGAGTCGGGTCACGTATGACCTTCACCGTAATCCCATCAGTCGCCCTTTGGATGTCGTTCATTCATGCGATGAACGGCAGCTAGAAACCACTGTTTTTCCCTGAGCTCTTACCCATCGATTACTATGCTCTAGATGCCGTTCATCTAGAGCTTGGACGATTCTTAAACATTGTTTCACCCCCACCCAAACAAGGGAGAAGTTTGAAAGTGGAAAAGTAGTGAGAAAATTTTACAATTTTTCATCTGCCCCAAATGCGAGAAAAAATTTAAATTGAAAGTTTTTCTAAAAATCTTATTTTTTCATGGAAAAAATTCCTCCACCTAATTTTTCATACCAAAACCTTCTTTTTGCATTAGGGCAGAACGACTCTTCACGTTGTGCAACTCATTCCATCAGCTGCCTTCCTCGTATATTTCTAGTATTTTTTTCTCATACTACACAAAAAAGCGCAAATTTTTCATTGGGAAAACTTATCATGTCAAACAAAAAAAAAAATCCCACGCCATCATGCTTCAAAACTTGCCCAAGTGGTGTAAATCCATCTTAACAAGAAATATGTTTTTCTGCATGTTTCACCCCCTTAATTAACCTAGTGACAAAATGTAATATTTTTTATTTTTTTCAGTTTTTATGCACATCTAACCCTCCAGATGTGATATACATAAATAAGTTTAGTATTTACAGATCATTGGATCATATTCTTCTGATATATATATTAGATGTTACGAGGGTTAAAAAATCAAATGTACCAATTTCTCAAATTTCAAAAGCATATTTTGATAATGTATAAGTTTGTTTCATATGACAAGAGTCAAAACAAACGCCCCTGAATGTTTGAGTTACATTCATCATTTGGATGAACAACATCAAGAGTATCACCCAATTGATCTACTCTCGCATATCATGTGATAGCCCGGACCATTGATATGATGTTCATTTTGTTCCATGTTGTCATCACGCTTAGGGTGTCTTTGTTACAGGACAATATATGAGAAGACACTTCCAATCTAAATGACAACTTAAGAGTGCATTTGATCTCTTATATGTGTTTAGATGAAACTGTAGAACATAACATGTCTCCATGGATTTTGTATTAGGGTTGTCTAGGACCCGCGTGTGTTTGATTTTATTCTAGTCATAGTGGACAGTTTCTCAAATATAACTATATTCTTTGTATACAAACACACTACTGCTACCTCGCTTGTAGTCTTCTATTATTTTAGGAACGTAAATTATCATGGGCTTTCTCGTTATATCACTTTTGAGATATTCGTTTTCTTGATCATTTTTTGAGGTCTCTTTGGTCTTTATTGAAAACCAAATTTGAATTTAGTAGCCTACAACTCTTAGGCATATGGTCAACTACACGTTGGGTAATTTGTTATGAAGTTTGGTTGGCGACAATACCAAAACTTAGGATTTGGAAAGTGCCCTTACATATTGTTTACGGTCAGCCTCACATTCATGTGGTTGATTTGGCATTGATTCTTCAAATTGGCGACCCCTTGTCAGTACAACAACAACAACAACAACAACGCCTTCATCCCAAAACAATTGGGGTCGGCGATATGAACCAACAAAGAAAATCATTCAGGGTCTTCCACATGAATCCTTCTCCTCCATTCATTTCTATCCAATGCCATGTCCTCGGTGAGGTTCAAAGCATTCATATCCTTTCCTATCACCTCCACCCATGTCTTCTTAGGCCTACCCCGACCTCTTTTAACTAATATATTTTCCCATTTCTCCATCCTTCTAATTGGAGCATCATTAGGCCTTCGTCGAATATGTCCAAACCACCGTAAACGATTCCCTCTCATCTTATTTTCAATGGGTGCAACGCCTACCTTCTTACGCATACCCCTTGTCAGTAGTTAAAGATATTATTGATTACATGAAAGAAGTCAACCATAATGTGAATAAAAACCTATAAAAAAATTATGCCATTTATAAGTCTCGGGTCGATAAGAGTAGTCATGATGTTAGCTTCGTCGATGGTGATTTGGTCATGATCTATTTGCATCTTAAGTGTTTTCTTATTAGTACTTATAGAAAATTGAGCCCACAAAAATTTAATCTTTTTCGTGTGCTAAATCGTTTAGGGAACAATGTCTATCTTTAATGTTGTTGATTTATATTCTTTATCATGTATAGGATTGCCCAAGAAATCGTGATTGCGGTAAGCTTCATTCAACTCCGATGAAAGATGACAGACCCCATTCTCAAGTGAACCCAGTTACAGATCGAGAATCCAATCAAGGTGAGAGTGCTCTTTGGAGCTCTATGCAGAGCATGAGAGCACGACTGAGTCTTACCTATAGTCCATAGCGCTAGCCTACATTTCTTAGAGCCAAAATAGTAGTTCAATCAAATCAGATCCAAAAGTTTGCGTGAAGATCTAAAATTTCAAAGGGTTTTTATAAATAGGTCATTTTGGAGAGAGAGAGAGAGAGAGCATTTCAGTTAATGAAGAGACCTCTTGATTTTCTTTTCATTACTTTTCTTGAAATTATTTATGTTATTAAATTTTTAGATGTTTTCTTGTTATTTTATTCACAAGTAGCCTAAATAATTCTTACTTGGATAATTTTATCGTAAATCGAGCACCCTATCATCCCCAAACCTATTTTCATCATAACCCAACCTTAAAACCCATCAAACCCACCCAATGTGACTTTAACTCTTACCTAAACCTTAACCAAATTCAACATCTGACCCCAAACCCTTATCCAAATCCATATGCTACATGTTATGAATTAGGGTCTTCTAGAGTTCACAGGCAAATGCAATGCATATATTTTCTTCGGTTGGATCCATGCAATGGGAAGCATGTTAGAGCAACATCAGATCCTTAACCAACTTAAAGTCATATTAGCATTTGCTCGAGTTGATGATGCAACTAAAGTGCGATGGATCATAGCTAGCCAAGGTCATGCACAAGAAAGAATTCAAACATGCAATTAATCCAGACAACTAGTAAGGCCATTTGTGTTGATGATCCATTGTATGCTCTAATTGCCAAGCTTATCCCAGTCCAATTAGGTACAACCATGCATAAACCTAACTCAAGTATATATCAGTTAGAACTTTTACCAAATCCAATTAGGTGCCTAGAACCAAATGAAACGTGTTTGGATCCCAACCCACAATTGAACCTTAAAATGGATCCTAATTTTACCGAAAACCCACTTAAGCATTGTGAATTCTCTCTTCTAAAACCCAAATCAGATGAGCCCCTATATGAACATGTCCTAGAACCAGTTATATACCCAAATCCAACTAAAAAATATTTACGCAAACTCACCCAATTGGATCCAAAAACATTTTCAAATGGACCATTCTGATTTATCCCAAATCTTAAATGAAGATCCATTTGCCAGCATCTTAAATCAACTACCAATGGGTCATATTATCTCACTACTCGAACTTGGGATTATTATGGATTATATCGCAACGTTAGCAAATCCTAAAGATCTATTTTTAGCAGGTTCACATGTGCGTGAAGTTGCTTTAGATTAGTGGTCCTAGTAGTTGTGTGAAATTAGAAGAAGTGAAATCGAGCCCGCTAAAAGCCTTCTTTAACCCAAGAAGAATGGCACATGGCTGAAACACGGTGTACCCGGGTCCAAGATTCATTTATGTGTCAAATTTGTGTTTGGATTTTTTTTGTAATATTTGGATTGTAGTTAGTGCATTGATCCATTGTAGATCTGTATTAGATTGGGGGTTTCTAGTGGCTTATGAACATTCATTGTAGAGGGTTTGTTTTTTAGATGGATGAATGAATTATTGATTATTTTGGTTTAAGCATATTTATTTTTTATTGGGTGACCAATTTGCATTAGACACCCAAGAAGCCATTATGAAATGGTAGTCAAACCTAGGACGTCCGAGTCAACTCCTTCTCCTCATGCTTGTTGTGACTAAAGTGGGTGTATGACTTGATCCATGACTTGGTCCACTCAATTTTTGGCAACCCATACCAAAAGTATAAATCGTTGTCCTATCAAGGTAAAACTCTCAAGGCTTACCCCTCGACCCCAGAGAGTCGCCAAGCTTGGGGGGGTGATATCAGGTACTCAACCTGATGCAAACCCGAATTCTCGAGTATAAGTATGGAAAGTGTCGACCTGAATAATATTCGTGTTGACCCAACTCTGACCAGAGAATATGTGGTCTCGGTATAGGTCATGATTTTTGCTCGGTACTAACTAGACCCAAGTGTTATATATATATATAACTAAATTTTTAAAAGTATGCAGGTTTGGGTTTGCGATTTTATTTTCTTGACCCAATAAAACTTGAATCCAATTTGGAACCCACTTATTAGTTACATGGGTGGGTCCGATCAACCTTGATTTTGCCATGACCCAATAGGTTGAAAAAACTATGCATGTGAACAATTTATTATTCATAAATATATTTTGCACATTGTATTGAATATTTAAAATTAGGTCATTATCTCATTCCTGTCCTAAAATCATGTATTTATGCCTTAAAATCAGAATCGCGTACTTGTATCGCGGCCATGCAAGTCCGACACAAAGTTTTTTCTAGGTTGTTTTTTAATAAAGTTCATAAATTAATTTCTATATTACCAAATGCAATGAATTAAATGAAAGATTAATGTACACATATAATTATCTTTCTATTTCTCATGGAGTCAATGCAACTAAAGTAAACAATAATAGTTACCAAGTTACTGTACAATCAACTACTGAAAAATTAATTAGGTAGCTCAGGTTCATGGGGTCTGATAGCTCTTGCACTGACTTATTTATATAACATATCTGGTGGCCTAATAGCTAAAGGGTCAAGGCCTACAACCTTTACCTAAACCCTTGATCCATGAGAACTTGTTTGATGGTTTATCAAGGGTTGGATGAAATACAATTAATCAGACCTTGATCCATAAACATAGCAAGACAATATCTCTCAAGAGTCATATATGCCTATAGCTCTCCCCTCAAATACAATGTAATATATATGGTGATGCATCATCTTATCGGTACTTTAAAAACAAGCATACGTTAAAAAAATCTTGTAATCAATTAATCAGACCCACTTTGTTTTCGTCATGTAGTCCTGCAATCGACTATTAACATCTCCAAAGCTAAAGATTGATTTGCACACTGCTTCACTATATTTATAAACCTATGGTTGACATATCTCTCAATAGTCGTATATGCCTCTAGCTCTTCCCTCGAATACACCATAACACATATGGTGACCTATCATCTTTTAGGTACTTTAAAAAAATAAACATGCGTTAAAAAAAAAACTTGTAACCAATAAAGCAGACATAAAACATAAATTTGTTAATCATGTAATTACAGTTATAAAACTTATGTATTAAATAACAAAATTATTAAATATACTCATTGTTTGTCCAATCATTCTACATTTCAGTTGTTATTGCCTCTATGAGGCCTTTTTTATTACCACGATTAACTAGTTGTGTGAAATTTTTTTCCTCTAGTTCTGGAGAAACAAACATATCAACATTGTCAGTTGTTAATTGTTTGCCATATAAATTATTTTATAATATAAAATTACGTATTATATATATATCGCATAATTTTTTTTGACATGAGCGAGAACTAGATATTTTACTTGACACTTTAAAATTGGAAAGCACACTTTGAACAAACCAAAAACATGTTGTACTTTTGTTCACAATTAGGAATGTCTATAGTTATATAACTTTGTTGCTTTTTCGATTGGTTTTGCACCATGGGAATTAAATTCTCACAAGTGATACTGATATCCCTTGTGTGGAGTAAAAAACCTAGTAATATTGGGTATTCAGAATCAGCAACTTAATATTTGCCTACATACACACATCGGGTGATGATTTAATAAATCTTTATTAATTAATATAATTTATATATATAATATTTGTTTACTTACCTTTGGCTATTACTATAGGTTGGTCAAGATCATCAAGTGCAATATACAATACTTTTTCATCGATTGTACTACTTTTCCACCCAATATGCACATAGTGAAATCGGATGTTAAACCCTACCACAATGAAGACATTTTGTGACAACCATGTTTTTTTTATTTCAAAACCTCACTTGTTCTCCTGTTATATGTTTATAGGAATATGTATTTCATCTATAACCCTTAAGGAATTCTATCACAAGCAATATAAGGGTAAGTTACTATACACACACATATATAATTTAATTACAAGTTTAGAATCTTAGTTACCCCAAAATATGGATAGAATCGCTATTCTCCTATGATTTTTGTTAGGGTATCATCATTGCAACAACTCGTAAACCGATGTCTAATGTTAAGTAATGCATTTAATACCGAATTAAAATATTTGTTAATTGTTTGTCTTGAGTGTCGTAACACATAATGCACTGCTCTATTTCACTTATTGTGATCAATTGTTAGTAAGAAAAATGCATCTAGTTCTTCAAGACCTACGTCACAGGTATCTTGTAATAATTTACTTCGGCGAAGAGTGTCACATAATGATAGGTACATATGTTTTTTCATTTGTAAGTTGTCAAAACATTTGCATTGATGACCCAATATATAATAAAGCATAAAATTATTACCCTTATGTATACGATCACAAAATTTCCCCTACGTGGCCTTATAAAAAATGAGAATTGTCAATAATTGTATAGTAAGTAATAAGCTTTTGTTGAAGAGACGTTATAGTTTTGCAAACACAGATAAAAGCATTATTTTTCAACATTAATAACATGCACAAAATATAATAAATATGTATAAGTAATGTGCAGCATTATGATAACATGGCTTCAATAAACATGCATAAAATCAAATAAGAATAATATAATTATAATAAATATATAACAATATTATATTATGCTATATTTCAATTTAAAATATTTAACATGTACAAAAACAATATTGAACATGTAATACTGACAACTACAAACAATCAATATAAGTGCTTACTTTTACAAATGCATGTCTAAACATTGAGAGTCAATTTTAAGTTCAACTAATAAACTCTACATTTTGGATCCATATTCAGAAACACAACTGGGTTCTCCCTCATGCACATAATAAGAGTGATCTTACTATTATTGAACATTTATTTTAATATACCATTACACTATTTTATCAAAATATAAGTAGTTTCATCGATAATGGTCTTCATATATCTACGAATAATGCCTAGCATTCCCTCAATTTCATCATCACTGTAGACTTTACACTTTTCTTGAATTGAAAGCCTATTGGAACACGAGAGTCAGTTAGGTCATTGGCTATTCATGATGTCTCAACCTGGAGCTTGGAATGAATAATTCAATTCCTATAGGCCAGGTTTGATGGGAGGAGGTGGTAGTGGTTATACATCTGATTGAATGGACCTGTAATTGCTTATAACAGCTGATTCCCTATAAATCTTCATACATTGTTCATAATATTGCCATTTTTTTGGATTTTGACCATTCTTTTTCAAACACAAAATCCATATTTTCGTAGCTACCATAAGCATCCTCAGTTATGCGTCCCATCCAAAGCCCAAAATGTTTAAGATTTTGTTCATTATTGTCAAGTTGGGCTTGACATGTTCAACATGTTATTTATTTTATCAAAGGTAAATTCAACACCAAACTTCTCCTTCGTCTCTCAACTACCCTTATAGACTTCTCTTTCAATACCTTTGGACATTTCATTCTATATATTTTAAACTTTTTTGATATGCAGTCAAATAAGAAGTCCACTTAGATGTATTCCATTGCATTTTGACAGTTTGGATAGGTCATACTTCTTGTACCTCACCCACTCCAGCATATATCATTCTAGATTCTAATATACATACAAATAAATGATATATTATATGCATACTTTATTCATTAAAAAACGAGGGAGATATAACATCTTAAAAGCAAGCCTAAAATACAACAATCCATTCATCATATAATAGTCTTGCTAAAAACTTCATAAAAATAGTTGTCTCACCATATTCACAGCTATATCTATGTAAGATACAAGTATTTGTACGATAATATGAAACTTATAATTTTTAAACTTACGACTAATTGGATATTCATGCTCAAATCACTAAGACGGACAATACAACAATATTGAAAACTTACTTAATATAGAAAACAATCCATTTTCAGTAAAAGATTTTATTTTACACAAAGCATCGTAATAAGGACTTTGATCTTCAAGTTGGGGACATAGCATTGCATTGTTAATTTGGTATGCATCCCCCCCAAAATGAAGATCGATCAATAAAAAAAAAGTTCCAGTATTAAATAATTGAATAACAAAGGTAACCTCACCTCAATGAGCTCTAATTGACAAACAAATATAAGACGATAAAAACATGAACCATAATTATAATTTAGAGGCTATAGCTTTTATTATGTTGGGAATCATATTCCAATAGCAAGGAACAAAAACTTGTCATACCAACAAAGTGGTTCATGTCCAACAATCAAATTGGAAAGGAAAAATTAGAATCCAAGGGGACGATTAAACCATATATTGTTTGCATGTGGAGGCATTCTTCATGTTGATGTTTGCTAAAAACGATTAGAAGAAGAACAATCAGCAGAGCCCAAACCCTACAATCCCTAAACAAAATGAAGATCGAAGAAGAATAAGAAAATGAAGAAAATTAATACTAAACCTTAACCCTAAAATTCCTAGAATGAAGATCAAACAACAATCTAAAGAGGCTCAAATCAAATACAATTCCCTAAAATAAGGACCGAACAACTATGTAAAGACTCCTATCAGATAAAAAATCCCTAAAATTTGGATAGAACAAACCTTAACCCTAAAATCAGTTTAGGGTTAATTCGCGAGAGAGATTAAAAGGAAGGGAGAACACCTAATTCACGAGTAAGAGATACATAGGTGGATTTGATGGCTTGACAATGCCAGAGAGACGTGCTCACAAGTGGGATGAAAGTGAAGAGAGAGTGAGGGGAGGAAAGGAGTGGCGACCAACATATGGATAGAGAGGCAGCAAAAGATGTTAGCGGGCAAGAGCATCAAGAGTGAGTTAAAGAGAACACTAGGAAAAGAGAGCGCTAGGGTGGGAAAAGTCATTAATTTATTTATTTTTAAAATTGGTTCCCCTTATCCCTGTTCTTAGTGTAACACGAGGTGGAACATAAGGGTATGTTTGATGGCTTGTCCAGGTTTGGACGAAATGAACAAAAATATATTACAGAACACTGGTTATGTTCGTTCCATAATAATTGTTCCAAGTCCAATGTTTGTTTGGACCGTACTCAAATATTATGTTCCAAACGTCTGTTGTTTGATGACAATGTGTAGACAACTTGGACATTCATGGATAATGGGTCGAATTACTTCATTTTGGATCGTATGACCCAACCTGTCTACCATTTTACATGTTTTAACAAGTTTATTATGTTTTTTTGCTCGGATATGAATCCAATTACAAAATGATATCTAAAATCATAAATTTTGGCCCTGAATATGGATTTCAAATTGAATTTTTGCTCCAAGTATGGACCTCAAAGTGGAATTTCCCCCGAATATGAATTTTTGCTCCAAATAAGGATCTCAATTTGGATTTTTGCCCCAAATATGAATATAGAATTGAATATTTGCCCTAAATATGATTTTTTTTGTTGAATATGGATCGCGAATTGAATATTTGCCCTGAATATGTATTTTTGCCTCAAATATGGATCTCACATTGGATTTTTGCCCAGAATATATGCTATGCTCTCCCTCTCTTCTTTGGATAATGTGTTGCTATAATATACTATGATCTGATCAGGAACAAGTTCATTTTTAGATATGATGATGACCAAGAATTAGTTTAAAACAAAAGTTTATCAAAGGAAGTTAAAGAAGACATAGTTGGCTTTGCTTTTCAGTGTTTCAACAAATAAATATTACTTATGTCTTTTCATGGCGGGACATAGTTTCCATAATTACTCAAGATCTATAAATTTATTTGTTTAACATTTTTCTATGCAAGTGACAAAATGATTGCATGTTGAAACATGAGTATATGTTAATAATTGAATGCAAAGATACAGATGATTTAAACAGATTAAAGCTAATGTAACCTTCATTGTTCTACTAAACTCTATAATTGAAGACAACTGATTATTCATAACATGACCTTTATTCATCCGCAAAAATTCAACTAGATACAAAAGAGTATGAAAGATATACAAACAACTTTTTAAAACAAAGAAGTTACAAGGGGTTGTAAATGTTTTACACCAAATGCAAATTGTTCAAGTGTTCCTAGTGTAGAATTCTTCGACCACAATTTTGGCAACATTAGAATCTTTAAAGAATTGATATAAATGTTTGCTTTCAAGTTAACACTAGTTGATAAGATTTCAGTCATGTAATGTGTGTTCAAATTTCAAGTAGCAAGGTCTACCCTTTCAGACAAGTATCTAACCACCAGAGGACTGCTTACAGACAAATTCTTCTTCCTCCATGTTAGCCATCCAAATACATAGCCATTAGATGGTTCAAAAACTTTGAAACTGGCAGTAAAACTCATCTTTTGGCCCCAACTCATGAAGTTCATAAACCTTGGCACTACAGTCACTTCAACTCCTGGTGGTGGAGACACTAGGCCTGAACTTCAGGCCAAGTATCCTACAAAAATTCCATAGTAGCATAATGAAACAGTATAAACTAAATCACTCTTTATTGAAAACCTTTAGCAAAAATGCTATCAGGTTGACAACATTTTATTCTTAAGTCGAGATACTGAATCCATTGATCTACAAGTATACTGGAAAGGATAATGCTCTTTCACCCAAAGAGGCACACAATGAACCTTTTTAATAAGAATTTGCTCCATCGTTGCCGGTTCAAAATGAATTTAATCAAATTTCTACAACATATAAGGGTATGCTGATGGATGTACCTCAATATCAGGTGCAGAAACAGAAGCTCCCATGAAAATATACAGCAGCTTCAAGCCTACCTGAACTATATTCACTTAGACCCGGTACAAGTGGTTGAGTGTTGGATCTAGTCCAAAGTATGATAACGTATGATCCACTGGCAGCTTATTCTTAAGAATAAAATGGAGATCAATCCATATATAAAGTGCCCCTGGTTGAAAAAATCTTACCTCCCCACCATTTGAAACAATGGCTAAAAACGGCAAGCGGTAGATACTTTGATATGCTATCTCAATATACAAGCTTATTGTACTTTTTGGATGAGAGGATGGATGCAAATGGCCCCTTAAACAATATATAAGTGTAATTGTGTCCACCATGATACAAGGATGTAAAATTCGCC
This sequence comes from Nuphar pumila, assembly GCF_984573655.1. NCBI lineage: Eukaryota > Viridiplantae > Streptophyta > Magnoliopsida > Nymphaeales > Nymphaeaceae > Nuphar > Nuphar pumila. Next base: position 180,846,523 of record NC_143249.1, on the reverse strand, counting down.
TCCTTGTGAGATATGTGAGTCTTTACAATCACGCATGAACAAATCGGTTTCATAATAATTCTGATATTTTTAAATGACACTTGTGGGCAAGTGAAAATGAGCTTCAAATGTATCAAAATAAAACATTGGTATTTCAGCAAACACAAGTAAGCTTTCCGTTCAGCGAGTCACAGGGAGAGCGTGTCGTGTGAGAGAGGTGCGCCCATCGAGGAAATTTTGTTCTCCTTGTCCGGGGAGGACGGAACAAAAATATAACATACATGTACAGGAATGCGGCGGACGACGTTCCGAGTGTCGGTTGCATCCGTCACATCCATTGCGTCCAACATTTGTTGAAAATCTATGTTCCCTGTTGGATTTTCGTCCGAATTTCGCTGGGAACGGCGCATCAAACATGTCGTAAATAACACACAAAACCGTTCTGTGTGTCCGTCACCTCCAACGTTTGTAGATTGCACTGTCTCCAACGGCCAGACAGTCCCATTTTGGGTTGAGAACCGTGTATCAAACATCCCCTTGGGGCGACCAACACAAGGAGTTTTACATTTTTTTTTTCAAAATGCAGAGCCAGCTGACCGTACGGTACGGATTCACTATTACCTTTATGATGGGAATTTATTTAGATCATGTGGTTGGCATTTTTACAATTTCTCCTTCAACCAGGGGCTTTTACTTTCTTACTGTTATTTTTTATTTATTTTTTTCAAATTCACCCAGTGCGAATTCCCCTATAAATGGCCCCTGCCCATGCGCTTTCCCTTCCCGCCTTTGGAAGATTTCCTTTTCAAGCGGCTGTCGTTGTCGCCGGATCGGCATCGAAAAGATTTCTAGGGTTTTAGTTTCTTGGCTTTCTTCTCCGCGTCTGCTTTCATATCTCCGTAATTGCTCTGCTTTTTTGCTGATCTTCTTCCCGAAACCGAAGCGGCCATTAGCAAGTTCTTGAATTTCTTCTAATCTTATCTCCCTGTGCGGGCTGTTTCACTCGCCATCGCAAGGAGGATTTTCCTAAGCCTACCGATGGATCAATCGGCGCCGGTCATCACGGATTGCGCGACTAATCCGTTCCCTGCCGACGAGATGGCGGACGAAGCGGCCGAGGTGACCGTCACGAAGTTCGTCTCTCGTTGTGTTAAGAACGTCTCCGATGATGCCGTCGTCGAGCGCAGAATGAGCCCTCGGCTCGTTGATATGAAGAGGCCGGTGTATTTTGTTCAGAAGAATGTGAGGAAGGATAACAAAGAGAGCAAGAAGAGAGTGATCGAGGAACTGAAGGAGCGTTCTGAAATCGTTTCCGAGCTAAATGATCGGGAGGAAGCTGTTTCTGTACCGATGGAACAGGAGAACGGAGGGGAACTGCATGATTTGACAGTGGATTGTGCGAATTCTGGCGCGGATGAGCGTAATGGTGGGAGTGAAGCAAATGGCGTCATGGTGCCCTACATGAGCGCTTCTGCTAGTGTGCAGGATACGCTTCGTATCTTCAATGGGCATTTTCTTCACTATGTTCAGGTCAGAATTACCCTTTCTTTCTTGAACTATTAAAGGCATTCTCCACCTTCAATGAAAATTCTTAGATTAAGTCATTTCATTGTCACTGGAAGAGAAGCACTCTTGTCAAACATGTAAAAATTTATATAATGTGTCTATTCATGCGTCTTAGCAGGTTAGAGACCGTTTGTATGATCTTGCATTATAGCGACATAACTTTACCTTCAGCTCACTGAAAGAATTGTTCATACATGACAATTGCTCTGTCTCTGTGCTACTTAAACGAACGTCTGCATGTATACAACTGCACACACATATATCATATATGTGTGCATATATACATGTGTACACGTTCGTATGCATGTAACTAACTATGTACTTTTTTCACCGTCCATGTTGAGTTCTTATCAAGCTAGTTTAGTAACACAGACCGAATCCATTGCTCTGCATGTTTCACAGTCAAGGAGGTTAGCATCCTGTTGAAGATGGCATATGCATAATACCCGCTAAATTTTGGTTTAAACATAGCACTGGAAACACACCGGAATGTGTTTGAATTCTTATTCATCCCAGACAAACTTATTTATGACTCATATGCTCCTCCTTGCTTTTGATGCATCGTGACTTCTGCCCTAGACACATTTTAGTAGTCATTGTATTGGTTTGAGTTGGATTGGCAGGGTACAACTTTACAAGGTACGTACTGTAACCTTTTAGGTTTTCATTATAAAAATGATTTTGTGGTGGACGTTGATCTAGATTGTTTAGTAAATATCTTTCAAAGTAATGGTTCTACTTCCGTGTCATCTGCTTAATTAGTTAAGCGTAGATAACTAGGAAACTAATTCATGGGTACATTACAACATAATCTACTGAAAAATTAATCACTATGAATGGTTTGTAATTTCTCTAAAAATACAATAATTAACGTACACACATATTTGGGCTATTTTCAAACTAATAAATGGATATCATTTATTTTCTCCATTCTAAATTCTCTCATTGGAATTTTGCTTTTTTTTTCTCTATTTTTCTAAACAGTATAATTGTTAATGCTTCTTAAAAAAATGCTTGACCATTTGGATTTCAAATACATAGTCAAAAGCTTGCCTAGGGAACCTAGGTTTTGCCTTTAGCTTTTGCGTGGTTTGCAAGCAACTTGAGGCAATTAATGTAAATGTTATGCTTGTGTTCTGTTTCTGCTAGATGTTTGTAGCATGGTTTTGAATGGTTAGTTTTTCTTATAAATTTTGTTATGAGTTTGGTGCCCGGGCATTGCATGGTTCTTTTGATTATGTGATTTTCTATTTCTTTAAGAACACATACACATGCAAGAAAGTTTAAAGCTGTCATTTTAGTCATTTATTCTCACTATTGGGAAATAGCCAATTTGATGTCCTTGTGCTCTCCCCCCTTTCCATTTCCTAGTACCTTTGGTGCAAAAAAAATTTCATGTTCTGTATAAATAGTTGAACTGGAACGATGAAAGAGAAGATGTATTCTTGGTGTGCATGACTTGTGTTAGTGACAACAATTGTAGCAATAGTGAAGGTTGGTTTACATTTCAAAAAATGCAAGCTATGTTTGGGGTAATATTAGGAAAAGTTACTGTAGATTGAATATTTAGACGGAGGTGCTAACTGCTAAGTATATTCTGTGTTTGCTCCTGGATATGTATTACTTTACCTCTTTCACTAGACTTGGTTGTTTGGATGTCAATTTGTGGTACCTGTTATGTGTTTGGTTGCTCAAATTAAGTTGCAGCACTCCTTTTTGCTGTTTGAACTTCAACACCTTTTGGTTTAACTTTAAATGTTCCCCTGTTATGTTTTTGGTTGCTCCAATTAAGTTGTAGACTCCTTTCTGAAATTTGAACTTCCAATCCTTTTGGTTTAAATGTTTCTAGGGCATGGTTATGTGATATGCTTGGTGGATTAACTGATTATCTTATAGTTGGTTTTCTACATCTTGGAGGACTATATTTAGTTGAATGCATGTCTTCTGAGTTGTTGAACTGAATATTTCTTGTGCTATCTTTTAATGTGGCTGGGGAAGTTATTTCTTTATTTCTAATTTGCTATTAATTTCAGGAGGAGGAAAAAAGATGCAAAAAGATGGATGTTGGCACTGAGCAGGTATCTCTTTTAAATCTAAGGTGCTGTTTTGATTGGGAACATGAAATATCTTGGTTCATCATGTCACAGGCATCAATGTGGTAATTTGGTGTAAAGTGTATATCTTGTACAAGGTTGATGGAAAAAAAGAAGAGCTGAATCCCCAAGAGTATCAACAAGGGACTGCATAATGATACATAACATAAAATGTTACCACCATAGGATCAAGGATTGGTACAGCATACCTTACATTTGGAAGTGAATAATAATTATTTATGAATCCCTTGAAATCCATGGATCGGAGATTTGAGGTCCTCTTGTTTCCTCCAATCCATTTACATCAGGGATCTAAAATTGCTGATCTTAAATCCTGTGTATGAATGTGTCCAGATGTTGGTGTGGGCCCCATCAGCAAGCCACAATCCAGCTCAAATCCTCGAATCTAGGTCCGATGGTTTCAAACGTTCCCTAAAAGACCAATTAAATAATTCTAAAGAAGAGAATAAAAGGTGATCATAGAGTGACATATATCCATTTGGAAAACCATCTCTCTCTCTCTCTCTTAATTTTATTCTTTTATATATGTATACAAGCTTAGATCCAAATAAGGAAGTAATCCTAAAAGAATATGAGTGGTAGTCTATATAAATGCCAATGACATGACAAAATCAACACTAATCTCCATCAAATTAGGCAAGCCATATAGAAATTTTGCACCACAATGGATCATGCCTGTACTTGGTTGGGTGTCATTGCCTGACATGTATGCATGACCCATATACACTAGATATGTAACTATATGTATGTAACTTTTTCCATATGGGTGAAATCATGATACAACAACAACTACTACGCCTTCATCCCAAAACAATTGGGGTCGGCGAGATGAACCAAAAAAGAAAATCATTTTGGGTCTTCCACATGAATCCCTCTCCTCCAATCATTTCTATCCAATGCCATGTCCTCGGTGAGGTTCAAAGCATTCATATCCTTTCCTATCGTCTCCATCCAAGTCTTCCTAGGCCTACCTCGACCTCTTTTAACTAATATATTTTCCCATTTCTCCATCCTTCTAACTGGAGCATCATTTGGCCTTCGCCGAATATGTCCAAACCACCGTAAACGATTCTCTCTCATCTTATTTTTAATGGGTGCAACGCCTACCTTCTTACGTATCTCCTCGTTCTGAATCTTATCTTTTATTGTATTTTCACACATCCATCTAAGCATACGCATCTCAGCTACACTCATTTTTTGAATATGATGTCTCTTGGCAGCCCAACATTTTGTACCATATAGTAAAGCGGGCCTAATAGTCGTCCTATAAAACTTTCCCTTCAACCGCAATGGCATTCTACGATCGCACAACACTCCAGTTGCACTTTTCCATTTCATCCACCCAACCTTTATCCTATGATTTACATCTCCATCAATTTCTCCATACTTTTGAATGATAGATCCCAAATATTTGAAACAACCATCCACCGGTATTTCTTGCTCACCAAGCTTCACTATAAACCGACATTCCATATACTCTGTCTTACTCTTACTCAACTTAAAACCACTTGCTTCCAATGTTTGTCTCCATAATTCTAACTTAGCATTAACCCCAACTCTAGACTCATCAATCAAAACAATATCATCAGCAAACAACATACACCATGGCAAATTTTTTTGAATTGATCTCGTAAGCTCATCCATCACAATAGCAAATAGGAAAGGGCTTAAAGCATATCCTTGATGTAACCCAACCGTTATAAGAAAATTGGTTGTCACCCCTCCACAAGTGCGGACATTGGTTACTACTCCTTCATACATATCCTTAGTTATACTAATGTACTTGAGAGACACACCTTTCTTCATCATTGTCCACCAGAGAACGTCCCTAGGTACTCTATCGTATGCCTTCTCCAAATCAATAAAAACCATATGCAAATATTTGTTCCTCTCTCTATTTCTCTCAATAAGTTGTATAAGAAGATCTATAGCTTCCATAGTTGATCTTCCAGGCATAAAACCAAATTGATTCTCCGATATCATGACAACCTTCCTCAACCTAGACTCAATCACCCTTTCCCAAAGTTTCATAGTATGAATCATGAGTTTTATACCACGATAGTTTGTGCAATCTTGTATATCACCCTTATTCTTATATAGAGGCACCAAAGTACTCTTCCTCCACTCATTAGGCATCTTATTTGTCCGCGAAATTTTGTTAAAAAGATTTGTCAACCATTCTAAACCTTTCTCTCCCAAGCATTTCCAAGCCTCGATAGGTATACCATCTGGGCCAACTGCCCTTCTTGATTTCATTTTCTTCAAAGCCTCTGCAATTTCTTTCTTTTGAATCTTGCGCATGAAGTCACAATTCGTCTCATGAAAAGGAATAGAGAAGTCTCCATGATCCTGAGCATGACTTTCATTAAATAGCTTATCAAAATAATCTTTCCATCTCTCCGTAATCTCCTCATCTTTGACTAAAACCCTTTGTGTTTCATCTTTGATACATCTAACCATACTAAGATCCCTCGATTTCCTATCTCTCATCTTTGCAAGCCTATAAATATCCTTCTCGCCCTCTTTGGGTGAAATCATGATGACTGCATTATTTTTTCTATAAAAATTTGATAACTTGAGAACCTTTTTTTATTGAAAGAAAACAGAATATTTATTCACACAAGTTCACGTATGTTATATAATCCTATATAAGGGCCTATTCATTGTTCAGGTTGGTGCAATCCCCTAAATTCTTAATATTCCAAATGTGCTGTATTGGTTTCTGCAAATGACAGTGGAACATGTAATGCTGCATGGTACACCAGACAATGGTGGCATAGTTCGTAACATTATAATATAGCCATATGTTCTGGTCTTTCAGAAATCTGGCTAGCGTAATTTTGTTACTTCCTTTTTCCTTTTAGGCTCTGTTTGAAAACTGGCAGATGGGATGGGAGTTCATGCATTTGGTAGATACATGGTCAAACTACCTTGGTGGTGGGTGTTCGTAAACTGGAAGCTGAAATGGGAGTTTGTGCATTTGGGAGGGGAAGTGAGACTCTCCCCTTTATATTTGCACAAAATAGTAGATTTGGCAGTTACTGCTTTTCTAAATGCGTAAACTCCCTCGGACTACCAGTTTCCTAACAAAGCCTTAAAGATGAAGTGAGCTTTTCACAGTTCTTGATTCATCATACTGTGTGAAAACTTTGTTAAACAAGTAATATTTTATTTACCTGCTTTCTGAACTTTATTGTCATATCTTTATTTTTTTAGCACGCAAATCATTTTCTTGCATTTTATTATGTTGTTTTTGCTTGCTCTTAAGTTTCTGTTTCATTTTACGGTCAATATTTTGGACGCATTTGGTGTTATCTCTGTTCCTCTATTTAGGTAATATTCATCTGCAAAGAAAGAGTTGATGGCACATATGTTATTATGGTAGTTCTTGATTTCTTATTTATAATCTCCGGGTTCCGTAATTGCCTACTATTTAATGTTTTTTTGTGGAACAATTTAGACGCTCTTTAATAATGTTAATTCAGGGAAAGAAACATAAGGCAAGCCTGAAGGGGAAAGATAAGAACGTTCCGGCAAAGTCATTTAAGTTGAGAAAGGTAGCTCATATGGTTTGTCTTTCTAACATTCACCTATATGGATGGTCTTTGTTGTTTGTGTCGATCCACTGGTTTTGTTGTCTATTTCGTTTTGCGTGTAGGTTACCAGTGGGAATGCTGCAATGACTCATTTGCCTATAATTTTAGGTGTTCCTTGTGTTGACTTTCATATCATGGAGATGTTTTCCTTACGAACCCCAGAAATCCAAGAATGCAGTTCTTGTTTATGTGTTCTGTTTTTTTAGTAAAGAGAAGTGAATTTCATTATGGTTGCAATACAAAATAAATTCTCTTATAGCTGATCAGTTTATGATGGGGCTATCTCCCTTTATATCCTCTCATTAAAAGATCCTCTTGATTCATCACCTAGATTATGAAGTGCTCTTTGTTTCATGTGAACAATGAAAGCCTCATGGATGCCTAGGTGATAGATATTTTTGATATCTATTGCTCATTGTGCCATGTTCATTGCCACAAATTTCATAAGCATCGAGTCACTGACTGCAGGTTCCATGTCTAGGTTTTTTATGGGTTTTACTGAGTTTCACCATGATACAAGCATGTAAAGGAGAGTCAAATATCTGAAAATATGGTGGTCCCATCATCATAATGTTCTTAATGCCACACATGCGCAAATATCAGGTTCGCTAGTCGACTAGTTCCCACTTGGTTGACTAGGCCATAAGGACCATCTGTATCCACTTTTTTTTTTTTTAAAGGCTCTTCTTCTTGTACTTATTCGTCTTCTATGACACTCAACTTTGTCTTTTTTTCCTTCTGTGCTACAGTCAAGAGTATTGTGTAATCTGATAATTTGCACTACAAATGTTATTTTTTGTTATTTTATCATTTCAGACCCTTTGCATATGTATAGTTGTTTGGTTTGTACTTGTGATAATTACCCGTTGAGATAATTATGTGTTTTCTTTTTGATTGGATTATGTTGTATGTTTACAGTGTAGATTTCCTATTATAGTGAGCTGATCATTTCATGACATTTTTGCCCTTTTTTTGTATTCTTTATCGTGAGAGTTCAGTGCAGCATGATTTTGGCATTGTTTCTCTGTGGCACATGTTTCCATTTTCTGCCATTAATTTTCCTCTTTTGGAGTACTAGTTTTATTGCTTTTTGCGTACTTTGTAAAATTAAAAATCCTGTTGTGTATGTTTGAGTGCCTTGGATCTCAGATCTGACGATCTGAGCTGGCATGAGGCTGTTTGATGTGGTGTGGGCCTCATGCCAGAGATCCGAGGCATGCAAACGCTGGACCTCAAATCTGCTCATTTCAGGGATTTTAGATCCCTGAAACTGACACCTGGGTACGGGTACAACACAGCAATTCCAAAAAATGTGGGTATGGGGACATGGCTATATATATTAAATATCACATATGCAAAATAATTTCAAAATAAACTGAATAAAATCTAAACATATATGCTATATATAAAATATATATTATATATTGAAAATTTAAAGTTATTAACTGAAAATATAATTATAAATTATAAACTATAAAGTAAATTTAAACTTGTATGTTTGGAAGGTAAAAAGGCGTTTCCAGGTGTCGACGCATGTCGACACGAGGATACGGGTGTCAACACAGGTACGGAGGGCAACATGGAGTGTTTGGGACTCTGGGTACCATAGCCCTGAAATAAAGATTGAGGGCGATTGATCCTTCTATCTCTGATCAAATCAGACCTCGGATCTTGATATCCGAGGGATTCAAACACACCCAATGAATTTGTTGTGTTATATGATTAATTAGTAACTATCATGAAGTATGAACTGATTGTCCCGTTTTCTTTTTGATATTGATTTGCTGTATGCTGTTTTACTTGAAGATATTCCACGATTTTATTGAACATTTAATTGAATATTGTTTATGGTGCTGTGACAAGGTACTAACATTTAAGAACTTGTGGTTGTATACAATGCACATTGTTGCTTGTGTTTTCCATGACTCATTATTAGTTATATGTTTTTTATTACATGTTCTTATGACTTACATTTTAATGTATACCATGCTAAATATGTTAATTTTAGCATTTTAGTTTGTTTATTTTACTTTTGAAAAATAATTTGTGTCCTTACTTGATGCCTAGGCACCACCTGGGTACCAATTGGTTATATAGGGCATTGGCGTGTTGGTAGTACCTAATGCTTTGGACTTGAACCTGCCTTACCACCTTGACAACCTGAGCACTTTACCATTGTGCCAAGCAATGCTCCTCATCTAAGGGGCTTAGGAGTTTGAGGATATGTGGGACTAGTCTAGCACAAATATTGTCCATATAACAGTCATTTTGAGCAGCGTTGTTAGCAGTACAGTGTTCTCTAGGTGCATATTGTCTACATAACCAATGGCATGTCAGTTTTGTCATGAAAAAGGTATCTAATATGTGCATCATTAATTGCTCCTCTTAAACTCAAAGCTAAACACTTGGACCATGGCGGGGATAGCTCATGGCAGGGATTCTGTTTCAATCTTGATCACTAAATGGTGCCTGATTACAATGGAATGTGTTGCGTGTACTCTATTGATTATGCATGCACGTGATCTTTTTCTTGGTTGGATGGTTCCTTTTACTCTGTCGATGGCTTTGTGCTCTTATTAGACTTTCACTTACCAGTGAATTGGATTAAGTTTATTATTGTTGTCTCACTTGATGTGTAGGATGGAGGTAGGAATCATGTTGAACCGAAGCATCGTTCTAAGAGGCCTGACTTAAAGGCTATTACAAAGGTGAGTTTTTTGTTTTGTTTTGTTTAATGCATGTTATGGTTTCTGAGGCTTGGAGCAGTTGGTTAATCATATCAAGCTATAACTATCAGTATTAAAAATGCTTTGGGTCACATGTTTTGCTGTTAATAATGTCTACATTTTCTGAAAAAAAAAGCATGAGAATACCAAATGCCTCTTTCCTTACACGGCATATCTACCCAGTTCAAGAGCAGCATGTAGTTCCCTTCTGTTTAATTAGGCTAGATTTATTTATTTATGTCTCTCCATAGTAGCATAGCCAATGTAATGTTAACATATGTAGGTTATCATATATATATGTGTGTGTGTGTGTGTGTACATATATATATATATATATTATGCTTTTGTAATATATATCTATATATATATTTCACATGTATATGTATATTTATATATAGTTTTCTTTCTGTCTTTTGAAATGCCCACTAGGGTCAATTTAGTGTTTTTGTACCTAGGTAAATATTCATGTCCACTATGGACATTTTTAGGTTTCTTTATTTAAATTTTTTATTTTTCTTTTCTTTATTTGACCTAGGGCAAAAGGGTCCTTCCTTTAGAGTCGTTAAGACCCTCCCCAATGGTCATAAATATGGCCGTTGGGGGGCTCCCAACGACTCTATGGGATCTCCTCTTGGTCCCCATAAGTTGTATAAATAGGGAACTTTGGCTTCCATTCTTAATGCTTTTCTAAGCATTTTGAATCTATTATTCTTTATATTTTTGTTTTCCCTCTTCAAATATTGTGAGTGTTTGGTGATTTGCCCTTTGTTGTTTATTGTATTTTTCCCATTAGTGACATCTTGTTCATGTGTTTGTGCCTTCTTTGTAGTCACTTTGTGACATTGTTCTTGGCACTTGTGTTTCATTACATGGTGTCAGATCTCCTAGGTGTTTCAACACTTTGAGACTCAATTTTGTAGTGTTTTGAGAGTGTGATTAAGTTTCACACACTTGTTCTTTTCTTCTATTCTTCCTCTCTTCCACAATGGCCGATAAAGATGCAAAGATAAATATCTCATTCAAATTGAATGGGATCTATGTCACATGGGTGCGAGTGCGGGAGCGGGTGCGGGGGTGCAGGGGTGCAGCAGGGGCAAAAATGCAAAAAAAATATTTCTATATATATATATATAGATAGATAGATAGATAGATAGATAGAAGGGGGTCGGGGGTTCCCCCGACGCGGGTCGGTGTTCAGTTTTTTTTGCTGGTGTGTTTGTTTGAAGACTTATTACCCACGTTCTGCATGTTGTGTACTTTAGCTCAACAGGACAAAATTGATGAACCGAAAGGATTGGCAATCTGATCGACCCAGCCTGCTGCATTTTGCTAACTGTCATGATTCAATCATGTCTGAAACTCCCTGGTCTTCACAAAAAAAAATATAAGCGAAAGGTTTGACATGGTTTGTTGGAGAGAGAGTCTTCACTAGGCCTACGACGCCACTGCCTAGCAACAACAAACAACAACAACTACTACACCTTCATCCCAAAACAATTGGGGTCGGCGATATGAACCAAAAAAGAAAATCATTTTGGGTCTTCCACATGAATCCCTCTCCTCCAATCATTTCTATCCAATGCCATGTCCTCGGTGAGGTTCAAAGCATTCATATCCTTTCCTATCGTCTCCATCCAAGTCTTCCTAGGCCTACCTCGACCTCTTTTAACTAATATATTTTCCCATTTCTCCATCCTTCTAACTGGAGCATCATTTGGCCTTCACCGAATATGTCCAAACCACCGCAAACGATTCTCTCTCATCTTATTTTCAATGGGTGCAACGCCTACCTTCTTACGTATCTCCTCGTTCCGAATCTTATCTTTTATTGTATTTTCACACATCCATCTAAGCATACGCATCTCAGCTACACTCATTTTTTGAATATGATGTCTCTTGGCAACCCAACATTTCGTACCATATAGTAAAGCGGACCTAATAGTCGTCCTATAAAACTTTCCCTTCAACCGCAATGGCATTCTACGATGGCACAACACTCCAGTTGCACTTTTCCATTTCATCCACCCAACCTTTATCCTATGATTTACATCTCCATCAATTTCTCCATATTTTTGAATGATAGATCCCAAATATTTGAAACAACCATCCACCGGTATTTCTTGCTCACCAAGCTTCACTACACTCCCATCACTACTTCGTTGCTTACTAAACCGACATTCCATATACTCTATCTTACTCTTACTCAACTTAAAACCTCTTGCTTCCAATGTTTGTCTCCATAATTCTAACTTGACATTAACCCCAGCTCTAGACTCATCAATCAAAACAATATCATCAGCAAACAACATACACCACTGCAAAATTTTTTTTTTGAATTGATCTCGTAAGCTCATCCATCACTATAGCAAATAGGAAAGGGCTTAAAGCAGATCCTTGATGTAACCCAACCGTTATAGGAAAATTGGTTGTCACCCTTCCACAAGTGCGGACATTGGTTACTACTCCTTCATACATATCCTTAATTATACTAATGTACTTGAGAGACACACCTTTCTTCATCATTGTCCACCAGAGAACGTCCCTAGGTACTCTATCGTATGTCTTCTCCAAATCAATAAAAACCATATGCAAATCTTTGTTCCTCTCTCTATTTCTCTCAATAAGTTGTATAAGAAGATCTATAGCTTCCATAGTTGATCTTCCAGGCATAAAACCAAATTGATTCTCCGATATCATGACAACCTTCCTCAACCTAGACTCAATCACCCTCTCCCACAGTTTCATAGTATGAATCATGAGTTTTATACCACGATAGTTTGTGCAATCTTGTATATCACCTTTATTCTTATATAGAGGCACCAAAGTACTCTTCCTCCACTCATTAGGCATCTTTTTTGTCCGCGAAATCTTGTTAAAAAGATTTGTCAACCATTCTAAACCTTTCTCTCCCAAGCATTTCCAAACCTCGATAGGTATACCATTTGGGCCAACTGCCCTTCTTGATTTCATTTTCTTCAAAGCCTCTGCAATTTCTTTCTTTTGAATCTTGCGCATGAAGTCACGATTCATCTCATGAAAAGGAATGGAGAAGTCTCCAAGATCTTGAGCATGACTTTCATTAAATAGCTTATCAAAATAATCTTTCCATCTCTCCGTAATCTCCTCATCTTTGACTAAAACCCTTTGCATTTCATCTTTGATATATCTAACCATACTCAGATCCCTCGATTTCCTATCTCTCATCTTGGCAAGCCTATAAATATCCTTCTCGCCCTCTTTGGTATCCAACTTGTCATAAACCTCCTTATATACCTTATCCCTTGCGTTCCGAATTACTTTTTTAGCTTCCTTCTTTGCTATCATATACTTCTCCAAATTCTCATTATCACGACTCTTACTTAGATTTATATAAGACTCTCTTTTAACCTTAATAGCTAATTTGACATCCTCGTTCCACCATGATGTATCCTTACCTAGCGGTGCACCGCCTTTAGACTCACCCAATACCTACTTAGCCACCTTTCTCATGCCACCCGCTATCTTATTCCACATTGATTCTGAATCCTCCTCGATACACCAATCAACTTCCTTAGCTACTTGTTCTACAAACATTCCTTGTTTAGCTCCTTTCAGTGCCCACCACTTAATTCTAGGATCTATCCTATGTCTTTCCCTTTTGTGGCATTGTCTAATTCTAATATCTAAAATTAAGACTCTATGTTGTGTAGCTACACTTTCTCCCGGTATAACCTTACAATCGATTCAACAACCCCACTTTTAAATGTTACTAGGTGAGACTCCCTCTTCCTAAACCAAGTGTTTGCTAAGATCATATCATAGGACAAACCAAAATCTAAAATCCTTTCTCCACTTTTGTTTCTTTCTCCTATACCATAGCCTCCATGGATACTCTCAAATCCATCTCTACTAATGCCTACATGTCCATTAAGGTCACCGCCGATGAAAAGCTTTTCTCCATAAGATATCTCTTGTACTACTCCATCTAAATCTTCCCAAAATTGACGCTTAATAGAATCATCTAAACTTACTTGAGGTGCATAAATACTAATAATATTAATAATATCCATACCTAATACTAATTTAATAAGTAAAATCTTATCACCCTTCCTGCGGACCTTAACTACATTATCTATAAATTCACGACTCATAACAATCCCTACTCCATTCTTATTCCTATTTATTCTTGTATACCAAATCTTATATCCCCAAGCTTCTATCACTTTTGCTTTCTCACCTACCCATTTGGTCTCTTGTAGACATAAAATATCAATCTTTCTCCTACACATAACATCTACTAACTCTACCAACTTACCAGTTAAAGACCATATGGTCCAAGTGGCTAACCTAATTTTATGGTCTTGGACTAACTTCTTTACCCCCACCCGTCCAACAAAGTGAGGGAACCCTTGCCTATTTGACACCACACCCGGGCGCCGGTGTGACGCGTCGCTTCTGGGCGACGACCTAGCAACCCTTGCCCATTTATCACTGCCTTCGGGCCTATAGAGTACAACGCGTTGCTCAGTAGGGCACACCCCAACGAAATTCTCATATTGGTTCATATTCATAGGGTATGACTAAATTTTTATGCTGGCTGTCACTGGCCTACCGCAACCCTCCTCCTTTATCCGGGCTTGGGACCGACAATGTATAACTAAACAGTTATACGCCACTGCCTAGCGTTCTTCAAATTTCATTTTATATACAGTTGCACACAGATGACAACTAAAAGAAATTTATTGGATTTGACATGTGGAAAAGAGAGGTCTACACAAGGCTACGACTAGAGCACCTCGTCTGGAGAAAAGTGAATACTAATAGCCACCAAGGCTCTACTCTACCACCATCATTATCATTTATTATCATTTATTATGGAGGGAGAAAATCCTTGACGAAAAAGGATTTGGTTGGTTGAAGCATAAAGACTTCAAAAGGCTCTTGAATTTTGGTTTTAATTTTTGTGGAAGACGGATCATCATTTCCAAGTTAACAGTATGTTTTCCAACGCTGTGAATTAATTGTTTGGAGGGAAGAATAGCATGGGATGCCAACAAAGCTCGCCAGATGTTGTGGACACAAGTGCCCCTTTATAAAACAGGAGCAGCAACAACAAGAAGCTGTCCATAAATTTTTTTTTAAATTTTGCAGGGCAATTTTTTTCTAAAAAAAATCCAAATAAAAATGGACCAAAATGATCTTGGGTGCGATCAACGCACCCAGGATCGGGTTGACCATACCCGGTGCCACACCCACACTCGCGTCGAGTCACGTCGACGCGGGTGCAGCACCCTGCTAGCCGAATCCCTGTGACATAGAATGGGATCAACTGTAGAATATGGGCGGCTGCTATGAAAAACAATCTCAAAGGCAAGAAACTTTGGGGATATGTATGTAGCACCATTCCAGAATCTCAATTAATGCTCATCAAGAAGGAAGAGAACAAAGTCCGAAATTGAAGATTGAGAAATTGAGCATGCCAAAATATTGGCATGGTTCATGAATAATGTGAATAAGTTGTGCTAATCTAGCCGAATTTAGAAAGGCAAATGGAGCTTAATTTTTCATGAAAGGTATTCATACTCAAAAAGGCTTTGCTAGGAATTTCTTTTTGCAACAAAACGTAACAAGAATATAGCAAGATAATATGAGTATTAGAAATTATTATAGTACTTTATCCCCTCTATGAGGTGAGCTTTCTCTCCTTAAACCTCAATGGGAAGGAAGTGCTATTGCCATAAGGCAAAAGCAAATGAAGAGAGAGATTTTTTCAATTCATTCATGGGTTTCGACTCAAATTTGAACAACTAAGAGGATCCCTACTTCACAGGGCATCAACTCCTCTTTGTGAAGTTCTTGTTGATTTATGCCATGACGAAATTTGCTTAGCTCTTAGAAAAGATATTGATGAGATTCATGCAGTATCTAAATTGGGCAACAATACGAGGACACATAAACCTCTTTATTTTTTGAAAAAATAACTATAACAACAATGGTGGAGGAGAAAAAATTATGTCATTTTTGTAATGAACCAAGACATCTTAGACTCAATTGTCCTAAGCTTAAAAGAAAGGTGACTTCCATTGGAGATAACCCAAGCAATAAAAATGAAGAACCAAAAAGGGACGAAGACATTAAAGGATCCATTGCTCAACTTATGGAAGCACTTCAACAATTTATGAGAAACAACTCTTCCACACCCACTTTTAGTATCATGGTTTTATAAACTCCCTATATGTTTTCTTGGATTCTTGATTTGGGTGCTTCCTTTCATATGACACCAAATGCGTATCTTTTATTCGAACAAATCATTAAATATTTTAATTCATTTATTTCGATGGCTGATGTTACATCCTTAGATGTTAAAGGAATCAGAAGCCTTTAAAATATTTTGAGTAAAGAAAAAGAATTTTATGTTAAAGAAATTAGAATTATTCCAAACCTCTATTTAAATCTTTTTTGTGTTTTCAAATACCTGATCTTGGTTGTAGTATCTCTTTTTCACCAACAAATTGCTTTGTGTAGGATCTTTTCTCCCAGAAGCGGATTCGGCAAGGCCATAGAAGAGGAGACCTATATTATATGGATTTTTTGTCTTTGCCATATAATTTTTTTTGTAATCATGTGCACTCTAAAGATGTTGTGACTTGGTACAAAAGGCTTGGTCATTCTAGTGTCTCTAAGTTGATCTCTTTCTTTTCTTAGCAAAATTTTGTAATGAAAAGGAATTTACATGCAATGATTGCATTCTTGAAAAAATGCATTCTCTTCCTTTTCTACATATCAATTTTATTTCAAGGAGACCTTTTGAGCTAATGCATTTTGATGTATAGGGATCGACACCCGTCATATCTAAGGGCGGATATCCTTATTGATGATTTTGCTAGATACACTTGAGTTTACTTTCTTAGGTTCAAGTCGGATGTTTTTTATATTTTTAAAGAATTTTATATCTTTATTCAAAATCAATTTCAAAATAATATTGCTATTTTTTAAATCTTATTCCAGAAGGAAATACATGTCAAATGAATTTCAAAATTATCTCAAACAAATGAAATTATTCAACAAAGATCTTGCTAAAAAAGTCCTCAACAAAATGGTTTTACAGAAAGAAAACATAGACATCTTATTGAAACTACAAGAACTCTTATTTCCAAAAATGTTTCAATTTTTTTGAGCCAAAGCTGTTCTTTCCGCAATATATCTTATAAATAGGATTCCATCTTCGTGTCTAAAAAATGCTTCTCCTTTTGAAATATTATTCAAAATGTCTCCATATTTGAAAAAGTTGAGAATCTTTGGTTGCAATTGTTTTGTTCTTTTTGAAGGACAAGATAAACTTTCACCAAAGGCTCTTGAATGTGCTTTTGTTGGCTATAGTGAAAATAAAAATGATATACGTGTTATGATGTTAAAAATAACAAACTTTATATTTCAAGAAATGTGACTTTTCTTGAGGATCAAAATGGATTTGAACATCAAAAGCCCAAGGAAGATAATGATTATTCTTTTGTATTTGATTTATTACCTAGAAATCATTCTAATGATGTAATTTGTGATGATAACAATTCTCCTCCAAGGGATGATTCTCCTAATGAGTATCTTAATGATGTTCGTGTGTACACATGACGTGAGGGAAATGTGTATCAAAATGCTTTTGATATATATTAACAAGATCTCTCTTTAGATGACCAAGTAGAGGAATCATTACCTAGACTGTCCTTTAGAAGTGTTAGACCTCTTTAAAGATTTGTGTCATATGATTTTTTCCCCAAATTATAGAGCTTGTCTAATGATGATCCATTCTCATTATGAACCCTGAAACTTTGATGAAGCTAAACATCTACATTGGATAGATGCCTTGAAACTAGAGTTAGAGACACTCAATAAATCTAACACTTGGAAAGTGATAACTCTTCCTTTTGAAAAAAAGACTATTGAGTGTAGATGAGTTTATAAAGTAAAAATAAAAAGCGATGGATCATTAGAAAGATATAGGGTTAGGTTGGTTGTTAAGGGGTATTTTCAAGAATATAAAATTGATCATGAAAAAACTTTTGGTCTGGTTGTTAGGATGGCTAGTGTAAGAACTTTAATAGTACTAACGTCTATCAAACAATGACTTATATACCAGTTGGATGTCAAAAATGCTTTTTTAAATAGTGATCTTTGTGAAGAAGTCTATGTGGATCCCTCACTTGTTCTTGAAATAAAAAAGGAAAAATTCTTAAACTTGATAAAGCTATTTACAATCGTAAACAAGCGCAAAAAGCTTGTTATGAGTCTATGACCTCTTCAGTAAAGTTGTTGATAGTGGATTGAGATTGATTCATTTCAAAATCTGAATTGGCCTATCCCTTGAATCA
This sequence comes from Nuphar pumila, assembly GCF_984573655.1. NCBI lineage: Eukaryota > Viridiplantae > Streptophyta > Magnoliopsida > Nymphaeales > Nymphaeaceae > Nuphar > Nuphar pumila. The sequence continues at coordinate 180,828,197 of NC_143249.1, read as the reverse complement.
TTTAGAAAATCGTTTCAAGGCCTGGTATGATCCTGACAACATTGATGTCGATACTAGATGTACTATCTTTGTTTATCATTTCTGTGACTATTTTGCTCTAGCGATGCTTAATTTGGAAAATATACTTGCCGTACTTTTTGCGAACTTACAACTAGAAAATGGATTTAGTTTGGGGATTGAATTGGTTATGATAAGATTTGGTGTCACTTCTCAATTTCCTGGGTTAATGGGGACGAGAAAATAATTGGGTCTTCATTATTACTTCTGAGCACACGATGCATATGTGCATCCGTTTAATATGAATTTGCATGAACCTTGGTAACCAGGGTTGCAAGGTATGCGAGTTTCATGTTATTAGGTGTCTAGTAAGCTTCTTGAAGTATTGTGGATCCATTTTATATACATATAAAGTATAAACCAGAGTTACCGGAAACACTCGGGCAAGTGAGGAAGCATGCCTCCACCTCGCTTATCCTCTTTTTTTCATTTTTTCATTTTTCGTATTTTTATTTATTTTTTATTATTATTTTTTTCGCTTCTCCCACACTTCTTGTTCGCTTCCTAGGTCGCATCTGGTTCGCTTCCGAGATGATTTATGATTCACTTCTAAGTTGTCCCACGCTTCCCGCTTCTTAAAATTTTGAAAGTGCCTCGCTTCCGGCTTCCGCTTCCTGCTAACTCGACTGACAACCATGGTATAAACATACCCTCATTCAAAAGTTTTGTGACATGATCATGATAGCACTGCAATACTAGTTGAAAATATTTTCTGATTTTCTGCAGAAACAAAATCAAAGTACATTCTTTTTCTATCTTTTGTATTATTTCCTGCATTTGTTTTTAAATATAGTGAGACACTTTTTTTGATATTTATAGAAAATCATCTACGAATTTGTAAAATCGCCTTGTGGAGATGTTGCTAAGAGTCTTAACTTAAGAAAAATTTCTACTTTTCTATGCCTTTTGGTGTGTGTGTGCATGTTATGATATTCTTGTCAATTAGTTATGCTGTTTTCCCCCTGCGGAATTTATTAGTTTACTACTTTGGCAGATGCTGGATAACAATACTGTTCTTTACCCTGGTAAAAGATTTGGGAATCTTGCAGGTATGTGCTCCTGCTTTTGATATAAATTTTTTCCATGAAATATTGGTACTTTGAGATGTAAAATTCCTGGTTGTTTCTTCTAAGGGATAATGCATTTAAAACTTGACTATGTTTCACTGATTTTCATTCCGTTTGGCAATTTCTGTTCCTGTACCTGTGGCAGGCATTGATGCTGGACATCAATTCTTTTCTCGGGCTGAGATGGTTGTTCTTGGATTTCATGGTCATTGGCTAAATGGGATTGATTATATGGGACTTTCCTACAGCAAATTGGTAACTGCTAAATTGCTAATAGCTATATGTTATTTGAAAATGCTTATTCATTAATATAGCTTCGATAAATATATCGAAAGTTAGTTTAATGGCTTCTTCAACTTAATATGGCTGTATTTCAACCTTTATGATTCTTTTGGATATTTTGACTTTCCAGTGCCGTGTAATTGATAAGGGCTTGAATACTCGTGAATAAGTTGTACAACTTCTTGATCTATGTTTTGGTGCACATTATGCATTTCATTGCTTTCATCTCTGTTCTTTTTTATTTCATCATTTTCGAAAAGGGAGGGGCCTTAAAGAAATGCCATACAAATACAGTATTATGCATTAAAAACTATATGTTTCTCATTTCATTACTTACTGTTGTTAGTTGGGATACAGCTTCGATGATGGTGATAGTCTCCATACTTAATTACCAACTTATTTGATGTGGGAGGTTTTTTCTTCTGTAGTTTCCCATTTTTAACCTTTGTGGCATCCTTTGCTTTAACATTTGAGGCATTGGTTCTATATCCTCTTCCCACTTCCCCCCTTGTTCTAAGCAGCACTATCATCTTGAAATCCACTGCATTCAGGGTTTGTTTACCGTCTTTCATGTTCAGTAATTTAGTTCTTATAAATCTTGAAGATTAGATCTCTCTTTTGATTTTCTCCTGTTGCAACTTTTTGTTTCCTTTTGTGTGTATTGTACATCATTTCATGGTGTCACATATCAAAATAATAGGTTGATTACACCCAGTGACATTATTGGTACTTTTTATCTGTTATGCACCATCCTCTAAATATGTATAGTTAGTCTCCTTTGCTCAAAGGTCTTCAAGTATTGTCTTGATATCTTGAGGGTAAAAAGGACTACCATTGTTACGATCATGTGTAGAAAAATGTCGTGGACCTCTGGACATGTATTTTTGGAACATCTTCCTTGTTTTGTATCTAATACCAAAAAAAAAAAACTGGTGAGATTGACACTTCAATTTTCATTCCTTTTTCTTTTGAAGAGAAAAATAAAGTTAGAGAACACTTCAAACATATACTTGTAGATCTTCATGTCATGATTGTATTTCATTATTTGGTAGTCATACATGATACAGATGGCTTTCTTAGCAGTCAACTCAATTTTACCTCTCTTGATGATGGGCAAACACCCCAGAAAATATATCAGTGTCACAAGACATTGTTTGCATCCTTTAATTCTTTGTTGTTGCCTTGTTTTTTATGATTCCTGTTCTTTTCAATGTCAAGCCTTTCTCGCTTTAGTTAATTCTTATGTTGAGCTAGCACCTGTCATGAAACTGCTTCTCAGCTTGAATGGCAGCAGACTGTGGCAAAAGAGTTGCTTAAGTTAGAAAGTATGCATGCTTTGGACTTGACTAAATTGCTCATAAGAAAGAAGCCCGTTCAATATGTGAGTATAGAAGATAAATAGAAGATCAAAAGGGAGCACTCAATGATATAAGACAAGACTTGTAGTTGAGAATTATCAGCAACAGTTTGGTATTGATTATGTGGAGACATTTGCTCTAGTAGCTCACATATGCTACTTAATATTTTTGCAATTAGAATCCTATAACGGTTGGGTTACATCAAGGATTTGCTTTAAGCCCTTTCCTATTTGCTATAGTGATGGATGAGCTTACGAGATCAATTCAAGAAAATGTGCCGTGGTGTATGTTGTTTGCTGATGATATTGTTTTGAATGATGAGTCTAGAGCTGGGGTTAATGCTAAGTTAGAATTATGGAGACAAACATTGGAAGCAAGAGGTTTTAAGTTGAGTAAGAGTAAGACAGAATATATGGAATGTCGGTTTAGTAAGCAACGAAGTAGTGATGGGAGTGTAGTGAAGCTTGGTGAGCAAGATATACCGATGGATGATTGTTTCAAATATTTGGGATCTAGCATTCAAAAGTACGGAGAAATTGATGGAGATGTAAATCATAGGATAAAGGTTGGGTGAATGAAATGGAAAAGTGCAACTGGAGTGTTGTGCGATCGTAGAATGCCATTGCGGTTGAAGGGAAAGTTTTATAGGACGACTATTAGGCCCGCTTTACTATATGGTACGGAATGTTGGGCTGCCAAGAGACATCATATTCAAAAAATAAGTGTAGCTGAGATGCGTATGCTGAGATGGATGTGTGGAAATATAATAAAAGATAAGATTCGAAACGAGGAGATACGTAAGAAGGTAGGCGTTGCACCCATTAAAAATAAGATGAGAGAGAATCGTTTACGGTGGTTTGGACATATTCGGCGAAAGCCTAATGATGCTCCAGTTAGAAGGATGGAGAAATGGGAAAATATATTAGTTAAAAGAGGTCGGGGTAGGCCTAGGAAGACATGGATGGAGATGATAGGAAAGGATATGAATGCTTTGAACCTCACCGAGGACATGACATTGCATAGAAATGATTGGAGGAGAAGGATTCATGTGGAAGACCCAAAATGATTTTCTTTTTTGGTTCATATCGCCGACCCCAATTGTTTTGGGATGAAGGCGCAGTTGTTGTTGTTGTTGTAGAAGTGGAATATATTGCCGCTAGATGTGAAGAATCCATTCAGTAGAGATTTGGAGGGAAAAGTCTTTGTAGAGTTTCCCCTAGTATATTAGATTTTGAGTGGAGAATCTATCAGCTTCACTATGCAGTGTATGGTTTCAAACAGTTCCACAAAACATGGTCTCAAAAGTTTAATATTGCAGTAAGATACTTGTATTGCATAGAGTTATGATGATTCACCCCATCTTTATTTCTTTATCATTATACGTACATTTTTTGCTTTTTTTTGTATGCTAATGCTATGCTTGTTATAGGTGATAATATTCAACTAGTAGCTATTGTGAAGCACAATTTTGGACTGATGTTTGGGATGATGTTCTTGGGCTTATTTCACAATTTCTTAGGGCCTGAAGCTGTGCACTCGTGGAGCTATTAGTTGTTGCAGCATAAGTAAGAGGCCTAGTGACTCGAGTTAGACTAATTCATGATGCAAGCATGTGGACACACCTATCGAAGACTATTTCAAGTTTAGATCAATGGGTGGGTTGCCACTTAGTCATCCAATTATAGATAGGCATTTGGTAGAGACTCTTATTTACTTGATCATCTGACAATCTTATATTACTTATTCAGTACATTTGGTTCACCAACTTATGAGTGCGACATACAGTTCATCTTGCCTCCATGTTAAGGATTATTCATTATGTTCAGGGCATTATGCATTAATATGTTATTTTTCTCTTCATCTTCCTCACTTGAGCTTTCAACTTCTAGATATTCTGACTTTGGCAGTTGCAGTAGGAGTTTGACAATCGACAATGGGCTTTTGTATTTCCTTTTAAAATTCCGTGATCTTTTGAAAAGTAAAAATGGAGGATAACACCGTCTACTACAAAGACAGAATATCTAACTATGCTCAAACTGCAATAGATCAGTGTCGGGTTGTCTTCCTCCACATTCTTGCACTCCATCTTATTTTATTGATGTATTGATGGCCCATTCTTCTGTTCCATCTTTGATTCAATCACAGGTATTGAGGTTTGACCATCCACTCTTGCTTGTTCTTATGCTTGTACACTTCTTGTATTCCTTGTGCATCACAAACTTTTCATCCTTTAAAAGTTCTTGAGCTACGAGTTTGCCAACCACCCTCCTTCCTTGCTAGAAAAGGGGAAGAGATAAAGAAGGGTAAGAACCCAATGGCTGCACTTGAGGCCTTTTAGATTACTAGTGATGACAAAGATGTGAGACTTGCTTGTGTTCCTTATCAACTCTTCTTTTGGTAATTGAAATGATTACCCCATGAAATCTCTCCTTGATAATTTAATTTATTCTCACATGAGCATCATTGCTGGCCAATGGGTGTGACCTTGATCTTGTATGGCCTGCTAGTGTTACGGTCGACCTGCATGATCTTTTGTTTGATTTGGGAGTGCACAATGGCATCCTCTTTTTAACATTTTAAATATCTCACCCTTCAAGCCATGTGGAAAAATTAGAACTCTGTTGTTTGTGTTCAATGCACACTCTACTTGGGTTAAATAGGTAAGAAGCACATGGCAAACCTTGTTTTGTGGACAATATATCAAAGTTTAATAAAGGTTCATCAGTAACCTGGCTGCAAAATTTTGGGCAAAGCCGTTTAAATATAACTTGGGTGTTTGCATGGCAAGCAGGGAAATGTGGTCTTGCAAAGGCATTTGGATGTGCCTTTATCAAGATGAAAATTGTGGCTTGCATTTGATTGAAGTGTAGTTCATTAGGATTGAAAATTCAGTCATTATAAATGTATGTTAGCTGGAAACTTGGTTTTCTTAACTCAAATTGGAATATCTGTAATATTTGTCAGGCTTTGAAGTCAAATTTATGCTTATTTTATCTCCTATTCTCATTTTAAAATTTATTTTGTATTTTTGAGCTGGAATTCTCGTCAAAAGATTTGTTGTGTTAAGCTAGAGATGATTTGTGTGATACTTAGTTGATCGTTTTATATGGTTAGGCTATGTGCTGACATATTATGTGTGCCTGGATATTGACCTTCTCAAAATTGCAGGCTGAGTACAGGCATTTGAAGTTTCCACTCGCTGTCTCTATAGTTCTTTCAGGGATGTACGAGGATGATTTAGATAACTCTGAAGATGTTGTTTACACTGGTCAAGGGGGGAATGACTTGCTTGGTAATAAACGTCAAATTAGTGATCAGGTGATGGAACGCGGGAATTTAGCTTTGAAGGTGTGCACTTGATTTTTTTCTTTTTTCTTTGTCTTAAAATGCTTAAAAATAATATTATCTAAAAAATATTGCAAAAATGTCATGATATTTTGAAAATGTTGCGAGATTTTTCCGATTTTATTGGCTACTTTAAAATATCAATATTTATTGCGATATTTTCAAAATATTTCATATATTAATGACTATGATTTATATATAGTTAATATTTGGTGCTATTGAATGCACACAAATATTGAGTATGAATCTCCTTCTTTTCATATTTTTTAATTTTTATTTTTTAAATTGGACCTTATGGATGTGGTCTACAAGGTTTGTTTAGTAGAAAATGAGTTTTGAATCATGAGATAGTGGCGTGTAAGTGGTTTTTCTAAAGGCTTCAAAAATCAATTGACTACAATGCATTACAATTGCAAAACTTAAAATATCATATTTTTAGACTGAAATATCTCGATCCAAGCTTTGGTCCTTAGCAAGCAAACTGTACTGAACACATCTATGTGATCATATTGAGGCGATCAAGTTTGAATCTTTGATTTCCAGCTCAATAGCTTCGTGCATTCAATGGCACCAAATGGTAGCCTTTGTATAGATCTATTTGCTTATTTTCTTAATGAACCTCAAGTCTGGCTTGCATTTAGTAAATGAACCAATCTCGGGTTGAGAATTAGCAAACTGTGGCCATGCTTCTGGTTAGAGACTCAACTTGTTATGCAGTGCTAACATGGGGTGAAGAGTTCTTTATTTAGGTAATTCTCTCCCTGTTGACGGACTGTAGCTTAGAAATGTAGTCCATGTAGTTGGTGGTTTGTCAAATTCCTATGGCTTCACAGATTTTAACCATACTCACAAATCTCGTCGATATTTTGAATATCACGCGAAAAAATGTGAAATATTACAAAAACAAAAAATAAACATTTAAAACACAATATTTTTAAAAAGTTACTACATTTTAATTTCTCATGATTTTATCATGACTTTTTGATAAAGCCTTGTTAAAATACGTGCTGATGATTTTTCGATAAAGGGTGTTTTTGTCAATAGACAAAATATCCCCTTAAATTTTCATGGGTTTCAATAAAGAAAGAACCTTGAAAATGAAAGAGCTTTTGAATTTCAAAAGAAACTTTCTTTTTTTTTTTTGTTTTCACGGTTCGCAGTAAAGGGAACCATGTTATTTATGAATGGAAATGATGGAACATGATGCCTTTTATGGATCATTATGGGGCACTCTCTCTTCTCCCTCATTGGTATGGGGCTAAAACGTGTCCCTTTACATAAACTACAACACATCCTAATGAAGTAAAGGGCTTACTTTAAATCATGATTTTAACGAATTTGTAAGGAAAGAATTTTGTTGTAAATTTCAATGTATTTTACAAGTTTTTTGATATGCTTCATATTTTTTTTAGATCATTAATGTGCTGAGTTTTTTCCTATATTTTTCGGGAAAAACATGAAACTTGAATTTCTCCCGAGATTTTCACTTGCTGAGAAATACTTGAGAGCGAGATTTGTGACTATGATTTAAACATACTTGAAATGAGACGAGTCACGAGCCCCTTGCGGCTAGCATATGTGTGGCTGTATGTGTGGTCATGTGTGGAGACCCAAATAGGGCTGGGAAATGAGACAAGCCCCTTGTGGCTCGGGCTATAAAGAGCTGGTTCGAACTCATAAAATAAGTTTGTCTTGCTGAACAAAAATTTGGGTTGTATACGTTGATTAAGCAGGAATAAATATATTCTAGATGTATTTTTCATAGTATTGTCTGGAGTAATAGAATGGTTTGTCTTCGAACCCCATTGTGCCATATCTCTCAAGAGAAGGGTTCCCAACCCTTATCTCTACATATATGGCTGTAATTAAATGGTGGTCTTCTACAAAAACTTGAGAAATCTTCAAAAGAGTGTCTATTGTAGATACTTCAAGCATAACCCATAAAAGGGTAAAAATTGAAGAACACACTAAAATAATAAATCTTTATTTCTTCACAAGAAATGCATAAGAAGCGTTGATTCAATGAGGAGGGGGATCAACCCTATTTATACAAGTGGAAGAGCTTGAGGAGAGCTCTTTTAGAGCTCTCCTTGAGAGTCGTTGGACCTAGTCCAACTGCTCTAAATATTGCCATTGGACTAGGTCCAACGACTATATTCTTAGTCAAGTCCTAGTTGGGACTTGACTAGAATACAATGTCTAGTTCAAAATGAACTAGACAATAAATAAAAATAAAAAGAAATACAAGAAAAGGAAAAAGAGAAAATAAAAAAAATATAATAATAATATAATATAATATAATACTATTATTATATGCATATTATATATGTTACATTTTACATTTTAACAATGGCATGCTCCTTTATGATATTTTTGAAGTCTTTAGATTGCAAGCAATATGTCTAGTGTTCAAATCCTGTTGCTTCCAACTTTAAAACAATGTACTTTTTTGGAAAATGATCCAGCTCAAGCTTGGCTTAATATGTCTACTGTTCGAATCCTATTAAATCCAGCTTTTTAGTTGTATATGTATATTTTGGGGTAAGGGAGACAGCTTGATCTTGGGCTCATCATGAGCTAAAGCTTGTCTCGGCTCACCTTAAACATGTACTAAGCTTGAACACCTCAAGCTCACCTCGTTCAGTTTGTTTACCAGTCCTAGACTCAGATATGATTGCACGTGTGATATGCTTTACACAGTTTTGATATGATTGGATATATCTTGTATACTGCACCTAACATGATCATGTAATTGCGGTTGAAAATTATGGTAGAAGATTTTCAAATTTCAGTTGAGATTTTCTGATTCCCTTTACATTCTTAATCGTTTGCTTTGCTGGTGATGCATTTATATTTTTTTACTATTTTTGCTGATTTTGGCTAATGAGGCCTAGGGTTTTTTGTTTCCAAAGTTATACTTTTGTTTCTGGCTGGCACTATGTCTACAATAGAACCTCCCATAATGAAATATGTGAAAATACAAAATGAGGGCCTCTAATGGCTTACAAGATCATAAACACAAAGTGAACATGCACATACATAAGTCCAACTAAATGGACAATACAAGAGCACAAAGGCACAATGCAAGCACTAAGTGCATTCAAGACATTAAAGAACTAAATAGAAAACACAAAACATAAAAAATATTCATCTTATTGAGCATTAATGCTTAAGAGAAGCATTAGAAAGTGAAAGAGGATAAAAGCCCCTATTTATACACATACAAGAGAGACGAACCTCAATAGAACTGTTGGACTATTCCAACTGCTCTCTTGACTAGTAAAAAAAGAACCCAATAACTCTATTTGATATTTGACCAAATTGTCCCAATAAAAAACAGAAAAGGACAAAAAGAAAATAATAAAGTAAAAATATTAATGTGCCCCTAATGCGAACAACCTATCACATAGACTGAAATGATCAAAATACCCCTAATAAGTATTTACCTATTATTACATCATTATAAATAAAATATGTATACATATATAGAGAAATTGGTAGCTGCTCACACAGTAGGTGTGAAGTGATATGTGCTAAATGAGTTTTTCTGCCCTTCCAGTGTTTTTTTGCAGTTTCGACCCCATAAGTGTGTCGGGCATGGTCGATTTACGAGGATTCCACTCCTGGATCATGTGTTTTCGATGAAAAAAATGATATTTGGAGCCTCAAAAATTTATAAAAGAGTTTGGACCGTTGATTTTTTGAACCTTATAAAAACCCACCCATGTGTTGGAATAGAATGCTTCAAGAGTTGATCCCTATAAAATCAAGTACATAGATCACATCTTTATGGTCAGAATCTAAAAATAAAATGAAAAAAGGCCATTTAGTACGTTCATTTCGCACCTAACTTGCTACCAATCACTCTCTCTCTCTCTCTATATATATATATACATGTACAACTTAACACCTTATATTTGTTTTATTATACCTATTTATTTTTGTGCAATTTTCTTGTACTTGTTTGATGTTATTAGACACCATTTTTTTGTAGTACAAAATTCTATTTGAGTACGCTTCCTTCTGCAGCATAACATGGAACAAGATATCCCTGTTCGAGTTACACGCGGGCATGAATCAGTGAACAGCTATTGTGGGAAGGTGTACACATATGATGGACTATATAGGGTGAGCTTACTTTTGGATTATCATTTCCAACATGTTTTCTGGTTTTGTTGCATGCAAAACTTTGTTGAATGGTTGTTTAATTGTATGTTATTGCATGTTCAGTTTGTGCATTATATATTTATGTTGGGGTTGTTACTCTTGTTGTTCTGCACTCAGCTTGTGTATCATCAACATGTATTTGGTGGATATGCTTGTCACAGGGTTACATGTTTGAGTACGAAGTGTTAAAAATGTATATATACATAGTGTAAATACATATGTATTTTGTACAACACACACACACACACACACACACATATATATATATATATAACTTGGTTAATAACTAAGTTAGGATAGTTTATATTTTACTTTTTTGTTCAGTTTGAATTAGTCAACATTTGTTGACTAGTCAAACCAAAAGAGATGTTGGGGAGGTCCAGAGGCTCTATTTAGAGCCGTTGGGCCTCTCCCAATGTCTCTTTGGAGCTCCTGTTATTTGTGTATATTTAGTGGTGAAACCCCTCCCATTTGTAATGCTACTTGCATGGATTTATATCAATAAAATATTATTCTTTAGCCTCTTGTGTTGGCCACTTTAGTCGGTTTTGTGTGTGAGCCTATTTGTGGATTTTTGTGTGTTCACCTTGGTGGTTTGGTTGACTTTGTTGTGTTTTTCTTTGTATCCACTTTAGTGATTTGGTGAACATCGTTTGCGGATCTCATTTTCTTACATGTTATCAGGGCTTGGTGATCAAGCTGAATTTGTTTTGAGTGCATCCCAAAGCATGCTACTCAAAATTTAAATGTGTTGAAGCTCCCTTGTAATTCCTATTCAAGTGCTTGTGAGATCATGATTGTGTTTCAACTAACGGAGCTGTGGTGCTCTCTTGGTGGTGGAGTGCTTGTGGTCTTCACCATGCTTTCTTCCTTTTCCCTCTTCTTTATTGTTTTCTTATTGTTCTATCTTCTTTTGTCCTTGTAAAATTGGATGACAATGAAAATGTCACCATAAAACCCACCAAACTCAATGACTCAAATTATGTAACATGGGCTTTAATTATGAAACACCACCTCATATGGCAAAAAGGGTTGTGACCCTTATGAGGACTAGTGGACCAACTGAACCTGTGGAGAAGGTGATAGGTATTCCAAACAACGGGTTATAAGAACAATAAAGTAAATACAACCTTCAAGTCCACAAAGGGTCAATAAAACAATATACAAAATGCACTTGAAGTGCTAATTCCAGAGCCACAAAGGACAATAACACATAAAAAATAGAGACTTTTATTAAGAAGAATTCTTTCAACATGGATAATTTACACTTGAGTTAGAATTCCTTATTTATAATGAAGTGGAGAGGCCAATATAACTTTCCGATAGAGCCCCAACAACTATATTGTCTTCCCAATAAATCCCAAGGCAAGTGTACATATTGAAACAATAATAAAATAAAAAAGACCAAAATGACAATTATAAGTATGCCCTTATTGAGCACAAACTATACAACATAATGAAATAAGCAAAATACCCAAACATCAATAATATGTATATATATATATATTTAATATACATATTTAGATGCACACATAATATATTTTAACATCCCCCATAAAACTTATGGTGAGATCACCGAAAGTTTGTTGAGAATTGACATAAAACGCAGAGCTGGAAGAGCCTTTGTAAAAAGTATGCTAGTTGTCACTCGGAGGTAACATATGACAACTCAAAACTCCTCGAAGATTCTCTTCTCTGACATAGTGACAATCCATCTCTATGTGCTTGGTTCTTTCGTGGAAGGTCTTGTTGCTTGCAATGTAGATTGAACTCTTATTATCACAACATATCTTCGTAGGACTAGAGATGTTAGTCCCATGTCTTTTAGAAGACTCCACTTCCAATTGATCTCCATGGTGATGGTTGCCATTTCTCTATATTTTTTTAGTGGATGATAGAAAGATCTTTTGCTGTTTTTGTATGTCCACGATATAAGTGAATCTCCTAATAATAAACAAAAGCAAGTATTTGAGACTCTATCATTTGGATTACCTCCCCAATAAGCATTAATATAAACAATTAAATTTAAATTGGAAGAGGATGATAAAAGTAGCCCTTTGGATATTGTATTTTTAATATCTGGCAATACGCAAAACAACTCATAATCTACTCTTTTTTCCTTTTTTTCCATGTATCCATCTTTTTGTTTACTTGTAATCTGAATGGATCCAAACCCTCTGCATATCTCATCTTACTGGTGTTTGGTTGAACATTCATGCATCTATAGGTTGTGGACTATTGGGCTCAAAAAGGTGTATCCGGATTTACCGTGTACAAATATCGGCTAAGGCGGCTGGAAGGTCAGCCAATACTAACCACATGCCAGGTTTGATTTGTTTCTTTGCAACCTGTCATTCTTTTTTCTTTTGAGCTGAAGCTATATAGATGGCTTTGCAAGCTTTAATGGAACATTGGCTTGCTAGGACTCTTGTTTGCTTGGTGAAAACTTTCTATCATGCATATGTTTTCATTTTATTTTTGTTGCATATGACAGGTATTGTGCATAGGATCTTTTAATATGAGTTAATATTATTTTCTGTGCATGGCTTACTTTACAAGTTTATCATCTTGTATCATAATTTGCATCTATTATCTCTCTAGTGAATTTTCTGTCCACGTCTTCTGTTTTCTTCTCTGCATTGATTTATCTCTTTAATATTTGTTTTTCTCCTAGCTCTCTCAATGTTGTTCCAAAGCCTTGTTTAAATATTTCAGAGCCTAGTTAATGGCTTTTTTTCCCCACATGACCTGACATCAGGTACATTTTACCCGAGCTCAAGCACCTAAATGCCTCACAGATTTGCAAGGGTATGACCTGATCTTTTGTTTTATTAAAATATAAAACTTTTTTGTTCTTCATCTGAGGCTTTTCTTTTTGATGAACTTTGCAAGGTTGGTATGCAAGGACATCTCTGGTGGTCAAGAGAAGATCCCTATTCCTGCTACAAATGTAGTTGATGATCCCCCATTCCCCCCAAGTGGCAAGTAGTGTTAATTTGGTTACCTTGTGTTCTGTTGTTGATGCTGCTCCAAGAATTTGTGGCTTGAAACTCATGTTGTTTTTCATGCTTCTATATTTTACTTGGACTATTTTTTCTGAAGCATTAAATGTTTTTTGAAGACTTTGAGATATTTTTTGAAATTTTTAAAAGAAGAATTTTGGAAAATGTCATGGCATATGATAAGTTTTGGTTAATATTGCAATAACTTGAATGTTGCTCTTGTTTTCCGTCTAAATATTGAATATTATCCCATTTTTAGGTTTTGTATACTGCCATCGTGTCAACGTGGCTAAAAATGTGGAAGTCCCTCCGGATGCTAATGGGTGTTCTTGTAATGGAGTTTGTGTTGATTCAAGCACATGTGCTTGTGCAAAATTGAATGGTGGTGATTTTCCATACGTTCGAAGAGATGGTGGTCGGTAAGGATGTTCATCATTTATCCTGGTTTAGTAATTAGTTTGAATTTCTTATGTAGTCAAAATCAGCGATAAGGCATCGGCTAGGCACCTAGTCGACTAAGGTTCCAAGTTGGCACCAAGTCAGCGTGTAGTCCTGGGCACCTAGGTTCTCTGCTATTAAAAGGTCCAGATTATTCTGCCTAGTCTCTTCCTAGGCACCGACTAGTCCCCGCCTAGGCTGACTAGGCACCGGCTGGTCCCCACCTTGGCACAAACTTGTCCTTTTTTTAACCATGTATATATATGTGAATGTATTATATATATATATATATATATATATGTTGTTTCATGCTCACACACACAGATATATATGCACTGTTTTTTCAGATATATGTATATATAGTTTGTTTAAGATATTCATTTATGTGTATATGCATAAATTTTGTAAGTCTTATGTAAATTATGTTAAGTCTTATGATTACTGTAAATCTTGTGTTTTCTTGACCTTTTTTTGGTCCCTATTAGGCCTTCTAGTCTTGCCTCGGCCTCTACTTGGCTTTTTAAATGTCTGCCGCCTAGGCGCCCGCTAGCGCTTTTGACTAGATTTTCAATTTTCCAGTCATGCTTTAATGAGGTAGTTTCATTTTAAAGGTTATGCCATTCACAACTTTTCTCCATTATTGTCCAATGTCTTCACATGGGTGCGGGTGTGGCGATGCGGCACTTCAAAAAAACTTGGGTGCGGGAGGGAATATATATATATATATATACATATATATATGAGAACTGAACATATTAGGGCTCATTTCTCGTTTTCCCCATTCTTCCCCATAGTTTTGAAGTGTCTTATGATAGATCTTAACCATTAGATGTGTTTAGCATGCTCGATTTATTGAGAATCGACTCTTAGATAATGATTTTTTGATGAAAGTATATGTTTTTTTGAGCAAAAAAAACTGATACCTTCATACTTCATAGCCATTGATTTTGATTCTTGAATCTCCTGAAAAAACCTGTATCCAAGTCAGATTCCAGTGATCCAAATGCCTGTTCCCACTAAAAAACCTATATATCACATCTATGGTGATGAATGTGAGAAAAAACACCAAAAACCTGTGATTTTGATCTAAGAACAAGAAAGTTGGTAGAACCAGTGTATTACGGGGAGAGAGAGAGAGAGAGAGAGAGAGAGAGAGAGAGAGAGAGAGAGAGAGAGAGAGAGAGAGAGAGAGAGAGAGAGAGAGAGTACCAAACTTCGGTGGTAGTCGAGGTCGGTGTTGGGGTCGGGAGACAGGTCAAGAGGATTAGGCCAATTTTTTTTGCCCTAATCCTCCTTTCAGCCTATTTCATCGGGCTTTTTTTAAAGTCCAAAATTTGGAAATTTATGACACTGGGTGCGTTTACCCCACCTAGGTAATAGAATACCTGCAGAAATTAAAGAGAGAGAGAGAGAGAGAGAGAGAGAGAGAGAGAGAGAGCTCTGATATTGTTGTTTAGAATCGGCAACCTCTATTCTTCACAGGTCTGCGCTAATACATCATTAGTTTAATAGGGTTACAATAATTCACACGTGGACAAAAATGCCCTTGTATAAGTAACTCATTACATTAAAATACAAAGCCTGGGAATGGATATGGATCCAATATTAAATGGATCCATATCCAACCCATATTGTAATACCCTCCCTCAAGTTGTGCATGGGAGTGAACCATGTGCAACTTGTTCTTCAGATACCAGAAACGTTGACTTGTAAGACCTTTGGTAAACATATCAGCAATTTGATCTTCTGAAGGCACATAAACTGGTTCAATCTCTTTGTCTGCTATCTTTTGTCTGATGAAATGTTGATCAATCTCAATATGCTTAGTTCGACTGTGATGAATGGGATTGAATGCAATTTGTATAGCACTTTTATTATCACACATAAGTGTCGAATTTGAAATATCCTCCCCCATTTCTGTAAGTAGATGCCTAATCCAGGTCACTTCTGCAGTGGTGGCTGCCATAGATCTATACTCTGCCTCTGTGCTAGACCTTGCCACAACTTTCTGTTTTCTGCTACTCCATGAGACAAGATTTCTTCCAATGAAAACACAGTGTCCTGAAACAGACCTCCTCTCATTTGGATCCCCTGCCCAGTCTGCATCTGTATAGGACAGTATGTTATGTTTTGGGAACTTCCATGAAGATTGAATATACGTAAGACCATCGCCTAATGTTCCTTTTAGATAGCGAAGGATGCGTTTGACAGCATCCATGTGACCAGTCTTTGGTTCATGCATGAACTGAGATATTTGATTAACAGAATATACAATGTCTTGTCTAGTAAAGGTAAGATATTGCAACATACCCACTAAACTGCGATACTTGACTGCATCAGGATATAACTCACCATCACAAATACTGAGCTTTTGGTTGACAACACTGGGTGTAGGTAGAGGTTTACAATCTGTCATTCCTGCTTTAGCCAGAAGATCAAGAGTGTATTTGTGTTGAGTTAATGACATTTTGTTATCTTGTCTGTCCACCTCTACACCAAGAAAATATCTCAGTTCCCCAAGGTCTTTCATTTTGAATTGCATACTCAATAAAACTTTAATTCGTTGAATGTGGTCTGGAGCATTACCAGTGATCACAATGTCATCAACATATATGAGTAAGAAGACCAGGGTGGTATCATTCCTGTATATGAACAGAGAATGATCTAGTTGGGAACGAAAGAAACCATGTTTCTGAATTTCTAAGGAGAAGCTTTCGAACCATGACCAGGAAGCTTGCTTTAAACCATACAAGGCTCTGGTTAACTTGCATACATACTCTTTTGGGTCTCCCTCTGTATCACCTTGAGGCTGCTCCATGTAGACCTCTTCCTTTAAATTTCCATGAAGAAATGCATTTTTAACTTTAAGTTGACTAAGGGTCCAGCCATGTTCAATTGCCAAGCCAAGTATGATGCGAATAGTTCCCATTTTCACCACTGGGCTGAATGTCTCATCGTAATCCTAACCATATTCTTGAGTGAAACCCTTGGCTACGAGACGTGCGTTGTACCGTTCAATGCTACCATCCGGTTTATATTTAATTTTATATACCCATTTGGAACCAACAACATTCTTATCTGGAGGACGCCCAACTATCTCCCATGTTTGACACTCATGAAGTGCCTCGATCTCCTCATTCATCGCTTCAATCCATTTGTTGGATTGGACAGCTTGATGAAAACCAAGTGGTTCATCATGTTTCTCAATCTTGGATAGAAAAATTTGAAAGTCCATAGAAAAGTTGTCATAACTAACCCATTTTTCAATAGGATGTCTTATCCTACCTGATCTTCTTGGTGCTTCTTTGTTATCAGACAATGCAACGTTTTCTTCAGCATGTACATTTGTTTGCTCTTTGAGTCTCCTGGTATACACATTACCTTTGTATCTCAGACATGCTGTTTGTGATGCATCATCTGAAACTGTCGCACCATGTATGTCTTCTGGGATCAAAATAGTATCTTCGGCAATATGTGAAAAAAGTTCAGCACTAAGCCATGGATCATACCAATTACCAGCTGCGTCACCGTGTTCTCGATTGTGATTTGCTTTACTTTTCAGAAAACTATTTTCATCAAAAACAACATTTCTGGAAATCCTAACCTTCTTATTGGCAGGGTCATAACACCTGTAGCCCTTATGTTCATCTGCATAACCAACAAATTGACATATGGAGGCTTTGTCCTGAAATTTAGTTCTCATGGATTTATCAATGTGTACCTAACATGTGCATCCAAAAACTCGTAACTCGTCATAATCAGGATGTGCACCAAAGAGAACGTAATAGGGAGACTGATTTTCAAGGATAGACATAGGAAGGCGATTTATCACTTGAGTGGCAGTGTGAAAAGCTTCTGTCCAAAGACTAATGGGCAAGTTACAATCATGCATCATACTCATTGCACTTTCTACAATATGTCTATGTTTACGTTCAGCCATTCCATTTTGTTGTGGAGTGTACGGGCAAGAAACTCTACGATGTATCCCATTATCTTGGAGAAAGTCTAAAAATTCTTTGGAGGAATACTCACCACCTCCATCACATTGGAGAATTTGAATGTTTTGGGAGAATTGAGTTTTAGCATAGGCATGAAAATGATGAAAGATGGAAAAAACCTCTGATTTGTGTTTCATAAAGAATATCCAGGTAAAACGAGAGAAACTGTCAATAAAAGATACATAATATTTGCTTCCAGAAGAAGAAGGATTGGGGGCTGGGCCCCAAACATCAAAACATATTATTTCAAAGGGCATGAAGGCTCTTTTATTTATTTGATGGAAAGGAAGTACATGACTTTTGCAGACCTGACAACTGGGACACATTTTATCCTTCAATGAAGATGAAACATATTCTGAAAGAAAACCATTGGACACTAACTTTTCAATAAAGACTTGACTACAATGACCAAGACGAGAATGCCAGAGATCTGGCTTATTACATTTGGATATACTTAAGACGCTTTTGGAGACATGATGAGACTTGGGCTTCAGGACACTGGAGGTTGAATCTTCATTGAAGACATACATGTTTCCACGTCGCTCTCCTTTAGCGAACATCTCCTTCGTTTGAAGATCCTTGACAAAGACAGAAGTAGGAGTAAATTCCACAGATGAATTGGTAGAATCAACAAGCTTAGAAACAAAGATAATATTTTTCTTTATATTTGGCGCATGAACAACATCAGATAAAGAAATAGATGACTTAGACAAAGGAATGAGGACATTGCCAATGTTTGAAATAGGGTGGTGAGTCCCATCTCCAGTTACAATAATAGATTTACCAAGATAAGGAGTCAACGCAGAGAACTTACCTATATTGCCAGTGACATGAGCTGCTGCTCCAGAGTCAACATACCATATTCCATCATCACTCTGTTTTAGATTCAAGTTGGCCATCACAGATAAGAGAAGATCCTTGGCATCATCACTGACTCGAAATGTACCTGCAGTTCCTGATATAGCAACATTTCTATTATTTTGTGTTCTGTTCCGATTTTGAGGATTGAACCAGCAGTTGGCTTTGATGTGACCACGTTTGTTACACTGGTAGCATGTGGGGACATTCTTTGAAGTACTGACATTAGGATTTGGTGTAGGTAGTAACCCACGTCCACCCTGGATTGGAGTTCCCCTGCTTCTGCCACGTCCTCCTCGTGAACGATCAGCTATTATCCCTGTGGCAAGAACTTCATGCGTAGATGATTGTCCTGCTGAAGCATCAGACATGCTTTTCAGAGTCATCTCGTACTGAAAGAGTTTAGCACGTAACTCTTCAAAGCTGAGTAGCGTAGGTAGACACAATAAAGACGTTACAAGAACATGATATTCTGGTCCCAGAGCATTCAGTGTCTGCTGCACTTTTTCTTTATCTGACATTGGATATCCAACCATGGCTAACTGATCTGTGATGCTTTTAACTTGATTTAAGAATTCAATGATGCTCATTGCCCCCTTTTTTAGCATTTGAAATTCGCGTTTGAGAAACAACACTTTGTCCTCCGATATCTGAGAGTAGGTTTGAGCTAAAGCCTCCCACAAAACTTTGGATGTGCAATCATCAGGAATAGAAATCAGTACTTCTTGTGATAACGTGGATGTGATGTATGCGACAAGTGCCTGATCGCGCTTCATCCAAGAAACAAAGGCAGTATTGCGAACAATATTCGGCAATCCTCCATCCTCTTTGGTTTCGGTTATGATGGATTCTGGGGGCATAGGAATGGAGCCATCCAAGTGACCTGAAAGGTCTTGACTTCGAATAAAAGGAGCAATTTGCTTTTTCCAAGTCAGATAGTTGTTTGTAGTTAGCTTTTCCGAAACTAGTTGCCCCAAGAAATTGGAAGAAAGACCCGAATTGGCTGAAGTATCCATTTGTAGGCTTGTTGACAACCCTTTTTTTTGAGAATTAATACTAGTGACTGTAACTGAGATGTTTTATTACAGTTGGCAGAAATCGGCACAATGTCACGACAAGGGAAATGAGAGCTCTAGGGTATGGAAAGTTTGACAGAAAAGGAATGAAGATTAAAAATAGATTCCTGGTTGGAAAACCAGGGAACTTGATATCAAAGGCAGATTCCTGGTTGGAAAACCAAGGAACTCGATTATACTGAAATCAGAATATAAGATGTTAAATATGATGAAACAACAGGAAACTAAAGAATAAATTTTCACAACTAAAGAATAAAAAGAAGAAATATTAGAGGAAAACTGAAAAACAAACTTCGACCAATAGATATTCACAGCAGAAGCTAGAAAGATAGGTGATCTTTTTCTGTCAAACTAGAAACTAGAAAGATAGGACTCAGCACAGGGAACTTGTCCTGAAGAAGGTGATCTGCTGCAGAGGATGAAGGGGACTCGGTCTGAAGAATCGAATAAATTTTCACAACTGAAGAAGGTGATCTGCTGCAGAGGATGAAGGGGACTCGGTCTGACGAATCGTGCTTTTCACATTACGCTGGATTAGATGAGGGTCTACTGTTGGGTGTGGCTGAAGAAGATGAAGAAGACTCGGCTGAATGATTTCAGCCCCTGAATGAGAAGAAAACTCAGCTAACTGGAAGGAGAGATGGAGCCGATGCTGAATGGGAAGGCTCGGCTGACTGAAGAAGCTGAAGGATCGTGCTTTTTTTTTTAAAAGCTTGCGCTGAAGAGATGCTTTATGCCCAAACCTGCCATTGCTCTGATACCATAATAGAATACTTGCAGAAATTAAAGACGAGAGAGAGAGAGAGGGGGAGAGAGAGAGAGAGAGCTCTGATATTGTTGTTGAGAATCGGCAACCTCTATTCTTCATAGGTCTGCGCTAATACATCATTAGTTTACTAGGGTTACAATAATTCACACGTGGACAAAAATGCCCTTGTATAAGTAACTCATTACATTAAAATACAAAGCCTGGGAATGGATATGGATCCAATATTAAATGGATCCATATCCAACCCATATTCTAATACTAGGGTCAGGTTGACCACACCAGGTGCCGCACGTGCAACTGCGTCGCGTCGATGCGAGCGCGGCACTAGGTTGGCCGAATCCCTGTGACATAGTTTATATCTAAATGAGAATTTTGTGCATTATCTCTTGGTCTTAATTGTTCTTGTGGATGGTGTTTAGAAGTAATATGTATTTTACTTTGTATGTTACCTTTCTTATGTGCTACCCCTCGTCTTGTATATATGATTATTTATAGGGGTATTTTTGAACCGTTACTATAATTTAGAAGTACAACAAACAATTTTTGTCTTTTAGTAGGATAGCGGGGTCGATCCCAATAAAGAGTTGTATATTTTCTTTCTTTTGCTTAATGAAGTCGCTTGTTGAGAGCATCTTCTTTCCCTTTTGTGCGTTTTCATTCTTCTTCTTGGGAGCCTATTCCAGAGTTACCGAAAGCTTCTTAGATAGGTGGGAAGCTCGCTTCACGGAAACTCGATACTCCTCACTTCCAAAACTTGATGAGAACCTCGATTCCTCCACGCTTCTCATATGCTTTCCACACACTTCATTTATTCATCTTATATGTTCTCTTACTCAACTTTTCATGTTTTTTATGTGTTTTCTCTCACTCTTCTCACTTGGTAATCATCAATTTTAGATTTTGTTAAAAATTTAATTTTTACTCTAAAAAATCATGATATTTAATATTAGTCACTTTTATTTTAGTTTTTATTTGGGTTTCATTATGATTCACATTCAATTATTATATATTTTTTTGTTCCTCGGTTCCCGCTTCCTATACATTTTAAAATGCATCTCTTCTCGCTTCCGCCTCCTGTGTCGTTTCCCGCTTCCGCTTCCTAGTCTGGCAATCTTGGTCTATTCTTGTGTTTGAAAGATGGCTGATTTGGATACAGAAGGATGCTTTACGGATTGTTGTTCCTTTATGAAAATGATATTTGCCTTGTGATGGGCTTGTTTGTAGATGACCACATTTGAACAATTATTTAGGTATTGTTTGGATGGCACCCAAAACCTGGGTGAAAACCATGTTTTACCCTTTTAACCTGGTTAGGTGGCTGTTTGAATGCCATCAAACTAGGTATTGGGTAACTTGTTTGGGCAAAACTGGGATTTCATTGCAATTGCAAAAGAGCTCCTGAGTTTTTTCGACCATGTCTATTGGGAGGGACTCTTCCTCACCCCTTTCCCACCTCCTTTCCTACCCACTCTTCACCTCATCTACTTCGGTCTGCCATTTCCAGTTGGCAATTGTCCAGAAAATGGTTGGGAATTGATTCACCCTCAATCCAAGGATGTGATACAACACTACAAAGTGCGTTAAAGAAAACTGGAATTTCCATAAAATAAAAGGAATTAACAGTTGAAAGGAAAAGAAATCAGCAAGGAAAAGGAAAAGGGTGGAGCTTACAGTTTGAAAGAAAGAAAAGGGAGATCACAACCAATCCAAAAAGGTCTCTCTGCGGTCCCCTCTTGAATTTATAAGGAAATCCTAAATCTGGAGCAGGTCAGATCTTTACCCGCTCGGGTCTCGGGTGTGGGCCTCCGAGTAGCACAGCCTAAGGAGACGAGCTTCAAACACACTTCCTTTACCCCTTGGTTTTCCTTGTAGATCTACGCACGGTTGGCTCTTCTCGATCCGGTACTCGATCTGGCACATATTACACATGGGAATTTGGGTCAGCCTGCTCTCTTGGATCTGGAGTACTCGTTCCCTTTGGACCTTTTTCACCCTGGTAATCTTGACTCACCCCTGCCTCAGAAATCTAGTGTTTTTTTTTAAAGAATGGTTGGACGGCCTGGTCAACCTGCCTTTTGTTTTGTGACGTTGGGCACAGTGAAATTTCTGGCCGACCATTTCCAGGCCGGTGGTTGAAAACGGGTGACATGAATGGCTGGTTGGCTCTCATTTTTTTGAAGAATTTTGGTGATAAAGACCTCCTTTGGATTTTGGCTATCCAAACCGGTCATCTAACTTGGTTTTTGGCAAACCAGGTTTACCAAAAACCTGGTTTGGCCCTGTCATTCAAACAAGGCCAAAAAGTTTTTGGAATAATTACATATCAATATAAAGGTGCCTGGATTAAATATTCTGACAAAATGCAATAATTCTAAACCAACTATTGGTATCTGGCAAACTTGGGATTCTTAGAATATGATATCTGATTGTGGTAAATATCTACCCTTGGCTGTGCCATACCCTCTGGTAGAAATAGCCCATCTCTTCAGATTTTCATGATTTTGTTGTGGATCAAGCCTTTTGGATATGAACTATATGGTTTGTTTTAGTCAAGAACAAGTTTTAGGTCGTCTGATCATGTTATATAAGTTAATGTTTCAAGGGCTTCACATTAGTGGTCTACAATTCATTGGAATCTCGCGATTAATAAAATGATGTTTTATGTTGAACTCATTCGATTCAAAGTGCATTGCCTAGTAAGTGGGTCTATGTCACATAGGTGTGGGTGCGGGTATGAGTGCAGTACTTTAAAAAAACTTGGTTGCAGGGGTGCGGGGAGGATATATATATATATATATATATATATATATATATAACTTTTAACAGTTTTAAGTTAACACTACGTGTATTTGTGTGCATTTATGTATTTATATATTTAATATAGATAAAAATGGACTTGATTAGGGTTAACTGAATCTTCTTTTGGATAAAAATGGACCTCAGTGTGGTTAACTTTACTTAACACAAAGGAAGTTGTGTCCAAGTGTTGCTCCTGCCTGGGTGCGGGTGCAGTGCCATGTTAGAAGAGTCCGTGTGACATAGAAGTGGGTCATGTTGAACACATGTTCAGGGTCAAATCGATCAAATAGTACTTGCACCTGAGTTTCTGCTAAAGAGTAGGGTACCCTTGAGTGTTGTCAATATTCTCTCTCTCTCTCTCTCTCTATATATATATATATATATATATATATATATATATATATATATATATATATATATATATATATGCTTATTATGTTATATGGATGCTGCCTTTGATTGAGCTCCATCTTGTCTTGTTTACCATAAAGAGGACCTTTAG
This sequence comes from Nuphar pumila, assembly GCF_984573655.1. Taxonomy (NCBI): domain Eukaryota; kingdom Viridiplantae; phylum Streptophyta; class Magnoliopsida; order Nymphaeales; family Nymphaeaceae; genus Nuphar; species Nuphar pumila. Next base: position 180,804,479 of record NC_143249.1, on the reverse strand, counting down.
TAGATTTTTTAGCAGTCTGAACACTACTGTCTGACTTGTTGTCCACTCATTGTAATTTTTTTTTTTAAATTATTGTGTCTTATGAGCCAACAGGCTATTAGTTTCAAATGCTTAGTTATTCATGAATAAGATGTCAAAAGACTGAAACTGGGAAATTAGAGTCTGTGCACGCGTGCACCCTTGTCCATCGTGCGTGGTTTGTGTGTGATTGTGTATGTGTGTGTACATGGTGCATGTTCATGTGCGATTGTGTATGGAATTGCATGCACATGCTTGTGTTCTCCTTGTAATCCCTGTCTTTCTTAATGAAATATATCTATATATTTATATTGCGTAAAATAATTTATCAATATATTTATATTATATTTATTCACTGTGTCCTTTCTCTTGTAGCCATTATTAATTATTAAGAAATTTGGAGATCTACACACCTTGCAAAATTGTGGATGCTAACGTTGACATATGGAGGACTCTTGAACAAAAAAAAGACAATAAAAAATGTCTACCTGCTAAACTGGAGAAGGTAAGAGGAATAATGTGTTAGAATGCCTGCTAAGGGCTGGGAAACATGTATATATAAAAAGCTTGGCATTTTCTATTTATTTTGGCAAGTGAACACAATTTTCAGAGGATAAAAAAACTATGACCACATCCAACACTTAAACTGGCGACTGTGTGTGGGCAACAGACTTGCCATTTGTCCTGCAGAGTAACATGTTCACCCTTGTTTATGAACAAAGTATTGCTTTTCCATGGCCTCTTTTCATCATAACATGGTGGGGTAGCTTATGCTTTGTTGCGGCCTTCTGGCCATGAAATTGCTAGGTTTAGGCTACTCATGTAGAAAATAGCCACTTGGAATTTTTTCACAAACATGCGAATTTCTTGTTGATCTAGAGTTCTTAGGAAGCTGGGAGCCATCCAGAAGAAACAAATAAACCAAATTGGGGCTGAAATTTTGTGCATCAGGCTTCTGTTTTGCTGTAGATTTTTGAAATTCCCTTTGTTTTTCTTAGGATCTCCTCTGTCTCTTTATGTTAGTTTTCCTCCCTTTTCTTTCTTGAAATGATACTCTTACTATGGAATATTGAAGTCATGTTGGAAAAAAGTGAGAACATTTTCTTCTTCCATGTGTAAACTTGATGCCTGCTTATTGTGGAACCTTCTTTTTTGCTGAGATGCTGTATGCCGTGACTGCATATCTGGCAGCACTGAGATTTGTTTTGTCGTATAGAAATTATCCAGTCATAGTGCCACTGCTCTTCCTTTAATATCTTTTATGATTGTCATTTATTTCTGTTTTGACTGAAATTCTTTTATGGATTTGTGTATTTCTCTGAGGCTTCTGATGTAGTTATGTATATCACTTTTGATGAAGTTGAATAAATTCCATTTCCTTTTTCAGATTGGTTGTTGCAAAAGATGTTGTGTATGAGTGTGGTCCAAAATGTGGCTGTGGTCCTAATTGCATTAATCGAATATCACAACAGGGCCTAAGGTATCGGCTTGAGGTATTCTTTTGGTCCTCTGCTAGTTTTGATGCTTCTCTATGGAATTTAATTGGCATTTGGTAATATCTCCTTCACTTGCCTTCTAGCAGGTTTTTCGAACATCAAAAAAAGGATGGGCTGTTAGGTCTTGGGACTCTATTCCATCTGGTGCACCAGTTTGTGAGTACCTAGGGATGCTCATGAGGACAGATGATATTGATGATGCCTCTGAGAACAATTTTATATTTGAAATTGATTGTCTGCAAACAATTAAAGGAATTGATGGGAGACAGGTAATATTTTCTGCCTTTTAGTGTAGGTGACCTCTCTTATGCCCAATCCCTATCTTCCTCTCGGATCATCAATCTTACAAAAACAACTACTGGTTAAAAAATACATCATCATTGTTATAATAAGCTGTTTGTCCAATCAAGGTCAAATTCATGGCTGTGATAGGAACATGGTACATTAAGAAATCTTCAATTATTTTTAGGGCTCGGATTTAGGGTAACATATTTAATCTTGGATATTAAGAGAGTACCGCCATTTACGGTATGAAAGAGACCATTATAGAATGTACTATTGGTTTGTACAAATTCATTACTAGTCATATAGCGTGATGCTACTGAATATGTTTATCATCTCGGGTGTGAGTTGAAAATGCTTGCAGGAACTGTACGATGGGAATGCAACAATTGAGTGGACTAGTAGGTTCTGCATCTGCTCCAGTGATTGAGTGCCCATTGTGTCTCCAATGTCAGAGGATTAGGCTGCTGTAGAAGTGGATGATCTCTGATCCAAATGAGTAGCTTTGGTTTCTGTATCTATATCATGTTACTGTATTTGCTGTCACCTGCTGAAATAAAAAGATTAAAAGAAAAGAAGAATTTGAAGTGAGAGAGATGAGAAGAAAATGAGAGTAGGAAAGGGAAATATTTGCATAGTAGACACTTCTTTCTCATTCTTGCATTATGTACACTTTGCAAAGGATGTGATCAATGACAAATGCCCATAACCAATAAGCGTAAACTAACAATATTATCAAAAGATCAATGACAAAAATAACCCTACATTTACAAAAGGTAGACATTCATTTAACACTCCCTTTACATCTTGTCACACTCATATATCCTCATGGTGGACCTCCCTTTTGTGGTTGTCATCCACCTCAACCATGAGGTTTTGCTAGTACATGCACTCTGTCCTCAGTAGGTTTAGTTCCGAGAGGCTTGATCTTTGTCTCTTCATTGTTTAACTTCATTTGTAGTTGAGTCAAATTGTTAGTTGTCAAAAGTGCTAGTTGGATCTATTGCACAATGAAAATTCAAGCACTGGACAAGAAAAAGAACAGTCAAAAGAGTTGGGGCTTCATTAGCTTCAAAAGAATGAGAAAATACAACATATAGGAATCAACCCCTTTGTTACACAAGAGGACAAAATTAGTTTACTAAAGCCTCTAATGTTATGTTTCAGAAATGCCCCGCAATAATATACATAGGTACTCAAGTATGAGGGTAACACAAATATATGTAATATGACATTCCTTAACAAGAGCCTTGGCAGGAGACCCTTAAACGGATTAGTTTGGGCCTATGTAGGATTAGTTGGCCTAGGGAGAACTAAAATAATAAAACATCAAGAAAGAAAAAGAAGATGAAGAGAGAAAAAAATAAAGTGGAGGGGCAAGAGGAGGAAGAAGAAGAAAGAAATGGAAAAAGAAGGAAAAACAAAAAAAAGGGAAAAACGGAAGAAGAAGAAGAAGAGCAGGAAGCGGAACAAAAAGAGAAGGTGGAGGGTGAGAGGAAGAGGAAGAAATTTAGGAGAAAAAGAAATGCGAAGGTAAAAAAGAAAAGAAAGATAAGAAGAAAAAAACAGAAGAAAAAGAAAGCATTTGGGGCAGGAAGAAGAAGATAACGAAAGATGGGAAAGAGTAAAAAAAATGATAGCCATGTCCCTGTGGCCTACGCGGGGACAACTTACGCACCTCATAGGTGGGGCCTAGGCAGGAAAACATGGATGTACCGCCTAGACCCATAAACCTCGGTGGTGGCCTTGCGCCTAGCTGTGTAGGCGGCATCTAGGCGCCATTTTTTTGACAATCAAGGTTGAAAGCAGTGCTAGAAATTTGTCACTGAGTTTGTGCAGGCATGATTTTTAGGTCATTCCCTTGGGCATATTAAGAATGAAAATCCAACAGCTTATCCTATACATGCATCATCTTGCATGTGTGTGGATGTGCGTGTGTGTGTATGTCTCTGTGTTGCAGTTGCAATCCTATTCTATTTTGGATGTGACTGATTGTAATTGAATCCTTATCTGTTATAATCGGAATGAGTGAAATCTTCAATCTTGGTGAGTTCTCCTGTAATGCATATATGACTGTTCTGATTACAATCTGATTATGTTGCAGTTAATATATGATCGATTAAGGCTGCCTGAAGTAAAACATTGGATTACCAAAATTTGTTGCACTTGATTGTGTCTTTTCTCTGTTTCTTTGCAACTTGATTCTTTTTTAGTTGAAATTTATACTTCAAAGAATTCTTTGGGATTTTATGGCTACTCATCTGCACAAGTTACAGGTTTAATGGCTTGGGAAGTAAAAATCTGCAAGTAGAATGCACATACTTAATATGATGGGATGCCCTTTATTAATTAGTGCTATTATGGTGGAAAATGATCAAATCATTTTGCTTTTGCACTCTACTCTTCTCTTATAAATGTACGACTATTATATTCTGATGGTCAGATTGTTTTCTCCTACAGAGGCGTTTTGGGGATGTCTCAAAGCATGTTACGGCTCCACAAGACAAGGCTGATGAAAAAAAATCAGAAAGTATGCCAGAATATTGTTTTGATGCTGGATCGATTGGCAATGTTTCAAGATTCATCAACCACAGTTGTCAGCCAAATCTCTTTGTTCAGTGTGTTTTGAGCTCTCATCATGATATGAAACTTGCAAGGGTTCTGCTATTTGCAGCTGACAATATACCTCCTCTTCAGGTAGTTCTCACATTGTAAACTTTGCCCATTTTTGCTTTGTGATTTCCATAAATCTCTGTTGTTGCATATCTTAGTGAGATTTTTTTAATCATAAAATGACCATACTACCCTTGAAAATGACAATATTTCAGTGTAGCCACCTAATATCACAAAATACCTTGCATACTCACAAACTCATTTGGGGGTGAATTTGGTGGCATTTGTGATGATTTTATCCTTCTGCTGACATTTCATTAGCGACATTCATATTTTGTTGGAGACTCATTTTTTTGTTAGTGACACTCATTAATTGGAACACACACTCATTTTTTTGTTAGCGACATTCATTTTTTGTTAGTGACACTTTTTTTGGCACAAGCATTCATTTTTTGTAAGTGACATTCAAATTTTTTTGTTAGCGATGCATACTTTCTGCTAGCAACATTCTTTTTTGGTTAGCGACACTCATTTTTTGGCACATTCCATCATTGTTTGTTGGTGAGGCCCAGTTTTTCTGTAATGCCCAAAAATCGTGGACTCGAAACCTTTTATGAGAAATGTTGAAAGCTTTGAAATCGGTTATTTATCAGAGTTTGAAACGGGAGTTCAGCGAAAAATCATGTTTGAAATAGCACGTCCCTAGACCTTGGGCACATTACAACGCAACAAAAACTTTTCCTTACAAATAGATTTGCGTTTCGAATATATATTTTATTGAAATGAAAAGAAGAACAACGTTTTGGTAATACAATTTTAGTAATCCAGAGTTTTAATCAAAAAAGATGTTTTCAAAGAAACTTTATACATTTATTAAAATGTCCTCAGGAGCGCAACGTCAGGAACGGGGTCTCGCCTTGAACGCATCACGTTATCCTGCCATCGCAAGCTGTATAACCTGTTCACCACCTGCCAATGAAATGAGTCAGTCTCACAACAGACTAGTAGGGGTGCAAAAGCCAACAAAGAATAAATGCTGCAATCAGCAAGATAATCGCTCGATCAAGCAGAAAAAACAAGACTAGCAGATTTGACAAAACGTGTTGTGGAGTAAGCAAAGCTCTATTAAAGCAAACAACTACATACAAGAGCAGTGGGGACCATAGTTCTAAACAAGCAATTATAGCAATCCAACAGATACTATAGTTGAAGAGTGACTAACTCTATCCAACAATCAAACAAAGCAACTGCCTAAAACAAGCATTCGTAACAATGCTCACAATATATACAATTACCATTAGATGATTCAGTCTATCGGCAAGTAACTACATTAATCGTAAGGCACAAGCTATTGCATCACGAAAAATTCATAAGCTACACATTATGTGCAATCATACGGTAGCAGTGATATCACAATATGTAACAACTAGCATAATACTAGTATTATAAGTAATTGACTAGTATGAGAAGCTAGTTATTACTTAGCAAAGAACTGCGTAAGCAGTTTAACCAACTAGTGTAACGCCTCGACAGGCGTACATAGCTCAACGAGTAGCGTACCCAACTACCGAGCTAACAAGCAAACAATCAATTTACGTCACAACACGCATATCTCATAATCATGTGTGTGAGTTATATCTTGTTTCATTATGAGCAGGCCGTTGTGGGTACGCACAAGGCAAAAACGTGGAAACAACCGAAATCGATTCGGGGGTCCATTATACTATGTATTTTATTATACCCCGAATGACTCACTAAGTCCGCTCCTAAGGGAACGACCAATGACCAAGAGACTAAATCCCTAAAGACAAACAAAGGCCCATGGATGCGTCCAAACTTCTGCAGAAGTGACCTGAAACATTTCCCCTAACCTCCGATGAGTGGGGAAGTCAGACCTTTGCCCGTAATAGCAATTAATGGCCTGTCCATAAGAGTTTTGTACCATCTATCCTCTCTCTTGATGAACCACTCCGAACGAGCACGACAGGGGGTTTGTTAATCGCCGTCCCATTCTACATGCTCTGGTCTTTCGACCCAGTCGATCATCTTACCTATGAAGGAGCATAGTTATCATTATGTGAATTACACGCACCATTGCGTGTTCGAAGCAACTACACACCTCTTGTCCTACTCATCGCAGTACACAACATACCTGTTCAAAAGTACAACCATGATGAGAGGGGTCAACACATAGTGAGGGTAGAAACATCACTCTTGTGATCTCAAACACATGCCATTGCACGTTCGAGGTAGACATAGACCTCTCATCTTACTCATCGTAGTATGCAACGTACCTGTTCAACAATACAACCACGATGAGAGGGGTATGGGTTTCTCAGATGCAATCCATCAACAATAATCTCGCGAAAGAAAGAAGTGCGCCAATTATCTTGGTTGAACCAGAAGACCTAGTAACTGGGTCTTGCATCAATGGTGATGTGACAACGATCTAATAGGTTCTTTAGTAGAACCTTTGCCTAACTCGTGCACATGCCCCTAAACAGGGTTATTCGAGTCGTATTGGATACGCGAATTGAAGTTGTAAAACACTTTTTCTAAATGCATCAATTTGAGAGATTCAGTTGCTATCTCGTAAAAGGCTTTCAAAATCTACTTTGCCAAACTATACGTTTCGAAAATAGGTTGGTGCTTACAAAGTCATTTTTTGGAGAACCAAAGTGCATAAGTGTGCATAGTGTCTTTTAAAACAAATAAGCGAAATAGTATACACTATACACTCGAAGTTGCACTCAGGGAGTGCAAGCCGACAAGGGGCAAACCCGTGCACATACTAATACAATGGCAAATCGAGGGGCAAGACTCGATGTGCGAATCTGCACCTCGAGCGTAAAACATACAAGCCACACACGAGGTATGCAATCATACCTCGACCATCGAAACACACAAGCAAACAAATACATAAGCAACTCGAGAGGTATGAAATCGTACCCTAGCTAAGCAAGTGCAAAAGGTTACTCGCGAGGCACTAAGCAAGTGCAAAAGGTGACTCGCGTGGCATGAGGCCGTACCTCGATAAAACGATAAGCGTAAGCAAGTAAAGGAGCATAAGACAGAGATGAGTTTACAAGCAATAGTAAAGCCTATGTGTAAAGTGCGATAGCAACGTAAGGACAGAACACCACATACAAAAAGTAAGTGCAACAACAAGTACGACAGCGACAAGAAAGTAAGGTACGAAGAGCAAAAGCAAGTAGTAAGGCCATGGCACATGAAACGTGGGACAACAAAGGTAAATGCAGAAAGTAAAGTGCGGGAACGTAAAGGAGGAACAAGATTGCATCCTGGAGTAAAAGTCATACATATACAAGTAAATGCCATGACGCAAAGCGCGGGGAAACAACCAAGTAAAGTACAAAAAAGTAATAAGGACAAGAATCGCGAAACCGTGTCCTTGAATGTAAAATCATGAATTAAAAGCCTGAGCACATATAGCGCGACAACAACAGAAAGAAAAGTGCAAGAAAAGTAAAGAGGACAAGGATCGCGAAACCGCGTCCTTGAATGTAAAGACATAATTATGTATATTATACGTATACATATATCATCATCTTTTAGTTATCTTTCTTTATTTTAGCATTTATCTGTTCATTGTCCTTTTACGCAAGAATCCCCTATCTTGAGGGGTTGCGGGTCCTCGTATGTCTGCGGCGTAGGTAAGCGCAAGCTCGAGTCACGAAGGCGAGCTGGATCCACTGTTCAACCTGCGATGCTTAGAACATTAGTATATGACGTAATATAAATGAGAAGCGGGTCCGGTAAGACCTGCAGTGGTACCGGACCCCAAACACGAGGCTCGACAGGGAGCTCAGCTCCCTGCAGAGAAGCAACAGAGGCAGCAGGCCCTCCCTCAGGTTGCAGTGCTAGAGGCATGGGACTCAACCGTACTGGCAAAAAGCAACAGAGGCAGGGAGTAGGGGCTCCCTGCCAGAACAAAGAAAGACAGGGAAGGGAGTAGAGGCTCCCTGCCACAAGAAGACAGGGGGAAACATGTCGGAACACGAATCAAGACAGGGGGTGCAACCCCCCTGCGGGAAACGCAGGCCCTTGCCGACAACAAGAACAAGGCAGGGGGTAAAGCTCCTTGCCAGAGAACAAACGAGGTGCAGGGGCAAGGGCCTTGCCCCTTGCTCGAAAACAGGAAAGCACGGGGACTTCCCCCCTGTTGGGAAACCAAAGGAGGCAGGGGGGCCTCCGCCCCCTGCCGGGAAAACAATTGAAGGCAGGGGGCGAAGCCCCCTACTGAAAAACAAAGCAAAGGCTGGGAAGGCCTCGCCCCCTGTCGGGCAACAAAAGAAGGCAGGTTGGCGAAGCCACCTGTCGAGAAGCAAAACAAAGGCAGGGGGACCTCACCCCCTATCGAGAAACACAAGGCAGGGGGGGCGACCCCCCCTGTCGATCGACTGCAAAAAAGGCAGGGGGTAACAACCTACCGACAAGAGGTGACGACAGGGGGCTCAACCTTCTGTCGGCCAACCCCTCACAAAGGAAAAGAAGAAGAGGGGAGGGTTTACCTCGGGAGACCACAGCAATGGGGGATGTCGCCGGTGAGCGATTCCAAAACGCGACCACAGTCGAGAGCAGCAGCGAATGTCGGCTGAGCTGCCTCGGCAAGGGTGGCGACGAGTCAAAAACTCTGGTGTCCTGGGCTCTGACGCAACCGACGACTGGACGGAAGGTGGAAGGGGAGTCGGCTACATGTCGACAGCTCTGATCGTCGGTGGCCGCAGAGGAAGTTGTGATGACTGGCGGCGGGTGGTCATCGGCGACAGTGGTCGTCGGGGACAGCGGTCGCTGTCGACGAGAGGAGACGAGTGTTAGAAAGTGACTTTGAATACTTTAGGTTCGATAATGAACCCATACACATGCACATTAAGTGCGAATATACCCACTCAAGGGAACAACACAAGCACATCATGTGCTAATACATAAACCCATAAAAGGGGTAAATATGACATAAAGTCATAAGTTGAATATTATTGAAGAAAGAGGGTAAAACCCTATACAATGGAGCATAAGCTCCTCCAAGGAGTAAAGAATACAAAGGGGGAGGCCCCTATTTATAACACAAGAGAGGGGCCACCAAGGGTGCTCCCAAAGGAGTCGTTGGGAGCCCCCCAACGGTCACATTTGTGACCGTTGGGGGCTCCCCAACGACTCTTTGGGGAGCCTCCCTAGGTGGCGCAAACCACAAAAAAGGGTAAAATAAAAAAGAAAATTAAAAATAAAATTACAAACATATTCCAAATGGAATATGCGTAAAAACTATGAAATGTCTAAACTACCCCTATGCCTATAAATAGATAAATATATATAATTAGGATAATACATATGCATATATACCATATATGAATATGTATTATCCTTTATATATATAAAATATATATAATATTACAATTGTCGAATGATACATTTTAACAACGGGAGAGACGAAAGGGGGAAGAGAGACGGCGACGTCGCCGATCACGAGTGGCGATGGCTGGATGTGCCGTAGAGGATGAGCAAAGCAACAATGGTGATCAAAGAGATCGGGAACGGAAGGGGTCGACGACGGTGGAGGGTCACCAACGCTCGATGATTGTCGACGCTCAGAGGTTGCTGACGCACGGAGGTCGCCGATAGCTCCGATCGTCGGCGTCTGCAGAGGAAAGGGAGGAAACAACGAGATCTGAGACTTTGGCTCAACCGATGGTCGGACAAGAGGAAACGATGTGTTAACGAAGCTCGGAAGCCGTCAACGCGATCGCCGGGGGTCACCGATCGTTGCAAAAAATGAGGGAGACGATGGTGGCCGACGGCGGGTTGCCGACGCCAGCTCGAAGGGGGAGATGGCCGACAACCACGATTGCCGGCGACGGGGAGGTCGTCGATGCATTGAAGTCGCCGGTGGCTTCGATCGTCGGCGTTTGCCAGAAGGCGGCCGGAGACGGGAGAGGAGAGAGAAGGGGCGAGGGTTTCTACCCCTCGCCCGAGGCGCCTGCGTCTTTTAGAAGACGCAGGTTCCCTCAAACCTTCGGGAATCCAGGTCTAGGTCCGGACTCAACTGATAACAAATTTTTTTTTCAACGGGCTTTTACATTTTCCTTAACGACAATCACTTTCTTTTAGCAACATTCATTTTTTGTTAGCGGCAATCATTTTTTTGGCACAAGCAGTCATTTTTCGTTAGCAACACTTTTTTTTGCACAAGCAGTGATTTTTCTTTCGGAGATTCTTTTGTTTTGCACAATCGGTCATTTGTTTTAGCGGCACACATTTTTATCAGCGACACTTATTCTTTTCAGATGTATAGCCATGTTTTGTTAATGACAGTAATTTCTTGGCACCAAGAAGTCATTTTTTTGTTAGAAACACATTTTTTGGCACATGTTAGCGACAGTCATTTTTTGGCACAAACAGTGATTTATTTGTTATCAATATTCATTCTTTTTGTTATTGACACTCATTTTGTTGCTAACAAAAAAATAAATGCTTGTGCCAATAAATGAGTGTTGCTAACAAACAGATGAGTATCACTAAGAAAATATGAGTGTTGCGGAAGTGTAAATCATCACACATGCCATTCAATTCGCCGTCAAATGAGTTTGTGTATGCGAGTTTTTTCACGCAATATTCTCATTGGTATAATTGTTTTTTAAAGAATTATATATATATATATATATATATATATATATATATATATATATATATATATATATATATATATATATATAAACTGCTGTTAATTATAGACTTGTATGCTGCGCCATCATTTGTATAAACAGTTCAATTTTTTATATTCTAACACCAACACAATACTAAGGAACAGAATCGCTTTGATTATATTGCAAATAATAGAGTGCCTCCGGCAGCTTTGTGTGTACTAATCCGGTTCTTCTGCAGGAGCTGACTTATGACTACAACTATCTGCTTGATAGCGTTGTTGGGCCTGATGGTAGAGTAAAGAAGATGATGTGCTATTGTGGAACTTCTGAATGTAGGAAGCGTTTGTATTAGCCAGAATGGCATGGCATATACCATACATCTTTTTTTGGTCTGTTGTTTTGTACTCAACCTCTCCCATTTCCATCCATTTGTGCAAGATATGTTTGGGAACAGGATATTTGGTTGTAAAGGCGCTCATGAGAGAACCATTTCTGTATCTTTTCTGTCCCACACCCCTTATATTTAGGGTGGGATATTGTTGTTTCAATTTCTTATTCAAATGGGGTTCACATGACTGCTCATTTGGATTAACTCTGGACATGAAAAACAGTTGGTTTGAGTAGTTAACCCCCTCATCTTGTATATGACAATATTTCATATGAAATGATAAACAATCTCTCTCTCTCTCACACACACACACACACACACACACACACACTTTTTTGTTGCAAATATTTTAGATAAGTGCTGCTATAGATCATGTATTCTGGATTGAAAAAGCCTTACGCCCATAAACACCCATACCCTACCTTAAAGTAACAGAATGCACCTAATAAACATCACAAGCATGATCTTCAGTCTTTGGAATTGATTTGCCACTATCTGCATATTTTGATATCAATGTTTATCGAATATGAACATGACTTCATTTACTCGATTCTGGTATTCAAAAGGAGAATTGTATCCTGCAACCCAATACACTGAAGGGGTCTTCCCTCTAGGCATAGCAGCAGAGGCCCAAGGGGTACCCTCCAGGCTTTTTCTCAGTGCAGCTGCTTCCATGGGAATGTTCACATCGTTCATGAAGCCTCCGAACCGCCTGACAGCAGCGTAACGGCCTTGTGGCCACCTAACAGTGCGGACATATGCAGACAATGGTGCACTTGTCTGGTACTTGTGGGGCACATAGAAGCTGACGACGAATGAAGAGTTGCAGAAGGGGCCAGTTGATGGAAGGACTTGGGTCAGAAGTGGGGCAGTCATCTTTATCTTTACATTGCCTCTGTTGTTCCCTTGGATGTAAGAGAAAAGCCTGGCACGAAAAGGAGGAAGAAAGCTTAGCTTAAACTCCTCTGCAGAATATGGCTTTCATGCAGATAGGTTTGGATCCATTCCTGCTATAGCGGCGGTTTAACCCATAGTACAAATATCACAAATATTTTGTAAGTATTAGGATTTTACGGCGATAGTTTTGATAGCTGTTAATTTGCTGTTAAAAAGCATGACATTTTCGAAAAAACTTACTTTGAAAACATTTCATTTTTCATGCAATTTTCATCAGATTCAGTACCAACTGGATTCGGATTATGACTGGATCCGTAACTCTACTATGGTATTTGAGTCATATCTGGATCCATAAAGCAACACACTTTTCAGAAACCGTCAATCATGATGGAGCCCATATCAGACCCATGCAGCCATACTCCGGAGCAGTTGTGGATCAATCACCTATGGTACACCAATGATGGATATGGCTCCAACCCAGTGATGGACAGTATTTTTTTTTTGTTGATGATGAGAAACTCATGCCAAGAACCGGGTCACTTAATGGCCCGACCCCCCTGCAAGGTAATCCTGGGTGGGGTCAGCGACACTCAAGCCCTTATGGAGCCCACTAGTTAATGGCACCCATATACCAGGTGGGAGTGTTCCATCCTGAGACGATGAGGCCAGCTCCTTCTCCACAAGCACGCTGCCGCTCGGGCGGCAATGATGGACAGTATTGGCAACACTACCTGGGACAGGGTTCAAATTCGGACCAGGTTGTGCTATATCCATCCATGTAGGATTTAGTACTTACACACACAGGCAATGTATCTGAATCTGCATTGATGCAGCAAGAATCTATATCATGCTAGAACCAGCACATACTATAGAAATTTGTTATTAGAAACTTTGGGATAAGCCCCAAGGGGGGTTGGCGTAGTGGGGTGGGGCCTTGGCTGCTAGACGGGCAATCAAGGTTTCATTCTCATGGGCATCGTCCTTCTGCGTAAGCCAATGCGTAGCGTAGGCCCCGGGAACAGGGGTCCTAGCCTCGGAGTTTTACGCTGTCGGCACGGCGACCGTATGTATGATAGGCTGAGCCAACATGATCAGGTCTTCGTCCCCTGTGCGGTTTCTTCGGATTATAACTCCAAAAAGAAACTTTGGGATAAAGGGAAATGCCTCTGTAAAATAGAATGCTCTTTACTTACGTGCCGAAGCCTTCATTGGTTGCTTGAGTGTAGGAGGTAGTGTTGATAAATTGTGTAGACACCCATACAGGGGCCTTGTAACGCCTTATCTCAAACTCATTTTGACGTGCCACAACATCATACAAAGGACACTCAAGGGACTTGCAGTTTGTGGGGGTCTCATAGGGTGAAACAGCACCAGTGCCTGTAGCACAATGGATAGAAAGGAGAAAAAGGAGCAGAGTGAGCATGGTGGTGAGATGGGAAAACCTGGTTTTCTATTGCCAACTATGTCAGAACATGAGAAAGTAAAGTGTATATATAGACCAAAGTGATGGCTGCCTGTGGTGCCAGATTGTTCCTTTTTTCTTTTTTCTTCTTGTCTAAAGCAATATTTTTTTTTAAAAGAATGTCTAAAGCAATACTTGTGGATGCATTTGTACCAGCGTATACTGTTTCAAGTTGTGGTTGGCATGATGTTTAGCTCTCCACTCATAGTTTGACTCACTGTCACTAATCTCAGTTGAGTTAGGTACATGCATGATAGCCTCATGAGAACTGAAGAAACTGGGGAACTAGATAGACTGGGTTGGACTCAATTTGGTTGGTTCCAATCCTAGTATCACTCACTGCTAGGGCGGTCAATGGGTCGGGTTTGTACCAGGTGCCTGACCTGAAAACGTGGATGTAGGCATAAAAAATCACTACAATATTTTCTGGGGCCTCCTGAATTGACCCAAGTAATATGCAGGCAGAGTTTGGGTTATGATTTTTATTGGATATCCGACCTGACCGGCCTATTTCATATGTATTTTTAATGAATATAAACTCTTTAAACTATTTGGATTAAAGTTTGGGATTTCATTTTTTTTACCCTAGACAAACCAAACCCGATCCAGAAATTGGCAACTAGTTATTTTGGACAAGTTTGGGTACACCCCCATCAGTCGGATACCTGTACCATTAACTGCCCCAATAGAGCTGTTAACACCAAGTAATTTCCTCCATTGCTAATCATGTGAGCATGGAGATTCACTGGTTCAGTCAAAAGATTTCTTGGATTGCAATTAAGTTAAGAAGGCTCTTGTCTCCTGTTTTTTTATGTCAATGGGGTGATTCCTCACCTCCTGGTCAGTGTATTATATATTTAATAAGAGTTTCATTAAAGAAGGTTCTAGTATGACCTTGCCTTTGCAGTCCTTGTATCATGGTTCCTACCTAAGTTTAACACCCCTCATATTCTCAAAAGAATTTGTATGGGAAATTTATCAACTTGTGGTTGCAAGTGCATTAACGTGATTATGCCTTGGTGAAATGTATGTGGTTCGACTTATCTATCAAGTACTAACTCTTGTCATCCATTAATAATTTTCTAAGAGAGTCAACGTATCCTAGGCGTCCATCCATTTATTCACATTGAAGTTGATGTTGGGCCCTCTAATTGCAAGTGGCCAAGAGGGTTCTTCATAAAGTGTAGCAGATAAGCATGCAACCACCTTCATGTATGTGGATGTTGACCCAAGGTGTTTGGCATAGTGGGATGGGGCCTAGACTGTTTGATGGACCGTCTAGGTTCAAATCCCATAGGCGTCATCCTCCTGTGTGAGTTGAAGCTTTGCAGCTCCATGAGGTCGAGGGGTAAGTCCTCGAAGTTTTATGCCAACATGGGCAATGACTGTAAGTATGGCAGGCTGAGCCAATGCAGCTAGGTCTTTGTGGCTGGAGCGGTTTCTCTGAGTAAAAAAAAAATGTACGTGGATGTTGTTAGGTGTAAGAAGGATGATAGAGAGAATTCAAAGGAGAAACTGAGCTGTTTTGAAAGAGGTGGTCTTGATGAGGTGGAATAGTCCCACATTGCTTGTGCTTGAGTTTTCTGTGGGGTTTATAAGCCACTTGAGAACTCATACACTTGTTCTTGAGAACAATAGAGTGGGATGACCACCACACACACACGCGCGTGCCCGCGCCCGCCCGCCGGTTCGGGTTCGGGTAATTGGCCCTTTAGGGCCATATCCAATCAAGACAAGTATCTTTTTGCCCAAAGTTTCTTTGGATTTGGATTCGGTAACGGGTTATGGGAATGGATAACGGGTCACGACTCCTCGTATTCCGTGCCCGTTATGACGCTTCGGATTCCGTAACGGGTCTCGATCTTTCGAAGACCGTTAACGGATCACGTCCCCTCGGATTCCGTAACGGGCTCCTTCCACGTTTCATAACCGTTCGTGGGTTATAAAAGCGTGGTCAGGGGTGGGGTTACGGGGTGACTGAGACAGACGAATTCTGAAGAAGAGCTCTGCGTTTTTCCCATCTCTCCTGTTACTCTCTCTTTCTCTTTCCTGTGAGTTGTCCCGAAAGGGGTTGTTCTGCAACCTTGGTTCGAAGAGACTGTTTTCGAAGGACGATCCGCCAGAGTGCACCGTTCGGTTCGTCGTGGCTATTGTATCCTGGGGGAAGGACGCCGGACCCTGATCTGCACAGTATGTGGGGGCGAATCTTCTCTAAGGGGAGTACTTTCGTACGCCTTAGCCTGCTGCATATTCTAAACATGTGCATGTTGTTTTCTTTATGTTCTGTGCCTGTGTTTGTTTATATGCTTACGTCTGGATTTTGGTCTGATGCGAAAAATGCCATGCTTGCTCCCTGTTACTGTTTCGGTCGTCTGTTAATCATGTTATTTACACTGTTGTATTTCTTGATTTATTTCGTGTTTTATATCATGATGACGATTGTGAAACTGTGTGATCTGAAAAATGATCCAACAGATGTTGCCTCTCCATATAGATGAATGTGGATGTCCTATACGGTTAACAAATCAACTCCAACTATAGTAATACGTTTCAGAAATAAGATGTACATATAACAAAAGTAGTGGTGAGCAATGTGGACGAGAGCAGAGTTACCAAGAGTTTCCTTTTTTTTGAAAGGCAATCTGGGGTTAGGCAGACCCCTACCAGTTATACAATGATACCATTGGGATTCGAACTTGCGACCTCCCAAAACAAGGTGACTTGCACTAGGTGCTCCTACCAAACAATTGACCCCCCCCCCCTTGGTTACCAGCAACTTCTTGCTACACGAGAAATCTTGTTTCCTCGAAAGCTCGCTTCGGATGCAAGAAACTCACTTTTTCGAAAGAAGGATGAGAAACTCGATTCCATTTAGTGGGAAGCCTGCTTCTTTGTTTCTCAAATAGATTCGCTTAACTTATCACTTTTCACCTACTTTTACCTCACTTTTTATGTTTTTCATGTTAGTTTATGTTTGTGTTCACATGATTTCTTAATTGCTGTTGTTTTTTTCTAAGTCAAGCTGGGGTTAGGAAGACCGCTACAGTTTATCTCTTAAGCCCCATGTGGCAGATGGATTCGAACCTGGGCTTCAGCATGACACAGGACCCCGCTTACCACATGGGATACCACCTCGGTGGTATTTCTTAACTGTTTTTGCCCACACTTCATATTGGTTTATATATGTTTGCTTTTCATTATTTTAAGCACTTGCATAATTGTTTCATAACCTTATCTCGCTTCGCTCTGATCCATTTCATTTCCTGGTTACTATGGTCTAAAGACTATATCCAAGGTACTTAACCCCATGAAATTATTACTAATCACAATTAAAAATTTGGATGGTTTCTCGTGGACAAATAGCTATGCATAAAAAAGAAACATGACTTCATTGACTCGATCGCCTTGCTTGAGGGGAGAGTCTTAGCTTGCAATGCTATAGTTAGAATCAGTGTTGTGAGAGGCTTACTCCTCAGTACTTGAAGCGTACGCCTCACAGGCGAGGCACACCCTCAGTACCTGAAGCGTTCTGGAATTGCTTTGAATACATAATTATCTAAAATAATTGCAAATATATCACTGTTTGGATTGCCCTCACTATGATTTCAGCTAAATGTTTGATGCAAGTTTCAATAGCATTAATAGCTCCCGACTAATTGCATGGTGGTAAACCACTAAAAATCTTGCATTAGTATAACTAACTTAAATTTACATATACCTGGCTGTATATAAGTAAGAGATGTGCGCAAAGTGCATTGCTGAAAAACTATAGTTTCATGATAGTTCTATATGTATGCATTTGATATGTCCAAGAAAAAAATATTTATATGCATCACTAAGATTTTTTTTTGTTTAGGCCGTTTTTGATGGAAACAAATTCAAGCTTATAATTTAAAAAAATTGGGAGCTATTTATTTTTCAAGTCCTTCAAAAACCTTATATTTACTAAATCAACCATCAAACAAACTCATATATGTATATTTATATTAAAAAACCATTTACCAGTGTTATTTTATTAATATTATATATTTTATTATTTTGATCATGAAGCTTACGCTTCAACGCCTCGAGGCTTACGCCTCGCTTCATAACATGCTCAACGCCTTGCTTCGCCTCATCGCATTTAACAACCTTGGTTAGAATTGATCTGTCCTTGCCAAGGGCTGCCCTTCATACTCTTTTTCAGTGTGTCGACTTCCATTGGAACCTCTTTGTCATCGGCGAACCCTCCAAATTGCCTAACTGCTGCGTAACAGCCGGCCAGCCACCGGACGATATGTACTTCTTTAGAATTTGGTGGCCTCAGTTGGTACTTCTTTGGTATTTAGAAGTTAAGGGTGTAAGTGGCAATGTCTGTTGACGAAGGTGAAGCTTCTATCAAAATTGGTATAGTCATTGGGATCGTTACATTGCGGTCCTTGTTCCCCATCAAAGTAGGAGAAAAGGCATGATGCCAAATTTATGGCCCAATAAGAACTTAAAACCTTGTATAAATGTTGAAAATGCAAGCTATACTAACTTGCTAACGTGCCTTTTTAGTGTTTGCTAAAAAAAAGAGGAAATTTTCAAAACCGAACCTAAAATTTGTGTATTAATAAAACACACACACAAGTTTTAGAAAATTTTAAAAAGGCGCACCGCTAATAAAAAACAAACTTGTATCATTTAACCTAGGTTATAACTATCTCAAGATGGGTTAAGTGTGAAGACAAATCCGGATTCGGGTCTAAACCCAAATGACATTGAATTGGATTCCCTCAATTGGATCCACAGGTTGGAATGAATGTATAGTCCAAGAAGGAAGAAAGATTCATTCAAGACCTCTATCTTAGTAGTTGTTCAAAGCAATGACTCATTCTTTGCAAGGACACCGTAAAGAGGACTCTAAATCCAAGCATGTTTGTAATCAAAAGGATTATGTATGCCAATAAAACTCATTATATTTGGATAATTCTTCACACATTGTGACTCTTGAAAATCTATATAAACAAGCGAGACATCTCCTCTCGGGTATATGAAGCTTAGAGAGACAAGTTCTACCGTGAGCATAGGTCACGTTAGACTGAACCACTATAAATCGTGCATCACTATGTGTGTGCATGTTGCAAGCATCGACCCTTTAATTAAGAGAGTTAATTTACTAGTTAACCCTTCAAAGATACCTATCTTCTTTAGATGCATTTTTAGGTGAGGGCAAAATGGTAATTCAAATCACATTTAAGAACAAACTCCACCGTATTAAACTCTAAGGTCTTTTTAATTAATCACGATAGTATTCTCAAAATTTTCCAAAACTTATGTGTCTTTTTTTATTAATGCCCAAACCTTAGGTGCCTTGTTGAAATTTCTCTAAAGAAGATCCATTGTCTCTTCCACAATTAGGACTCGGTTCATCTGGTAGAACTACTTGTAAATGTTAAGTATAGACAGGATGCCATGAGTTTAAAAAATGGGAAAGGGGCCCCTTGAAGCTGCATAGTAGGGCATGCAGGAGAGATCTCAAAGGTTTTACCAATCCGTGGTGGCCAACTATATTGTTGTCAGTGATAAGAGGTTAGGAAAAAAAATCTACATTAATCAGGTCATCACTCAGGTTAATGAGTTGGATCAAGATCCAATTATGGACCTGGACCTGTTATGCTGGGGGAGAGCAGAATCAGGCTGGGATACCCATGCTCCAGCCCATTTCATTTGGTCTTGGGCCAAGATTTTGATCTACAGCTTTTGGCTTATCGACGACCAGCCATGGCCCATCAACTTCAACTTGTCATAGGAATTGGCTTTTGGATCGTTCGATTACTACATGTGAGCAGGTTTTTATGGGGCTTGAAAATCAATGTATTAAATTTTCATAATTCAAGCCTTAAAGAATCTTATGTTTGCGCAAAAATACGATTTCAAGTATCAAATCTTCGCAAATGAACCATACCAAATACATCTGTGGGTTAGATTTGCAAAAAAAACTACAAAAAATGCTCATACTCGTGCGACATGGATAGACATGTTTGGATTTGCAAACTGCTCCATGCAGAGAAAGAGAGAGAGAGAGAAAGAGAGAAATTTTAACCTGTTTAGATTAAAAACATAATGTATAGATATCACACAAAATATGCAGAGTTTTACTAGAGAAATCAAGCATCCACAGTATCAATATTGATAAGAGTGATCTACTTGTAAAATTGGGGGTCGATACCTCATCTCCCTGGGTTCTTTCTACTTAATAAAAGTGAGTTTACTTTCTCTCTCAAAAAAGTCATACCATATAAATAGTATTTTTTTCATAGGCAAGCTAGGGTTAGGCAGACCCCCACCAGTTACACAGCACACCAGTGGGTTTTGAACTTTATCCTATATTTATAGGAGTGAAATCAAGCATGTTAACTATGTAACATATAAAATAGTTTTTTGATAAGAGTGATCTACTTGTAAAATTGGGGGTCGATACCTCATCTCCCTGGGTTCTTTCTACTTAATAAAATTGAGTTTACTTTCTCTCTCAAAAAAGTCATACCATATAAATAGTATTTTTTTCATAGGCAAGCTAGGGTTAGGCAGATCCCCACCAGTTACACAGCACACCAGTGGGTTTTGAACTTTATCCTATATTTATAGGAGTGAAATCAAGCATGTTAACTATGTAACATATAAAGTAGTTTTTTTTTATAAGCAAGGGGGGTTTAGGCAGACCCCCACCAGTTACACAACTTACCATTGGGTTTTGAACTTGCAACCTCCCAACACATGGTGATGTTTACTAACAGCTCCTACCAAACAAGCTGAGCCCCGTTGGTACCACATAAAGTAGTTTATTATATAGAAATTTCTATTTTTCGATCCTGCAGATATAGTAAAAAGATCAGG
Source organism: Nuphar pumila (assembly GCF_984573655.1). Taxonomy (NCBI): domain Eukaryota; kingdom Viridiplantae; phylum Streptophyta; class Magnoliopsida; order Nymphaeales; family Nymphaeaceae; genus Nuphar; species Nuphar pumila. The sequence continues at coordinate 180,783,800 of NC_143249.1, read as the reverse complement.
TGCAATATGATTGCACAAATATTTGTGCATTAAGCACCTGGTCACCCTCCATCTTGGGGACCGGCCTATCAGGTGTGGGACCAAGAGCTGATGGAGGGTGATGGGGGCTTAATGCACAATTTTTTGTGCAATCATATTGCTCCCGATCCGGACTCTCCAGATATACGATGCAGTAAATTCCCAAATAAACATAAAAGAGGCCATACTGTAGGCAACCGGCCCCTCTTCCCCTGCTATGGACCTCTGGTAGGGGTAGATAGTTTATTGGGACTGGTCCATATCAGACCAATCAGGATATGGGCTTGCTGGATCCAGATCCAGAATTTAGCTGAAGTCTATTTCTCCAAATCAAATCCAAATATTGGACCCAGATCCATAGAAAAATTCATGAATTATAGATACCAGATGAGATCATTATCAGACTTGGACAAATTCCAATCAAATTTAAATAGTTAGAGTTGGTAGGAATCAATAGGAGAAACCAAACCATTGGGGTTAATCATATATCTTACTCAGTATTTTCCTAACAGTATTGTCCAGATCCAAATTGGAGCTCCGAAACCACCAATCAGGTTAGCTCTTATAATATCTGCAAATCTTGTTCTCAGGATTTTGTTGGCTTAGGGGAAATCTCGTGATAAATTGAACATTTTTTTGTTTTTCTCAAGAAAATATCAGGAAAATCTCGATACGTTCATAGATTGCCAATATATGAAAAAAATAAATATTTGCAAAAAAACCTTTAAAATGCAAAAATAATAAAGATCGTGATAATATCATGATAGGTTACAAATTATTGGATACATTACAAATCATTGTATACAAATACATATAATTTTTTGGAAAATATTATTTAAAATATTAAAATTTATATAAAAGTATTATTGTTACATGATACGTGGAATTCCGGTATTGTGTTGCATCCCCAAAGATGAGACCTAAAATGGCGTGTCCCTATGACATAGATATGGAGATGTACACTCACTGCCACTGCATGCACATGAAACCCTCATGCTGCAACTAGCACCAATATCAGATCTTTTTTACCCCCCTTTTTTTTCCAAGAAAAAATAGATATAAATTTCAATAAGAAATATGTGTTTTACTTGGCGTAGCCTATGAATGATGCAACTACAAAGGTGCCATTGATAGGTTGAGAGGAAGCCCATACACTGCCTTATCTCCAAGTCCTTGTCCTTGATATATGCCACAACTTTGTATGGAGGGCACTCATTGGGCTCTCTGCAATTTGAAGGGATCTCATAGGGTAGGACCCCAACTGGGTCAGCAGCCTTGGTGCCATGAAAAGAGAGCAAAAGAAATAACACCACAGGCAGCATCCTGTATAAGAGATAGAGGCCTAGTAGTTGTAATGAAGATTATCTGTAAAACATGGAAGGATGGCATGAATTTATAGGCTTCTATGTGACCAACTAGGGTATATTGTCTCCAAAGGATCCAAATAAGGAAGGTACTTATGAAAAGTTTGTTTTCTAATTATTTATTTATTTTTTAGAATAAAGAAGATGGTTTCATTAAAATTCAGTCAGACAGGTAAATGTTTCCTTATTTGTCATTATTAAAAAGGAAAATTTTCCAAAAACCTGGCCGTCCCATTATTGGTAAAAAGTCATTTCAGGGACAACTTTTCCCTGAAATGTTAAATGGAGACCTCAGTTGGATTAACTCAGGTTAACTGTGTCTTATGCATCTAAACGACCCTTATTGCATAATAAAATGAGCAAAACACCACATTTCTAGTCTACAGTTTAAAAGGATTTAACCATCCAATTAAGTGCAGGTCTTTATATGACAGTTTCAACCAAAAGTTTGGTCCTGAAATATCCGGTTTGTAGAAGTTTGGGGCACTCAGAAACTGGCCGGATTTGTTTGGATACCCATCTCCCCAAGCTTGATTGCCCGGGCCTGTATTTGGACACTTCCAGATCTGAACATGCACTTTTGGACCTAGTAAGTGGTGCAACTGGACTGGACTGGGTCGTACCTCTGAGCTGAATCTGACATCTTATTCTAGGATATGGAACAACTCAAATTAAGATCCACATGTTTTTTTGGATCGGCACATCATCAGACTTTTCCATATTTGGATTAAGATCTGCATTGGTACTTTCTACTATATCTATATTCAGATTCCCATGAAAACTGAACGTTTTTTCATCTTTTTTTTTTCTCGATAATCAAAGAAAAATCATCTCACTCGCTGAGTTTATTGGTGTATAACCTTAAGGGGAACGTTGGCCAGCAGCAAGTATCCCATACATTGACATGGCTATCACTCAAAGAGTTGATCTTGGAGACAAATCTTTTAGATCTCTTTTCACATTTCCACATTTTTTGAGTGATATAGAAAAAAAAATCACCTAATATTTAGGTCCTCATATCAACCATCTATTTTTTCTGAATGCATTTCAAATACCTGCTTGAGGTGTAAAATGTCATTTAGGTCCTTTTGATAAAACAACTCATTTTATATCATCTTATGTTTTTTATTTTATTTTAAAGAAATCAATAATGAGGGCATCTTAGTCACTTTGTTTGATCGACCAAAGAGAAGCTTGTTTTTAAACATAAATTCTAAAAGTATTTAACCATAATAACCTAAACATTAGGCACCTTTTAAAGAGTTGAAAGTTAAGCAACTTTTTGTAATAAATTGCTCTTTTTCCTTTTTTTTAAATTGAAAATGCCCTTCCTCTTGAACGATTTTTGGGTTCAAACAAATCTGCCAAAGCTTCTCAATATTTTCTACTTTTCACAACTTCATGTTTAAATATAGGGGTGAAAATGGCATGGCTCTTGTTTGGGTTAAGTGCGGATTTTTCTTAACTTCAATCAGGTCTAAAACGCCCACAAGGACACCACTCATCTGGTAGGGGTGACTTGTGAATGTCACCAAGTTGACAGGATGTCACGAGTTCAAAACCCACAGGTGACATCCCTTGCCACAAGGTTGAAGCTCTCCAGGCAGGACCTCAAGGGTTTTACCAACCCGAGGCCAGCCAATGTGCAGTTGGTGATTATGGGGTTTCCTTAGATTATCCAAAACAAAACCAGGTTTAAAAATTTGACACATCTTAACAAAAATCAACAATATCAAGTTTTAATTCAAATCTAAGTATGACATTTATTGAAGACTTTAAATATATATGGTCTGTCAGGTTTAGGTAAGTTACATTGTTAGGGGTTATCACTTATCATACCCATGTTGCAACTTAACAATTGGGGACAAAATCACTCTGTGGTATGACAATTGAGCTTGAACCAGGTGTGTTGAGAGGCATGCATTAATGTGCTAACCCTCGACTAGATTAGGTAGACCTATTCTCAACTTAGGTTAGACTTTAGGCTTGACTTAAGTAGAGCCTTAACTAAGTCAAGGTCTGAACCAGCCAAAGAGGGACAAAAAGAGCTGCTAGGAAGAGAGAGCTCGTATGATATAGAGAGAACAAGAGAGAATAAAGATTATGGGAAAGAGGAGAGAGCTTGGAGCTATATATATATATATATATATATATATATATGAAATGCATCGCCAAATTTTTAAATACCTTAAATTTGGTTTTCTACCTTATCAAAGTTCCTAGTGTTCAAATCAAAATATAAAACTCAATTTAAGATATGACAAGAACTAAATAATGCATCCCCATAGATTATAATCCATTCTAGAACTTATAAGCATCACATTAACCATATATACCAAAGTCCTATTCTTATATTAAGCTACACCATTACGTTTGACCAATATTTTGCATATATAATTCATAAATTTTACAAAATTTGATCAAATCATTTGAAAGATATTCTTTACCTGCATCAAATTTAATAAACTTTATTTTGCTGTTATAAAAATTTTCAACCCCTATTTTGAAATTTTAAATTTTTTTAAACAATTAATCTTTTGTTTTCATTAGATAAACATAAGCACACTTTGAAAAATCACTAATAAAAGTTATAAAGTGAATGTTACCCTCATGAGAGTATTTTTCAAATCACACACATCACATCACTTTGTATTAAACCATATAATTTTGAATTTCTTTCAATACTTGAAAAAGGTCTTTTCACAAAATTGGCTTAAATGCAAATATCATGTTTTCTTTCATGTTTAAATTTATATTTAAGAATTAGTACTAAGTTACGCAGGCTTATCAAAAATTTATAATCAACATGTCATAATATAGCATGCTATAAATAATACAAGGACATAAACAAAAGTAGAATCAATTTTATTAAACAAATTCAACTTGAACAATCTCTTAATGGTGTATCCTTTACCTATAAACTTATGGTTATTCAATAATATAATATTGTCAGATTCATTCACAACTTTAAACCATGAGTTATAAGTAGTTAGGCAAATAAAAGATTCTTCCTCACAGTGGGTACATGATACACATTTTGATGGGTTAAGCATTTTCAAAGGTAAAGCAAAACTGCACACTTTCTTTTTCATGAACCTTAGCTTCATGAGAATCTCTCATAATGATCTTATTATCTTCTCTTATAGTTTCATATGTTTTAAAGATACTTCTGTCATTGCATGAATGAATCATTGATCCAGAATTTATGTATCACTTTTTATTTGAATTGATCGTAAATATCTCACTCACTACTTTCATCATATTATCATCGGGTTTACTAGCCTTATTGCCTTGTATTTTCTTTTTATGTCGATACTCTCTCAAATAGTGACCTAGTTTACGGCAAGTATAGTAGAAAATAAAATTTCTCTTCTTAGAAATAGTTCTAAATTTCTTATTTGTGTTCATAAGTCCAAGTTTAAACTTTGGCTTATGCTCAAACATATTTATCTTAACACCAACTTCTTTTAGTTCATCTTTCTTATCTTGAGGTTGAGCTTTCTCTTCAATTCTAGGATATTGAAGAAATTGTTCTAAGGTAAACTCCTCATTTTGTATTTGAAATTATTTTTATAATCTTTTAAATACAAAAGAAGTCTTCAAATGATTACAACCACCTTGAATTATTCATCAAGGTGTATACCCTCAAACTTGATCTGATTAGCTAGAATCTGTATCTCATGAACTTGAGGTAGCAATGACTTATTGTAAAAAAAATTAAAATTCATAAACTTATTAACCAAAAACTTTAAATTTCTTGCATCCTTGGTTTTATATTTACTTTTGAGTGCTTGCTACAACTCCTTATACAAACCGACTTTTGAGTATAGATTGAATAGGGTTTCCGAGAATGTGTTTCGGATGTGACTGCCACACACAAAGTCATCCTCCATCTATTTTTTCCTTTTTCTGTTTCCAACAATGATCTCGTTCTTTCGTTCTTCAGAATATATCTTTGTGGATAATTTGGGCAAATTTTGACCTTCATAGTCACAATTTTGCATAACTATCCCTTAAAAATTGTTGAAAAAAAAAATCACTTACTGGTATGACATTTGAGCTTGAACCAGGTATACTTAGAGGCACATATTACACACGTAATCTTTCGAGCAATAACTTTTTTTTTAAAGGCAAGCTAGGATTATGCAGACCCTTAACAGTTAAACAACTATATCATTGGGTTTTGAACACGCAACATGTCAACACGGGGTGAAGTTCACTAGCTGCTCCTACCAGACAAGCGGAGCTCCCATGGGTCTTTCAAGCAATAATTACACCACTTAAGATAAAGTTCTTGGTGTAATGAGTATTCATGTAACTTTGCTCCAAAGATACAACTGAGTTTTCGCCTACTCATGAATGTCATCTCATGCCTTGCATTGCGTGAGACTGAGCAACTCAACATGTACCACCTTGAATAACCTCTCGACTAGGTTAAGTAGACCTATGCTCAACTTCGACTATACCTTAGGCCCAACTAACACAAAGCTTTAACTAAGTCAAAGTTTGAACCTACTAGAGAGGGACAAAAAACAACTTGACTAAGTTAGGTTTACCTATGCTCAACTTTGACTATACTCGAAGCTCAACTTACACGGAGCTTTAACTAAGTCAAAGCTTAAACCCACTAGAGAGAGAGAGAGCTCGTATGAGCTAGGGAGCATAGGAGAGAGAGAGAGAGAGAGAGAGAGAGAGAGAGAGAGAGAGAGAGAACCAAACAGTTGGTCAACATAACACATGGTCAGTCTAAGACTTGGGGATAAAATTGTTCTATGTACTAAAAAGAGTGATCAAAGGTCAATACCAAGACCAAACCAAACTGAACGAAGTTGAGTTGAGCCAGATTAAACCAAAACCCAAACCCAAGTCCAAAAACCAAAGTTTCATTGATATGCTCCAATGGGACTTGCTCTTAAATGCAACTTTTCACTATTTAAACCCAAGTGAAGTTCTCACACTCTCCAATAACTTGTAGGAATAAAGTGTACTTCCCACAAATGGGAAGTGAGTTTCCCCATGCTTCATGCTTTGGAAGGGCGCTTCCGGTAACTATGGGCATGAGTGTCCCTGGTATGCGAATCATCAGGATGAACACAAACAACACAACCGTCCCTCAATCTTTCACCAAAAAAATTCAGGACACGACATGGAACTGTTCTAAGCTCTGGTAGACTCCCAACATAGAAAGCCTGATTCAGTTAAACGACCACATAAACCACATGAGTCCCAGAAGTCACCGAGAACATTTTGACTCTGATATTTTCCATGTCAATAAGAGCCTCAGCCAGGTCAAGAATCCAATTGGTCGAGTCTGAAGAGACCAAGACAAGCACAGCCCAGTGAAGTCGACAAGCATCAAGTTTGGTGGCCCCAGCCAAGTTGGGATGAGGACAGATCGTCGTCCCCACCGCACATCTCACTTGATGAAGATGTGCATGGGCCCCACTCTCACAGTTCCCAAGTGAGATGTGCAGTGGGGATTGCTTGATTGAATATAACGAATGATTGGTTGCATTCAATATGACCTGATCTGCCCTCACTTGAGGGAAATGGAGATTATGCAGATTATCCAAGTTGATCCCAACTCTAAAATGCTGTATATACTTTATTTCACATAGCTTCCTAAACTCACCATAAAACTATAAAGAAGCAAACTGTGATTAACCATTCATGACAGTATATTGTTTATGGCGACAGACATTATCACACCTGATCCACCTGCAACAAATTGGAACCTAGAAATAAGACTGGGCATTTCCCGTTTTGCAAGTTATAATGACCAACATGCATGCCCCAGTCGCTATATCCCAGCATTCCTGCGCAGCTCATTCTTTACAACATGGAGCATAGCCATGCGGCGAAGCATCGGTTTCTGATACCAATCAACAAACAATTGTTTCAAGTTGGCTCCAGATTATTACAATTATGAACTGGTGCTCTTCCATTATGATCAGATCTGTCAAGTGTACATTCTAAATTTCAATAAAAAGTCTTTAAGTAGCACAGGGATTCAAAACCAAGATAGAAGCATCCAACATTGGCAAGAAAGAAAGCGAAGTGCAAGTTGCTTTCAGATAATAATGGTCAAGACAATTAAAAAGCAATGCAGCCACTGGGCAATACCTGACTGGAAGATCCTCGTTATCAGCAGCAGATGTATCTCACATTATACAACAATTTGATGTTGACTCCAACAACTCCGGAGATCTGTTTAGAATAACGAATAGATCAGCAAAGAGATGGATAATAGCAAATCAAGCAATGGTATAATTACCAAAGAGCAACATAAAATGCAACCACCTACCGTTGAACAGGAAATAATGACTAAAAGCAATAATCTGAGTACTTTAATTGATTCAAGAGAGGAGTTACTTTTGATGGACTACGTATTAAAAATCTAGGTCCATGAGCTCAGAAGAGAAATTGGATGGGGCATATGGTTCTTGTCAAAGATGCATTGACTAGGAACAAGTTGTTACTGAATGTGGAGGTTCAAGAATGGCTGAGTTGCTGTTGGACCAAGTCGATATATGTTGATTTGGGTGAATTTGGACTATAAACAAGTTCACGACTCCAGCAGAGAATATGATTTTTATGACAGTAAAAATCAAACATTCAAGGAAAAAGCCAAAAGCGAATATGACAAATAAAATGGACAGATCACAAAATTGCATGAATCCTAGTAAAGTAAGCCTCATTATAAAATTTATTTATGCAAATACGTTGCTCTTCAAGAGAAGAGTGTGTTTGTGCATCAAAATTCATTGTAGATCTATTTATGAAACCAATCTAATTTCTAGAAAGCTCAAGCAGAATTGCATCTTCAGACAAAACTATCAAATCATCGAATATGAACAAAGGAAACGATTGTAAAAGGTAACAGTACCATCATCTTGAAGGTGCCTGGATAATTTGAGTTAGTTGAACCTGCTAATTTTAAGCTAAAAGGGTTTAAGGTATTGCATCTCTCTCTGATATTCGATACACTTTTCCAAGACATTCTGACCAAAAAAGGCAATCTTGTTGCTTAACTCTCTTTTGACAAAGTGATATGGGTAATTGTTCAGGAATATATGATAGGAAAAGATCTTGAATATCAAATCATCAAAGAAAACATTAATATCCTTCTGGAATTTCTTTTATTTTATAAATCCATTCCTAGTTTTGTTTTTTAATTGTAGTCATGAAAATAAAATTAAACAGGATCATGTGAAGGTGCGTGAGTCCATGTCAGAACTCAGACATGTTATAATTCAAAGGAAACTAACACATCTGACTAATCATTCAGGCCAAGGAAAGGATATGAAAACTCACAGATGACCTCCCAGATTTGCCAGATCAAGATCAGGAGCAAGTTCTTGTACAATGTCATTTGGAGGTTGGCCACATTCCTGCATTTTCTGCATAAGTTCCACAATCTTGTTGAAGTTATTAGGTTCATTTTCGTAAACATCATTTAGTCTCCTTATAAGCTGATATTGGGTGTTGTATCGCTGATATTCTTCAATGCTCAACTGAGACTTGTGTTCTTCCAGCCACTTTGGATATCTTTCTCCAATTTCTTTCATGGGTTCATGAAGAATTTCTTTGGATAAAAGCTGATGCATCATGGTCTCAACTATTGTTTCCATATCCTGTCCAAATGAAATGAGGAAAATGCATTGGATACAATTGCATATAATGGACATAATGAAAGAAAGCAACAGCAATACTTTTGCGGGAATGGTAACCATTGCCAGTCCATAAATAAAAATCATTGGTACATCTAAAACTAGCAAAACAATCATGTCATTCCTCACCAAGAAGAAATTAAAGAAATTATTGACAAATCACTCATGGTTAAGATACCCTGTCCATAATTAAAATTTTAAAACATCAATGACATATTCATACATCATAATCTCAGTCCATAAAATCTAAACGTGTAGAACATTTTCCCTTAAGTTTGTGTCCATCAAGGCTTCAAAAGATCAAGTTTTAGTTTAAACATTTTCTAAACCAATGAAGTTTCCTAGCATTTATAGAAAACCACATTTTATTCAAATGTTATATGACACCAAGTATATTGATCTCCAATATTTTCAATGACAATATCACATGTTGAGGGTATCATACATTCTTAAAGTCAAAATTCACTTATACTGCCTTTTCTGTTGGAAAACTTGCAAGAAGAACACATAAAACACAATGGGTTAGGCTACATAAGTTGCTCAAAGATAAAGGACAACCTAAACTATGTGTCTGGACGGGCTCACCTATACAAATACATAGATGAGCATGTGCATCCAAACATCAATAAACATTCACAATCAATGGAAAATACAAACATAACACCTTAAATTGAGATAAACAAGTAACATATAACAAACAGAACCAGCTTCCACTTTCCACAACATTATCAAACAGAGATTAATTTCACCAATCAAACCGAGACATGGAAAGGTACCTGAGACCCAGCAAGCTCTTCGAACTGCTTAACGAGATTCTCCATCATTTCTTCAGGGACATCATCAGGCGTAGGGTCAGCACTAGCAGCAAACTCCAAGCCCTTCACAGCTTCTCTGGTTTGCTGAGTGAGCTGCTCCAGTGCTTCAGCTACATGACTATCTTTCCCAATGGCGGAAACCTTGTTCTTCATTTTCTTTTTATTCTGTAAATTGGGTAACCCAAGACCACCCAATCCTTTAACCGAAGCATTCTCCTTCTTATCACCTCCATTACCAGGCAACCCATCTCCCAATTCATCCCTAAAAACCCAATAAATCAAACAAAGAATCAAAATTGAGAAGGTAGGTATTGATTCTAGAGATTGGGAGGTTGGGGAATCATGAAAGAAGCATACCTTGGGTTACGAGCCAAATCAACATTAGCAAAATCATCCAAAGCACCTATAGTATCAAAACAAACGGATTATGTATGTGTGTGTGTGTGTGTGTGAGAGAGAGAGAGAGAGAGAGAGAGAGAGAGAGAGAGAGAGAGAGTACTGTCAAGGAGAGCATCTAAATCTTCTGGAAGGGGGTTGGGGTTGGCCATTTGAAAGATCGTGATGGGATTGCTTGCACTACCTTTTGTAGAATAAAAAACAGAAAAAATCCGACTTAGAAATAATAGATAATAAAAAAATTGTATTTCCCAAATGCACAATCATATCTCTATTCAATCTATTGGAAAACAAGATGCACAATTTTGTTATTCTAGCACAACAGCCGTGTTAGTGCTCTCTCTCTCTCTCTCTCTCTCTCTCGTGAAACAAAGCGTCAAAGAAAGTTCCGAAAAATCATTGAAAGAAATCAAGAAGATGATCCCCTTTAGAAATTAACACCTATCTTATCGATGATCATTCAGGACAAAATTTCAATCAAAGAAAGTACCTTTTCCAACTCCACAAACTAAATTTAGAACCCCTCTCATATGTTTCCTGCAAATCAAATTCTAAAAGTACTCCAAGCAATTGCATTTAATACCAATGATATTGAAGACACCCATCGTTGGAGTTGATAGAGCAAATGATTATTTCCCGTTACCAAATTGAATAATGGTTATTCTCAAACGGCCCAAGTTCAGGCTATTTCTTTTCTGTGCATATGAGTGTGTGTGTCTTCCATGAAGAACGGAAAAAACACCTACGGAATGTGGCGCACCCGTGTGTGTTTCTGTGTGAAATCAATGATTGCTCACTCTAGATGCTATATCACAAAGTGAGTTACAAGCTTATCCCTGTCTTGGTTTTAAGACTAAAATAAAAGAGAAAGAAATGAAAAAACGGTGCTGTTAATCGTTAGCTTTTCTCGATTCTACCCGGAAGAGATACAAGGGGAATCTTCAAAACTTAATCGAGAAAACCAACAAAGGCGATTCTTTTATCTCAGAGAAACCATCATATCGATGAAGGAAGAAAAAGAAAGATACAATAGACGGAAGAAAAGGAAACCTGAGTAGACTATCGTCGATCCACCACTAAGTGTTTCCTGCCGGCGTTGCGTTCACCCACCGGCGGAGAAAAGATCCACCGCCGGACCGGACGATCGGTCGGCGATAAGGCAGAGAGAGAGAGAGAGATTTGGGCTTCGTTGTCTTACTCGTGTAAAAAAATCTACCCACAAATGTAGCCTGGCAGGAGTCTTGGTAATGATCCGAACCGAGTCCGATCTAATCCGATCTCGCACAATCGGGTCCGGATTAGGATTTGGAGTTTAGATGAGTGCTAAAATCGAATCCAGATCCAATAGCTTAAATCTGACATTTGCATGAATTCGGATTCAGATTTTACTAGGATTCAGATGTAAGACTTGATACCAAATCTAGATCCAATTATTAATTGGATTCATAACTGGTTGTGGAAGGCATCTCACAAAAGGTTGACATGATACAAGTAGGGATGCACAAGAGCCGAGTTCGAGCTGAGCCTGGGCTGTTCGAACCACCCACCATTGCGCCAGACCATGCTTTTTGTTTACAGTGACCCAGAAAAATGTACAAATACTAAAACCACAAACTCAATCTCAGCACCTAAAAAGAGGCTAATGGCCTACCCAATAAGCTAACAGTAGATCTTATGAGTTAAATTGAAAACATATTATATATATTTATTCAAGTCTAATTGAGCTTTTCGAGCTTAATCGAATTCAATGACTTGGTCAAGCTGGGCTCGTTTATGCATACTGAGCTTGGATTTGTGTTCAAGTTCGTTTCATTTATGTTCACAGATGAGCTCGGACCGAGCTTAAACGAGCCGAGCCCGAGTCAAGCTCGAGCTACCTCGGCTCGTGGATCCCTAGATACAAGCAGAAAGAACTAGGACAAATGAAGACTGGATTTTTAGCTTTAAATAGACAAATAAAAAAAACAGGTTCAATAAAGTTGATCTCATGTAGCTGGGATAAGGCTTGATGATGATGAAGATGATGAATAATCCGACTAAATGAATTCGGTTCCGGTTGGATATCTGACCTGAATCTGAACCCGTTCATATTCCTAGCAAAGTCAATGGGTTGGGAATCAAGTTGGCCTACTTGTCACCCAGCCTATAACCAAATAGCTATGTCATGTGGCAAGCATAGTGACAAATATTGCGAGATTTATGAAAATCTCTCGATAATATCACGAGAAATTGCCTCAAAATTTAAAACGGCAATTTTTTGCGAGATTTTCAAAATATCGCAAGATTTATGAAAAACATAAATACCATGATTTAAATGCGATATTTACATTTTAAATGGCTATTTATCATGAAAAAAAACCATGTATTTTTAAATAATTTTTCTTAATATTTTCTTATAAAAGTATTTTTTATATTTTAAAATTTATTTTTTTATTGCTGAGATTTTGCCAAAAAATGTAAGATTTATGAAAAATTTTCAATTTCTCGCGACTTTTTGAAAAATGAGATTTTGCCAAAAAAAAAAAAAAAGATTGTCATTATGGTGGCAAGTAGGGCTGAGAAGAGGATCTGGATCAGACCTAAGTAAATCTGGGCCTATATTCAATCTTGTACACATATGTATATCCTAGGTCAGGATCTAGATTAGACTGGGTTGGGTAGTCAAAGATCATATCCCACCATGTTGCTAAGACGTAAAAACTGAACACAGTTCCTGCCGAGATCTGGAAGACCCGACAACATACCGAAATGCATATGAAAAATCCATATCCGATTTAGTACTGTATTTAACCATTCAGAACTGAGGACATAACATAGAACCCACATATAAGATCTGCATTGAGACGGGTCGGATTGGACTGAATCCAGGATGTGTCAGATCAGATTTAAAAGCAGATCCGAATAAAGTCATAAGCCTTTAGAGAAATCATGACAACCATACAGTTTTCATTGACTTAAAGTTGGGTTTTAGAAATCAAAACATTGACCAAACTCTCATCAAGATCTATTAAACCAATGAAAATGTTGAATCCAAACATGAGATAAACTTTCTAATGTATAATCTTCACAGACATGCTTGTAAAATCAAAGGATTTAGATTTTCTAAGACCTCAATGTTAGATATATGATTCTCATCAAGCATCATTTTGTATTTGGGCTAGGTCAAAAGATAATCCCATCAATGTGGTAGTGACAAACTTTAAAAATGGCAAAATCTAGTTTTTGAAAAACTTGCGAGAATTTGAAAATTTTTCATAAATCTCACTTTTTTTTCGGCAAAATCTCGGCAATAAAAAATTTAATTAAAAACTATAAAACATATTTTTATAAGTAAATATTAATAAAAAATATTTAAAAATAAAAATACATGGATTTTTCACAATAATTAAATAGCCATTACAAATATAAATATCACGTTTAAATCATGGTATTTATGTTTTTTTGTAAATCTCGGGATATTTTGAAAATCTCACAAGAAATTGCTATTTTAAACTTTTAAGCAATTTCTCACGATATTATCGTGAGATTTTTCATAAATCTCGTGATATTTGTCACTGGTTCCCAATTGGTAAAACTGTTGAGTTTCTTCAGCCAGCCCACTAGGGAGTTTACCTAGCTTTGCTCTTGCAGCAAGGATGCCCCTCTTGGGTTTTCAATCATGATCTTCTTGTGTCAGGCAATGTTGCCCTATACGTATCGTATCGGCAGGAAAAAGGTACGCATCACCCTTGAATCGGTTATTTTTAATAAATGTAAAAATTGCTAAAATTTAATTTTTAAATATTATTTTAATAATAATTTAATGGTTTTAACACATGTCATGTTATGATTGACACATAATATTCTTTTTTTATCATTTTTTGGCCTATACATAACGATTCACTTATAGTATCGGTGGTACCGACTGACAAACTACCGTGACTCGTAACTAGAAGCCGTTTGGGTAACACTCAGAACAGGGTTTTTAACCTGGTTTTGGGTGAAAACCCAGTTAAGATACCCAAACTAGGTTTTTGGCCCTGTTTGGATGCTAAAAAACTAGTTTTGGCAAATTAGGTTGTACCCAAAACCAGGTTTAAGAGGAGGCATTGCCCTCTTTCCACCCACTCTCAAACCAGCTCTTTTGAGCCTTAGATGGGGCTCCACATGGCCACCATTTTCCAATATGTTTCCGGCCGGTAGACGGCCCAAGTGTGGGTAGGGGTTTTCTTTTTGTTCTTTATTTTTTTTGCTTTCATTTTATTACTTGGCCATTTTCCGGCCACTTGGTCATTTTCCAGCCACCTATCAGATGGAAAATGGCCAGGCTGGCATCAGCTCGCATGGTGGTGCTGGCAGGTGCCACCCAGCCATTTTCCGGCCAGTAGGTAGCCAAAAAGTAGGGCTGAAAAATTAGATGAGCAGCTCGACTCATCTCAAAAATTGAGCTTGGCGAGCTTAGCTACAAGCCAACTTGTTTAGGTAAATGAGCCAAGCATGAACATGGCAAGCTCGGCTCATATAGGCTCTTTTTACATATAATATACTCATATATAATATATTTCATACATATGTTATATATATATTATATGTTTTACATATATTTATTATATATTATATGTAATATATATTATCAAGCATAAAAAATATTTAAAAATAATTTTTTAAAGAAAACGAGCGAGGTTGTGATCCAGATTTGGCTACCAAACCCACTTAATGGACTCGGATTTTGGTCGGGTATCGGGTTGCACCCGAACCATTTACATCCCTAATCACAATCTCTACCAAGTAGCCATGACTACCCCCATTATGAAAAATGGTTTTGTCTGGTAGGAGCAGCTAGTGCACGTTAACGTGTTGTGTTGGGACGTTGCAAGTTCAAATCCCAATGGTATCATTGTGTAACCATGGCGAACACCGTGAATCAATAAACATGTTTCATAAAAAGGATTCATACTCTTGATTTTCCCATGGGGGCTCCATATATCTTTTTATTTTCCATCTATTCATGTATGTACTAATGCTCCTTGGATTACAAAAAGTTATATATGCATTCCAATGTTATTGATCAATCTTGTTAAACGAAGATAAATAGTTCTAAACTAATAATAAGTGATGTTGGTGATGGAAATGATGATGAGGACGATCATCAAAGTAGAAATAACCATGATGGTGACCATCAATAACGTTGATGAGGTCATCAATCAATGACAAGGGTCTCTCTCTCTTATCCCTTCCATAGTGACAAAAGTTAAAAACAGCAAAATCTTAGAGTCAAAAACTCGGGAGATTTTAAAATTTTTGGTAAATCTCACATTTTTTTGGCAAAATCTCGTCCATAAAAAATAAATTAAAAAATAATTTTATAAGAAAATATAAATAAATCACATTTAAAAATGAAATTCTCACAATAAATATATGCTAAAACGGTAAATATCACGATATTTTTCATGGTTTGAAAATCTCACAAGAAATTGGTGTTTTAAACTATCAGGCAATTTCTCGCGACATTATCGTGAGATTTTTATAAATATCGCGATATTTGTTAGAGAGATCCCTTATTGGCATAATCATGGGCAAGTGACCAATAAGCGCGAGTCCTGCAAAAAACTATAAGATATTTAATACAATTGCAACTATTTGATGAAGGGTATTTTGGTAACCAGCTAACCATGATCAGTGTTTGGTGTTTGACCATGGTCGAATTAACAGCGGTTGACAGAAGGACCAGTTTGTAATAACATTGAGAAAGGCGAGGTCTGATTAGTAAAATGACATAAGGTAAGAATTATTTTGCAAATGGGCCATAAGGTCAGGACCAATTTGCAAAAAACAATTTTTTTAATGACGAGATCAAACCACATTGGGCTCCACCACAGCAACAAAACGTTAAAAACTGCAAAATCTCGTTTTTCAAAAACTTGAGAGAATTCGAAAAAAAATCATAAATCTTGCATTCTTTTGGGCAAAATCTGGGGAATAAAAAATAACTTGAAAAATATAAAAAATATTTGTTATAAGAAAATACTAATAAAAATTATTTAAAAATCAAAATACACATTTTTTCACGATAAACAACTGTTTAAAACGTAAATATCACTTTTTGTTTTTCACGATAAATAGCTGTTTAAAACATAAATATCATGTTTAAATCACGGTATTTATGTTTTTTCATAAATCTTGCAATATTTTTGAAAATCTCGCAAGAAATTACCATTTTTAAACTTTCAGGCAATTTCTTGTGATATTAATCTCGCGATATTTGTCACTATGGGCTCCACTTTGAATTATAATCTTGGCCCCACAACAGCATGCATTAAGGCAGCAGATCAGGTCACCAAGCCTGAGTAATTTACAAAGTACTCAAGCAACACAAAATGCAGAAAATCACTGATTAACGTTTTGTGTTTTTTGTGTTTTACATAGAAAATCATTACATAATTTTATGTGCTTCGTGTTTTGCTACACAAAATGCAGAAAATCAGAGTGCGGAACCATAACTATTTTCTGTGCTTTGTTTTTATAAAGTACTTGGACCACACAAAAAATTACTGTGCATGTAGTGTTTTCACTGTGTTGGTATTGGGGCAAATGGTATTCATTGTTTGCAGTTGCATCCTATGTCGGACATTTGGCTTTGGGTTCATCATATAGTATGACCCGGTTTAACACTAATGAGGGGTTAGTGGACTGATTAGTGGGGTAGAAGTTACAAAAATGTGAAGGGGTTCATATTCTGTAACTATATCTTGTACTATAAATACAGGGTTTGACTACATGATGTGAGTAGTCTACAGTTGAACCCTATTGTCCGTATTCTCGTAATTCTCAATTGGGTTCAGGGTCCTACTCAGCATCTACTTGAAGGTCTGGGCTCATCGTAGGCGTCGATAGACTGAGGAGAACGCCCAACACCCACACGTCGCATCAACCATGTGGTGAATTTGCATTCCAGATTTGATTTTGAGCCTACGCCAACATCCTAGTCCTTTAAGTGATGTGAGTGTTTGTCAAAAAAGCCTATTTCTCTTTGAAATATGTAATTATGATTGTCTGGCCATTTCCTAAGTTTTGTGTGTCAGTTTTCCTATCACCTAACCACACCTCCCAAGGTTATGAAGCGGTGAGTGCAGGTGTGTGCAGGATGTCATAGAAGCAGTGTTGTGAGAGGCGTACTCCTCAGTACCTGAAGCCTACGCCTCAGAGGCGAGGCGCACGCTCAAGGTACTGAGGCGTTGCTGTGATGCGCCCCTCATCAACCTCCGACCAGTTGTGACCACCGACCACCGGAGTTGCTGTGCTGCAGCTGCTGCTCAGTCTTCTCCAACCACCGGACGACCGGCATATCCCTCACTTCTGTACCAGCTGGCGCGTGGTCCTTCTCTTACTGCCTCCCCTCCCACCGCTTCACTTCCATACCAGTTGTGAGAGGCGTACGCCTCAGAGGCGAAGCACAGGCTCAACGCCTCACTTCGCCTCATCGCATTTAACAACCTTGCATAGAAGAACACTATCATTTACGTGGTTCGACCATTATTGGCCTACGTCCACAGGAGAACCTGCGACTTTCTTTCCAATACAATAATACAGGTAACACGCATAGGGATATATGCACAGTAACAGAGAGGAAGGTTACATCCGTTAGAGAGATAATAGGAAACAAGGCAACAAATGTAGAAACCGTATGAGAATAGAAAGTTGCCATCCACAGGGCTCGGTGCAGCCGTTATCTTCAACAGGTTCAACTGCTCGAGAAGATAAACCAAAATGAAAATTATGAATGCAGCTCATGATCATGATGAGATTCAGAGATGGTTGAACTGGTATAGATAATGGTGGCTGTTATTAAAAGTAGTTCACTAGTCCTTAAGGCACTCTTCCTTTTTAAATGATCCACAGAAGTGTTAAGTTGCATGAATATATATATATATATATATATATATATAATGAAACTGATTCGCCTGCTAGTGAGTCTTCACAGAGCTATCCAAAATGAGCATGACCTCGTTGACACGGTTGAACCTCTGAAAGGGAGGGTTGTAGCCGGCGACCACGTATTCCTTGAGGGTGCTCATCACGTCCGATGGGGTGCCCTTGAGGCTGGCCCTGAGGGCACCCAGTTCACTCGCAATGTTGGTGTCGTTGATGAACCCTCCATACCTTCTGACTGCAGCAAAGCGACTGCCCGGGGCCCAGCTGATAATTCGGACGCCTTGTGCCTGAGGTGGGTCCTTTTGGAATGGCTTAGGGATGTAGAAGTGCATGAGGTACAAGGAGGAGTTCCCATTCGTTGGGCTGATTGTAGTGATGACCGGCGCGGTCATGGAGATATTTTGCTTGCGGTCGTTGGCCCCACTGAAGTACCTGAAAAGCCTGCAGCAAAGAAATTATAAAGTTTTGGTCATATTAATCATGTCCATAAATAAATTAGATTTTATCCGATATCCAACCAAATTCGATCCAGTTTAAGCTCTTTGCGAGCCGTTGTTGAGAGGGATGAAATCAGTGGATTAGGCAACAACATCGTTGAAATCCCTTGTTTTCTTAACGTGGTCTCCCCTTCCAACGCAGCTCTCAACTAAGTCTCCTCTCCCAAAACTGTAATCCCAACCAATTGAGATGATGGGGATTTCACTATTATTGCTACCAAACAGAGCCTTAGTTGCATTTGGTAGACCAAAACCATATCGGATTATAATAAGATGCAGATATGGTTTTGATTTTTTGCAACTGAATTCAACAAATATTGGATTTGATGGATATTGGAACCGTTTACATGTAAAAAAGGATTCTAGTATGTGTTTTTCATCGATGATCCGACTTAGAATCCAAAATATAATTCAGTTTATCCAACATCTAATTAGTCAAATATGGTATTGGCCACATCTAATCCGAATCTGAACCATCCACATCTCTATGCTCAATGCTCCAAACGGTTAATCGGATCCCAGCCAGCTATTAGGGCCTTGACCATTTTAAACTGTGGGTCCAAAGTTCAAACACTGACCAGTGTAGAATAAGCAGCAAACCAGACCCTGATCCTGGTCTGACCTCGGCAAAGGAATATTTGGATATCTATGTGTGGGCTAATGTTTCCGGATCTGATAATATGGCAGATCTAAGGATTTCCTCTTCTAAAAAAAATAGCTCGGATAATATGGTTCAGACCCAAAAGATCTTAATTAGTTTTCCATATAGTTAAACATAGGTCAGTCTTGGAACCGCCCTGCAAAGGCCCAGTGGACCTAAGAGTGATGCCGTATCTTCGCCTAGAAACCAAAACTGGATCAATCCTGTGGAATGCATGGATCTGGGTATGGTAGTATGCGCCGCTCACACACGGACTCAACTCGATAAAAACTTGGCGACAAAGTTTAATCGGCAAAATACCGGCAGCCAAATTTCTGCCAAGGAAAAGTTGAAATATGATAGGTTTTTCATGTTGTATTAAAAAATAATTTAATAAAAATAAAAGGAACAAAAATAATTTTCTTTTGGATAATCTAAGGGAACCCATCCCTCTCACCCAAATCACAGATCACACACTTGGGGGCCTCTAGTTGGTAAAACCCTTGAGTCCTCTCTGCCCACCATCCAGCACACTCAGCTTCCACCTTGCAGCAAGGGATGCCACCCATGGGTTTCAAACTTGTGACATCCTGCCAACTTAGTTACATCCACAAGTTGCAGAGGGTGTTGCGTGTGCACTCCCGGAACACGCACTGTAGCTACAGTGCATGTTCCGAAGTCTCCATTGAGCGCCGTGTGACACTCAGTGGGTGTAGGGGGAGCCGTACACCAGCCTGCAGGATGTACGACTCTCCCTACACCCCCATTGAGCGCCACATGCGTTCAGTGGAAACCCCGGAACATGCACTGTAGCTACAGTGCGTGTTTCTGGGGGGAACATATAACCTGCCCGCCACAAGTTGCACCTCTCAGGTGAGTGGAGCACTTGTGAGCAATAAAAATAAAAATATATAAAAACACAAAATAGATCAATTTTTTTAGAAATACCTTACATAAACATAAATACGAGAACTAGAAATATGAGCATTTTCAACACTTTTTTTTTTTTTTTGCAAATCCAGCAATGTGAATGTACTTGACATGGTGATTTTGTTAGGTATCAACCATTGGATCCTGTATTTTCAATGAAAAATATGATTTTTGAATGATAATTATGAGCCATTGATTTTAAAGCCTTACAAAAAAATCTCATTTACACATCAAAATCAGATGATTCAAGAGCGGGTTCTTATAAAACCAAGCATGTAGATCACATCCTTACCATTATATAAAAGAGAAAAGAACAAAAAAATCCATGAAAATCGACGTTCACACATTAGTTCTTATATTTCCAGCGACTCATATCACAATTCTTTAAAACAATTCCTAGAATATCACTTTTTTTTACGATATTTTCTAAATATCAAAGATATTTGTCACTATGATACTATCAACTGCTGTTAACAGAAACAGACATGACTGTCATTTACTCACTGCTTGAACTCAACGGCTGCAACCTTCCTGTAGGAGTCGCTCTCCAGAGGCTGAGTGAGGGTGGCAAATACTGAAGCCCCATACTGTCTTATCTCGAAGTTGTTCTTCCCATCGTGGGCCACAACCTTGTAGTCTGGGCACATACCAGGCTTCCTCTGGCAGTTTGGAGGGATGTCATAGGGTTTGTCACTCTGTGCAGCAACTTGATGTAGAGAGAGAACAAAAAGCAGAAGCAATGGCAACATGGTGCACTACTGCTAATAGAAATGCTGATCCCCTCTAGTGACTATATGTTGGAGGAAGAACTAAGAGGGAGGAGGGGCAGACCTATATAGAGTCCATTGAAGATAAGGCTTACCATTAAAACTGTTGCTAATGAGGAACAAAGAAGATCAATAGTTACCAAAGAAATTGAGCTATATATATGTATGTGCTGATTTGTTACTATATAGGTGCAAACAGATAGGATACACCAGATCATGATCGATTTGAACCCGAATTTGAAGTTTAATCAATAAGTTCAAAACCTAATTCAGATCCAAATGTGGTGTGTTGAGGTAGAGTTGAATCTGGATTAGAATTTTACATGATGATATTGGACCATGTATCACCATATACAGGGTCCGAATACAAGTTTAAAAATGGAAGCCAATGCTACCAAATTAACTTCAAAAACAAAATAAAATTTTCAATGTCCGATCGACTCCTTAGCTCTTTTTTCTAGTTTTTTTCCACAGTTATGACTTATCTCTGTAAATCGTTTTTTTTTTGGACAGAAATTTTCTCTCCAAATTTGAGGTTAACAGTTGGCCCATAGCTTTCATTGGAAACTTCATCTGCATAAATTTGTAGTTTCCAAAAAAAGCCATGGGCTAACCTTAAACAGCTTTTGGCCTGGCTCAGCCGGCATATATATATATATATATAGAGAGAGAGAGAGAGAGAGAGAGAGAGAGATTAAACAGCTTTTGGCCTGACTCAGCCCGCATATATATATATATATATATATATATATATATATATATATATATATATATATATATATATATATATATAAATTAAACAGCTTTTGGCCTGACTCAGCCCCCATATATATATATAGAGAGAGAGAGAGAGAGAGTGGTGCGCATTGTGATGGACAGCCACAAAAAAATGTGAAGAAAGAGGAAAAAATGTGCTTTTTGATCGTTTTTGCCCTTTAGCTGCAGTTTTTAATTACTGCGTTCCATTTTTTCGCTGGGACCTTGACGGCTACCGTGATCCTTTAGGTAGCTGCACACCTAAGGGTTGTGTTCCGGCTTTTAAATTCTATTTATTGATGTATTACACATTCATTTACTCGTTTATGGCCAATAAAGTTATAATTGGCATTTGTAAAATTATTTCAAGCAATTAACTATTAAATATATTTAAATTATAATTAAATATATGTACTGATTGTGTATATGACTTATTAAAGCATTTTCACGGTATTTGAGCTTCACTAGATGTATTTAAGTAGCTTGCTAATGAATTTTTTTATCAAAAGGGTATTTAGGTCAAAAATAATTTAAATGAGCATTTTAATTATTGATAATAGCTAATTAAAGAATTTATAAAACAAAACTTTAAAAGAGTTAGATTAAATGCACTTTTTGTTTAGAGAAGTTTAGGATTTTGATTAGCAAAACCGGATTTTTGGTATAGACTCGTAGTACATATGGGTTTGGACCCGATGGGTCGACCCAAAATAGTGTTTCCTATGAATTGTAAATAGTTAAATAAATTTATATTTTAGTTTGAAATGTTATATATATGAATATGATGTTATTATTATTATATTTGAGTTTTGATTCTTTTACTAAACCCAAATTAGGGTTTGGGAGCAAATCGGACCCAAACCAAACCCGAATTGGATTCGGTTTGGATGGACGCACAATGATTAATAGAGAGGCTGGGTGGGGCCTACTAGGGCACCCGGCCTTCTCTATATTCTCTTCCTTTCTCAATCCCAAAGTCGACACCCATTCACCCTCATAATTTTTCTCCTTGTTTTTTAGAGAAACTACCTCTCTTTCTCCTTTTTCACCCTAGCTGACCCTCCCGCTCTTGCATTGGAATTCATGCTAGAGATTGTTGGGATTGGAGCCACCCACAACAGCCATCTCCTAGGAATCATGCCTTCCATTGGTGAGTTCTCCTTCTACATCTTCTTTTTCTCCTTCTTTATTCTCATTTTTGTTGATGGTTTTTCTAAGTAGTTGACCCCTTTGTTGATTTCTTGGGTTTTGTAAACCATATCTCAGCATTGAAAATCATGCCCAATAATCTAAGTCACATTAATAATCAACATCACCATCTCTATCATCGTCATCCTCTTATTAATCGATTTCCTCAAGAAAATCGACTTCTTCTTGAGAATCATGTAGCAACATACATGTTCTTAAAGTGTGTGTAGAATGTGGAGAACACCCAGTCATAGCCAACTAGCCTAGCCCTTGTCCATTTAAGGTTTTGGATCAATTTTTTAGGAAATCGCCCACTTGATTTTCAATTGGGTGTTGATTTTTGTGGGGGAGATACATTTTGACACTACATTGTGATTCGTGTAGCCTTCAGATTCAATATGAATCTGTAGAATGACATGTTTGGAGATCCACAAGAGTTAGAAAATCTGTCATACATCCTCATTATGTGGTGTATCTTTAGGAGCATGATGATTTCATAGATATAGATGATGACCCATTGACTTTTATTAAAGCTGTTGAAAGCAAATAATCTTCGCACTGGATAAAAGCTATGAAAGAAGAGTTTGACTCTATGGCCAAGAATCAAGTGTGAGATCTTGTTGAGTTACCTAAAAGAGTAAAACTCATAGGGTGTAAATGTATCTTTAAGACCAAAAGGGACTTCAAAGATAACATAGAAAAACATAAGGAAAGATTGGTTGCTAAAGGATTCACTCAGATGAAGGGCATTGACTATAATAAGACATTTTCTCCTGTCTCAACTAAGGAGTCAATGAGAATAATCTTGGCCCTCGTAGCTTATTATGACTTAGAGTTACATCAGATGGATATGAAAATAATGTTCCTCAACAGGGATCTGAATAAAGAGGTATATATGGATCAACCTCTTGGTTTCTCTGAAAATGATTGTTTGGTTTGCAAGCTTAACAAATCAATATGTGGACTTAAATAGGTCTCTCAACAGTGGTATATTAAATTTTTTAAAGTCATCGTGACTTTCGAGTTTACAGAAAACATTATTGATCGATGTATATACTTTAAAGAAAGTGAGAATAAGTTCATTATATTGATGTT
The DNA here is from genome assembly GCF_984573655.1 of Nuphar pumila. Classification (NCBI taxonomy): domain Eukaryota; kingdom Viridiplantae; phylum Streptophyta; class Magnoliopsida; order Nymphaeales; family Nymphaeaceae; genus Nuphar; species Nuphar pumila. Next base: position 180,759,753 of record NC_143249.1, on the reverse strand, counting down.
GTATGTAGATGATATACTACTTGCAACCAACGATATAAAGTTATTTGCAGAGACAAAATAGTTTCTTTTATCACATTTTGACATGAAAGATATGGGTGGAACTGCTTATATACTTGCCATAGAGAACCATCGAGACAGAGCAAAAGGTTTTCTAGGTCTCTCCTAAAGATCCTACATAAATAAGATATTAAAGCGATATGGTATGGAGAATTGTTCTCCTGGTGCATCACCCATATCAAAATGTGATAAACTGAGCCTAAAGAATTGTTCACAAAATGATATTGACAAAGCACATATGAGTGTTTATTCATATGTATCAGTTGTTGACAGCTTGCAATACGCGCAAACTTGTTCACGTCTAGATATTTCTTTCGCAATAGAGGTTCTTGGTACGTAGATTTCAGTCTAACCCAAACATATCTCATTGGAAAGCTGCTAAGAAAGTCATGTTTTTTTTTGCAAGGGATAAAAAATTATATGTTGACGTATTATAAGGTTGATCACCTTGAGGTCATTGGCTATTCATATGCAAACTTAGTAGGGTGCCTTGATAGTAGAAAGTCTACTACTAGGTACATCTTCTTATTTGTTGAGAGCACGATCTCTTGGAGGAGTGAGAAGCAGACGACCACTGTTGCTCACACCATGAAAGCAGAGTTTATAGCATTGTACGAGACTACTTCGCAGGCTATATGGTTAAAGAACTTCATATCACTGTTAAAGGTGGTTGATTCTATCAAGAAGCCATTGAAGGTCTACTGTGATAATGAAGTTGCGTTGTCCTTTTCGAATAACAATAAAAGAACTACATCATGTAAGCATATAGAATTAAAGTACTTTATTATTAAAGAAAGGACAAAGAATCATCTATTGCATATTATTAATATTAGTACCAAAGATATGATTGTTGATCTTCTTACTAAGGGGCTAGCACCGAGATTGTATTTCAAACATGTATTAAGGATGAGCTTGTTAAACTCTTTTAGACGTATGCATAAGAATAAAATGATTACATACAGTTTTGATCATCATTATGATCATTTTTGTTAATCTCATAAAGATTAGATATTCAACTAAGGATCCGTAGAACATATTTTAAAGGTCAATATATTCATCAAGTTATTCTCATAAGGTATTCGGTTAAGGGTTTATCGCTGGGACAAGTGGAAGAATGTTGAAGTCACCCACGTATAAGGACTCTCCTAGAGGTATCCCTATTGGATAAACCTTATCATTTGGAGAGAACAATTATCTTAATTGTTTCCTAATAAAGATTAATGCTATAAAAAAGAGTATTGATGAGACACCTCTGTGCATAAAACAAAAGAAAATCAACATAGTTGATTGCTCTGAGATTTAGATCCTGCTCACCGTTGTTGAAGGGTCTGCCCTCAACAAGGGCTGCGACCGGCTGAAGAGACGAACGTCTCAAAGACGATTGATCGGGTTCACTCATCAGCCATTATCAGACGAACATGGCCGCTTCAGGTACATTTTGTCTCATCTTTTGCGCAGGCGCCAACAGGAGTGTGTTGTCATTTGCTTTGGGCAGAAACTTAAAAGTGAAAAACTACTGTCAACCGTCCCATTAGATTTGATCTCACGGTTGAGACCAGTTGTTGTTACAGTTTCCAGTTCTCATATTCCAAGGACTCTATATTGTTGTATCATGTAATTTATTTTATGGTCATCGTGCGCATTTGCCAAAGGCATTTCTACGGACATTGTCCAAGAGCATCTTTGGCACTTCTAACGTGCTTTAGTACCAGTTTGTGCTCAAAACCAAAGGATATTTCAGACCAAATGCACTGTAAATAAAGGTGCCAAAAGTGGGGACTTAAATTTCTAAGTGATGTTCAAAATTTTCCACCAAAATGTGAAACACTAAGGCCCCAACGTTAGAAAAAAGTGTCTATCAAAGGTCACCACAAGGCTCAAAGGAAAACCTAGAGCATTGACAAAATGTGGGTTCAGAGGTGGAGGTAGGGCTGGTAAATGAGCCAAAAAAGCTAAGCTTAAGTGTTCAATCTTGACTCATTCTTGTGACAAGCTGCGTAAATTTTGTTTTAATCACGAGCCTAAGCTAAATGAGTTGAGCTCGAACTGGCTTGTTCAATGAAAAATATATTGTTTCAGAGCTGAAAGCAATGCTTAAAGTCAATTATTTTATGATATATTATATGATGTAAAGCATTTTTTGTTGGAAGACTAGCTTGGGGGTTAGGCTGACCCCTACCAGAACAACAGCCGCTCCATGTGACAGAAGGATTCGATCCTGGGACTTCAGCTTGACACAGGACCCTGCTTACCACATGGGATACCACCTCGGTGGTATGTAACGCATATTTATTTTCATTTAAGTTTATATGACACAAGCCGAGCTGAGTACATGCTGATCATGTTCAGTTTGTTGAGCCTATTTTACCGCTTTGAACAAACTCTTTATGAGCCGAATGTGAGTGACTAGGCTCTTCCCAACTAGGGCTGTCAACGGGGTTTACCCGAACCAAACCTTATAGGGTCTGGGTATTGTGATAAATAATAAGACCCGATTAAGACCTGAAGGTCTGATTAATACATGGACCCAGGTATAGTTTATAAAATTTTATACTAGACTCGGACCCGACCCGAGTTCCGATTAAGACCTGCAATTTTTCAATGTAAAAATGATAAAAAAAATATGGTTTTAGCGGGTATGGTTCGGGTCTGTTTAACATAGTTCTTAGCGGGTTCAGGTATAATTTTTCTTATAGTTGATCCGATTAGACTCTGGTCCGGATCTAATATCATACCTGAAAACTAGGTCCAAGTTTGGTGCCACCTGGGTCTGAACAAAACCTGAACCGTTGACACCTATTCCCAACCCTAAGCTAAGGGACCATGCCATGTGTACTCTCACCAATAGAAAGTTAGGGCATTCTTAAAGGGCATCCTCTAGCCTCTTAGACATGTGTCATGCGCTCATGAGGTTCCCACGCTATCACAAGGTGGTCCTGAAACCTAGGGCACGTTTGGAAGCAAAAAAACTCTCATAGGAAAAGAAAGTTTTGCCCATGAGAGTTTTTGATATGAGAAGTTCTCTAAAAGAAAGTTTTTTGCTTGTTTGTGCAGCATGAGAAAAACAGGCTGGAAAAGAAAGAGAATTTTTTTTACTTGTTTGTTGGTGCATATAAAATTTTTTTCATGCTATGCAGAAAGCTGGTTATTCAACAGTTGAAGCTCAGTAGCAACTGAACAAAACAGTTGGTCGACCCGAACTTCAGACATCTCAATAAAGAATTCTCCACTGATTCAGGATACATCTATCATAATTCAAAAAACAAGAATCATTTGTCCCAATTCACCATTGTATTACTTCACCACGAACTGTATGATCGTGGTGCAACCAATTCGGCCATCAGTTCTATTTTACTCTACTCAAAAGGATACACTTTACTCTGTCAACATCACTAAAGCAATACACAGTCAAAAAAATGATACACCAAAAAGTTTACATCTACAGCAAATCATACACTTATTTTAAGGCAGATTAACAGTGTTGTTGGATCAAACTTGCAAAAAAAAAATCATGGACGTAAAATTCACAGAAACCAAAAAAAAAAAGACCAATCAAACTCAAACTACTGCTTGAAAAAAAAGATAAATTCATAATTATTTCAAGCATAACACCAACAAGAGCGACCCACCCCCACTTTCTTCCTGTCAACAAATTGTGGTGGTGATGAAGGGGAGGAAGACTATGATGGTGGTGGTGCGAGGGCCAACGGGAGAAATTGCGAAGTGAGTGTTGATGGTGAATGTGAATGGGAGGAAGACGATGATGGTGGTGGTGATGAATGGGAGGAAGACGATGATGGTGGTGGTGATGAATGGGAGGAAGATGATGGTACTAGCTGAGAGAGGGAAGATAGGAAAGACTTTGATAGGAAACACTCCTATCGAAATATATACTTAATTTTTTCAAAATGTTTCTCATAGAAATATTTTCTCTTGTTTGAAAAGGTCAGAAATATATGGTTTTCCGACCTCGGTTCACTTCTCCTACATGTTTTCTGCTTCCAAACGTGCCCCTAATGTTGTCCAATTGGGTCACAGGACATGTGCCTTTCCAAACACATTATTTTAGCCGGGGGGGTGGGTGGGGGGGGGCAGATGTGCTAAAGCACACCTATGTGACCATGTCCAAGTGCAAATCACCTAATCTCCATAATTCAAGCACTCTAATTGGGAAATTCAAATGATAAAAATATCCTAACAATTGCTCTCTCTCTCACACACACACATTTCTTTTATTCATAACCCAAAAAAACCACACATGACACGAAGACCTGGTCAAGCTGGCTCAGCCTACCATACCAACAATCGTCGTGCTGTTCGCGTAAAACTCTGAGGCTAGGACCCTTACCCCTGGGACCTATGCTACCCGTTGGCTTGCACAGAGGAACAACATCCATGGGAATCGAACCTTCAAGTCTCTGCCACATTTAAAAATATGAAAAAAAATCATGTTCAAAGAAGATTTTACATATAAGAGGTTTTTATATGAAAATTTTCCTTTTTTAACATGTGAAAATTGAATTAGAGAGAAACTTGTCATATGAAAATTTTCTCCATCTCTAGAGATGGTTAATTTTTTTATACAAAAACCAAGTTGTTAAGAACATTTTTTATGTGAAATATTTTCTCTCATTTAAAACAATTGGAATAACTGTACCTTTTTATTTTTCACTCAATTTTTTTTTGTATCTTGTTCTCACTTCCAAATGTGTCCTATGTTAGGTAGCCTCCATTGTTGCAGACTTATTTTCAAAATATGTTTTATATTCACTATTTTATATTATGAATTCCATCACATTAAACATGGCCAAGTTGATGAAGTGTATTACCCCAAATTGCCCATGTTTATGCATAGGGTAAAGTGGTATCTACATAAAAATAGACTTGTTAAGTTTTTTTTTTTTTAATATTTACTCCGAGAAACTGCCACCAGGATCAGAGACCTAGCCGCATTGGCTTTGCGTACCGGCATGTATTTACGATCACTGTCCTTGCAGCGTAAAATTCCATGGGCTTACCCCTTGCACCCAAGGGTTGTTAAGTTGCATTAGGTTTTCCATATAAAGGCTATCACCTAAACAAGGCCCCAAAAATAATGACTAATAGCTTTTTCATCCAAACCCTAACTTGTGGTTAAAAATCAAAATCATAGGAAAAGTTTGGATCTCTATAATTCGGCTATTAAAACAGTGTTGCCTCTTGATGTTCATCCAAGCAAGCTTAAAATGTCTAAACAACCCACAATCATACTCCACTTCAAATATGTCACCACCCAATTAGCAAATACCAACCAGTCTTAGACCCAAAGGGTTTGACGTAGTGGGATGAGGCTTAGACTGTTAGAGGGGCAGACTAGGTTCAAATCCCATGGGTGTCACTCTCTACATAAGCCGAAGCTTGGCAACTCTCTGGGGTCGAGGGGTAAGCCCTCGGAGTTTTATGCCGACATGGACAGAAACCGTAGTACGGTAGGTTGAGCCAGCACAACTAGGTCTCTGCACTTGGGGGTGGTTTCTTCAAGTAAAACTCAAAAAAAAAAAAATACCAACTAGTCTTGGAGCCAAAGGGGTGAGCCAGCACAACTAGGTCTCTGCACTTGGGGGCGGTTTCTTCAAGTAAAACTCAAAAAAAAAAAATACCAACTAGTCTTGGAGCCAAAGGGGTCAAAGTCCTAGGGAACAAAATATACACCATAGGGGCAAAGTAGGAATGGGGGTGATGGCTCACAGTGGGGTGCCCTATCACTTCAAAAAGGGAAAGGGTTATTTGTGTGGTACTTTATGGGAAGGTTCCTTAATGCCCACACCAAAGGATAAAAAAAATCAAATGAATAATGAAAATTTTAAGACACCCCCTTCCCCACCCCCAATCTAAAAACAACAAATTCATTCGCCTTCATTGAAACCATAGGTTTGATTCTCATAATCAACACCAAATTTGATTAAACCCTCAACCCCCCTCCAAACCCTAAACCCCCCTCCACCCCCAATCTAAAAACAACAAATTCATTCGCCTTCATTGAAACCATAGGTTTGATTCTCATAATCAACACCAAATTTGATTAAACCCTCAACCCCCCTCCAAACCCTAAACCCCCCTCCCCATAAAAAAAATCCATACCCTCTCCTCTCCCCCCTCCCTCCTTCCAAATAGGGTCATCACCCTTCTCCGTAGATGAAAGAGAAGGGACTCAATTCAAAACTCTCTTAACGGCGTTGCCGACTAAACGCCGTCACGGAGAACCCGGAATAAAGGCGAACTCCGTTAGGCAGAAATGCGGAACGGGGGGGCTGAGGACGAGGGCTTGAGCGTTGCGTCACCGTCTGGCAACGGCGGTGAGGAGAATAAGCCACCAAGGCTCCCTCGGTGGACGCGGCAGGAGATCCTGGTCCTGATCCAGGGGAAGGGGGACGCCGAGAGCCGGGGGAGGAGAAGCGGCGGCGGCGGGGAGCCGAAATGGACGGCGATCTCGTCGTACTGCCGGCTGCACGGCGTCGACCGCGGGCCGGTGCAGTGCCGGAAGCGGTGGAGCAACCTCGCCGGAGACTTCAGGAAGATAAAGGAGTGGGAGAGGGAGGGCGGCGGGGAGAGCTTCTGGGTGTTGGGGAACGACGCCAGGAGGGAGCGGAGGCTGCCGGGGTTCTTCGACCGGGAGGCCTACGACATGCTCGACGACAGCGACGCGTCGGCGGCCAGAAAGGCCGCCGTGCTGGCTGCGGAGCCGATCTTCGAAACCGGCAGGCCCGCCGACGAGGTCTTATTCTCTTATTTCGAGCAGCCCGGGCATGAGGAGGCGGAGGACGGGAGCCCTCCGCCGAGTCCACCGGCGGAGGTGAAGGTCAAGAGCCTGGTGTCGCCGACTCCGGCCGTGCCGATCAGTGTCGGTGAGCTTCGGATTTCTTCTTCTTTTGGACATTGGATTTCGTTCATGGTTGGGAATTCTGAGAATTTTCTAGGGGTTTTATTCGTGACGAATTTGATGTTTTCTTTTCTTTGCTTTCTTTTTGTGTTCATGTTTTGGTGCAGGGAATCATCGCCATCCGTGTTTTATAAGGTGTTTTGATCCGGGTACGCTCTAATATTTTGATCTGAATATGGTTTAGGGTTTCTGGATTTAGGGATTTCTTTGCTCTGATTGTTCTGATGATGAATTGGGATTCGATATCTCGTCTCCGTTCTACCCTTTTCTTTCCCCGAATTGCTTTGCGTCATAATTGAGTGCAATATTTTCTGTTGGTGATCGTGTGCTTTTGATTTTCTGTATGGAGAATTCATAGATTTGTTGTATGAAAATATGTTGAATCAGATCACTCTGCTATATGCCATTAGAGGCCTCAAAGGATTCCAATTGTTAATCAATGAGAGTGGAATATAACATATAGATGCCTTCTGAAAACATGTTAAACCAGTTATCTAGTAGATGCAAAAGCCATAGATGCTCTATTGGATGATATTCACTTCATGTATGATATAAAAATGAATACTATGTGCTGTGCATACCATCTACACCTTGCATAACCACTAGAACATTAAGTGTTTGGTGATCTTCAGTGTAAGTACTTTGACAGAAATTTTGCTTAATTAGTTTCTTTCCAACCTATGTGCTAGAAGCCTAGAACTTTATAGATAATTTGGTAGATCTGCTTGTCACCAAGAAATAGTCATTCTGGAATCTATTGATTCTCAAAGTGTCTTTTGGGATGAGAACTGTTGACTACACATTGAGAATTTGAGCAAATAATTCATTTGTTTAGATCCCTTGGAGGACTGGTGTCACTTGTCAGTGCTTCGTGGTATTGCAAAAGTGAATAGGGAATATAGACCGTGTGTAATAGTAATGGTCAGAGGCCAAGAAAACCAAACATCTTTACATTCACATCCATTCTAGTGGCATTCTCGTTTAAAAAATGATACATACTCTATATGAGTGGGGAGTAGGTGCCTACTGAAGTTAAAAATCTGACCCCATAGATGCATTCTGCATGGTCAATTTCCTAGAAAATGTCACTTGGATCTTGTTTTTTTTATTAAAAAATGTGAATTTTTCAGCTTGAATATTTATGAAAATTGTATGCTGCCAATTTTCAAACCTTTTAAAAACTGACCCATGCGTCGGAATCACAAGATCCAAGAGTCCATTCCTATAAAATCAAGCATGTAGAACACATTTGTACGGTCGGATTTGAAAAAAAAAACTTCAGAAGTCCACTAAGCTGGCGATATGCACAGATTGGAGTAGGCAGCTACCCCCCTACTCTCTCTCTCTCTCTCTCATATATATATATATATATATATATATGTGTGTGTGTGTGTGTGTGTGTGTATGTGTGTGTGTGTGGAAACTAGAATATGTATATTGCACAAATATGTTTGCTGGTTTAAAAAAGATCGGACGGCTTCTATGGGTTCCCTTCTTTCCCCTTTCCTCTCCCACCCACCATCACGCCATCACAGGCCTCCCCACCGCCGTCTCTTCCTTGTCGCCCCTTCCCTGGGGCCTCCATCACCATGCCACCACTGGTGCTTTGGTAGCCGAACTCCTCCGACTGTCATAGCACGGCCGCGAAGACTGGGAGGTTCAGGTAGCACGTGGGGATGACAAAGTGACGATGTTTGGCCCCCATGTAGACGGCCCCTATGTAGACGGCGATGCAGCCGGCTGGAGTCCGGCGGGCGTTGCTGCCGGCAGTGGGCTCATCAACAATGTCGTCGTCGTTGGACAAGACAGAGCAGTGGCGGGGAGATGGAGCAGGAAGTGGTGGGCTCGGGGGTTTGAGGGAGAGGCTCCGCCACTTCTTCAGCATGTGCCTCAGTATGAGCTTGAGCGAGGGGCCATGGACGTCCGATCAGGAGGCCATCCTGGAGCCTAGGTTCCTTCGGACCCAAATCGATGCGCTAGGCCCTGATGTAGACGGCGACATAGCCAGATGGAATCTGGTGGGCGTTGCATCTGCTGGTGGCCTCAGAGAGCAGCCGGGTGGATCTCGAGAAGTGGCCAACGAAGCGGGGCAAGAAGCCAGCGGCAAAGGCGGTAGAAGTTGAACCAGAGTAAGGGGAGGCCATTCGGCAGAAAAGGACAGGGGGGGGGGTGAAGGGGCAGCGAGGAAGGGGAGTAGGGGGCAGTGGCGAAGGTGGTGGGAGGGGAAAGAGGGATTATATATGACTGCTTACAATCAATGCTTTGATTGTTGCCCTTAGGCCAGGAAATGAGGAAAATATGTACCTCTACCTTTTAGATGTATAGTTGCATCTTTCATCCATTTCTTGTCTAACTGAGGACATTGTTGTATGTTTCATTTGTTTCGTCAGTAGGTATTTTGAACTCAGTAAAGTTATGGCAAAGCACAAGTGATACTAGAAACTTTTATGGAAACCATTTCTAGTGGTTGAATTGGTAAGTTGGCTGAAGGAGGCTATAATGTCAGGCCAAGCAACATATCTGTAGCTCAGATCTGTGCTATCCAGTGTTATGAACAGTATTTTTTTGCTCCATTGATTGTCCTTAGATCTTAAAACATGAAATTTATCAGTTCGTTACAAATTTCATGTTAAAACTGTTTGACATAACTGACTCTTCATTATCTGTTAAATGCACAAATTATATTTGTTGTTTCACACATTAACTGCAAGTCAATGTGAAGCATCCACTGCAATGTACGTGGCTGCTGCATGGTCTGCCTTTCAGTTTGGTTCTGGGTGCACATTATGATTAAATCCGGGATTGTGGGGTTTTTTGGTTATGGATTATTTTTTTTACTTAAATCACAAGAATAAGAATGGGAACCATTTACTGGAACTGATAATAATGATAAGAAGAAGATGAAGAGAATGTTGACACAAATTTATCATTTTTGAATCCCATGGAGTGTCATGGAGATTTTTTTTCATAAAGGCTACCATACTGTAGTTCCTGAGTCAGTTTGCAGTTCTATCCTTTCTACCTAGTCAAGAAATACTATTCGTCACACAGAAAAACTGAAAGTAGTTTAGTGCCTCTATTTCATGATCTGGTTGAGGGCAGTTTAATTCTTATGTTTAACAAAAGTTGAACGCTTCTATCTTTCCTGAAGAGTTATTATTGTGCAGATGCTGCAATGGAGCAACAACCAACCATGAACCCTGAGAAAGGGCCTACATCTCAGGCTGGACAAAAGCGGAAACAGCCACTGTCTGCTGAGGAGGGTGAGATAAATATGCAGGATAGGTCGATTGAAATTCTGGAGAGGAATAGCAGAATGTTGACTGCACAACTTGAGGTACAGAACATAAACTGCCAATTAGACAGAAATCAAAGGAAAGACCATGCTGATAGCTTGGTTGGGGTCCTGAACAAGCTCGCTGGCGCACTTGCAAAAATTGCAGATAAGTTGTGATGGCAGCCGGAGCTGGCGACCTGTGATGGATCATCTTTTGTGCATAAAATCAGAATTTTAGACACCCACTGTACATTGTTATAAACCGTAAGCGCAGAAATCAAACTCCAGTTGATCATAGAATATGGAAGGTTGATGCCAAGAATCCTGCTTGCTGATTGAATAAGATATGAGGCATATCTTCAGCTGGATCCTCAGTAGGCTGAGCATTTATCTGTCCATAAATCATAAGCTACTGGTAAATGAAAAGTGGATTCAATATGGACGCTCTTAAAAGTGGTACTTCTAAGCTACCACCAAGCTTTGATTCTATTTTTGTAATAAAAGGCATGATGATGATGTTCAAAGTTTGATTGAAGAATAAAAAGATTTAAAGAGAATCTTTGTGCTAGTAAATACATCCAGGGTCTTTCTGTGCAAGGCCATGTTTCTGTGTGGTTAACGAACCTTGATCACTCTATGGCGAAACACCTTTATCAACAAGTGTGGCTGTTGTGTGGGTCCAAAAATTGATGAAAGAGATTATCTTCGAAGTATGTGATATTGTCTTGGCTAGAAACTTTCTTGAGAGGAATTTTAAAAAGTGGGTTTTTTTGAAAAAAAAAAGTTGTAAAAATCTAAGTAATGTAAAAAAAATAGAAAATAAATAATGGGCTTTAATAATGTGTTTTATGAAAATATGAAGAATCAGATAGAAAAGCTTTTGAGTAACATACTGTGATATTTTTGTTATTGATATTTTGACTATCGCAATGTTTTTGTGTTTTTATTAGCTGTTGTAAAAAACCATTAACATCACGATCTTTTCAAACTATCGGCGATAAGTGGTGCCTGGTCTGAAGAGTGCAGAAACGAAGTTGGTGCTGTTTGGTTTGACAGAAATTTGAGTTTCAAACCGATGTGCTCAAAGTGCTTGATGGGGTTGCAAATTTGAACTATGCGTATGCTGATCTATACCAACGGTCAGTTGATTTGAATGTGCCAGATTTGAATTCAATGGATGACTGCGGTTTATCGGTTTTAAAAGGTCAAACCCAGTGGGATTAAGGTAAACTTGGATCTGAATTTGGAGTTGTAACCCAGATCCACACTTTATTGAGCCATTTTATTCAATGCGAAGGCAATAAAAATTTTATAGGTTCATGAAATTGCAGACGGAGTTGTAAAATAAACCAGTCAGATGAAAATCTCACAATATGTTGTATCTGGCAAACATGGATTCAGGCTTGCATACAACAACAAACAACAACAACTACGCCTTCATCCCAAAACAGGATTCAGGCTTGCATCCAGGTCTCTTATTCAGGAGTGCGTAACCGCATCAGGTCAGAGCGACCTCTGACGGCTCTGATGCTGTTCATCCAGGTGATGAACTGCATCTAAAATACCACAGCTGAACTATCTTTTCTGACGTTCATTTTGCAAACTCCAGATCTCCTCCCACAAAGAGGATCTAATGAAATATGATTCCATTTCCACTGAATTCCCTGCACCAAACACACATTCGTCTAACCTATTGCACCCTTCATCAGCCACTGGACTCGGTCACCTTTGACCAACTTGAGAAAAGAAGGTGACGACGCCCAGTGGACAAAAGGGGATTGTAAGACTCCAACTTGGGAACAGCATACTCTTCTTTCTTGCTTGAAGAGTAACTTCAACAAGATCAACAGCAGGCAATAGAGCAATCACCAGATGATTTCCCATCATTGACTGAGTTGTCCAAGTAGCAGAACATCTCTCAGATTCTACATTCCATAGGCCAGTCCCTGATTGAAGGGAGCATCCATCCCCCAACTTGGGTTTTGTACCTTACAGGAAAACATGACCACAACTCATGCAGCTGGATGCACACCAACATCAAAAGTTCCCAAAATGAAGTTCACCCATCCACTCAGATTTACAATTTCTAATTGGCACCATTCTCAAAATACTCTTCAAACACTACAATTTAAGTGCTAATTCTATTAGAGAACAAGCATTTGAAAAAGCTTAACAGGACATGAGTTAAAAACTCAAGCTTGAATACAACAGGTAAAGAAACTAAATGCAGAAAGAGTTCGTCAGATGTTTTCAGTAACATGTAGGAAGCATTCGATCATGAGATAGAATCATCTGAAGAAGCTCTCGATCGATACTGACGTCCCACTTTACGAGTGCCGACACCCTTATCAGCACTGGAAGTTTCAAGTTGGTCCTCCTCCATTGCACATGCTTCACCTTCTTTGGTCTCACCTGCTGCTATACCAACAAGGCTAGGAGCCTGAGACTCAAGAACATCCTGATTGCCCACTGGCATAGCAGTGTTAGGCTTCTTCCTAGGAGTAAAAGTCACAGACTTGGGGAGCGTCACCATGCTCCCTGCCTCCTCTGATAAATCGGTAGCTGGCTTCACTGTGTTATAAAATTCTTTAAAAGCGTGGAGATTAGATGTGTCATCATCTTCAGTTGACCAATCCAGAGTATAACAAACATATTTTGAAGGATTTCTTACATAATCAGGAACCCCATAAGAACCTTGAGGCACCAGGCAGTCTCCAACTTCGTTCTCAGTTGTTTGTGCAACCATAGATGAATCATGAGGAACCATAGAGGAGCTATGAGGTCCTCCCAACTCTTTCTTGGTATTGCACCCTGGATCAAATCTGACACGCTTTCTGGGCTTGGGGTCCGAGGGATTCTCTTTCCTTTTCAATATAGATTTCACATTCACCCCATCATCCGTTTGTTTCTCAAGAGCAGTCGTACCGTGAGAAATATGAGAATTGAAACTGGACGTTGCATGTTGGTCATCTTCTCTTAGTCTGTCTCTTGCTGCAACATGATTAGCACGTGGATCCCTTTGTGCATTCCTGCCTTCTTCTAATGAATCAGGAAGTACATTATGAAAATTTACACGAGGTCCATACTTGTTCACTTCATTCATGTAGACACGTTCACCTACATTTTCCCTGCCAACCGCTACTTTGTCATATTCATCTTCTTCAGCCTGCAGCAATAGTCTCCAGTGAGAATAGATATCCTATAATTAAACGTAGAAGGCAATTTAGAGTTTTTTTTAGGAAGAATGTGAATAGTCAAATGAATAATTACGAGGGTTCACTTGACATAAGAAGATCATAGGATCCAAGCTTGCAATGATTTGCCAACAGTTGCTGAGATGGAGGCCAACAAAACCTCACCATAGCCATCAAAGCTCATTCCTTGCATGCATCAAAATTGCTTGAGCAAAGTTTGGCAGAGGTTTGATTAATTTTAATATTGGAAAAAATATATATAGATGGCTAAAGGCATTTGTATTCAGAAGATGCGTTTTGGGCCCTCATGGAACAAAAAACCACTGATTCTTGAACTGCTGACAGCAATTCACAACCGCAATTGAGTGTAGGAAAATAACTTCTAAGGCCACATGTGGTGATTCCGGTAGGTTGAATCTTCAACAGAATCTTGTGCTATTATGCATACCAGGTAATGCCTGCATTTGTGGCACAAACACACCGTGCAAATGAATGCCCACAAGTACATGCAAGGATGGGAATGGACACAGGCAGCAAAAAATATGGGCATGGACTCAAAAACAGAAATTTGTGGGACACATGGAAGCTTAAGGACTCATGGGAGCACATGGGAAGGGCCTAAGATTCACGCCTACATATGAGAGAGAAGCATGAGAAGAGAGAAAACATCAGGAACTATAACCAAGATATGAACTTCCACAGAAGCAATTAATACTAGGGAAGCTAGCACCCAAGCACCTGGGTCACTAATGGAGCAATCATTAAAGCATATACACAAATAGATACACACGAAAGGTTGTTTATCAAGTACCAATACACATGAAAAGTTGTTTATCAAGCACCATGGTGATAGATAAGATAATGATATTGGATGTCATATCAAACACAAAGAATTAGAATACCATCTAAATCAATGTTTTTTTGTTGGTGAATATTCTACATGAAATACAAAAAATCTCAATTAAAAAGAAAGCTTCATACATTATGCCAACTGTAGCTCGATTTGTCTAGGCTGTAACCATGATTTCCTGTGCAAGAAAACTAGCCTTTCATATACCGGTGCCCACATGAAAGGAAAAGAGGAGACAGGAACATACACTCCCCCAACACAATTTTGGATTACGATATGTAAAGACTAAACAGTCTTATGAGAAACACACATGCATAAGCAAGCATGAAAAATTGCATATATTAGCCGGCAGAACTCATCCTTAAGGAGAACACAGACACAGACACAGACAAGATGCATTTGTGTGCAAGTAGAATTTATGGCTATGTGTCTCATGGAAAGTTGGAGATAATCTGCCTACTTGTTTCACAATGAGCACTCTCCTGAACCTCATTCTTGTTGGAAGCACGGTTGTGAGAAGAACCTGTTCCTGAGCTTCAAAATTGCCATTGTTGTGCACAAAAACAACAAGAAAGACAAAATGTACACTTGCTGGAAGTATAGTTTCAAGCAAGAACCAGATCTCAAGCCACGGAACCCTGATATATTACTATACACCCATCTGACAGAGAAGCCATGTGGTTCAAATCCGAATAATATAGAAAATCCTCCGATGGTCGATAGGTTACAGACACGCATATCCTGCAGCAAAATGCTTCGAACAACAATCCACCCATAAACAGCAGAATCATACAGATGGTGAAAACTGAAAACCCATCCAATTGGGGAGATGGCTAAAAAAAAATCCATACCAGACTACAAAGACAAGCAACCCAATATCTACAACCAACATGACCAAAAATAGATTCTAATCCAAAACTCTTTCTAAGTGCATAAATCATCTTTACCACTTACCAGGAACTAAAAAAATGCAATAAAGATCTGGAACAAATAACCAAAACCACGAACACCAACAAATCATCCAGGCAAAAACAAAAAAAAAAAGAAATGTCAATTAAACCAAAACGAAGAGAAGCTATGATTTTCAAAAGGGAGAAGAAAACAGCCAAACTCACACAACTAAACAAAACAAAAAACACCCAACAAACCATCAAAATTCCCAATCAGACGAATTGGGTGAGTCAAGGTTCAAAAAAGCGAGGTGGGGAAGAAGAAAATGACACCTCCTGATCTAGAGTCGAGTCCAACCCAATTGCGGACAGAACCTGCCCGTCCTCATCCTCCCCATCACTCTCCTTATCGTCGCGACCATCCAAACCGTCGGTCTCGTCTCCGAAGCCCCGGAATTTCTTGCGGGTATTCTTGCAGAACCCATCGAAGCAAGAGGAAGAAGGAGTCTCGTCCCTCTCCTCGCTGGGCTCGTCCCTGCTCCACTCCCTCCGCTCGACGTCGTCGTCGCTGAGCGTCCACGGCGAAGAGGAAGCGACGGAGGGAATGGTCTGTAACAGCGAGCTGAAGACCCTGTCCACCCTCGCCTTGAAATCGTCGGCCATGGCCGCTCGCTCGGAAGGAAGGGGGGAAAGGAAATGACGGATTGCCAAACAGGAAAGGAAAAAATCGCGTTGGCTTCTCGCTCCCTCGCTTAGTGTCCGTTTTCTATTCTTTTTCGTTGGTTTTTTGGTTAGGTTTGTAGCACCGCCTATGGGTGAAAACGGATCGGATATAGTCTGGATTGTGGTGGGTCCAAAACCGACATTCGAGAAACGGGTCAGAATTCTAATGCCATATTGAACTGGATCGGATGTAGTTTTATATGGGAATATTGAATCCGGAAAAGGTTGGAAACAGTTTATATGCCAACAAGGGCTTCGATCACAAGGGTGTCAATGGGTTGGGTATGATCTGATCCTGACCCATACTTTATCTAGCAGGGTTAGGGTTTGATAACAGAGAAAGGGGTCCGATTAACTATCCGTGTTGGACTCAGGAGGTCTGGTTAGCTTACGAAGACAGGTTTGATTTATGTAATTTCATATATGACCTAGGTCTAACCTGAGTTCTTCAATGTAAACAAATATTAAAAAAACTGTTAATATAGAATGGGTCTAGTTTATGTCATACTTGTTAATAAAGGCAAGCTGGGTTAGGCAGACCCCTACCAGTTACACAACTATACCATTGGGTTTTGAACCTGCAATTTCCCAACACAAGGTGATGTGCACTAGCTGTTCTTACCAAACAAGCGGGGAGCTCATAAGTTTGAAATGTAAATGATGCAAATGGGTTTCGAATCCACGATAGAGGTTTTGTAATTTTTTACTGTTTCAGATCCGACCGGATTTGACTCCCCCATGTATTTAGTTGTTCTGGATCCGAACCATTTGCATTTTTAAGAAATATGGTGGATGTCAACAAGTTCCTCATAATTATGCAAGTCTTAAAAATCTAGAGACTATTTTTTCTTTTTAAGATAATTATGGAGCAGCCAGTGCACATCACCTTGTGTTGTGTTGGAACGTCACAAGTTGGAATCTCAATGGTATCCTTGTATAACCGGTAGGGGTCAGCCTAACCTAGGGGTGGCAAAACCTGACACGACCCGCCAACCCGCCTCTTAGGCGGGTTCGGGTTGGGCAAAAACGAACCCGTTTAATAAACGGGTCGACCCGCCTAACCCGTTTATTAAACGGGTCGGGCAAAAACGAACCCGTTTAATAAATGGGTCGACCCACCTAACCCGTTTATTAAATGGGTCGGGTTAGGGGTATGCCAACCCGGCTGACCCGTTTAATAAACGGGTTAGGCGGGCAGGTCAACCGGCCAACCCGACCGCCAACCCGACCCGCCAACCTGACCCGCTAGCCTGCCAACCCGTTTACCTGACCCGCTAGCCTTGATCATTTGTTTTTGTTATCTTAATAAAATTAAAGGAAAAGTTTAATTAAATTTTAGTTTTAAAAAGCTAATAACATAAATCATGAATGTAATGCAATTTTGAAAATTACTTATATATTAGAGGCTGCATAAAACCAAAGACACGGTTCTAACTACTAGGAAAGAAGACAAAAAAAAAATCAAAATCACTAAACAATCAATTGAAAGTAAATTTCTCTAAATTCTTATTCTTTTGTTCTTTAAATTTTCATTTTTAATATATTCATTTCAATATTAAATGTTCTTCTTAAATTAAGTTTTGCATTTTTAATCTAATAGTTTTATTGATCATCCAATACCATAATACTTTTCTAATGATTATATATATATATGTGTGTATTTATTCTATATATAGAGATATGGGTAGGTGATATATAGAGATATGGGTAGGTGCAAAATTAATAGCTAAATGATACATGCTAAATAGGTTTTTTCTGCCCTTTCGGTATTTTTTTAGCAGTTTTAACCCCATAAATGTGTTGGGCATGATCGATTTACAAAGAATCCACACCTAAATCATGTGTTTTCGATGAAAAAAATAATATTTTGAGTGTCAAAAATTTACAAAGATTTTGAATTGTTGATTTTTTGAACCTTATAGAAAACCCACCTATGTGTCAGAAACAAACGCTTTAAGAGGTGTTCCCTATAAAACCAAGTACATAAATGACATCCGTACTGTCAAAATTTAAAAATAAAATAAAAAACCCTGAAAAACTCATTACTATATATGTACATATATAATCACTACAATACGAGAGAACCAAAACATGGGCATTTTCAACACTTTTTTTTCAAATCCAACCATGTGGATGTGCTTGGCATGATAATTTTGCTAGGAATTAACCAATGGAATGTATATTTTTGATGAAAAAAATTATGATTTTTGAACGGTTGAATTACTTACAAAGAATATGAGCCATTGATTTCAAAAACTTAAAAAATCTCATTTATGCATCAAAATCCGATGATTCAAGAGCATGTTCTTACAGAACGAAGCAGGTAGATCACATCCCTACGGTTAGTATATATATATATATATATATATAATAAGGTAATAAAAATGATGCTAAATGAAACATGGTATTGGATTTTTATTTTTATTTTTTTAAATTCTGACCGTGTGGTTGGTAGGAGCTGTCATTGCAGGTTAAAAACCCATGAATAAATAACTGGTAGGGTATGCCTAACCCAAGCTTACCTTTAAAAATAAATAAATTTTATAAGGTTTAAAAATCAACGGATGATAATTTTCATAAATTTTTAAAGCTTCAAATACACAATTTGTTCCCGAATCTTATCCGGTCGCTGCGCCCCTTAAAACCCTAAAACAGAGAGAAACTGTTTTGCTCGGCTTAGAGGAGGGAAAAAGCGATTGAGAAAGTTGGTATAGCCTCTTAAAAAAAAGCCGTTTCATATTCAGATACCACGTGGATAAAATGTACAGTTTTTCGAAAAGTGCCTCCACCTATTTACTTAATGCCAAGTCTACCCTTGACGAATGTAATGCTGGCAGAATCGAAACGTGCAGACTTTACGTATTTGTGCTCATTCTCGTCACCATATGATATGACTAACAAAAAGGTAAAAAACAGAACGTCCGGAAGCTATGTTATTTTCGTAAATAAGACGGAAGTCAAGAGCACTTTCTTGATAACAGTACAAACTTATCTGAATAAAATTTGGATGACCTTATCGCTCATCTATGATTGGTTTCGCTTCTTTTATTACATGCTGAAGTTCACTCTTCACACTTCACACTGTAGAAGAAGAGGAAGCGGCAAGACCTCTTTCTCCCTCTCCCGCCATTTCTACCTGCGGCCTCTTCATCGATCCTCCGGAGACGATCGATCGATATTCCGTTTGTTGAGAATCCGTTCCCGATCGTCCAAACGATCCTTCTCTTGAGATGCTGAGAAGGAGATCATGAGAGGATTCCGGCGGGTTTCCGGTATCTTCGAGGCGTAGGTTTTTTCGGAAAATTTCGTTCCGATCGTCCTTTTGAGAATCCGCCGGAGTTGGGCGGAGTGATGGCGCGGCGTGGGGCTCTGGCGGTGGTGACGGTGGTGGTACTGTTGGCGGTGGGGGCGGAGGGCGGGTACATTGCGTACAACACGACGCCGGGGGTGGTGGAGGGGAAGATCAACGTGCACCTGGTGCCCCACTCCCACGACGACGTCGGCTGGCTCAAGACCATCGATCAGTACTACGTCGGCTCCAACAATTCCATCCAGGTGGGCCCCACTCTTTCTCTATATATATATTTAATACAATCCATTGTACCTACAATTATAGTGACAAAAGTAAAAAAAAACGGCAAAATCTCGGTAGCTAAAAACTCGAATATATATATATATATATATATATATATATATATATATATATATATATATATATATATATATATATTTGTAAATCTTGCTTTTTTTGGCAAAATCTCGGTAATAAAAAATAAATTTAAAGTATAAAAATATTTTTTATAAAGACATAAAAATAAAAAACACACTGTTTTAAGATAAATAACCGATAAAAACATAAGTATCACAAAAAATTTGCGTTTTTAACTTTCAAGTAATTTCTCACGAGATTTTCATAAATCAGGGAGATTTGTCACTATGCCTACAAATAGTTGGAATCTCTTGATGCCTGTTGTTTTAAGTCAATCTAATCTTATAAATGTCTTCAACATGTTCGATTTAGTAGGAATTGATTTTTGGATCATGAGTTTTCAATGAAAAAACATGTTTATATGAGCGATGCATTATAGCAGTTGATTTTTGGATCGCTGGAAAAACCTGTATACAGGTAGGATTCCAGCGATCCAAAAGCGGTTCTCACTAAATAAAACATGTAGATCCCAAGGGTGTTAGATGTGACAAAAAAACAAAAAAAAAGCAGCCTTTGCTAAGTCGATTGTATATGTATGAGGCCCGCTAAGTTAACAGATTAATTCGACATTGCCGGTTTTCTTTTTCCCTTTTTATGTGTAGGGAGCATGTGTGCGGAACGTATTGGACTCTGTTGTTGCTGCGTTGCTGGCGGATAAGAATCGGAAATTTATCTTCGTAGAACAGGCAATGATACTCGCCAACACTAGTATTTTCTCTTCCTTAATTGTTATTATTATGTGTTTTTTTGGTAGGTGTTTAGCTGACTGTAAGTGAAAAGGATCAGGAATTTTGGTGTTTTGACGCCTTCCGAATTACGATGCTATGGTTCCCTTTTTTTCGTTTTGCAAGGGACCTGATTTTTTTGGCAATGCAGGCATTTTTTCAGCGTTGGTGGCGAGAGCAGAGCGATATGGTGCATAAGATTATGAAGGAGCTTGTTAGCTCAGGTCAACTCGAATTGATGTATGATTTTTATCGTCTTTACAATCAACTGCAATCTTATTATGAATTGGGTACCCTTGTTTTTTCGTGTTCCAGTCAATTTGGAGTACTACGGCTGGTGGTATAGAAATAGATTGAGCTGCATTTCTTGTTTTCTTTCACTGGTTGTGTAGAAATGGTGGTATGTGCATGCATGACGAAGCAACAGCACATTACATCGACATGATAGATCAGACGACTCTTGGTCACCAGTTTATTAAGAAGGAGTTTGGCCAGACACCAAGAATTGGTTGGCAGATTGACCCATTTGGGCACTCTGCGGTGCAAGCTTACTTGCTCAGTGCAGAAGTGAGTTTCCTTTTTTTTTTCCCGGATGGCCATGGATCAGTTGGCATTTTATATTTTGTGTGGAGTAATTTATTTTCCTTCTTTTATTTTCAATAGCAGAGTGCGAATTGTTGGGTTGCAATAGAATTTGCTTGCAAAGAGACTTAATACAAATTTTACTGGAACTAGCAATTTTCTCCCTGGCTTAATTTAGAATGTTTATTTTTTGTGATGTGCAATGGACATTCTTTAAGTAATTTACAATTTAAAATTAGCTTATGAGATATTGTAGCTATGTGAACATTCCCTGTGCCTTGGTAATTTACTATTTCAATTAGTTCATGGAAAATTATAATTCCATACTGCACTGATATTAATGTTCATCCATGTGCGGACCTTTGTTGTCTTTTATGACTTATGATTCTTGTAGCATCCATTTGAGCCATCAAATAAATGATGCCATTTCTTTTACATCACTGTAGTTAGTTGGTAGAATGTACCTCCTGTTTTTTAGTGGTCTGTCTTTGTTGAACATAAAAAACGGAGTGCCATGAGCATTTAGGAGGAGATCGATCAAAATAATTATTATTTCTTTATGCCACTGGCATAACATGGAATTTGAAATGCATACTAATAAATGTGCTGAAAAAACACCATATAAGATGGTGAACATAAAATAGGTAGATTTCCTTTTCATTAGTTTGTGATCTTTTTCAGGTTGGCTTTGATTCACTTTTTTTTGCTCGAATCGATTACCAAGACCTAAAGAAAAGAAGGGATAAAAAGAATCTGGAGTTTGTATGGCAGGGTTCTAAAACGTTTGGATCATCCTCACAAGTAAGTGTACCCTGTGGCTTATGTCTTATCTATACTGAATGTTCTGGACTGAAAGAGGGGTTTTCCTAAGGCATGAAATATGTTTCTCAAGCAGCTGTATGTAGTAAGTGAGCATCAGCTTGTAAGTTGTAACAATTATTCTTTCTCCAGGTATTTGCTGGTGCCTTTCCTAATGGGGACTATGAACCACCACGTGGTTTCCATTTTGAAGTGAATGATGACTCTCCAGTTGTTCAGGTTGGTGTCCATGACTTTTTGGTATGTGAGTAAATGCCCACATTCATATCTCTGTTTCATTTTTCAGGATGATGTCCTGTTGTTTGATTATAATGTCCAAGAGCGGGTGGATGACTTCGTAAATGCAGCAATTTCACAAGTAATGTTGACATGCTTGCATTTCAAGATCTTGCATTTTTCTCTTCATGTTTTGCTTCCGGTTCCTGTCTGACATTCAATACATGTATTTAGCTATTCTATTTAAAATCTAGTGCTTGTAAGGAGTCTATTGTTGCAGCACTGCATGGCTGTTTGTATGGATACTTCTATCCTTTCCTAAGATGGAGATACTCATTTGATTTCAGTAAATAAATTTCCCCTCTTTCTTTTTGTAGTTTACAATTATATAACTCTTTAAAAAATGAAAGAAATTTGGTTTTAAAGGCCGTGTGAACTTTTTTTTCCCTGAAATCACTAGGCTGATTGACTATTGGCTTTGCTAGATATACCCTTTAAATGAACCTTAGGTCTCCATTGGGAGTTGGAAGTTATAACCTAAGTGTTGGAGAAATGGAAGGAGTACAATTCCGAGATTGGCAAAATATCCTGGAGATGAGATATTTGCAAATCTGTTTTCAGGTGCATAAACAAAAGTTCCAAATCCTTGACCCACCGCTCAACTCCACAAATGCTACCCCAATACATTTCTCCTAAACCACCATCTATAACCAAGTTTGTCTCAACTTCCCTCTAAATTTGCAAATCCACTGAACTTCCACTACCTAGACAGGGAATGGGTGACACAGAAACCATGGGTTTCTGGTTGTTATGGAACTCAAGTGCAGTGCTTTTCAAAGCATAACTGAAATTGAGCGTGGCTTCAATTTTGCTGTCTGATGCAGACTGGCTATGTTGGTTCCTAGAATAACTTTGGATCTAAAGTTGGCTGTTCTCTACACATTTTGTTGAATAAAAAGTTGGTCTTGGTCTAAGGGCAGGTGATTCCAGGTTGGGAATTTTATTTGGTAACAAAAGAATAGACTCCATGGTACCTCATATGTGGACATGTTCATTGAGGTCCGTCCATGGAGTTTCATATTAAGACTTGAGACTGTAGAATCTAAGACTACTGAAAATTATAAATTTTGAGCTGCATTAGTGAAAATCCAAAGTGAAACCTGCAATAGAGGAGAGGAGTTCATGTCCAGACATTCTTGATCCCTTACCTTGTCAATAATGAGCAGCAATCGATATTTTCATTGTATAATACAGAAATCCTATTAGTTTTATACAAATAGTGATTAAAATAAGTGCTGTAAAAGTCACAACGTACTGCATGATGTGTTACAATACACAGCTAAAAAGGGGAAAACAAATATGTTATATCTTTGAAACTAGTTTTAAGGTTTTATCAGTACTACACTCTAGGCATCTTATGATAATGTACCATACCATACAATACATCCCGATATGTAGTGTACAATACTGTCGAAAAACATATTATATTGACACTCAAATTTTATGATTTTTCTAAGAGGTCTGTCAATTTTTGGCCAGACCACTTTTACTTATAAGGGACAATTTGGACCTCCAAACACACCTTAATTCATTTTGGGAGCTTTGGATGTGAGATTTTAACATTTTCAACAATGAGGATTGTGGAGTTTTTTTGCTCTTCATTCTAAAGGCAGATTTTTTATGAGAAGGGGGTTGATTTCTGATTGTTGAGGTGAAGGAAGGTAAAGCTCATCGCTTTCATCAATTTTTAGAGGTTTTGAGCTAAAAAGCCTCTCTCATTCCTTAGCTATATAAGATTTTGGAGTTAGTCAGTCTCAAATGATCCAGCATGGCGATGAGAAACCTAAATCAAGAGTGGGGAGTACTCTTTCATTTAGATATACAAGATTTGGAATAGTTATGAGCCCATTGCCTCGTATGATCTGACATTGGAGAATATTGCTGTGGAGTGTCTACCAAAACATCATCTTTTGGTCTGAACATGAAACAATATCGTCCTGTGCATGACAAGAGGCCTGCTAGCAGCTGTAAATGTTAAAATATGTATATATACATATACTTATATATACATACTTATATATACATATATTTCACCCAAATACCCGATAGGAGTATTTTGGTAAATTGCAATGTAATTTTGTTTTTAGGATTTTCATTTTCTTTTTTTCTTTCCTTTTTATTTTTCCTTTTTTCTTTTTTTTGTCTTATTGTTTTTGGACCATTAAGGTGCCCCACCATCTAGTCGTTGGGGGGCCCAACGGTCACAAATGTGACCGTTGGGGCTCCCAACGACTAGAAGGGATCCCTTTCTTGGTCCCTCTTAATATGATGGCTCCTCTATAAATAGAGGAGCTCTCTCACTTGTAAAATAGGCTTTTTCAGCCCCCTTTGTCTCTATTGAATAACATCTTTTTGCCTTTTAGGCACTTCACCCCTTAGTGGGTTATTTTGTGCATTCTTCGTGCTTGTGCTCTTGGCTCTTGGTTTGACTCCTTCTAAAGAGACCTTTGGATTATTGGCGCTTTCGTTGTTTTCATTACATGGTATCAGAGCAAGGTTGTTGGTGATCTTGTCTCTCTTCCTGTGGGTGCATTGGGAAGTGTGCCTCTCAATCTTTTGAAGATACCAAAGGTTACTCTTGGCATCAATGGAGCGCGGATCAAAAGTGAAGCTCTCTTTTAAGCTCAATGGATCCAATTATCTTATGTGGGCCTTCGCTATGGAAAACCACCTAAGAGGTAAGAAACTTTGGGGTTTTGTTATGGGAACTACTCCCGAACCTTCTCTTGTGCTTGCTAAAATTGAAGGAGAGGTTGAAAAAGCTTTAGATGACGATGAGCGCATGAAAGCTATCAATGACCACCAATCCAAAGTAGAGGATTGGGAAAGTAATCATGCCAAAATCTTGGCATGGTTTATGAACAATGTTGACTTCAAGAATTGTGCCAACATTGCTAAGTTTAGAAGAGCCAATGAGGCATTGTTCTTTTTTAAGGGTATGTATATCAAAAAAGATCTAGCTAGACAATTTTTTTGTCAAGAAAAAATTAGGTCTACTAGACAAGCGGATATGAGTGTCCATGATTACTTTAGTGCTTTAACCCCTCTTTGGGATGAACTTGCTCTTCTTGAGCCCAAGTGGGTGGCTCCGGAAGATATTGAGCTAAGAAGAGAACCAATTGAAAAAGAACATTTCTTTCAATTTCTTCATGGGCTTAATCCCGAATTTGAACAAGTTAGGCCATCTCTTCTTCATAGAAGTAAATCCTTACCTATTGAAGATGCTCTTGCCGAAGTATGCCAAGAGGAAACTCGTCTTGGCATAAGTTTTAAAAATAATGAGATTTTGGCCGTCACTAGGCCAGGAACCAATGTAAAAACCTATAGACCGCCTCATTTTTTCAAAAACAATGGGTATAGAAAGGGAGCGATTTGTCACTATTGTAATGAGCTGGGACATATTAAGCCGGTTTGTCCTAAGCTTAAAGGAAAGGTGGCCGTCGTTAGAGAAAACACTGCAAAGAAGGAAGAAGAAAATATTAATGGAGGAGATATCAAAGAAACTCTTTGCCAAATTTCCGAAGCCCTCCAACATCTCCTCAAGACTTTTTCAACATCAACTTCTGGAGCCGCCATAGCCTATTCATCATCACCTCCAGGTATGTGGATACTCGACTCCGGTGCTTCTTTTCACATGACATCTCACAAAAATTCTCTTTCAAATGTTTTTTTCGACCCTATATCTTCATATGTTTCAACGGTCGATGGAACTTCTTTAAAAATTAAAAGTATTGGAACACTTGATTTGAAATCCTCTCAAAATTTCTTTGTTCTTAAAGTAAGAGTTGTGTCAAAAGTCAACTTAAACCTTTTTTCGGTCTCCCAAATTACAGATCATGGTTGTCAAGTCTCTTTTTCACCTAAAGATTGCACCGTGCAGGATCTCTAGTCAGGGAAGCTGATTGGGCAAGGCCATAGGAGGGATGATCTTTATTTTATGGATTTTTTTACTCTTCCATCCAAGTCATTTTGTAATTTTGTAAATGTCAAAAGTATTGAGGTTTGACACAAGAGACTTGGTCATCCGAACTTTTTGAAGATGACTCTTTTTCCTTTTTTGAGCAATACTTGTAAAGACAAACACATGACTTGTAAAGATTGCATTTTTGGGAAATCTAAAGCTATTCTATTTCCTCAAAGAAATTATGTTTCCACACGGCCGTTCGAACTTGTTCATTCCGATGTATGGGGTCCCTCTCTTGTTGTATCTAAAAGAGGTTTATCATATTACGTGTTCTTTATTGACGATTTTACTCGATTTACATGGATTTACTTTCTAAACTGTAAATTAGAGATTTTCTCTTTTTTAAAAAAATTTCATGCCATGGTTAAAAATTAATTTTTAGAAAATCTGTCTATTCTTAGATCTGACTCGGGAGTAGAATACATGTCCAATAATTTTCAAAAAAATTTAAGAGAAAATAGAATTTTTCATCAACGTTCTTGTCCTAACACTCCGCAACAAAATGGTCTTGCGGAAAAAAAGCATAGACACATAATAGAGACAACAAGAATTGATGCAGAGTAGGACCGGATCGGGCCTGAACCGCGTGATCAAGGCACGGTCAGGGAACCCGATCCACAGGGAATGGACGATCGGACCCAGTAGTTGGATCCGATCGCAGGTAAGGAGCCCCAACGCAAGGACGTGATCCTGCACACCTACTCCAGACGAGGGAAGGCCCGGATCGTTCCAGACCCCTCAGCAGAATGAAGACGTCCCGGGTCTAGGACCGGACCCGAGACCCGGGTCCACTAGCAACCTTTAAATACCATATTCTAGGGTTACGTGCAAAAGAGAATTTTTTAGATTACCGCAACTTTTCTTTTGATTGTTTTTGTTTCAGCAGTTTTCCCTTTGGATTCTTATTCTCCTACCTTGTTGATTTATTTTTTCCGTTAGTGCTTATTCTATTGTTCGATTGAAGCTTTTATTTTATTGAAATAAAAGAAACCTGCACCGTTATTTTCGGTGATCTCTCTTCTTAGTTCTGCACATCGCACGACCGTGAGGGTCGTGCCCTCATCTTCTACGATCGAGTCCCGTGAAGCCGATTCCCTCATTACATCAAAGTGGTATCAGAGCCCCAGCCCTCCTCCTTCGTCAACAGCATGGCGCAAGAAGCGAGGAACGATCCTACAAGCGGGAATGAGCGAGAGGAAATCAGTAATGAGGATCCAATGATGCGGATGATTGATATGATGATGAAGATCCAGGAAAATATGCTACGTGTAAGCAAAGGACGTAGCCGGCATGTCGAAACATATGGACGGGATCGAAGGTTGGCTCGTCGCCCTTGAGTCATCGGTGGAGCAATGTGCGATGTCAATGCAAAGAACAAGAGTGGATCTGGATGATGGCGCAATTGATCGTGTGAATGCAATACTCGCGAAAACAGTCCAGCCGACACACCCTCATTCTGTTCGCACCATTGTCTCACAACCGGTACTCCCCCTCCATCCAGGTTCGGTAGCGTCTGCGACTCACACAATCGATACCCTCCAGCTGAACCAGGAGATCACGGTAGGACACTCCCACGTCGCGGGTGTGTTATCGCTTTGGCCTCGAGCCACGGGGGTTGCGTCGTAGGTCGGACCGGGTCTGTAGGACCCCAGCGTCACGCTGGGTCCAGCCGCAGGCCTGGGTTCGTGGCCTTGAGCCACGGGGGCTGCGCCGCAGGCCGGGTCGGGTCTGCAGGACCCCAACGTCACGCTGGGTTCTGTCGTAGGCCTGGGTTCGTCAGCCCGACCCGGGAAGGATTCCCCTTTCCCTCCTGAGCCCGTGCCGCGAGCAGGAGCAGGGGGACCTTTGTGGATGGGTCTGAACCCAAGAGGGTCTAGATCGGACTTTGTGACAGCGGGACTAAGACCCAGATCTCGGGGACCATCCTTTGGGTCCCAGGAAGCGGGTCCGAGTCTTGAAGCCCCATACCCGACCTACTCAGTTGGGTTCAGTTCGCAGTTCGCCTCGAATCAGACCCAACCCACTACTTTTGAGCCCCAAAATAGATCCAATACCAATCCAAACCTATATCGGACCCGGACGGAGCTCCAGTTTGAATTTGAGCCGGGTCAAAACCAGACCCATCTTGTTATGGATCAAGGATCGAGTTCAAACCAGGCCTTCTCACACCACAATTCGATCCATGATCCTACCTATCCCATTCTGGGTCCGACGAATAGCTTAGGTCTTGACCCGATCCAAATTCAATCAGGTGAATCATCCCAGTATTACACCAACCAAACCCAATACCCATACCAGACCCAATCTGTTAACCCATCCCCGATCCTGAACCCAGTTTCATACCCGACCCACTACCTCTACCCTAACCCAACCCACAACCCAAACCCAAACCCAAACCCATATTATCCCGTTCCTATCCACCTAGAGCCCGAGACCCGACCAACCCGTCCACCTTTAGTAGGCTCTCCTGTCATACCGGTGCCACAATGCCGGCCACAGATGGTTTTCACCCACGGGCAAGCCAGACCGAGGCAGTTTCCAACAGCCGCCATGCAGATTCAGCAGGGACCGGTGCGACCTGAGCGTCGACCACCCATCATGGGAGTTCGTCAGCACCATCCTCCAGGTGAGCAGTACCGTGAAGATGGTAATGAAGCAGTGTTGGATGATGATGCTTTCTGGAACGAGTATCCTGCAGGAATGGTGGAGACTCGTCAGTAGAGAGCACCAGAGCACCCCTCCCCCTACGGGGTGAAGCTAGACCTTCTGGAGTTCGCAGGACGATTCGATGCGGAGCAGTTCTTCGACTGGGCCTATGCCGTATAATTTTTTTCGACTACCACACTGTAGCTGAGCACCGTTGTGTCTTTCTAACGTCCACCCGGTTGAGAGGTCTAACGCAGACATGGTGGGTTGAGCTGCAGAGGTCAAGGGAGCGATAGGGACTAGAGCACATACAGACATAGGAGGAGATGCATAGATTGATGCAGTCAAAGTTCGTGCCTTCAGACCACGCTGAGAGAACCTACAAGGAGTACCTGACCCTGCATCAAGGCACCCGTACTGTGGCGGAGTACACTGCTGAGTTCCATCGTCTATCCCTGCGAGTACAGATCGAGGAGACCGCCCGTCAGCAGGTCACGATGTATATTTTTGTTCTCCGTCCTGCTATTTCTGATGATTTCAGTTGTGTCACAGTCGAGTCATTAGATCAGGCAAGCAGTTATACTATGAATGTGGAGAAAAAATTGAAAAGGAGGCAGGAATATAGAGTCTCCCGCAGTGACCAGTCCAGTCGACCCAAGTCGAGTTTCCCAACCAGGGGAGCAAGCTCCCCTAGGAAGGAAGACTCCAAGTCCACCCCTAGAGTAGACCCTAGCAAACCTGATCAGTCTGGACCCGCTTACCTCACCAGATTCAAGGCCAAGCCTAGTGAATCTACCATCCGTTGTTTTAGGTGTCAAGAGTTAGGACATGTCGAGTCCCAAGTGCCCCACCGTGAGCAAGAACACCCATTTTGTCGAGGGTATTGTTGAGTCAACGTTTGATAGTGAGAGTGAGGATAAGTCGTTGGGTGAAGGAGAGGATGAGAGGGAAGTCATAGAGTTCGACGGCAACGTCAAAAATTTATTGTCCATCCATCATGTTTTGACCGCACCCCGGGAGTCGACCCCTGCAAAATGGTTGCAGAATAACATTTTTAGAACCCAGTGCAACTGTGAGGGGCATGCATGTGATGTTATAATTGATACTGGGGCGTGTGAGAATATGGTGTCCGAGAGTGTCGTGTCCACCCTGAACCTTAAAACGGAGAAATTGTCCCAACCATACAAGATAGCATGGTTCAAGAGAGGAAACGAGGTTCCCATCACCCAGCGTTGTCTAGTCAGGTTCTCTATGGGGGAGCATTACCACAATGAGGTATGGTGTGATGTAGCCCCTATGAGTGTGTGTCACATTCTTTTGGGTCATCCCTGGCAGTTTGATCGCAAGACCATTCACGATGGACGTAGGAACACGTACTCATTTATTTTTAAGGGTCATAAAATAATCCTTCTCCCTATCAAGGAGACCGATTTTCCCACGGTGGATAAGCCTGAGAGAGTTCCTCGGCTCGCGGGCCTATCTTACCGAACTTTCTTGAGCCGTTGTCGGGAGGATGGCTATTGTTATGCCCTGGTGGCTAAGCCGTCTATGAGTACATCGTTGCTAGTTTTCCTGGACATCGCGCCCTTAGTTGAGAAGTTTCGCGACATTATGCCAGACGACCTTCCTGATGGTCTACCTTCGATAAGGGTGGTGCAACATGATATTAATTTTGTCCCAGGGTCAAGTCTCCTCAATCTCCTCGCGTATCGCATGAACCCATCCGAGCATGCCGAGTTGTTGAGGCAGGTTCAAGAGTTACTGCAAAAGGGTTTTATTCGTGAGAATGTGAGCCCTTGCGCAGTACCCGCCCTGCTCACTCCTAAGAAAGATGGGTCCATGCGCATGTGTGTTGACAGTAGAGCGATAAATCGCATCACTGTCAAATACCATTTTCCCATTCCTCGTTTGGATGATATGTTTGATATGTTAGCTGATGCCTCTGTTTTCTCCAAAATTGATTTAAAAAGTGGGTACCACCAAATCCGTATCTGAGAGGGGGATGAGTGAAAAACGACATTCAAGACACGTGATGGATTGTATGAGTGGTTAGTCATGCCATTTGGGTTATCAAATGCCCCGAGTACTTTCATGAATATGATGACCCAAGTGTTGCATCCTTGTATAGGAAAGTTTGTCGTTGTATATTTTGATGACATTTTGATTTATAGTTCTTTGTTTGATCATTTGAGTCATTTGCGTCAGGTCTTACAGATTTTAAGGAGGGAAAAGTTGTATGTCAATGCCAAAAAGTGTGAGTTTATGACGTCAAGTGTTGTGTTTTTGGGTTTTATTGTGTCGTCTGATGGAGTTAAGGCGGATCCCGCCAAAGTCCGTGCGATTGTAGAATGGCCTACCCCAAATATTATATGAGAGATCCGTAGTTTCCATGGGTTAGCCACTTTCTACCGTCGTTTTGTGAGAAATTTCAGCACTCTCATGACCCCTATCACGAAATGCCTAAAGGGTAATAGTTTCCATTGGACGTCTGCCACGGGAAAGGCCTTCACGCTCATCAAAGAGAAAATGACTAGTGCCCCCGTCTTAGCCCTTCATGATTTTAGCGCAGTCTTTGAGGTTGAGTGTGATGCCTCTAAAGTGGGAATTGGTGCAGTCTTGAGTCAGAACTGCAAGCCCATTGCTTTCTTTAGTGAAAAACTGACTTAAGCTAGGTGCCAGTACTCCGCTTATGATGTCGAGTTCTATGCCGTTGTTCAAGCCCTTCGTTATTAGAGGCATTATCTCATTTATAAGGAGTTCATCTTGTACACGAATCATGAGGCGTTGAAGTATTTGAATAGTCAAAAGAAGTTGAGTGCTAGACATGCCAAGTGGGTCAGCTTCTCGCAAGAGTATACATTCACTATTCGCCATCAATCAGGTACTCTGAACAAGGTAGCTGACACACTTAGCAGGAAGAATAGTCTTTTTATGACTATGCCAATGCAGGTCATTGGGTTCGAGCAGTGCAAGGAGTTGTACCCAACGGACCCTGATTTCAAGCAGGTATGAGAAGGGTGCCTCTCCCCTTATAGCACCGCTGACCCACG
Organism: Nuphar pumila; assembly: GCF_984573655.1. NCBI lineage: Eukaryota > Viridiplantae > Streptophyta > Magnoliopsida > Nymphaeales > Nymphaeaceae > Nuphar > Nuphar pumila. Next base: position 180,728,072 of record NC_143249.1, on the reverse strand, counting down.
GTTCAGTATACATAACGGTTATCTCTTTCGAGGTAATAAGTTATGTGTGCATGCCTTCTCTCTTAGACTTCAATTGATTTCTGAGTTACATGAAGGGGGACTAGCTGGGCATTTTGGACATGATAAGACGTTCGCTCTGTTAGATGAACGCTACTTTTGGCCCAAAATGCACAAAGATGTTGTCAAGTTTATTCAAAGTTGTCGAGTGTGTCAAGTGTCCAAGGGTCGACGTCAGAATAGTGGGTTGTATACTCCGTTGCCCATCCCTGAGCGGCCCTGAGAACATGTGTCCGTGGATTTCATTGTGGGTCTTCCCAGAACCTCGCATCGTTTTGATTCCATCTTAGTTGTGGTTGACCGATTTTCCAAGATGGCTATCTTTGTCCCGTGTAAGCGAACTACCAACGCCTTGTTAGTAGCCTCGTACTACTTCAAGGACGTGGCCCACTTTCATGGATTGCCCTACACGATCACCTCATATTGTGACACGCGCTTTATGAGCCATTTTTGAAAATCGTTATAGGCCTTATTGAAAACCAAGCTCTAGTTCAGCAGTGCATACCACCCACAAACCGATGGCCAAACCGAAGTTGTGAACCGTACCCTTGAGAACTTGTTAAGGAGTCTAGTGGGGGAGAATGTGATGCAGCGAAAAGGCGATGCTTTCACGATAAGGGGTGCCCTCGCTGGCGCTCCTCAATGCAGCCACAGGAGACAGACCACAATGTAACAGGCCTGACACTGTTATAGTTCTTCCACGCACGATCAGGCGTGCGACAATAAATAACACAAACGAACTGCACTTGATGCAGCGAAAAGGGGGAATTGCAAGGGTCACGCGAAGAGGGGCTGACACTGATGGCTTCGTGCGATGCACAGCTGTGCAGCCTGAAGGAAGAATCCACTAATAATGCCCACAGAATGGGTTTGACAATAGGGTGTAATGAATAAAAACAGCAAAAGATCACTAGGTCTGAGTAACTTGTTATTATTAAAAGACTGACATTGTTGACAGGAAAAGAGAAGCTGCTGCAATAAAAACAAAAGAGTAAAATGTAAAACAAAGAACTTAACGTAAAAGCTGCTGTAGAAAACTGTGTAAACTGAACATGACAGAGGAATAATAAACAATAGGGAAGTAAAGACAAAAACTATAAATGCAAAACAGAAAGAATAAAGGAAAATGACAAAGGAAAAAGGAACAACTGAAAAACCCAAAAGCAAAGGCTGCTGCAATCTTTAATTACGTCTTCTCCCCCCCACGCAACCCTAGAATAGGGTATTTTAAAAGTGGCTAACGGATCTGGATCTTGGGTCCAGTTCTCGGACCCGATCATTCTTTATGTTGCAATTGGATCCGGATCTCGGGTCCGGCCTTGGACCCGGGACAGCTCTTGTTTCCTGCTGGATCTGGGACGTCCGGTCCTGCTCTGCATCATTCTTCCCTGGTTGGGAAGAAGTCGACTCTGACGACTTGTTGTCACCACGATATGCATATAAACCAGACACATTGACGATAGGCAACATGTATCGATATTCTCGGACGACCCCCAAATCAAAGCCTGTAGATTTGTTTTGAAGTTGACCGTCTGTACCATCTGCTATGTCACCCCATGGAAGCACAAGCTGAATTTCTGTCCCTCCAGCACGTGGTCTTAAGGGTTTGGCTAGAATCCCAACAATCCAAGCATGATTACCAAAAACTGGACCACCTTCTGAAAATTTTAGTATATTTGCCCTGAATGCATAGTGGCTCTGCTCACCGCCCATAGAGAAATCCCCGCTCATGATCTTGTTCCCCAAAACAAACCCAAACGGCTTCAAAAGATCAATTATTGTTGGAATGTTCAATGTTCCGTAAAGAGGCTCGTCATTCCCCATTGCCGAAACCATAATAATATTATTTGCAGTCAACTCCCAAACCGTTTCGACCAATGGAAGGTCTAAGTAATCAGGTCCACCAATACGCAACTTTAAGACATCTATATTTATTGCAATGGCATAATTGAATGCATCAAGAAACCATGATGGATATGACACCATCTGCTGGATGATCGCGGGGCCGACATCCTTGCACATGCCCGCTTTAATGTCATTCGGTTGCACATCGGGGCCCTGCAAGCCCAACCCACCTTGTGGTGCCAGCTCCCCAGCGCAAGGCCACGAGCCCAGGCCTTGGACAGGACCCAACGTAACGCTGTGGTCCTGCAGCTTGGGCCCAGCCTGCGATGCAGTCGTAGGGACTCGTTGCCACTGTTGGGGTGCATTCACACCTTGATGGTTCGGTCGGAGGGTACCTGGACTTGGGCGACCCAGGGTCGATGCTGATTCGAGATGGAGGGAGAGTACCGGATGGGGAGAACTGCCGCAACCTGCATCTCTGTGCAAGGTTTCCTCAACGCCTTCTTGTCGCGCCGTGTGTTGGAGCGTCATCGGAGCTGGATCGACGATGATAGTATCAACAAGTTTAATCACACGTGCGCCTAACTGATTCAATGGCACTACGTGCGCATCGACCTTGGATTCAAATGCACCCAACCGTGCTTTGACCCCATCCATGCGCTTCGACAGACCAACTATCTCGTTCTCCAGGCGTAGCATATCTTCTTGCATCTCCGTCACCATGTCGATCATCCGCTTCATGATCTTCTCTCGTGCCTTGCCGTTCGTAGGACCGTTCCTCGCCCCTTGCGTCATGCAATTGACGAAGGAGGAGGGGCTGGGCTCTGATACCATTTTGATGCAGCGAAAAGGCGATGCTTTCACGATAAGGGGTGCCCTCGCTGGCACTCCTCAATGCAGCCACAGGAGACAGACCACAACGTAACAGGCCTGACACTGTTATAGTTCTTCCACGCACGATCAGGCGTGCGGCAATAAATAACACAAACGAACTTCACTTGATGCAGCGAAAAGGGGGAATTGCAAGGGTCACGCGAAGAGGGGCTGACGCTGATGGCTTCGTGCGATGCACAGCCGTGCAGCCTGAAGGAAGAATCCACTAATAATGCCCACGGAATGGGTTTGACAATAGAGAGTAATGAATAAAAACAGCAAAAGATCACTAGGTCTGAGTAACTTGTTATTATTAAAAGACTGACATTGTTGACAGGAAAAGAGAAGCTGCTGCAACAAAAACAAAAAAGTAAAATGTAAAACAAAGAACTTAACGTAAAAGCTGCTGTAGAAAACTGTGTAAACTGAACATGACAGAGGAATAATAAACAATAGGGAAGTAAAGACAAAAACTATAAATGCAAAACAGGAATAAAGGAAAATGACAAAGGAAAAAGGAACAGCTGAAAAACCCAAAAGCAAAGGCTGCTGCAATCTTTAATTACGTCTTCTCCCCCCCACGCAACCCTAGAATAGGGTATTTTAAAAGTGGCTAACGGATCTGGATCTTGGGTCCAGTTCTCGGACCCGATCATTCTTTATGTTGCAATTGGATCCGGATCTCGGGTCCGGCCTTGGACCCGGGACAGCTCTTGTTTCCTGCTGGATCTGGGACGTCCGGTCCTGCTCTGCATCAGAATGTCAAAACATGGGACCTAGTCTTGCCTCAAGCCGAGTTCGCATATAACAACTCCATCAACCGGTCCACGGGCAAGTCTCCTTTTCAAGTGATTTATGGTCGGTCACCCACTCATGTTGTAGATCTAGCACCTGTGACCAGTCTCCCAGACCCAGCCCCAGACGCGTTTGATGCCATTGAGTACATGTGTGATATACATAGGCAAGTCCGAGCCAAGCTTGTGGAGAGTTACGAAGCTTACAAAGCTTTCGTAGACCAAGGTCGTCGCGATGTTTAGTTCCAAGTTGGTCAGTTAGTATGGGTTTACCTGCGTCTTGAGCGTTTGCCAATGGGTACTTACGACAAGTTGAGTCCTAAAAAATATGGCCCTTTCAAGATTCTTCGGTGATTGGGACTGAATGCCTATCTCCTTGAACTGCCCGAAGATTGACACATTTCGCCTACCTTCAATGTGTCTGATCTATATGCTTATTGTGGAGACGATAAGTCGTCAGAGCCGACTTCTTCCCAACCAGGGGAGAATGATGCAGAGCAGGATCGGATCGGGCCTGTACCACGTGATCAAGGCACGGCCAGGGAACCCGATCCACAGGGAATGGATGATCGGACCCAGGAGTTGGATCTGATCGCAGGTAAGGGGCCCCAACGCAAGGATGTGATCCTGCGTACCTACTCCAGACGAGGGAAGGCCTAGATCGTTCCAGACCCCTCTTCAGAATAAAGACGTCCCGGGTCTAGGACCGAACCCGAGACCCGGGTCCACTAGCAGTCTTTAAATACCCTCTTCTAGGGTTGTGTGCAACAGAGAATTTTTGAGATTACCGCAACCTTTCTTTTGATTGTTTTTGTTTCAGCAGTTTTCCCTTTGGATTCTTATTCTCCTACCTTGTTGATTTATTTTCTCTGTTAGTGCTCATTCTATTGTTCGATTGAAGCTTTTATTGAAATAAAAGAAACCTGCACTGTTATTTTCGGTGATCTCTCTTCTTACTTCTGCACATCGCACGACCATGAGGGTCGTGCCCTCATCTTCTGCGATTGAGTCCCGTGAAGTCGATTTCCTCGCTGCATCAAGAACTCTACTAGTTTCAAAAAATATTCCAAAATCCTTTTGGGCCGAAGTTGTTATGACAACATATTTAATTAATAGAACACCCTCGTCCTCTTGGGAAAATCTGACTCCGTTTGAAAAACTTTACAATATGTCTCCCGACTATAAAAGATTAAGAGTTTTTTGATATAAGTGTTTTGTTTTAACCCACAAAAATGATAAACTTTCTTTAAGGGCAATTGAATGTATTTTTTTAGGATATAGCGAAAAACAAAAAGGTTACCGCTGTTTTGACCTATTAAATAACAAACTTTATATTTTGAAAGACATCACTTTTTTAGAAGAAGAAAATGGTATTTCGCATAACCTAAATGAAAATGTTGATTACTCCTTTTTGTTTGACTTGTTATCTCAAGAAAAATGCATGGACGAACTTGTTGAATCTATTGAATCTCCTGAAATTACCATTGAGGATCATATTGAACCTCAAAATGATGAGCACCATGATCTACATGAAAACATAAATGAAAATATAACAAGTCATACACAAGTTTATATTAGAAGAAATGAAAATAATCTTCCCTGTGCCCTTGAAAAATTCTCTCAAAACGAATCGTTAGAAGAATCCTCTCAAAGGAGATCAAATCGTATTTCTAAGAAACCTAATAGATATATATCTTATGATTCTTTTTCTCCAAATTTCTGAGCTTGTTTATTAGCTCTTCATTACTTTCATAAACCATCCCATTATAATGATGCCAAACAATATGCCCATTGGAATGAAGCAATGGAACTTGAACTTAAGACACTTAATAAAACACAAACTTGAGAAATCATTGATCCCCCTAATGGCAAGAAACCCATTGAATGTAGATGGGTTTTCAAAGTAAAAACTAAAAGTAATGGTTCTTTAGAAAGATTTAAGGCTCGACTAGTAGCCAAGGGATATGTCCAAGAATATGTGGTGGATTATGATAAGACTTTTGCACTTGTTGCTTGAATGACTAGTGTTCGAGCCCTTATTGCAATAACTTCTATTAAAAAATGACCCATTTTTCAACTTGATGTCAAGAATGTTTTTTTAAATGGAGAGTTAGGTGAAGAAGTTTATATGGAACCACCTCCTGGCATGAATCTACAACAACAACAACAACTACGCCTTCATCCCAAAACAATTGGGGTCGGCGATATGAACCAAAAAAGAAAATCATTCTGGGTCTTCTATATGAATCCTTCTCCTCCAATCATTTCTATCCAATGCCATGTCCTCGGTGAGGTTCAAAGCATTCATATCCTTTCCTATCACCTCCATCCATGTCTTCCTAGGCCTACCCCGACCTCTTTTAACTAATATATTTTCCCATTTCTCCATCCTTCTAACTGGAACATCATTAGGCCTTCGTCGAATATGTCCAAACCACCGTAAACGATTCTCTCTCATCTTATTTTCAATGGGTGCAACGCCTACCTTCTTACGTATCTTCTCGTTCCGAATCTTATCTTTTATTGTATTTCCACACATCCATCTCAGCATACGCATCTCAGCTACACTCATTTTTTGAATATGATGTCTCTTGGTAGCCCAACATTCCGTACCATATAGTAAAGCGGGCTTAATAGTCGTCCTATAAAACTTTCCCTTCAACCGCAATGGCATTCTACGATCGCACAACACTCCAGTTGCACTTTTCCATTTCATCCACCCAACCTTTATCCTATGATTTACAACTCCATCAATTTCTCCATACTTTTGAATGATAGATCCTAAATATTTGAAACAATCATCCAACGGTATTTCTTGCTCACCAAGCTTCTCTACACTCCCATCACTACTTCGTTGCTTACTAATCTGGCATTCCATGTATTCTGTCTTACTCTTACTCAACTTAAAACCTCTTGCTTCCAATGTCTGACTCCATAATTCTAACTTAGCATTAACCCCAGCTCTAGACTCATCAATCAAAACAATATCATCAGCAAACAACATACACCATGACACATTTTCTTGAATTGATCTCGTAAGCTCATCCATCACTATAGCAAATAGGAAAGGACTTAAAGCAGATCCTTGATGTAACCCAACCGTTATAGGAAAATTGGTTGTCACCCCTCTACAAGTGCGGACATTGGTTACTACTCCTTTATATATATCTTTAATTATACTAATGTACTTGAGAGAAACACCTTTCTTCATCATTGTCCACCAGAGAACGTCCCTAGGTACTCTATCGTATGCCTTCTCCAAATCAATAAAAACCATATGCAAATCTTTGTTCCTCTCTCTATTTCTCTCAATAAGTTGTCTAAGAAGATGTATAGCTTCCATAGTTGATCTTCCAGGCATAAAACCGAATTGATTCTCCGATATCATGACAACCTTCCTCAACCTAGACTCAATCACCCTCTCCCAAAGTTTCATAGTATGACTCATGAGTTTTATACCACGATGGTTTGTGCAATCTTGTATATCACCTTTATTCTTATATAGAGGCACCAAAGTACTCTTCCTCCACTCATTAGGCATCTTATTTGTCCGTCAAATCTTGTTAAAAAGATTTGTCAACCATTCTAAACCTTTATCTCCCAAGCATTTCCAAGCCTCGATAGGTATACCATCTGGGCCAACTGCCCTTCTTGATTTCATTTTCTTCAAAGCCTCTGCAATTTCTTTCTTTTGAATCTTGCGCATGAAGTCACGATTCATCTCATGAAAATGAATAGAGAAGTCTCCAAGATCCTGAGCATGACTTTCATTAAATAGCTTATCAAAATAATCTTTCCATCTCTCCTTAATCTCCTCGTTTTTTACTAAAACCCTTTGCGTTTCATCTTTGATACATCTAACCATACCCAGATCCCTCGATTTCCTATCTTTCATCTTTACAAGCCTATAAATATCCTTCTCGCCCTCTTTGGTATCCAACTTGTCATAAACCTCCTTATATACCTTATTCCTCGCGTTTCGAACTACTTTTTTAGCTTCCTTCTTTGCTATCATATACTTCTCCAAATTCTCATTATCACGACTCTTACTTAGATTTCTATAACACTCTCTTTTAACCTTAATAGCTAATTTGACATCCTCGTTCCACCACGATGTATCCTTACCTAGCGGTGCACCGCCTTTAGACTCAGCCAATGCCTCCTTAGCCACCTTTCTCATGCCACCCACTATCTTATTCCATATTGATTCTGAATCCTCCTCGAGACACCAATCAACTTCCTTAACTACCTGCTCTACAAACATTCCTTGTTTAGCTCCTTTTAGTGCCCACCACTTAATTCTAGGATCTATCATATGTCTATCCCTTTTGCGGCATTGTCTAATTCTAAGATCTAAAATTAAGACTCTATGTTGTGTAACTACACTTTCTCCCGGTATAACCTTACAATCGATGCAACAACCCCTATCTCTCTTTCTAAGTAGGAAAAAATCTATCTGACTCATATTAACCCCACTTTTAAATGTTACTAGGTGAGACTCCCTCTTCCTAAACCAAGTGTTTGCTAAGATCATATCATAGGACAAACCTCCTGACATGAATCTAAATGATAAAATTTTGAAATTAAAAAAGACATTATATGGTCTTAAGCAAGCTCCAAAAGCTTGGTATAACAAGTTTAATAATGTATTAATTGATTTGGGTTTTATTTCCTTTTATACTGACAGTGCTCTTTTTGTTAAGAAAACAAGTGACTCCATTGTTATTCTGTTTTTGTTTGTTGATGATATGATCATCATTGGAAGTGACAAAAAGGGAGTAAATGTTATTAAGTCTATGTTAAAGAAAACTTTTGATATGTCTGACTTGGGTTTTTTGAGATATTTTTTAGGTATTGAAGTGACATATTCTCCTCGAGGATACATTCTATTTCAAATGAAATTAGCCGCAGACATCTGTACCAAATCAGGGGTTTCAGATGAAAAGAAAGTGGAAACTCCTGAAGTTATAAATGCAAAGTTGAGACTTGAAGATGGTGTTTTTCTTGAAGATCCTACCCCTTATCGACAATTGATTGAATCTCTTACTTATCTAACACCCGTCCGGATATTGCTCATGCGGTTCATGCAGCAAGTCAATTTCAGCATGCTCCTACTACAGTTCACATGGCAGCCGTAATGCGAATTGTGCGATATATCAAGAACTCCATCTCCAAAGGGCTTTTCTTATCCTCTTCTTCATCTCTTGAATTAACTGCTTATACTGATGCTGATTGGGGGAAAATCCTAATGACCGAATCTCAACTACTGGTTTTTACATTTTTTTAAGAGATTCCCTCATTTCGTGGAGATGTAAGAAGCAACAAAAAGTTTATCTGTCATCCACTGAAGCTATCTGGTCATGACAATGACAACTATGAAAATTGTGTGGCTTAGAAGTCTCCTCTGTGACATGGGCTCTAATGAAAGACGCGGAAGCACCAACATGCGAATAGAGGAGAAGCAAGGAAGCCAACAACACAAGCACACAATGTGCAAAAGACAACACAAGCACAATACAAGTGCAAATAACCCACTAAGGGGTGAAAAGCCTACAAAGGCAAAAACAACTTTATTGAGAGGGAGAAAAGGAGAGGCCAAAAGCCATATAAGGAGGAGGGAGGAGCCCTCAATTTATAGAAGAGGGAGGACCCAAGGGACCACATAGAGGGGCTCCCTTCTAGCCGTTGGGAGCCTCAAACGGTCATATTTATGACCGTTTGGGGGCCCCAACGACTAGAAAGAGGGCCCCCCCTATGTGGTCAAAATATAATAAAAAAAATAAAGAAAAAGTAAAAAACCTAAAATAAAAAGTATATTGAAATTACCAAAATACCCCTATAAGGTATTTTGGTTAAACAACATATATACTTATAATATATATATATATATATTTAAGTATATATTTTAACACCCCCCTCAAACTTTACGGGGAGAAGACGGAAAGTTTGTCAAGAAGGAACATAAATCTTGGAGCTGGGAGAGCTTTGGTGAAGAAGTCTGCTAATTGATACTCTGAAGTAAGATATGACAATGAAATTGTCCCTTTGAGGTATTCATCTCGAACATAATGACAGTCCATTTCAATCTGCTTTGTACGCTCGTGAAAAGTATGGTTGCTAGCAATATAAATCACACTCTTGTTGTCGCAACACATCTTGGTGGGAGTAGAAATGAAGATGCCCATGTCACTGAGGAGACTTCTAATCTGTATGATTTCAATAGTTGTCATTGTCATCGCCCGATATTCGGCTTCAGTGGACGAGAGAGAAACTTTTTGCTACTTCTTACACCTCCAAGAGATAAGCGATTCCCTTAAGAAAACACAAAAACCAGTGACTGAGATTCGATCATTTGGATTTCCTCCCCAATCAGCATCAGTATAAGCACTTAATTCAAGAGATGAAGACGATGATAAGAAAAGCCCTTTGGAGATGATGTTCTTGATATAACGCACAATCCTCATCACAGCCGCCATATGTACAGTAGTAGGAGCATGCTGAAACTGACTTGCAGCATGAACCACATGAGTTATATCTGGACGGGTGATGGATAAGTAAGTAAGAGAGCCAATTAGTTGGCGGTAAGGCATAGGATCTTCAAGGAGCACACCATCTTCAAGTCTGAGTTTTGCATTTATAACTTCAAGGGTCTCAACTATTTTTTCATCAGAAATCCCCGACTTGGTACAAATATCAACTGCCAATTTCATTTGTGATAAGATATATACACAAGGAGAATATGCCACTTCAATACCTAAAAAATATCTCAAGTAACCCAAGTCAGACATATCAAAAGTTTTCTTCAATATAAATTTAACCTCATCTACTTATTTTGTGCATTCTTCGTGCTTGTGCTCTTGGTTTGACTCCTTCTAAAGAGACCTTTGGATTATTGGCGCTTCCGTTGTTTTCATTAAAGTAAAAAACATGCTTATTTAAATTATTCACCTCGAAATTTCATGCTTGTGTAAATTATTCATTATGTTGGAGTTCTTTGTTTAGATTTATCGATGGAGGGAGGAAGAGACAGAAATGACTCAGTGTGGAGATATTGCCAATCAGTTGAAAGGGAAAGAGATTGTTGCACCATTGTTTTTGTTGGTTGATAATTCATGGTGGCTGTCTAGTTTCAAATTCCTTGTTGCAGGCCTAGGCAACTCTATACAATAATATAGATATCTTGATATTTCTGCTAATGCTTGTGCTAAAATTGTTGCCGGCCTATATGAAATGCTTAGAAGAAGCACACAATGTCGTCAGTGACCATCAGAGGTCATGTCAGATTCTAAAGATGAAATGTTTGGTGAAAATGAATCAAGTGACCCATCATCGCTGCCACTATCTCATAAGTAGTTTCATTTTCCTGTGTTTGAACTTTAGAAAACTAGAATATTAAAATATCAGATGAAATGCTTTACACTTCTAATCTTTTATGTATCATGAACTAGAATCTTTTTAGCTGATTTTAGATTTACTTGGATATTAATACTTAAGGTTGTGTTTTAGTTATTTATAATTGTGTTTGTTGACTCTAGTCTGTTTGTATATTTGTTGCATTATTTTGCTTCATTCGTATTCATCATTATGTGATTTTTTTTTCAATTTTTTAGCTTCTATAAATTATGATTTTAATGATACATTACGATCTATGTAACATGGACTCTTCTAACAGGGCACCGCACCTGCGTCGCACCCAGGCGGGTGCGACACTTGGACACAACTTCCTTTGTGTTAGGTGAAGTTAACCACATTGAGGTCCATTTCTATCCAAAAGTAGATTCAGTTAACCCTAATCAAGTCCATTTTTATCTAATATTATATATATATAAATACATAAATGCACACACATACAAGTAGTGTCACTTAAAACTGTTCAAAATTATACATATATATACCCTCCTCGCACCCAAGTGTTTTTGAAGTGCCGCATCGCGTCATCCGCACCCGCATCCGCACCCACACCTATGTGACATAGATTACGATACAAATACTATTTTCTTGAAATTATGATGAGTTACGGTACCCATTTTTCAACATTGATTAAAATACAAATCTATTATCTTACAGTTAAATGATAAGAGAACAATGAACAACAAATATTACAAGACTGAAGTGGTGCAGCTAAAATTTCTTCTTCTTTTTTGTTTTCAGGATAAAATGTTATGTACAAAACTTTATATGCAAAGTAATAACCTTTTGAGAAAAGTTGGTCCATAAGCCCTGCTGACTGCTAATATACAACTTGTAAAGTGGCCTTTTTAGTGATCTTGTTCAAAAAATTATAGGCAATCATAACTGATAAGGATATGATTCCTGTACTTGCAATTCTTCCAGATTTACAATTTCTTGATGTTTGCTTATTCTCATTGAACTTTTCAATGAACAGAATTAACTTTGGTCTCTATTATTTACTTTTTCAGGCTAATGTAACTCGCACAAATCATATAATGTGGACTATGGGAACAGATTTTAAGTATCAATATGCACACACTTGGTATAGTCAGATGGATAAGCTCATTCATTATGTGAACAAGGTATTTATTTTTTCTCAGAATGTACTGTGTCCATGGAAGGTCTGCATATGTAGAATTTGGGATAAAAACATGCAACAAAAACTGATTCTCTAACGACCTTCACTGTTTAGCTGGAGATAAGCACTTTTGCTAACATCAAGTGGCTGGATCAGCTATTAATTAATTCACTCGGTTTTTGTCATGTGGAAACAGGCTCCTCCAGAGACACGTAGATTTATTTTTGTTGTTTCTTCTACCGTGTTTGGATGGTCAATGTCTTGTCAACTTCACCTCTTTTATATATAGCTTAACCCTGTTCTGTTTGGAAAGTGAAAATTTGACCGGATTGTTAGTCTAAAACAAGTCCTGACAATTATATGCTGCAAACTTGCAATTATTTGTTTTCCTCCAAAATCTCCTGCATATACTTTTTTGGCCTCAGCAGCTTACTGGGCAAAGTTGAATGCCCACTTTGATGATCTTTTATTTTGTTATTTCTTATCCTGGATACCTCTGCTTAAAATTTAATTACTTTGCTATTAGGATGGACGTGTCAATGCCCTATATTCAACCCCATCTATTTATACTGATGCAAAACATGCTGCAAATGAGTTATGGCCACTCAAGACTGATGACTTCTTCCCGTAAGTAAAGCCTTGGAAGAAATGTACATTTATAGCATATTTCTCTCTCTCCATTATATATATATATATATATATATATATATATATATATATATATATATATATATATATATATATATATATATATATATATATACACGTATGCCTTTTTCTCCCATTTCTTTTTATTTTTAAATCTGTTTGGTTGATGATGGCCTTTGTAAATTTCCAGATATGCGGACAAGGCCAATGCATATTGGACTGGGTACTTCACCAGCAGGCCAGCCTTCAAGCGCTATGTAAGAGCCCTAAGTGGCTACTACTTGGTAAGTGGTTTTTCCCCTACTATGTATGCTTCTGCATGCAAACACACACGAGGGTGATTACAGAAGTTTGGAAGTTTTCACTGAATAGGCAGCAAGACAACTTGAATTTTTTAAAGGAAGAAGCGATTCAGGGCCACACCTAGATACTTTGGCTGATGCCATGGCAGTCGCTCAGCATCATGATGGACTTACTGGTACTGAAAAGCAACATGTGGCTGATGATTATGCTAAACGCTTATCAATTGGTTACTCAGAGGTACATAGGTTGTAATATTTTGCTGCTTATATATATATATACATATACATATATATATATATTGTTTAGAAGATTTCTTTTTTCTCGGTTACATTGACTTTTTGCAGGCTGAGGAATTGGTCAATGTTGCTCTTGCTTGCTTGACAGAGGGAAAGTCAAATACTGGTTGCAGAAATGTTGTGACAAAGTTTGAACAGGTTAATGAAGTTCTTACTTTCTAGAATTTTCTGCCTATTCTTGCACACGCAGCAGCTGAAAGTTGCATCTATTATATTGGGTTCACATTTTCACACATACCATTAGGGAGAAACACCATTGCTCAAACAAGATTGCAGAGCAACACTACACTATGATTTTTGGAGATGAACATGAATGTTTTAAGGCGATGAAAAATAACCTTATATGTATATATCTCACCAAGATCCTTCCTATCCCCAGAGGACTTTGAATTACTGATTTAACATTTATATGTTTGATATGCAACCAAATAATATCTTCATGCCCTTGATTGACTTTGGAAGAAAATAGCATGGCATTAAATCTTGGGTCCTGTAAAGGTTATTGCAATTTTCTTCCAACTACAATGGCCATCACCATAAAAAATTTGAGTGCTTCTTACCCTGCATCTCAATACAGAGTCCAGGGAAGTTTGTTGTGTGTCGAATCAGTTTCTGCACATTCTAGCCTTTCAGACAAGTGACACAAAAACGATTCTCTTTTTTTGGAACAATCAAAGCAAATTACATAATCGTTAGCTAGATAAGATTAGGGTTGGGTCAAGTAGGCATTGATCAACGTAAGGACCCAAACCAACCTTTATCTGACTGGGCCCTGGTCAGGTTGGGTCCAAGGTGCATTGTTCTGCAATTGGAATTAATGACTATGACTATGACCAAAAGGAGCTTTCTCAAGATGCTTTTTGACAGAAGAGCTCCCTAGGTATGATCTCCCCTGCACCTGAAGTGTGTGGGCATGGCCAAGGAGATAAACATGTTGCAAGGCACATTGGAATTGGAAAGAACTACATCAGATATGGACCAAAAATTACTGTTCAATTTGAACCTTGACCAGCCAAATGCTTTGTGATGCTACTGTATTTTTAACTGACATCTAATTCAAACCTGAATTTTGGGCAGAAGTATGGCACTTTAGCTTGTCTTTTCATGCTTATGTCCAAATTGAGGCCCTCAAGATGCGATTCTTCTGTAATATTTCAGATTTTTTAGTGACACTTTATTTTTATTTTGATTTCTTACGTGGACACTTCACCTAAGTTGAGGTGTTGGTGTCGGACACTTCTTGACATCGACACTCATGGACACGGCACAGACACCCCGTTTTTAGAATTAGAAGTGTCCAAAAATTTGGACATGCATGTCGGGTGTCTGACACCTTAAATTGTGTTTGGGCATGCCATGTCCATGGAGTGTCCTGTTTCTTGCATAAAGGACAGGGGTGTCCAGCTTTATGGGCACTATTCTAGCGTGTGGAAGATACTTACCTGGGAAGTATCCATCATGCATTGACACTCCCATTAGTCTTGATGATTTGTTTTTGGCTTTTTGTACTTACAATCTTACATGTTCATAAAACTGTAAATTATCAATGATCAAAGTACAAATGGGAAAGGAATGTGCATTTTATATTTTATGATTTTGTTTTCATAATTCTTTAAATCTCTTATATATATATATTTTCCATGTCCAAGTATCTAGTTTTTTAAGACCCACCATGTCTGACACTTCTCATGTCGTTGTCCAAGTAACATAGGATTTCTTGATTCTCTGGAGGGTTCTTCTGACCAGACCAAAGAACTTGTAATTGTCAGCAAAGTCATTTCACATCTCTCTTTTGGTGTTGATATTATAGGAAATTGATGCTTAGCATTCAATTTCCAATAATGGTTCTGAAGTAGTGAAAAGCTTATGGTTAACATTGATTGGGACAAAATTCTAGAAAATACTGAACTAGAGATTAGGACATTGCTTATTATTCCTCTCACTAAAACCTTTCCCCTCTAAATTCTTGAAATTAGATTTGAAAAAATAGTTTAGACCACTTAAAATTTGGTAAGTTGGTTTAGGAATAATTTTCTTCCTCCACCCTTTAGGTTCCATCTTTCAATCTTGTTTTTCTCTTTTATTTCTCAACATTCTAATTAATTTTGTCAGTTTTCATTGATGCTTTTTGTGACTTTTTTAGTCTTTTTAAAAAGACATTAAAAGGGAAATAATTTTAAAGGGTCACTACATACATTTATCCATGCTGTTGGGCATAGTTCGAAAGAAAGGGTGTTTAGAAAATTTTGAAACTCCATCCATATGAAACAGGTAAGCTCTATACCTCTTTTAATGGCCCTATGCTCTTTAATTTCTAGTTATGTGATAGGTTAGTATTCATAAGTTCAGTTTAAAAGCCCCATACCTGTTGTCTTTATGAACTTCAACCATCATATGACAAATAGGCCAATTGATGATATATTATTTTGAACTACTTTTCTTTGCTCATTTGATGTGGACTGCATGGGGTGTATGTAAGGGTGTCAATGGATCGGGTTTACCTGGACCCGACCCGTACCAAACCCTATAGGGTCCGGCTATGGTGATAAATAAGAAGACCCAATTAAGACCCGGGTCCAAACCTGAAGGTTTGATTAGCACATGGACCCGGGTATAGTTTGTGAAATTTTATACTAGACCCAGACCCGACCTGAGTTCCGATTAAGACCCACAATTTTTCAATGTAAAAATGATAAAAAATATTGTTTTACTGGGTATGGCCCGGGTCTGGTTCATGTAGTTCTTATTGGGTCCGGGTATGGTTTCTCTTATGGTGGGTTCAATTAGACCCAGGCCCAGACCCGGTACCATACCCGACAATAGGGGCCATGTCTGGTTCCACCTGGGCCCGAACCAAACCTGATCAGTTGACACCCCTAGGTGTATGTAACACCTTTTGTTGAATTAATATACAGATTTCATTTTCTTCTATTTTATTATTGTGCAGTGCCCACTCCTAAACATAAGTTACTGTCCTCCATCAGAAGGCAATTTAAATCTCAGAAAAAGATTGGTGAGATCCCATTTGGATACTGTTGGAACCACCATGCTCAAGAAAACAAAAGTTCTTTTTTGGTAGATTTTATTTTTAAATCAGTAATATTTTATGCTTGTTTGATGTAGGTGGTAGTTGTTTACAATTCTCTCGGATGGAAGCGAGTGGATGTAATTCAGATCCCTGTTAAGTATTCTTAATCATATGTTCTGTTCTAAATTTGTATTTCCGCATTATAATAAAAATATTGATGTTGGTAAAGTTTGCTCCATTTTCTTATTTGCTTGTGGATCTGTGAACAGGTCAGATCCCAGTTAGATCAGATCAAACTAGCTTGACCTTTTGGATTTGGATCTTGATCTGATTAACATAGGATGAACTAGATCTGGATCTGAATCTAGGTATCTTAATCTAGATACAAATATGTAAAAGACAAAAAATGTATATCTCATAGTCATTATAGTTTTTACCCTAGATATCTGCATCTCAGAATATTGATTTATATCTAACTCGTTTGGTCAGGTTACAATAGGAAAATCCAAGTTTTGTCAGTTTGGATTAGGTCAGTCATGCAAATCTTACTGTTTCATTATCCAGCCACTGGTTTTACTAATGTATGCTTGGAACAAAATGTGATGAAAACATGGCCATCCAACGGATACTGCAGTTTGCACAAACCCTTCCACTTAGGGATGCACACGAGCCTAGCCTGGCCTTTTTGAATTCGGCTTGGTGCAAAACATTTCTGTCCAAGCTCAGCTCGATCTTGAGTGGTCCGGACGTCTTGGTTCCGAGCTCGAGCCCAGCCGAGCTTCAAGGCATTCCAAAAAAAAAATATTTTTTAAAAATATAGTTGAAGGTTACAATAGGAAAATCCAAGTTTTTTAAAAATATAGTAGGTGGGATGCAAATGTTACTGTTTCATTATCCAGCCACTGGTTTTACTAATGTATGCTTGGAACAAAATGTGATGAAAACATGGCCATCCAACGGATACTGCAATTTGCACAAACCCTTTCACTTAGGGATGCACATGAGCCGAGCCTGGCCTTTTCAAACTCGGCTTGGTGCAAAACATTTCTTTCCAAGCTCAGCTCGAGCTCGGAGCCGAGCTTGAATGACTTTGTCCGGACGGTTCGGTTCCGAGCTCGAGCCCAGCCGAGCTTCAAGGCACTCCAAAAAGAAAAATTATTTTTTAAAAATACAGTAGATGGTGGGGTTTCGAACTCTAACCCTCTGCCAAGATTCCCAGGTGACCCACCACTAAGCCAAAATACACATTTTAGTCATTAACACCGAAAAGAATATATACATACTAAAAGTATCCTATATTAACACAAGAAAAAGTAAGAAAACGGGATTTGAACTACGAGCCTTTTGATAAAAACCCAACATCCTCCATTAATAATAACATGATGAATAGAATTGCAAATATATTTTATATATACTTGTACGGAGCCATATACCGAGCTTTATCGAGCTCAGTAGGCTGATCAAGCTCGGCTCGTTTGCTCGTCCGAGCCTTAGAACCATGTTCAAGCTCGGCTCATTTAAAGCGCGGAGGAGCTTCGAGCCGGGTGCATCCCTACTTCCACTAATGCTTCTGCTCATTCATACACTAGCAACAGAGAGGAGTTCCTTGTATGCTGTTTGTTCAGCCGTTATGCTTCTAGTTTGTTTGTGTTTTTTGCGTGTCTCATCTTTTTTCTTTGTACGTAACTTTTTTTCTTTTTCTTTTCCATGTCTTTAGTAGTAGTGTCTGCGTCTTTTTTTTTTTGTGTGTATGCTATCGTACTGCATTTATCTTCCCAACTTAATGTGAATGCAAACTTTTCTCTCTAATCTTCTCTTGTCCATATTTATCATCTATTGGACATGTTTTTGTATTTAAATATCTCTTTGGTCAGATGACCTTATTGAACATTTCTGGTTTAAGGAATATTCTCTGATAAGCTTAGGGACTTTATGGTTGCTAGATGTTTGTTTTCTTTTGGGTGAGCCAAAGGGCTGATTCCAATGCTGCTATTTTTCAGGTTAGCAGTGAATCAGTTATTGTTCGAGATTCTGATGGGAGAGCAATCAAATCACAGATTTGGCCTCTATCAAATGCTTCTGTTGGCATAAGAAACTTTTATGTTAGGGCATACACAGGTGTATCCCCAAGCAATGCATCAAGGTTTTGGCTTGCATTTGCAGTATCTGTGCCACCTTTTGGTTTCAGCACTTATACCATAGAAAATGTGAAGGGCAAATCTTTTAAGCATGAAGGTGAAATCACACATTGCATGTCTTTGTTTTTCAAAAGTCTCTATTGGCCAATGCATAGCAAGGGAATGATTGTCCCGATTATTACTGATTTGATGTATGTTTTTCTCTATTTTACACATGTAGAGAATATATCAACCTTGTCGACCATTCTTGTTCAACGAGATACAGATACTATTGAAGTTGGGCAAGGGAATTTGAAGCTAATTTATTCTGCAGATGGCAAACTTTCCCGAGTGTTGAATAAAAAATGCTCTGTATGTTAACATTTTCTTTTCATTTCCAGTAGTTATTTTTTTTCCTGTTTTGGCCTACATAGGCTATATGTTTTCATCTTATGCCAAGCTAGGTGATATGTTTAGATGCTTGTT
Source organism: Nuphar pumila (assembly GCF_984573655.1). Lineage (NCBI taxonomy): Eukaryota > Viridiplantae > Streptophyta > Magnoliopsida > Nymphaeales > Nymphaeaceae > Nuphar > Nuphar pumila. The sequence continues at coordinate 180,709,095 of NC_143249.1, read as the reverse complement.
GCATTGCTTGATATTTTCTTCTCCTTGTACTCTTAATTGCTATTTCCCTTTTGAATTTGTTGCTGGGGCACATTGTCTATTTTATCAGTTCATAATAATTCTAGTTCAATTACTCGAGAATTACACTAACACTGTTAAGAGTTAAGACCATGTATCTTGTCTAGAAGTTTAAGTTTTATTTTTTCATAGAAAATTGAGTATTACTTGTTTCCATCTTCTGAATTTTCATGTGTTGGGGACTTGTCAAATTATGCATTCTGTGTTAGAAGATACTGTTTAGCTCAATTTTGGATCTGTATGAAACTTGAGCCTGCAACTATTATTCTGTAAGCAGAAAAGAGTCTAATGTAATTTTATTTGTTCCCTTCCCTACAAGGTGGATGCATTGGTGAAACAATCATACACTATATATGCGGGGGACGATGGCAGTGGCAAAGATCCACAGGTAATTTGACTTGTTAAAGTTTAAGATCTTTTATATGCTACTTCGAGTTGCTTGGGATCTGGTATCTTTTCTTTATATGGTTCATTCGTTCAACATACTGCTTCGTTGATACTTGGATTTCATGTTACTTGTGCATTTATTGTTTAAGGCTTCTGGTGCATATGTATTTCGACCAAATGGCACAATCCCAGCAAGATCTGGAGGACAGGTATTTTTTACATTTTTGTGAAAAGTGATGCAACATTGAATGGTTGTTTCATCTCTTGGCTTCCAAGAATTAAATATCATACTGTTCCAGATACCATTGACTATTGTTCATGGACCCATATTAGAGGAAGTGCATCAAGAATTCAGTCCATGGATATATCAGGTGCTTCCCATAGTCCATATAAATATTAATGTATTGTATCATTCTCCAAATGACTTGTGCAAGGCATCATATGATAATTTTATTTCTGTCTGCTCAATTAGTTGTCTACAAATACTGATTCTTGCATAGATGTGGTTCCAATTTTTTGTTCCAATGACAGTATAACTCTCTTGTTTCATGGTTATGCTCAATCTGATTTTGCATACAGATAACCAGGATATTCAAGGAAAAGGAGCATGCTGAAGTTGAGTTCACTGTAAGTATATTCTTTTAAAAATTATGAATATCGCTTTACGGTGAATGTAATTTTCTTTCTAAATATGAGTGTGTTCCTTCTGAGTTTAGGGTTTCACAGTTTTGCCCATTTTTTTACCTTGACTGCAGATTGGTCCTGTACCTGTGGATGATGGGATTGGCAAAGAAGTTGTTACACAGATTACCACTAATATGATGACTAATAAGACATTCTACACGGATTCCAGTGGGAGGGATTTCATCAAAAGGGTTTGCTTTCACTAATTTCCTTTCCTTGAGCTTGGACTGAACTTCTTAGTCTAGACTCTAGAGCAGTGGTGGAAGCTGTGTCTTCTATCAATTTGCATATTGTTTGTCTTTTTCATGTGCTCCAAGGTGTTTCATGTTTTAGTCATATTCATCTTTCAATGTTCTTGCTTTCTTCTTTAAGTACATTGGGATGAACTGAAAGAGCAAAGAGTAAATGTTTCCACAGTGTATATGAATTATTAGAATATGTATGAGGTATTTCAGACAGCAAAAGCAGACATGAAGTTTTGGTTATGCAATATGCAAATAAGGGACATCTCGAAGGAATATTAATTGCAAGCATGTCAGCAGTTTCTTTTAATGGGTTCTGAGCCCAATGGTTTAGATGTCAGATCTCTAAAATTTAACCTTCACATAAATCCTAACTTACTGCTTTGAGGTAGGAGAGAATACAAGTGGTCCAGATTGCATTATCAGCTTAATTAAAGGTGCAAATCTCTGATTGTGTGCTGATAAACCTTATTATTTCATTTCATTGTCTATGACTTGGCAATGTGGCGCCTGTGATCTTTTGTCTGTTGCCCTCAGTGATATGTGGGTGGTCTCTTTGGATAACCTGCTTGGTTGTGAGTGGTATGTGGATTGTTTCTTTGGATAACCCTCATGGTCGTGGAAATTCATTGAAGTGTGGATTTGGTTTATAGCCAACTTTTACTATTTCTGGGTATACCTGTCACTTATTTCACTAAAAATGTCAAATCATATTCTTTCTCCAGCCTGCGAAGTTTTCGAACTTGCGTTCGTTTCTTTACTTTTTTACAGCATATCTTCCTTTGAGTTTCTAATCCAGATTGGAATTCTAAAATGCATTGTTACACTTTCTTGTCAGGTTTAATTGGTAATTTTCTGCTAGAATATGGATCAATTCTTCCACATTTTGTAAATCCTTGCAATGTATATGCTATTTTAAGAATTTATTCATGGAAATACATATGTATAAACTATAAACATATGTATGTATGTATGTATGTATGTATGTATGTATGTATGTATGTATGTATGTATGTATGTATGTATGTATGTATGTATGTATGTATGTATGTATGTATGTATGTATGTATGTATGTATGTATGTATGTATGTATGTATGTATGAAACCTGAGATGTTCATGCTGGATTCCGTGTCATGTCCATTGTTTCTCATATTTAAGCTACATTGCTACTGACCTGGACATATAGATATCTCATTGTATTTTGTCAAGTCATTTACATCATTCATTGATGTACTATTGTTAGGCTTTTCAAGCTCTTGGAAATTTGGAATAAATAGCTACTAAAGAAGATGTTTGATTTTAGAAACTATGGTACTCCTGTATATGTGTGAATTTGTCCTATATGATTGATTACATGGGAGTCTCATCTTATGTGCAGATTCGAGACTATAGAGCAGACTGGGATCTGCAAGTGAATCAACCTATTGCAGGAAATTACTATCCAGTATGTATCATCATGATTATGTTTTATTTGTTATTTTAGTAGGATATTGAAGAAATTGTTTTTTGTTTTGGTTGCTTGTTATATAAAGTAACTAAGCTCATGGTTTAATTTCTTTTCTGTATTAGACAAGGGAACCTGTCTATGTTACAGCAAGCAAATGACATTAATTTGAATGATGATTTTTCACAGTACTGAATAATCAGAACTACTTCATATCCTATGTCACATGGGTGTGGGTGCGGGTGCGACATGGGTGCGGCGCAATTTTAAAATTTTTGGACACGGGGACTCGGCTATATATAATAATAATAATAATAATAATAATAATAATAATAATAATATATCCTGTGTGCATATATGTGGATATTGTCCTCTAAAGTTTGGCACCAGCATGAGTGTTTTTATAAACTTTGCAAATTGTACTTTTGCCCTTGCAGAAAGGGGGGTCCGGGAGCGGCCCCCGGAATTTTTTTTTCTGGGGCTTATGTTTGAGACTCATGCTATATATATATATTTTTAAAAAATATATAAAAAGATCATTTTTTTTTGTTTTTTACCCTAAAATGGATAATTTTTGGACTCAGTCAACGTTGACCGAGTCCAAAAAAGGATGGACTCGGCCTCGACTCGGCGTTGACCGAGTCTGGGCCGTGTCCGAAGCCGCACCCGTGTCGGGGCGTGTCGACTCGGGTGCGGCGCCTCCCTAGCCGAGTCCGTGTGACATAGTTCATATCTTATTTTAATTCCCTATCTAATTCTTCATAAATCTCTATCATCTAGTTCATCTATTTCTTTGCTCGTTAGTATTTGAATGGTCTGCTCAATTAAATCTTAAAAGAGAGGTTTCAAATTAGCAAGCATGCATATAATGTGTATGGAGGATGAGGAGACAAGTGTATATATTCTGGTATGTACCTGCTTTAAGGACCTTACCTGTCTGCACTGATAAGGTAAGATATTTGGATATAACAAAGAATATGGAAAGGTGGGCCACATAAGGCAGGGTAGTCGTGGGGCCCCACCTGGGGTTTTCCTCACTTCGGCAAGTGTTCCTCGCCATCAAGAATATGGAATTAGGTATTGGAACTTGAGATAAAAATGGAAGGCAAAAATGGGTGTTGGTGGGAAGATGGTGGCTTTGCACAGCATGGCAGGTGATTTGGTTGGAAAGAAATCAAAAGATCTCCAAATCAAGAACCTGTTCTTTGACTGTTCTGTAAAGAAGGATTTCGCCAAATTTTTTAGGGTGTTCTACAGGGAGATGGCAAATGAAGGATTTATGTTGGAGATTCAAAGCTAGATTTGAAAACATTGACGACCTATATATAATGTTTTTCTTTTTTCCTTTTCTCTCTTGTCTTGTTTCTTTGGTCAGCCACTGTGTTTTATCTGTCTTCCTGCAATAAAATTCCTCTTTCCTTTTCAAAAAGAGAAAAGTTCTCCAGTTTTTTTGTTTTGAGCCCATTCTTCCAATTCTTCACATGATCGTCTTTATACACATTCATAGGCTTGACTTCATATTCAATCTAAAATACCACAATTATGATAATTAAATGACAAGGATATAAAACTAGATAGAGTAATTATCTTCATTTCTTATATTGGTTTTATGTTTGTCGCATTAAATAAGAATATCATAAAAAATATAAGAATCAAATGTAGCTTGTGCTTTCCTCTTTTTGATTCAGGCTGAAATTTACGTGGGATTCTAACTTCCTTTTCTTTTGTGATAGAGGTTCTTACGGTAATTGTTTGTTTAATTGCCTCCAGGTCTAGAATGCTCGTTAGGTTCTGTCGCTTAGCTTGATGATATTCTAGTTATGAGGGAGCTTTTTTTCTTTTTGATGACGAGGAACCCTCACCTACGACTAGGTCATTTAATGGGCCCGCCCCGCTGCAAGGTAAACCCCGGGTGGGGACATGATCATCTACCTTACATGCCCCAGCCATGGTAAAGCTACAGACACACCCGCGCGCCAGTGAGCTTCAATTTAGTTTTGTCACCTTACCTTCACGCATACCCCGCTGGGTAGAAATGTTCAAATTTGACCAGTCTCCGTTTCTATAGCTAGCAGGAAAGTTCATTTGCTTATCTGGAAGTTGAATAAGGAAATGAAAACAAGGAAAAAGAAAAGAGAAACTTCATGTTCTTTTCCTAATCTCTTGTGGATTACAGTGAGGAGTTTCTGGACGTGAATTAACATCAGTTAAAATGATAAACTATGAGAAGATTAGTATCATTTCTTGACTTGTCAGAGTGAACAATTAAACAATCTTGAAAATATTTGTTGCATAATTGGATTATTACAATGAAAAGAACCAGCTTAGATATGTTTGTTGGACTTCTTTTTTTCTTTCCTTCCCTTGGGTTTATTACGGTAATAGTGGTGATGAAATGATATGTGAATATGGATAAACATAGGTACATGAATTTCAAAAGAGATGATTCTGTTGTTTTTTTGCTTTGTTTTAATGGGTGATCTTGGCTTGAATTGATGATAAGGATCTCTCGGCATGTGCACAATATGAAAAAAATGAGCAATAGGCTGAAAAAAAGAGTAATTTTTTATTATTAAACTTGTGTCTAATCCTTTTAGTAACATTAAAAAAATTGGCAGTTATAAGAATGCTTCAAAAAGAATTTATGTAGCAAACAGCTACTACAGAAAAAAAATGGATTTCTGTTGGATATGAACAGAGCAGGTCAAGAAGGATAATTTGTCCTGATCAAGGATGTATCGCTGATAGAAGATACAAAAGAAAAAGTTCTGAGTAGGATAACAGTAATTTAATGAGCAAGAAAGTATCAGGTAGATTGTAGATATTAGGAATCTGTTGATCTCAAGGCCAAAATTGTGCATGTTTCCTTCCAGTTCTTTGTCTCTTATTGGACAGTTATCTGATTAAGTTTTACATGAATTAGAAATTTTAATGCAAGAAATGCTTTTATGCAAAGAAACTACACAAGTACTATTGCATAGAATAGGACAAGAGCATCTATTGCTTAAAAAAATCATGGATAAAAAGCATATTTTTTGCATAAATAAAAAAGTATTCATCTGTTGATGAATCTGAAGAATGTCACCCAGATGCATATCTAGCAATCTTGTTGTTCGAGGTGCCCACTCATAAACTAAATTTTCATACACGTACCTTCCACTCTGCCTTCAAACTACAATATATTGTGCTGTGATTCTTAAATGTCGATTTAGCTATCAAAAGAGAAAATGTTTCTTTGATATAATTTTTTCCCAGAACCCTCAGATTTCTGGCCTTACCTTTTTCTTCCCTCCTGCTCCATAGATAAATCTTGGGATGTATGTGGTGGATAACAACTTAGAATTGTCAGTATTGGTAGACCGAGCGGTAGGAGGGGCCAGTGTAGTGGATGGACAAATGGAGTTGATGCTTCACAGGTTCCTTCTTCTTTGCTTTATGCTGTGAAGGAACTTTTTCATTGATATTTATTTTCAACATACAGCTCAGGCTTCTAAACTCACAGATCTGATGGTGATGTAGGAGGTTGCGTCATGATGATTCAAGAGGTGTTGCAGAGGCACTAAATGAGAAAGTTTGTGTCCTTAAAGAATGCAAAGGACTAACAGTATGTGTAATCTGTGCTCTGCTCTCTGGCTCATATGCTGCATTTATTGTAATCTATTCCAATAAACCGAATGGTCTTTGGACTGGAACTACTGCAAATAGTGTAGGATGTTATTTCAGTGGAGACTGAATTCTTGACTCTTCCATTCCACCATCCTTGATTGAATTTCTGTTTGCTTCTTTATATATATGTCATTTTGATAGCCATCTGCATTCATGATGAATGATTAACTCCTTTGCCACTTTAGTAATCATGGATTGCCACCCTGATTTTCATGATCATGTTCTTCAAGAATCTGTTTTCATTTTTCTTCTTAAAGATGGCTCAAAATCCAAACATAAAGATTTTTCAAGAGTACATGCCTTCAGGTTTGTCCATCCCTTGCATTCTCACTTCCTACAAGTTTAATGAGTTCTTTTAAATCTCATTCGTTGTACATTTCTCTGCACCTTTTTTCAATTGTCTTTTCGAAGATTTTCTTATGTTTTTTTCCCTTAATCCACATATCGGAATGGTTCCATTTTTATTGCCTGCTATTTTCTTGAAATGCTCCATTTGATGTTTGTGCAGATTCAAGGAAAATTTTATCTCAGAATAGATCCATTAGGTCATGGTGCCAAGCGGCGTCGTTCCATGGGCCAAGAGATATATTCACCACTTCTTTTAGCATTTGCAGAACAGGTGCAGTCAGTATTTTGGTTTTACTGAATTTTTAATATTGTATGGGAGGGACCACTAGCTTCAATGGGTTTTGGGGTCTACAGGATGATGGTAAATGGAGCACTCCTCTTGTACCCACCTTTTCGGCAACAGATGAATCTTACAGCCTGCCTGATAATGTGGCAGTGATCACACTTCAGGTATGTGCTTTTCATTATTGTTCGTTGAAGTATTATAAGAAAATGACCAAGAAATCACTGAAAATTTAACTGAAACAAGGAAATGCTAAATTCAATCTCAAATCAACTATCAACTCTGTACTCTACACAGGGCTCTCATCCATCCAAAATCCCAATCCAAGTAAACTACCTAATTTGATAAACTCCTAAAAAGATAAAACTTATCTTAATTAAGATATGGATCAAGCATAAGGATCCGATATCCAAAACAATGATAAAAAAATAAGAAAAAATAATCTAAATGATAAAAATATCCACAAAATTTAAAATAAATCCAAAGGGATCCTTAGCCTTCTGCTCCACTCCTGCATCAGTTTTGAATCATGATCGTTCTATGTCAGGTGATAAACCGTGGTCGCTCTTAACCAGGAAGCCTGAGCCCTTGTGGGCATGGAGTTGGCACCTTAGATTAATATGAATCACGCTTCTTATACTTTTCCGATGTTTAGATGCAGACTTTTGGAGCTTTCTGATGTCGTGTTTGTTTACAGGAGCTCAAAGATGGAAGCGTACTCCTTCGATTGGCGCATCTATATGAGGTCTCATTTCTCTTCTTTGTTTTCCTTCTTTTGGTTTGTGCTTTTCCTTCAAGTTGCTTGTTCTGGAAAATGGTTGCAAGAGATGCTAGAATTTGCCACATGTCACCAGTTTTTGGTTAGCATACAATACCAGTAACTCGAAAACTGATTGTGTTGCATCTTCCTTCTGTTTTGCTTTCCATCATAGAGTATTTTTGACCCATATCTGTCAGTAACCACCAATCATTTTATAGGTGCATTATGCTTCAAGTGTTCTAGGAGCTTCAGAACAGTTAAGATTAGTCTTTTTAATAAGGTTATTTCAGACGTACTGATACTCCAAGATCGGTTTGTCCCCATCTCTTTCCAGTTCTGATTTTGTAGTTTGCCATTTTAGTGATCATACTAACACTGTAATAGAAGAAGATCTGACCTGCATGATCCTTTCTCCAGTTAAAACACAAATATTGGTCTTGGCTATATCTTGGCAAGGCAATTTTTTCGTGATAATATAGGGTTTTTTGATAAATCTCAGAAAAAACTTGGTGCTTAAAAGATTTTAAATAATATAAAAACAATACAAATAAGTAAGAAAAATAACATGCTTAGATAATTAAAAAAAAGGGGAATGAAAACCTCCCAAATGGAAACCTTCCTAAACCTCCCCAATGGAAATTTTTTGGTGTTTTTCAAAATTCTGACCATACAGATGTGTTCAGCATGATTGATTTACTATAAATCTACAGTTGGATCATGAATTTTGGATAGAAAAAATGGTATTTGGAGCCTCAAAAATTTATGAAAATTGTACGCCGTTGATTTTAAAACTTATATAAACCTATCCATGCATCGAAATCAAATGCTCCAAGAACTGATTCCCATAAAAACAAGCATTATAGATCACATGTGCGTTCAGAATTTAAAAAAAAACACCAAAAATCCAATAAAACTTCCATTGGGGAGGTTTGAAAGGGTTTTCCATTGGAGAGGTTTTCATTTCCCAATAAAAAACTACATATATAATAAAAGAAATAAGTAAAATATATAAAAGAAAAAAGAAAAACATAGGTAAGATATAGAACAGAAGTAAAAAGTAAAAGGCGACTCATAATATCATGATATTATTTCTTTCATATCTAACAAACAATAATTTTCAGCATCTCTCCATTTCCACACGTTTGTTGGTTTCTGAAATTCTTGTTGTGCTTATATTCTGGCTTGCCAGATGGGAGAGGATAAGGACCTTTCGGTGATGGCATCAGTCCACTTGCAGAAGCTGTTCAACAGTAGAAAGGTAAAAACTCTGGCTCGAATGGAACTTGGAAGTTCAGTGATATGGTTATGTTTCATTATTTCATTCAAATCATAGTTAAAATTTTCGTTCTCGGGAAAAACATGGGGAGTGAAAATCTCGTGATATTTAAAAACAATCTTTGTTTTCACGGGAAAACATCGGTATATATATATATATGTGTGTGTGTGTGTGTGTGTGTGAAATTTAGTAAACATATAAATAATACAAAAGATTGCAAAAAATCATTTTTAATGCATTAATATCATGTTAAAATTGTGATATTTTCAAAATAGGGTGATTTTTTTTAATATCACACTTTTTGAATGCCATTGAAAATAACATGTTAAAATGCCGACATTTCAAAATTATTGGCCATTTAAGCAATAGATTGATAGGAGAGAGGTTCAGGTCCGAGGAACCTTGGACAGTTTTCTGTCCAAGGCACCTTGGATGCCATCCACCGTAAAAATGTACGATGCCTAGGGATGTCAACAGGTCGGATATCCGTGGATCGGATTCCCAAGGGTGCAATGTTCTCGTAGAAAACTCAAAGTGCTATCTTCAATGCAGTCGGATTCAGATTCGGTTTGAATAATCTCTTGCCCAAATCCTAATCCGAATGAGTCCGATTAAACCATATCCAATTCGTTGGATTTGGTAATGCCCACATCCGAAGGCTTTGGCATGTTTTATGTTTAGAACAAATTTCAGCCGTTCATTTTTAAACTCATGGGGCCCATCACCGTAAAGAAGGTGAATGGCATGACATCAAGAAATTGTGGTCAAGAAATAACCCTTTTAATCAACCAACTTGTACATATGACCTATAAACACCGTTTAAAAGACATGAGCTGCATCTAAAAAATCAAGAAATTGAGATCAACGATTGAAAAAATTCTTTCTTATTGAATCTATTTGAATCGGCTAAAAAATAATTTAAAAAATATTGGGTCAATCAGAACGTGACACATGTTAAAACCATTAAAATAATGTTAAAAAATTAATCAAAGTCTTTTTTATATTTATTAAAAATAGCTGATTTAGATTAGTATCATATCGATTTTCTGCCCATACAATACATACTGGCCAATACAGGTCGATACTGTCAACACTGGTCCAAGGTGATTCACTTTGGATTCATAGACGAGAAAGATGTTACGATGTTGAAAAAGAGAGTGCATCAGGTCAGAGGCAGCTCTGACGGTGGTATGCTT